>NW_027507718.1:490831881-491540631 GCF_037356315.1 Lithobates pipiens | reverse complement strand
TCACGGAGCTGGTGGATGCCTTTGTAAACATCCCATTGTAAAACCCTAAAAGCTGGCCGCCTAAAAAAAAAAGAAAAAAGAAAAAAGATACTAGGTTTATGGCAGCTAGCTATATGTAATCCCAGTGTACCACTCGCCCAAAATACAAAAAAAGAAGGTGGCTAAAAATACTTTCAGCAAATCACAAACCCTGTATCATTTGCACAAACTTCCAAACCCAAGAGTCGTTGCACACAACCAGTAGGTAAATGGCCATCTGAAATTGTTTCGTACATTGACTATCTTACATCCAGTGGGTGAGCAATGACATCATAGTAGTGCACAGTCTATTTTCCCCAAAGCTCAAACACATATATATGCCTGTGCATGTGTATATATACTGCCGGTGTCAATAGAGCACAGTGCCAGTAGGACAGTGAGGGTATTCACTTCCCTCATCACAGGAAATGAGATCAGCTCTGCCCCCTCTCTCTTGTCAATCATCTGGGACACGTCTCAGGTCCCAGATGATTGCGCGGCCAATCACGACGCACGGAGCCACTCGCACATTCGCAATGTGTGCCTGGCTGTCAAGCCACAGCCGGGCACCCACAGTTACAATGCCGGAGGGGGAGACAAGTGGGGCTTCGATCCCACGCATTGCTGGACCCTGGGACAGGTAAGTGTCCGATTATTAAAAGTCATTAGCTGCAGTATTTTTTATTCAATGCCGCATTAACTTTAAATACTTAATAACCACTAGATACAATTGCTACAGATTTGCATATTTTCTAGAGGAAGAGTTCACTGAGTGTGTGTTATTCGATGATTCAGTGTCTGCTGGGGTGTTGGCTTCCATTCCGGGACACGCTGCACTCTTCTCATCTTTGGCCATTATTGACCATCTCGGGTCATCAAACAAATCTCAAACCAGAAATCTCACTAAATGACTTTTCTTAGATGACCCAGAATTTTTCTGAGAATTGGTAACTTCTGGCATTGATGTCCTTCTCTGGAAATAAATATAACTAACATTATAATTGTGTTATTATTTATATCAGGTTCTCACAGTCTGTTCTGAGCTTTTCATCTGCTACCAATTATTTTGGGCTTCAGTTTGTACCTATATGTGTGCAATAGCTGCTACTACATCAACCACTTCTGGACTGCCCCAGGCAGACATACTGCGTACCTGCGGGTGATTTTGTGCACAGGGTCTCAGGCACGCGGCACCAGCGACCCACTCCCGCTGTGATTGGACACAGCGGGAACCAGTAAGCGGGTGTGGCGGACGCGATGTCCACCGGGACCTGCTGATCATTCTGAGGAGAGGCAGAATGGAGGTCTGCCTATGTAAACAAGGCAGATCTCCATTCTGCCAGAAGGGAAAATGGAAATCTTGTGTCTCTAAGCAGAAACAGGGATCTCTGTTTTCCTCTAATCAGGACACATTTAACACTTTGATTGCCCCTGATATTAACTTTCCCTGCCAGTGTCATTTGTACAGTGACAGTGCATTTTTTTTAGCACTTTATTGATGTCACTGGTCCCCAAAAAGTGTCGCTTAGTGTCAGATTTGTACGCCGCAATATCACAGTCCCGCTAAAAATCGCTGATTGCCGCCATCACTAGTAAAAAAACTAAATAAATAAATACTCCATTAATATATGCCATAGTATGTAGACACTATAACTTTTACGCAAACCAATCAATATATGCTAACTGGGATTTTCTTAACCAAAAATATGTGGAAGAATACATGTTGGCCTATTGATAAAGAAATTTGATTTCTTTTTTAATTGAATGGGTATGTTTTAACCACTTCCCACACGACGATTGACGTCACCAGAATGGCACAGGCAGGCAAACTGGCGTACAGGTACGCCCATTTGTATTTGCCGCCCTGCCATTGCGTGCACGCTGCCGGTGGAGTGCGCGCATGCTGGTCGGCACCCCCGTGAGTCCGGTCGCGGGTCCCGCGGACTCAATCGCTGCGGGGATACCCGCGATCGTCTCACGGGGAGGCTGAACGGGGAGTTGCCGATGTAAACACCATCTCCCCATTCTGCCTAGCAACAAGTGACACTGATTTCTGCTCCATGTGATTGGAGCAGAGATCAGTGTTCACTAACACACAGACCAGCCCCCCACAGTTAGTAACACGCCCCTAGGACACACTTAACCCCTACACTGCCACCCCCTGGTTAACCCCTTCACTGCCAGTGTCATTTACACAGGAATCAGTGCATTTGTATAGCACTGATTGCTGTATAAATGACAATTATCCCAAAAATTTGTCAAAAGTGTCTGATGTGTCCCCCATAATGTCGCAGTCACAATAAAAATCGCTGATCGCCGCCATTACTAGTAAAAAAAAATTATTAATAAAAATTGCATAAAACTATCCCCTATTTTGTAAAAGCTATACATTTTGCGAAAACCAATTAATAATCGCTTATTGCGATTTTTTTTCCAAAAATATGTAGAAGAATACGTATCGGCCTAAACTGAGGGAAAAAATGTTTTTTGGGGGATATTTATTATAGCAAAAAGTAAAAAATAATGCTTTTTTTTCAAAAATGTCGCTCTATTTTTGTTTATAGCGCAAAAAATAAAAACCGCAGAGGTGATCAGATACCACCAAAAGAAAGCTCTATTTGTGGGAAAAAAAGGACATCAATTTTGTTTGGGAGCCACATCGCACAACCGTGCAATTGTCAGTTAAAGCGACGCAGTGCCGAATCGCAAAAAGTGGCCTGGTCTTAAGCCAGCAAAATGGTCCGGTCTGAAACTGGTTAAAAAGTAAAAAATATAGTTTTTTCAAAATTGTCAGTTTTTTTTTATAGTGCAAAAAATAGAAACTGCAGAGGTGCTCAAATACCACCAAAATATATATATTTTTAGGGTACAGCGTTGCACGACTGCGCAATTGTCAGTTAAAACAACGCAGTACAGTATCGCAAAAAATGGCCTGGTCATGAAGGGGGGTAAAACCTTCTGGGGCTGAAGTGGTTAAAGGAGAGCTCTATTTTAAAGACAGACAGCTCCACATTTTCCAGTGGGATGATGTTTAGATCTCAAAATACAACTAACTGCTAATGCATAGATTTGCCAATAAAAAAGATGCTGAAATAATTTAAGTTTGGTTATCTTGATTTCATATCATTGGGCATAAGCAGAAGTTATCAGTTGCTAGACTATATTGTGATTATTATGTATCATAGAGAAAACCTTATAAAATGGCAATATGTTTTTTTATCCAAGGATGGGGGGTCTCATTAGAAGGCACCACCTCCTCATAATAGAAACTTTAATAACGAAGTTACATTATTACTTAATTTTCTTTCTTTGTGTATTTATAGTGATATTGTACACAAGGTTTATAATAAGCTCCTGAGGAAGCCATGCTGATGGCGAAACATGTAGAGATGAAAATACCACGTACCGCAATCGTATTTTCATATGTTGATTTTAACTTTTTTTAAATGTTTATTTTAAAAAAATCTTGTCAATTTTGATTTTGCTTCAATTGATTAATTTGGCACTTTAAAACTCAAATTTTTTCCACTTTGTTATTAATGCTTATAAAATGGAAGCTTAAACACTTATAAAATTAATAAAACAAATGATAAAATAACAGAACATGTTCCATCATATTATAGTTTCTCTATAATGTATAGCTGTACTTTTTTTATTTACAAATTTCGATAGAGGAAGAAAGAGTTTTGCTTGTCTATTAAAATCTGACCTCAGCCAAGTGGCACTAACACAGCACCCCCCCCCCCCCCCCGCACAGGCGGTCTGGCATGAACCTGCTCTTGTGGCAGGGCTGTGGTGTGCTCTTCTCCTCTCCTGGAGTTCCGGAAGCTGGTGTCCACTCCTCAAGCTTCCTCCGCCGCCAAAGCGATAGGCATCCAATAGGATCGCCTGACATATTTTTTTTTTTAATGGACCTGTAAACAATTGCACCCAGAAATAGCACATCATGGATGTAATGTCATGGTCCTGCAGACTGTCTGTGTATCTGTCTGGTCATACCTCCAATATAGACTACCAATGAACTACCGCAGTGCTCAACACCCCAGTGGTAGTCCATTGAGAACTACAAGCCGACAACTGCAAAGACTGTGGGACCTTGTCATTTTTCCATGCATAGAATACTGTTTTTTGCAGATTGTGACAGCTAGAGGGGGGTAGAAGATCCCCCGCTAGCTGTCAGAACCGGGGATTTGAGGAAGCAGTATGGGTCTCTTTTGACATCCTTTTCCATCCTTATAAAATTACATTACTTTGTTACGCAGGTCTTTTGACTGTTCTTTTCTACCTCCTCATGGCTCAGTGTCTAGCCTGCTTAGGGCATCCATGTGAGAGCTAACAAACTAATTGCGATTTAAAAACCACAAATGTGGAAAATGAACCTTTAATTGCCATTTTAACCTGTGTGTGCCACCTTCTGTGTCTGTACCAAGGTGAAACGTTTCAGGGTATGTAGACTTTTCATCAGGATCATTTGGGTGATTTCTGTTAACATTATGGTTTTAAAAGGAGCCAAAAAAAAACTATGTGATAATAAATGGCTTCATGTGATCACTAGCCTTAAATAAAAGAATTTTTTTTGGCATGATTGTTCATATTTTCAATATAAATGACAACATTTCACAATTTCTGCCAGGGTGTGCAAACTTTTGAGCACAACTGTAAATAGAGCTGTTCTGTAAAGCCCTCAGTGGTGTGTTAGAGAACTTTAGTAAACATTGGAGAGAGACATTGTTTAATAAAGCACAAGGTGACCCACACAACAATTGTGTCCTAGTGTCTGGTGAGTGGCAGTGTGATAAGAAGGTGGTGTGGATCACGGAGACACATGTCAACAGCACCACTGATTGTATGATCAGAGCACAATCTGGAGGCGTAGATCCACTACTGGTCACACTATTGATCTTTTTTATTTGAAGCAGACTATTACATGGACACTTTATTTTTATTCTCATTTCTATTAGTGTAGAATTTGCTTTTTCACTTTTTTCAAAGCATTGAACTAAAGGCTGTAATGTAACAAAATAGGTAAAAAGCCAGGGGGGGGGGGGGGTGGGGATACTTTTGCAAGGCACTGTAATGGCACCGAAAATGAATCATCGCACTCCAGGTCACAGCAAAGGTTCTTGTGTGTTTAAAGGGTCGTCTCTGAAATCGGTGATAATGTGGGGGGGTTGGGATGGGAGGTGTAAGCATCCAAAAAACCCAGAGAGCTCAGCAACAGGGAAACAATTCTATGAATGGGTGGTTAGTGATGCAATGGGGGAGATTTACTAAAACTGGAGCATGAAAAATCTGGTGCAGCTCTACATATAAACCAATCAGCTCCCAGGATTTATTGCCAAAGCTTAAGTGAACAAGCTGAAGTTATAAGATGATTGGCTACCATGTACATCTGCATCAGGTTCTGAGTGCTCCAGTTTTAGTAAATCCCCACCAATGCCTTTTTTTTTTTTTATATGAGTCTTTTTTTTTTATCTTTTTTTTTTTTTTCAATTTAGATCTCATATTCCTGATGGCATTGCTGATTGATCAGTTGAGGAAACTTTGGAAATCTTCAACTACCTGTATATAACAGAAAGCTACATGGAGTCTAGACATTTGGATTCTTCAGAAATAGCACCCACGTTGAATGTGGTGTTAAATTTAACCACTTCCAGACCGCCGCACACCGATATATGTCCTCGCTTTGAAGAGGAGTATCCTTGTTATGGCAGAAGCAAGCTGCCATAACCCCGGCAGGCATGTACTGGCCATTGAGACTACAGGGAGTTTCCCGGTGGGCCGATGGCTCAGAGGGGCCAGTTTCAGTGACAAAGTAATGGCTGCGCGGCTCGCCCTCAACTTCACGCAGTGATGTGAGAAAGATGAGAAAAATACAGAGGAGAATAAGTGAAATAATAAAAGAGGTTAGTGAGGACTCCTTATGTTTTGCTACTTTTGTTTTTTCGCACAATTACGTATAGTTTTATATACTGTTTTTGTGCTTGTTTTCAAAATTAAAGTGGGCTGGTATGGATGAAGTCCAGGGCCAAATTTTTGTCCCAGTCCAGCCCTGAACCCCGGTATCCTCTTCTCCAGTTTCCGATAATAGTAGTCTCTGTGGCGGATTTGCTGCAAGATCACTTTTATCGGTGGCAGGAGAGGGCCCCCCACCACGCTCTGGTGTCCTTTCCCACTTAACGGAACCACCTGCAGCAGCGGAGGTCATCAGATGCTTCTCCTTCCTGGGTATGGAGATGAGTGAGGGGAAGATGGCCTGCACCCGTCTCCATACCATTGCTTGCAGGGCGGAAGCGATGTCAAAACGTCACTTCCGCCCATAGTTCTGAAAGGGCCATTTTTTTTTTTACTTGTAAACAACAAATCTCAGAAAGAGGGGTTAATATTATTCTGGACATTGGTGGACTCAGAAAAAGAAAGAAATGTATTACTTTATTGAGCTTCTATAGGTATTGGAGATGGGATGGAAATGGGTGATGCTCTACAGTGGTTGTTTGATGTTGAATCCAGGACACAAAAGCAAGCTCTGAAGAATCTTATACTGGTGTACACCATCATTACTATGAAAGCTTTCAGCTTATGACCTTGAGTCTTGAGAATTTCCAATAACCATTATTATGTGCAGTAAGAGATACTTCAATCCTTTATAAAGCCTGCTCTGGAAATGTATGAGGACTGCACAGAAAATCTACAGCTATACAAATGTAATTCTTCATTACGGTCCTTCATTAAAAGTGCAATTTACTAACTTCACATTTCTAAGGACTAATCTGGGGCAATATCAATTTTTTTAGCAATTGACTATCATTAAAATGAATCCCTATAGAATGAGCCAACTCTGCTTTTTTTGTGGGGGGTAGTAATGCTGTATGCATCTTATTTCCTGAAGGGAATGTGTTTAAAGTGAACATCAGGACAATAAAAAATAAATAAATACATCCCTGAAAGACATGTACGTATATTTACTCATGTTTATTTATTTAAAGACCCTGCAGGTATAGAAAATACCCGTTGATCTGCCAGAACTACCATTGTGGGATTACAATACACTTTTTACATTTCCATTTTTGTAGAATTATGCCACGTACACACGATCGGAATTTTGGGCGGAAAAAGCTCTGATGGTTTTCCCAGCGGAATTCTGATGGGATTTTGCTCAAGCTGTCTTATATACACAGTCACACCAAATTCCGACCGTCAAGAACGCGGTGACGTACAACACGTACGACGGGAATAGAAAAAAGGAAGTTCAATAGCCAGTAGCCAATAGCTTCCATCTCGTAGTTGAATCTGAGCATGCGTGAGTTTTTGTGTGTCGGAATTGCATACACACGATCGGAATTTCCATCCATTTTCCATCAGAAAAATTGAGAACATGCTATCAAATTTTTGCTGGCGGGAATTCGGCCAGCTAAATTCCGATGGAGCATACAAACGGTCGAAAAGCTCTCATCAGTCTTTTGCTGGCCGAAATTCTGATCGTGTGTACACGGCATTAGGCCCCATACACACTATTCGATTTTCTGCAGAATTTTGTCTTCAGATTTACCAAAACCATGTGGTTCTCCAGTGCCCCCATAGGAAGCTGCTGGCTCAGGGGGCACTCGATAGGAGGGAGGGGCCAGGAGCACCTAAGAAAAGGAGGATCCAGGCTGCACTGTGCTAAACCAACTGCACAGAGGAGGTAAGTATAACATGTTTGTTATTAGAAAAAAAAAGAGATTTTACAATCACTTTAACTTCTAAATGGTCTTAAAATGTTATTCCATGTTTATGCTATAAAAATCACTACAATAGCCATAGCAACAAAGGGCATCCCAGATAAACGGACATGCAAAGGCACTTTAAGACCAAGCCAAATAGCGGTGGGATTAATCCATCCGACACTTTCAAAAATATTTCCTTAATATTAGGGTTCTCTTTGATCCTTCCAAATGCTCTGTAATCAATTACATGCATAAAAAAAAAAGAATCTAAAGGTACAGTACACAGTCTCATAACCCTCACAATGACACCCTAACCACTTGCCAACCGCTGCACGCCGATATACAGCAGCACAATGGCAGCAGTGGGCAAATGGGCATACTTGTATGTCCCCTTTAATTGGCGGGGCTAGCGGGCATGCGTGCCGCGCACAGCCTGACTGTGCTCGCGGCCCCGATGTCCATCGGTATCCCAGTGATCGTGTCACAGAGCCGCAGAACGGGGAAGTGCCTATGTAAATAAGACATTTCCCCGTTCTGCCTCATGACATTACAGGTACCGTCGGTATCCCGGTGATCGTGTCACAGAGCCGCAGAGCGGGGAGATATAAACAAGGTATTTCCCCGTTCTGCCTAGTGACGTGACAGAGATCCACTGCTCCCTGTCATCGGGAGCAGTGATTGCTGTCATGTCAGTGGTAGCCATCCCCCCACAGTTAGAATCACTCCCTAGGACACACTTAACTTGATCGTCCCCTAGTGTTTAAACCCTTCCCTGCCAGTGTCATGTAAACAGTAATCAGTGTTTTATAGCACTGATCGCTGTATAAATGACAATGGTCCCAAAATAGTGTCAAAAATGTCTGACATGTCCGCCATAATGTCGCAGATAAAAATCGCAGATCGCCGCCATTACTAATAAAAAATAATTAATAATAAAAATGCCATAAAACTATCCCCTATTTTGTAGACGCTATAACTTTAGCGCAAACCAATCAATATCCGCTTATTGCGTTTTTTGTTTTTTTTTATAAAAATATGTAGAAGAATACATATCGGCCTAAACTGAGGAAAAAAATTGTTGTTTTTTATATATTTTTGGGGGATATTTATTATAGCAAAAAGTAAAAAATATAGCTTTTTTTGCAAAATTGTCGCTCTTTTTTATTTAACCACTTGCTTACTGGGCACTTAAACCCCCCTCAGTCCCAGACCAATTTTCAGCTTTCAGCGCTGATGCACTTTGAATGACAATTGCGCGGGCATACAACACTGTACCCAAATGAAATTTTTATCATTTTTTTCCCACAAATAGAGCTTTCTTTTGGTGGTATTTAGTTACAGCTGGGAGTTTTATTTTTTGCTAAACAAACAAAAAAAGATGCAAAAAAAATAAATAAATCATGTTTTAATAGTTTGTTCTAAAATTTTGCAAACGGGTAATTTTTCTCCTTCATTGAAGTGCGCTGATTAGGCGGCACTGATAGGCTGCATTGGTGGGCACTGATGGGCTGCATTGGTGGGCACTGATAGGCTGCACTGGTGGGCACTGATAGGCATAGTTAAGGCGGCACTAATAGGCACAGATAAGGCGGCACCAATGGGCACAGATAAGGCGGCACTGATGGGCACAGATAAGATGGGCACAGATAAGATGGCACGGATGGGTGGCACAGATGGGTGGCACGGATGGGTGGCACGGATGGGCACTGATAGGTACCACTGATAGATGGGACTGATGGGCACTGATAGGTGGCACTGATGGGCACTGATAGGTGGCTCTGATAGGTGGCACTGCTGGGCACTGATGGGCGGCACTGCTGGGCACGGATGGGCGGCACTGCTGGGCACTGATGGGCGGCACTGGGGTGAAGCACCTTTGAGGCAGATTGTGGGCACTGTGGGTGGCACTGTGGGTGGCACTGCTGGGTGGCACTGTGGGCACTGCTGGGTGGCACTGTGGGCACTGCTGGGTGGCACTATGGGCACTGCTGGGTGGCACTGACGGGGGGCACTTACTTTTATTCAGGATGGCACTGCGGGGGGCAGGTGGGCACTGGCAGGAGGCAGATGGTCGCTTGAATTGCTGGCCGTGATCGGGACTGATGTCCCGATCACGGCCGCCGGCGATCGGCTTTTTTTTTTTTCTCCTCGCGCTGTCAGCGCGAGGAGGAATACTAGCCGATTGTCGGCTCCGTTCTATCACCTGATCAGCTGTCATTGGCTGACAGCTGATCACGTGATAAGGGGTCGGGATCGACCCCTTGCACGGATCGGTGATCAGGCGAGTCTCATGGCCGCTCGTGCACGGGACGACGTCAATAGACGTAGTCCCAGAAAAGTAGGTCCGCGCTAATGCCGTCATTTGGCAATAGCGCGGATCCCAAGTGGTTAAAGCACAAAAAAATAAAAACTACAGAGTTGATCAAATACCACCAAAAGAAAGCGCTATTTGGGGAAAAAAAAGACGTCAATTTTGTTTGGGTGTAACATCACATAGCCACGCAAATTTCAAAGTGACGCAGTGCCGAATCGCAAAAAGTGCTCTGGTCAGGAAGGGGGTAAAATCTTCCGGAGCTGAAGCGGTTAAAAAAAGGCACGTTACTACAAAAAATAAAATAGTTTTGATAAATACCTATAAATAGATATATGAATATGCCAATGAATCAAGCATTTATATTGAAGCGAAAAAATGTATTCTTAAATGGAATACAATAAAGAAGAAGAAAACATAAAGAAAAGCTCCGAGCACTGCAGAGGGAGGGCAGTGCTTGTAAAGTAAACCCCAAACGTGCTCATTCCATTTCTCTTCCCTGTGAGCCGCCATCAACATTTGAGTGAGAATTCACACTTTGATTGACCTCTTAGATCGAGCGGGTCACGCGTGATTTGGCAGAGGGTATGGGTGAACCAAAGCTCCACAGTATTCTCCAATGAGTAATAAAAGCAGTAGATACAAGATCCCATAGAATTTTTTTTTTTTGTGCAGCAGCCCAAGAGACATATAAATATTGGGAACTGGCGAGCACAAAAATTAGGGAGAAATACATGGCTGATTCTGTTTCAGCCAAATGAATTCAGTCATTACTATTTATAACTATTCTAATTTCTAAATTGTCTTAAACTTGGATATATTAATATCAAATTTGGTCACACACATACAGGTTTTTCCATTTTTCTTCCCTAATCCTTTTTTCTGTTACATTGATCAGTTCATGAACCCGGTCCGAGGGGAGCTGAGCTCGGCTTGTTGTATATTATTCTTTTTTAATCTCGCAATAAAAACGTCTAGAATGGAAATAGATTTTCCTATGTTCCGCCATTCTCTTTCGCCTCTTGAAGCTGTTCCGTTATTTAATATCAAAAGGTGATCATTTTCTTAGACTTTATAGGTTTTACTTACTTGGATTCCTCTGGGTCTGTTACTACTGATTATATACTTGAAGGGAAGTGCAAATTGTGTGTAGAATGGAAGAACCATTGGAGCAACCATTTACTGCAAGCATAACAATTTAATGAGACATCAAACCATTGTCAATCTAAGAACCAACGCTTGTCTCGTCTCTCTCAGGTCATGGTGACCCACTGAGTATAGTTACTGCCATCATCTTTATATCAAGGAGGGTATAGGGGGGCAGTGATGGATTTTTTAATGACATATTTTATCGTGATTATCTATAAGTACCATTGTTTAGCAGAGTAATGCCGCGTACACACGATCGGACTTTCCGGCAGACCGGAATCCGTTGGACAATTCGATCGTGTGTGGACTCCAGTGGACTTTTTTTCCCAAAAGTCAGATGGACCTAGAAATAAAACATGTGTCAAATAGTTACATAGTTAGTAAGGTTGAATAAAGACACCAGTCCATCCAGTGCGAGTGTCTACAATTGTCCCTATCCCTGTACATTGCAAACTCACATCGGTCCCTACCCTCAAGGAGCCCACAATCCAAGGTCCTCATTCATATACTAAAGCCAATTTTGGACAGAAGCCAATTAACCTACCAACATGTATTTGGAGCGTGGGGGGAAACCAGAGTACCTGGAGGAAACCCACGCAGGCACAGGGAGAACATGCAATCTCCAGGCTGGTAGTGTCGTGGTTGGGATTCAAACCAGTGACCCTTTTTACTGCTAGGCAAGAGTGCTACCCAAGTTCACATAACATATAAAAATTAGTGCTGCGCTTAAAGGCACCTATTTAAATAGGTGAAAAAAAATTTGCATATTTGACAAACAAACAAGTGAATGGAAAGTCCATGAAATATTTAAGAACAGTCCCAAAATGAATCACTCTGGTGCATCTAGAGCTTAATTAAAAATCCTCAGATGGCATTCAAGGTTAAATATCTTGTCACGTTCTCAGACTTCAAAGGCTCTTGAAAATGGGTTATAGGCAAGTAGAGAAAGTAGATACTCTTACCAGATGGGTTGGATACATCCACCGTGTAGTAGTGTGTCTTGCGAGCTTATGGGGGGGCTCCAGCCACTCACCCCAGTGCACCGACCAGATGTTATTTTCCTCTCAGGGTTCTAAGGACCTTTTCTTTGTGTTTCTCTCTCTTTTTCGCTTTCTTCCCCCCCACCACTTCCCCTCCTTGTGATATTGTACCTTCATTCCTGGTTACTATAGTGGGCAGTGCGCGCATCTAGCACCAGCTTTTCTGAGTCTGTGTCTTCCTGCCCGCTCTGTGCATGAGCGGATGTCAGGAGCCAACTCTGTGGGCTGGGCTGAGTCGGACAATTTATGGTCTGGCCTGAGGTTGTGGTGGCCATCTTGAATAGGGGCAAATTTTTAATTTGTTGCCCTTGTTTGTCAAAATCATTTTTACAGGGTTGTATCTTCCACAAGATGTCCCTCCCCCCTCCATTGTTTATTACTGGCATGGCAGCATGGCAGCCTGTTGTCATCTGAGGAGGCCGTCTATGGGGGAGCCCCTGCAGGGGACCCTGTTTTTTGCCAACGGTAAATGTAATTTATTTTTCTTTATTCAGGAATACCGTTTCCTTGTTCCAGCTAACACCTTTATCTTTCTCTAGCTGCTTTTTCTGTCTGTTGCCTAAAATAAGCAGTACGCCACCAGAACAAGACCCTCTCCAACATTTAAGGTAGGGACCGTCATCCAGGTGAGTAAAAAAAAAAAAGTGAGCACTTATGCTGGTGCGTTTATGTTTTTCAGCCTTGTACGCCAAAAGAAATCCAAGTGGACATCAAGGCAGCATAAACAAACCTACAAAGGCCGCAACCGGATCATGATACCATGCAAGCGGCGAGGGTTCATCCATGGAAAGACATAGTTCTTCACATTCACCAACTCTCAAATCCCTAAATGTCGAGCATGCGGGGTCATCCCATTACCAGCCAATTGGTCTGCAAAAGCTGTTTTAGAGTCTATGCAGCAGACAGAGAGTCAGAGAGTTAACAGGTAAGCTGTCCTACTCAATGATGGGTAGGGGATATATAGTGGAATGAGCAACAGCTGCTCCATTGCAACAATTAGCTCAATCTCCTCCAGAGAAGTTAACTCTTCCTGGCCCATCCTCGAGAGAATCCTCTCACCATGCAGCAAGTATCTCTCCTAGACATCTGGATGATGGGTGGGCCATCTGAGGATTCCTCAGAAGAGCGTGGCCCTCGGACTTCAACTTTTTCCTAATTCAGCCCCATGACCAGCCTGTAAAGCCAGCTATTGGCTGGGAGAAAGCCGACACTACATCTGAGTAGTCAAAAGATGTACTTCCCATTTCTAAAGAAGCAGGTTTCCTTCTTTCGGCCCAATTTCCACTAGTGCGATTTGTCATGCGACTTGGGACTTCAAAGTAACATGACAAGTCGTACCCCATGATTTCCAATGAGTACTGTTTATCTGTGCAATTTCAAGTCACAATGACTTTAGAGTAATCCCTGCACTACTATGGTCCCACTTTGATGCGACATGAGGTCCATAGACCTCAAGAATACACAGGCATTGTTTCAAGTCGCATCAGAATCGTGGCAGAATCGTGCGACTTTCATATCTCAATAGTGGAAACATAAGCTTACTCTGATGGATGATATCAGAGACATTGTTGAACAGGAAAGGAAACAATAAAAAAAAATGTAAATTATGTAAATTTCCTAGGAAAACCTTATCCACGGTCCGAACAAGTGTCTGCAATGCCAGATGGTCTGCCGAGGTAGATGCAGCAGTGGTTCATATAACAAAGAATTTCATCTCACCAATCGATAATTCAGCCTCAATTGAAGATCTTTTGGACAGATGAATAGACTCCAACTTACCAAATGGCAGGTAAACACCTGGAAGTCAGCAATTGCTTTATCTGTATCCAAAGTCCTGTGGGCATGGACCAAAAACATGGAAACAGTGATTCATCAAAATGTTCCTAAGGAAAATATAGTCAAGGCTTTGGATGAATTATGGCTCTCAGCAGATGTCACTGGTGAGACAGCAATGCATACAATTTGTTACTTTGCAAGATCAATGTCACCATTTGCCATATGGGTATTCTCCTCTGAACTATCGGCAGCTGACACTGTGTCAAAACAAAATTAGTATAAATACCCTTTTTTTGATGGTAAATCACTCTTTGCAGAAAGGTTAAAGGAAACCATTTCCCGCATCACAGGAGGAAAGTCAGACTTGATTCGCCAGAACTGCAGAAATAGATGTACCCTCAGAGCCCTCACGAGGGCTCAGATCACTATCCAAGCTTCTTTATGAGAACTGGGTGTCAGTTCTTATCACTAATCACTCAGACGATATCCTCCATTTTTCAAAAGATGCGGCCCAGCTAATGGAATATAGGTGGATGCTGTAGCCTACACTATCAAGATACGGTTGGATGGTAAATCAAACAAATCATCTTTTCTCCAGTTTAGGCGCCTTATTCAACACCACAAAAAGGACGGCATCCCTGCGATCTCAGAAAGTGTGGGCGATCATTTAGAAAGTAAGGAGAATGAGGACATTGCCCTACATAACATCCTCAAGCTAACTCAACTTAATAGGGATTATTGTCTTTTGGTATCCAGATGGTCCCATGGACACAGACACCTTTTAGCTAGAATTCCTGAAGCAATGGAGCAAACCGTCTATCCCAGTCCATATATCAAACAAGTTTGATGCACAAGATTCTGCACTAGTGGAAAAAGAGGGAGATGCCTGTAAAGCCACGTCTGATAAGGCATGTGTTCTGGACCACAGATACCACAGAAGCCAATGCAATAGGCTAGGAGGCACATTGCAACCAGATGTTGGTTCAATAGAGATGGGCGTTTAGGCATCATCGCAAATATCCTGGAAATCCAGGCGGCTTATCTCGCATCGATCACATTTGCTCTCTCAGATCAATGACAAATCAGTTCTGATTTGGATAGACAATAGAGCTGCAATATCATACATACATCACCAACAACAGTTCCTTACTAAGGGAAGTGGAACCCATCTTCATTTCTGCAGAGGGGAATCTGAAGGACCTAAGAGTAGTCTATCTTCCAGTCCACTTAAACACAGAAGCCGATCACCTATCCCAAGGATTCCTGGGTCCCTACAACCAAAGTTATTCAGTTGAATTGTGGGCTAGTGGACCTTTCCTGAACTGCATCCTTTTGCTACAGCAAGCAATACCAAGCTGCGGAGGTTTATTTCACATCTAACTCACCCTTGGGCAGAAGCAATAGATGCCCTGTCAAGTCCTTGGGCATGTAACCTAATTTAGGCCTCCTATCTCGAAAATTCTCTTGAGACTTGCAGTATCAACAATAAAGAGTGATAACAGTCCTGCCATATTTGCAGGGAGACCCATGATTCCCTAGAGCAATATTTCATAGTGTCCAGCCTCTGGTAAATATTCCTCTGATACCCTTTCTTCTGCCTCGAGGCATCACATCCATTGGAATCCTCACAGTCTGAACCTTCACATTAGAATGTTAAAACAAAGGCTTAAATCATTAAGATGTTCCTCCAGAGTTGTTCCAACTCTGCTCAAAGCACAGTAGCCTTCAATGAACAATACGTGTGACAAGTAGACATGTGCACTGACAAAAAAATTAGTTAATTTTCGTTTTCGTTTCACTCTTGCTTTATTCGTAAATTCGGAAAATAGAAAATTCGGAAATTCGAAAATTCGGAATTCGGAAATTTCGGGAATTTTCACATTTCGATTTTTTGGCTTTCTGAATTAAAAATTTTCTGATTTCTGAATCTTTCGAATTTCCGAATTTTTGGATTTACGAACTTCCAAATTTTCAAATTTCCGAATTTACAATTTTCGGATTTACGAATTTTTGGATTTCCAAATGATCGAATTTATGAATTTCGGATTTCTGAACTTCAGAATTCCGAATTTTCGGATTTTCGGAACTCTGAATTTCGTAATTCGGGAATTCAAAGATTTGAAAGTCCAAAAATTTGAAAATCTGAAAAAAGAAAGAAAATCAGTTTAATTAATAACTAACTATTAAATTAACGAGTACGAATTTATCCGCAGTTATGAATTATCTTAAATTAACGAATGCCAAATCTAAACAACTGGAATGGAACAAATTAATAATAAATAATTTATAATACTAAAAAGGTTTTATTATAATTATTAGATTGTTACGTTCCATTTGGTTAGATCATTATTTCAAATAATTCGTACTCGTTATGTTCACTAACAGACAAATTTGAAAGGGAATTACAATACCTAATTTAATAGTTAGTTATTATTTGGAATTAAACAGATTTTCTTTCTTATTTTCAGATTTTCTTTCTTATTTTCAGATTTTCTTTCTTATTTTCAGATTTTTGAATTTTCGAACTTTTGAATTTCGAAATCCGAAATTCGTAAATTCGAAAATCCGAAATTCGTAAATTCAGAAATCCGAAAATTCTAAATTCAGAAATTTGAAAATTCGGAAATCCGAAAATTGGAAATTCGAAAATCCGAAAATTCTAAATTCGGAAATTCGAAAATTTCGTAAATTTATAATTTCGTAAATTTTGAAATTCGGAATTTTGGAAATTCGGAATTTTGGAAATTGGGAAATTTCAGAAATTGAAAAATTGGGAAATTTAGAAATTAACGAATTTGTCAAAATTTGTTAAAAAAACGAATTTGGAACCAAACGAATTGCACATGTCTAGTGACAAGGTTTGAAATAAGTTTAGATCTTTCGCGAACAGCAAAACTTCAATCCTGATGTAGCCTCTTCCTCCCAACTCCTTGATTTCCTGCAAGCAGACCTTGATTTAGGATTAGGATTAAGCAATATAAAAGGTACAGCTGGTGGCAATCTCTTCTGTGACAACAAGAGATGGGCCGAAGATCCTTCAAAAAGATAAGCCCTCCCATTAAAACAAATCTTTCCCACTTGGGATCTCTCTATCTCTATCTCTCTATCACTCTGGAGCCCTTATCCAAACAGCCTTTTGCCTCATTTCATTCACCATCCTGGTGAAATCTCACTTGGAAACGATTTTTCTTTGTGGCGATGGCATCAGACTGGGGAGTATCAGTACTTCAAGCTCTGGGATCAGAAGACAATATTAGTTTTTGAACTCGGATAGAGTGGAACTTAATGGTACATGGATTCATCCCTAAGTTTTTCTCTTTCTCTACTACCTCTGAGCCTTGGGCTATGCCAGTCTTTTCAGATCCAATTTTTACCTTCTTCACGAAGACGATATTACTTTGGTACTAAGACACTATCTTCAAGTCACAACTCCCTTCAGACTTTCATCTATCCCATTTGTAATACTCAAAAAAAAAAAGACAAGGGCAAAGAAGCATCATCTGGGGCCCTCCAGCCATTCCAGAACTGCAGTATCCATCATACCTAGTCATGTCTGTGAATATCAGAGCTTTACAATACCTCGTGAAACATGTGGTTCTGCAGCAGCTGGGAAGCCATAGTTTGTAGATCTCTGGCTCTAAACAGGTGCTTCAAAAGAACACCCCCGCCGCTGGAATTCAGGCGCCCGGCATCCTGAAAGGGGCTGTACGCATGAATAGGGGGTAGCAGCGGCAATGGATAGAGCATTGCATCGCTGCATCGCTAGAAAGTGGAGGGGGTGGTGGCCGTGGATAGAGGGAGCAGCGCTCGGGCACCCCTAATGGACAGGTCGCCACTGCTTTCAATGATAATAGTAAACAGGACAATAGAGAGGGTGAATCTCCCTAACGGGGGGCACAGACAGCAATAAACACTGACAGGTGTTCTAATCCCTCTCCATTCTATCTGAAAAAAAAGCTTTGGCTTGAGTTATGCTTTAAAGCCATTGTGACATGTGAGGCTGTTGGATGTGCGGAATAAACTTTATTTAGTTGTGGCTCCATACAGCATACCACACTGTGTTACGGGTTCGAGCCAAGACTTCCTTTCTCATACCCGGAACATAGTAGAGTCTATCTGATCGGCGCCCAGCCATTCATATAAACCAATGTATTATAGCAATGAATACAAAGCTTCCTCTGATTGGCTGAGTAAGAGTTTATCACATCATCAGCCCGCCTATCTGACTCAGCCAATCAGAGGAAAATTTGTATTCATTGATAAAAATACATTGCTTTCGAATGGCTGAGCGCTGCTGTGATTGACTCTACTGTGTTTCGGGTATGAGACAGGAATGTCTCAGCTCACACCTGGAACACAGTGCAGTATGCTGTGTGTGGCCTCAGTTGCATACTTTTTATACAGCACATCCAGCAGCCTCACAGGTTAGTAAGGGACATATTTGGCCCATAAAAACAAGTTGGCCCACACAAACTATGTAAAGTGT
This sequence comes from Lithobates pipiens, assembly GCF_037356315.1. Taxonomy (NCBI): domain Eukaryota; kingdom Metazoa; phylum Chordata; class Amphibia; order Anura; family Ranidae; genus Lithobates; species Lithobates pipiens. Next base: position 491,522,145 of record NW_027507718.1, on the reverse strand, counting down.
ATCATAAGCTGGCGTTTAGCTTTAAGCCAAAACCTCTTCCAGTAAGTAAAATGTCTCTTTAGACAACTGACTACAGACTAAATATAAAGTGGTTAGTCAAAATTATGGAAAATGTGTTTTAAAAGAATGAAAGTGATGATATTGATGCAACATGTTTAATGTCTTCAAACACATTGTATTTCATGTGTAATGACATCTATATTTTTGTTGTAATGATGGGATTTCTCCCTTTGTGCGTACTTAAAGCGGAGCTTCACCCTAAAGTGGAGCTTCCGCTCATTGGAACCCTCCCCCCCTCCGGCGCCACAATTGTCACCTTTCAGGGGGGAGGGGGGAGGGGGGTGCAGGTACCTGTACAGTACAGGTATCTGCACCCACTTCCGGCATAGATATCTGCAGAATATATGCCCCTTTCCGCAGAATCTACGCCCCTTTGCGCAGGTCCCCCACTGTCTGCTGGGAAACACATAGATCCCAGAGACAGCGGGGACCATCCTTATTGCGCAGCGCGACTCGCGCATGTGCAGTAGGGAACCGGGAAATGAAGCCGCAAGGCTCCACTTCCTGATTTCCATACCCAAGATGGCGGCGGCAGCACCCGAGAGACGATCGAGAGATCGGCTTCGGGTGCCGACATCGCGGGCGCGCTGGGTGGGTAAGTTCCCTTATTTTAAAAGTCAGCAGCTGCAGTATTTGTAGCTGCTGGCTTTTAAAAAAAAAAAACGGCGGAACTCCCGCTTTAATAAAAAAACTGATATTTGAAAAAAAAAGAAGAAGTCTTGGATGGTGGATAATGAAATCTGATACTACTCTTCCTGCGAAAATCCAGGTCACAATCCTGTGTAATGCCTTTTTGTCTCTTTCGGTCAGTTAAGCATGTTGACTGCGTTTATGCTTATCAGACAACGTTTTCCAGGAAACTGTTTATGTCGTCTGAAATAACTATTTGAAATAAATATTGCCCTGGGTGGTTATAGATTCCCTGCAATTATTCCATATACGTATTAACTTGTCCATTCCTATAGTTAGCTAGTCTATTAAAACTCTCATGATGTTACTGTTGATAGTACAATGATATAAGGTTAGCTATGAAAATAAACACACTGCTTAGTAAAACAACGACTTATTTATTTCCCAAGAAAATAGGAAATGCTAACATAAAAAGCCTAAAGGAAAATATTACAATGTATATAACAAAAGATCATCAATGATACTTAATGCAAGGCAGTCCTCTAGATACTGTCTTGTTAGCTGGGCTCAACATGGCAAGAGAGGGCCATGAGACATGAGAGCCATCAGGCAAGAGAGCCAAGAGAGCGATTTACCTAAACTGTATGTACTTTTAAACTCAATTCATACACCATCCAGTCCCAACCCCATTGCCAGCCCATCTAGGTTTCTGATGAATCAACGTAGTTAAGAGGCAGTCCTTCTTATTTTTCTGTCCATCCTGCTGTATTGGCCTCTAGGGGCATCATTCATCCATGTATCATCGCTATGTGACCTGGGTCATCTTCAGCGCTCAGTGGTCCTTTGATCATATGTAGCCCACCTTCATAAATCATCTTGTCAGCAATGGCCCTCTTTGAAGCTTGCTTGCAGAGTGTTAATCAAGGATTTCAATCTTTTCACACCAGTTGGTGAGGAGCCAAGCTTTTGTTCCCATACTCTTCCTGCCAGGGGCATGAATTGACACCCTGCTGGGTCAACGTTCAACTTCCAACTTAAGTCACCCGGTTATCAACTCCAGAAAGAGATATTAAATAGATATTAAACCATGTTGCCTTCCAACACTAAAGGGCGCATATCACCCTTCTTCAGACACGGCTCCTATGGAACAGTCTATAACTGTCTTAAAGCAGGGTTCCACTGTCTTAAACATTTTTTTGGGGGGGGAAATGACAAAGAAGAGGTGATTATCCCATTGTATCACCGATCTCGCGCATATGCAGTAAGCTTAAATCCGAGCGCCGTCAACAGCTCAGGTTGCCATCACAACGGGGCGGCGTGGTCGGATGTCCCGCCCCGTTGGGATGGCAACGGAGATAAGATTCTACCCTTCGGTGCTGCCCACTGCCTCCTGGGAAATGGTGACACACATCTCCCAGGAGCAGTAGAGAGCAGAGGCGCCAAAGGAAGTGACGTCTTTAGCACAGGCACTGGAATAGGCAGATTTTGTGGAATCACATAGCAACAGGGAAAGAAAGTAAGTTCAAAAAATGTTTTTATCCAATTTATTTATTTTTTGGTTGATTTACTGCACAGTAAAGATTTTTTAGTTTTTTGGGGGAAACGCCACTTTAACATGTTGTGCTTCCCAACATGTACTTCAGAAACAGTTCCTTTCGAACAGTCCATAACGGTCTTAACGTGGTGTGCTTCCCAACATGTGCCGCTTTGGCACTGAGGGACACACCACCATAATTCTTCAGCGACAGCTTCCATGTCACCATTCTGTGTATTCTCCTTTCTGGTATCTTCACGACAGAGTGCAATACAGGCAAGGGGTGTCCATTCAATCACCATTCACCAGCACACACTCCAAGCAACATATTCACCAGCTTTCAGATACAGAACCTCGAGGAGGGCCTTACCCATATTATTAACCTAAAATACACATATGTTACACTATACCATCACACAAATCAACCCATTACCATAATATATGCATATATATGACCCACCAAATTAAGCATCCCACTCCCAACCTCCTATAACTCTTTACTGTAGATACGGGTCAGGATTAGGTGGGCTTGCTCAAAGTGGCCTGTCAGCGATACTTCAGGACTCTGAATTGGCAGCAAAGCCTCTAACTCATACAAAGGGACCTTACCATCAATTCATCCCTCAACTTGCATAGATAAATACGAGAGCTTCCTATATAAATTTTGAGTCTAACACATATAAACCTGAAACGATGACAAAACCACCTGATGCCTCTCTGATGCACCTCTATCTATCTTTAGTTTCAAGGAACACCCTAGTTCCATGACTAATGTTACATTGGTATCCTTTAGGAGTATACACTTGATTCAGTGTATACTCAGCACCTATAAGGTAATAGGTTTTTATCAACCACTGTGAAATTAATAATAAATAATAAATAATAATAAAAAAGGTTTTATTATAATTATTAGATCGTTACGTTCCATTTGGTTAGATCGTTATTTCAAATAATTTGTACTCGTTATGTTCACTAACAGACAAATTTGAAAGGGAATTACAATACCTATAATTTAAAAGTTAGTTATTATTTGGAATTAAACAGATTTTCTTTCTTATTTTCAGATTTTTGAATTTTCGAACTTTTGAATTTCGAAATCCGAAATTCGTAAATTCGAAACTCCGAAATTCGGAAATTCAGATATCCGAAATTCAGAAATCCGAAAATTGGAAATTCGAAAATCCGAAAATTCTAAATTCGGAAATTCGAAAATTTCGTAAATTTATAATTTCGTAAATTTTGAAATTCGGAATTTTGGAAATTCGGAATTTTGGAAATTCGGAAATTTCAGAAATTGAAAAATTGGGAAATTTCGAAATTAACGAATTTGTCAACATTTGTTAAAAAAACGAATTTGGAACCAAACGAATTGCACATGTCTAGTGACAAGGTTTGAAATAAGTTTAGATCTTTCGCGAACAGCAAAACTTCAATCCTGATGTGGCCTCTTCCTTCCAACTCCTTGACTTCCTGCAAGCAGACCTTGATTTAGCATTAGGATTAAGCAATATAAAAGGTACAGCTGGTGGCAATCTCTTCTGTAACAACAAGAGATGGGCCGAAGATCCTTCAAAAAGATAAGCCCTCCCATTAAAACAAATCTTTCCCACTTGGGATCTCTCTATCTCTCTATCACTCTGGAGCCCTTATCCAAACAGCCTTTTGCCTCATTTCATTCACCATCCTGGTGAAATCTCACTTGGAAACGATTTTTATTTGTGGCGATGGCATCAGGCTGGGGAGTATCAGTACTTCAAGCTCTGGGATCAGAAGACTATATTAGTTTTTGAACTCGGATAGAGTGGAACTTAATGGTACATGGATTCATCCCTAAGTTTTTCTCTTTCTCTACTACCTCTGAGCCTTGGGCTATGCCAGTCTTTTCAGATCCAATTTTTACCTTCTTCACGAAGACGATATTACTTTGGTACTAAGACACTATCTTCAAGCCACAACTCCCTTCAGACTTTCATCTATCCCATTTGTAATACTCAAAAAAAAAAAAAAAAAGACAAGGGCAAAGAAGCATCATCTGGGGCCCTCCAGCCATTCCAGAACTGCAGTATCCATCATACCTAGTCATGTCTGTGAATATCAGAGCTTTACAATACCTCATGAAACATGTGGTTCTGCAGCAGCTGGGAAGCCATAGTTTGTAGATCTCTGGCTCTAAACAGGTGCTTCAAAAGAACACCCCCGCCGCTGGAATTCAGGTGCCCGGCATCCTGAAAGGGGCTGTACGCATGAATAGGGGGTAGCAGCGGCAATGGATAGAGCATTGCATCGCTGCATCGCTAGAAAGTGGAGGGGGTGGTGGCCGTGGATAGAGGGAGCAGCGCTCGGGCACCCCTAATGGACAGGTCACCACTGCTTTCAATGATAATAGTAAACAGGACAATAGAGAGGGTGAATCTCCCTAACGGGGGGCACAGACAGCAATAAACACTGACAGGTGTTCTAATCCCTCTCCATTCTATCTGAAAAAAAAGCTTTGGCTTTAGTTATGCTTTAAAGCCATTGTGACATGTGAGGCTGTTGGATGTGCGGAATAAACTTTATTTAGTTGTGGCTCCATACAGCATACCACACTGTGTTACGGGTTCGAGCCAAGACTTCCTTTCTCATACCCGGAACATAGTAGAGTCTATCTGATCGGCGCCCAGCCATTCATATAAACCAATGTATTATAGCAATGAATACAAAGCTTCCTCTGATTGGCTGAGTAAGAGTTTATCACATCATCAGCCCGCCTATCTGACTCAGCCAATCAGAGGAAAATTTGTATTCATTGATAAAAATACATTGCTTTCGAATGGCTGAGCGCTGCTGTGATTGACTCTACTGTGTTTCAGGTATGAGACAGGAATGTCTAAGCTCACACCTGGAACACAGTGCGGTATGCTGTGTGTGGCCTCAGTTGCATACTTTTTATACAGCACATCCAGCAGCCACACAGGTTAGTAAGGGACATATTTGGCCCATAATAACAAGTTGGCCCACACAAACTATGTAAAGTGTATCATAAGCTGGCGTTTAGCTTTAAGCCAAAACCTCTTCCAGTAAGTAAAATGTCTCTTTAGACAACTGACTACAGACTAAATATAAAGTGGTTAGACAAAATTACGGAAAACGTGTTTTAAAAGAATAAAAGTGATGATATTGATGCAACATGTTTAATGTCTTCAAACACTTTGTATTTCATGTGTAATGACATCTATATTTTTGTTGTAATGATGGGATTTCTCCCTTTGTGCGTACTTAAAGCGGAGCTCCACCCTAGAGTGGAGCTACCGCTCATTGGAACCCTCCCCCCCTCCGGCGCCACAATTGGCACCTTTCAGGGCGGAGGGTGGTGCAGGTACCTGTACAGTACAGGTATCTGCACCCACTTCCGGCATAGATATCTGCAGAATATACGCCCCTTTCCGCAGAATCTACGCCCCTTTCCGCAGGTCCCCCCCTGTCTGCTAGGAAACACACAGATCCCAGAGACAGCGGGGACCATCCTTATTGCGCAGCGCGACTCGCGCATGTGCAGTAGGGAACCGGGAAATGAAGCCGCAAGGCTCCACTTCCTGATTTCCATACCCAAGATGGAGGCGGCAGCACCCGAGAGACGATCGAGAGATCGGCTTCGGGTGCCGACATCGCGGGCGCGCTGGGTGGGTAAGTTCCCTTATTTTAAAAGTCAGCAGCTGCAGTATTTGTAGCTGCTGGCTTTTAAAAAAAAAAACGGCGGAACTCCCGCTTTAATAAAAAAACAGATATTTGGAAAAAAAAGAAGAAGTCTTGGATGGTGGATAATGAAATCTGATACTACTCTTCCTGCGAAAATCCAGGTCACAATCCTGTGTAATGCCTTTTTGTCTCTTTCGGTCAGTTAAGCATGTTGACTGCGTTTATGCTTATCAGACAACGTTTTCCTGGAAACTGTTTATGTCGTCTGAAATAACTATTTGAAATAAATATTGCCCTGGGTGGTTATAGATTCCCTGAAATTATTCCATATACGTATTAACTTGTCCATTCCTATAGTTAGCTAGTCTATTAAAACTCTCATGATGTTACTGTTGATAGTACAATGATATAAGGTTAGCTATGAAAATAAACACACTGCTTAGTAAAACAACGACTTATTTATTTCCCAAGAAAATAGGAAATGCTAACATAAAAAGCCTAAAGGAAAATATTACAATGTATATAACAAAAGATCATCAATGATACTTAATGCAAGGCAGTCCTCTAGATACTGTCTTGTTAGCTGGGCTCAACATGGCAAGAGAGGGCCATGAGAGCCATCAGGCAAGAGAGCCAAGAGAGCGATTTACCTAAACTGTATGTACTTTTAAACTCAATTCATACACCATCCAGTCCCAACCCCATTGCCAGCCCATCAAGGTTTCTGATGAATCAACGTAGTTAAGAGGCAGTCCTTCTTATTTTTCTGTCCATCCTGCTGTATTGACCTCTAGGGGCATCATTCATCCATGTATCATCGCTATGTGACCTGGGTCATCTTCAGTGATCAGTGGTCCTTTGATCATATGTAGCCCACCTTCATAAATCATCTTGTCAGCAATGGCCCTCTTTGAAGCTTGCTTGCAGAGTGTTAATAAGGATTTCAATCTTTTCACACCAGTTGGTGAGGAGCCAAGCTTTTGTTCCCATACTCTTCCTGCCAGGGGCATGAATTGACACCCTGCTGGGTCAACGTTCAACTTCCAACTTAATTCACCCGGTTATCAACTCCAGAAATAGATATTAAATAGATATTAAACCATGTTGCCTTCCAACACTAAAGGGCGCATATCACCCTTCTTCAGACACGGCTCCTATGGAACAGTCCATAACTGTCTTAAAGCAGGGTTCCACTGTCTTAAACATTTTTTTTGGGGGGGGGGAAATGACAAAGAAGAGGTGATTATCCCATTGTATCACCGATCTCGCGCATACGCAGTAAGCTTAAATCCGAGCGCCGTCAACAGCTCAGGTTGCCATCACAACGGGGCGGCGTGGTCGGATGTCCCGCCCCGTTGGGATGGCAACGGAGATAAGATTCTACCCTTCGGTGCTGCCCACTGCCTCCTGGGAAATGGTGACACACATCTCCCAGGAGCAGTAGAGAGCAGAGGCGCCAAAGGAAGTGACGTCTTTAGCACAGGCACTGGAAGAGGCAGATTTTGTGGAATCGCATAGCAACAGGGAAAGAAAGTAAGTTCAAAAAATGTTTTTATCCAATTTATTTATTTTTTGGTTGATTTACTGCACAGTAAAGATTTTTTTATTTTTTGGGGGAAACACCACTTTAACATGCTGTGCTTCCCAACATGTACTTCAGAAACAGTTCCTCTCGAACAGTTCATAACGGTCTTAACATGGTGTGCTTCCCAACATGTGCCGCTTTGGCACTGAGGGACACACCACCATAATTCTTCAGCGACAGCTTCCATGTCACCATTCTGTGTATTCTCCTTTCTGGTATCTTCACGACAGAGTGCAATACAGGCAAGGGGTGTCCATTCAATCACCATTCACCAGCACACACTCCAAGCAACATATTAACCAGCTTTCAGATACAGAACCTCGAGGAGGGCCTTACCCATATTATTAACCTAAAATACACATATGTCACACTATACCATCACACAAATCAACCCATTACCATAATATATGCATATATATGACCCACCAAATTAAGCATCCCACTCCCAACCTCCTATAACTCTTTACTGTAGATACGGGTCAGGATTAGGCGGGCTTGCTCAAAGTGGCCTGTCAGCGATACTTCAGGACTCTGAATTGGCAGCAAAGCCTCTAACTCATACAAAGGGACCTTACCATCAAATCATCCCTCAACTTGCATAGATAAATGCGAGAGCTTCCTATATAAATTTTGAGTCTAACACATATAAACCTGAAACAATGACAAAACCACCTGATGCCTGGATTTAAGAGACCATGCCCAGGGTATACCATGCACCTCTATCTATCTTTAGTTTCAAGGAACACCCTAGTTCCATGACTAATGTTACATTGGTATCCTTTAGGAGTATACACTTGATTCAGTGTATACTCAGCACCTATAAGGTAATAGGTTTTTATCAACCACTGTGAAATTAATAATAAATAATTAATAATAATAAAAAGGTTTTATTATAATTATTAGATCGTTACGTTCCATTTGGTTAGATCGTTATTTCAAATAATTCGTACTCGTTATGTTCACTAACAGACAAATTTGAAAGGGAATTACAATACCTATAATTTAATAGTTAGTTATTATTTGGAATTAAACAGATTTTCTTTCTTATTTTCAGATTTTTGAATTTTCGAACTTTTGAATTTCGAAACAGCGAACAGCAAAACTTCAATCCTGATGTAGCCTCTTCCTCCCAACTCCTTGACTTCCTGCAAGCAGACCTTGATTTAGGATTAGGATTAAGCAATATAAAAGGTACAGCTGGTGGCAATCTCTTCTGTGACAACAAGAGATGGGCCGAAGATCCTTCAAAAAGATAAGCCCTCCCATTAAAACAAATCTTTCCCACTTGGGATCTCTCTATCTCTATCTCTCTATCACTCTGGAGCCCTTATCCAAACAGACTTTTGCCTCATTTCATTCACCATCCTGGTGAAATCTCACTTGGAAATGATTTTTCTTTGTGGCGATGGCATCAGGCTGGGGAGTATCAGTACATCAAGCTCTGGGATCAGAAGACAATATTAGTTTTTGAACTCGGATAGAGTGGAACTTAATGGTACATGGATTCATCCCTAAGTTTTTCTCTTTCTCTACTACCTCTGAGCGTTGGGCTATGACAGTCTTTTCAGATCCGATTTTTACCTTCTTCACGAAGGCGATATTACTTTGGTACTAAGACACTATCTTCAAGCCACAGCTCCCTTCAGACTTTCATCTATCCCATTTGTAATACTCAAAAAAAAAAAAAGACAAGGGCAAAGAAGCATCATCTGGGGCCCTCCAGCCATTCCAGAACTGCAGTATCCATCATACCTAGTCATGTCTGTGAATATCAGAGCTTTACAATACCTCATGAAACATGTGGTTCTGCAGCAGCTGGGAAGCCATAGTTTGTAGATCTCTGGCTCTAAACAGGTGCTTCAAAAGAACACCCCCGCCGCTGGAATTCAGGCGCCCGGCATCCTGAAAGGGGCTGTACGCATGAATAGGGGGTAGCAGCGGCAATGGATAGAGCATTGCATCGCTGCATCGCTAGAAAGTGGAGGGGGTGGTGGCCGTGGATAGAGGGAGCAGCGCTCGGGCACCCCTAATGGACAGGTCGCCACTGCTTTCAATGATAATAGTAAACAGGACAATAGAGAGGGTGAATCTCCCTAACGGGGGGCACAGACAGCAATAAAAACTGACAGGTGTTCTAATCCCTCTCCATTCTATCTGAAAAAAAAGCTTTGGCTTTAGTTATGCTTTAAAGCCAATGAATACAAAGCTTCCTCTGATTGGCTGTGTAAGGCCGCGTACACACGCGGGGACTGTTCGCCCAACTTTGTCCGCTGAACAGTGTTTCGGCAAACAGTCCGCTCGTGTGTGGGCTTTCAGCGGACAGTTTCAGCGAACAGTCCGCTGAACAAGGTTTTTTGGAAATTCCGAAAAACTGTCCGCTGAAACCTTGTTTCAGCGAACAGTTCCCTCGTGTGTAGGCTTGTTCGACAAACTAAGTTCCGCGCATGCTCAGAAAGGCTTTACACGCCGAAAGTTATAATGCAGTGTATAGGACGTCGTATTTTTCGTCCCGTCGTACGTGCCGTTCACGTCATCGCGCACGGTTTCAGCAAACTGTTCGTACGTCGTGTGTGGCCATGTCCGTCCATGCTAATTTTGAGCGGACTGTTTGCCGAAACTGTTTGACGGACAAAGTTGGGCGAACAGTCCCCGCGTGTGTACGCGGCCTAAGAGTTTATCACATCATCAGCCCGCCTATCTGACTCAGCCAATCAGAGGAAAATTTGTATTCATTGATAAAAATACATTGCTTTCGAATGGCTGAGCGCTGCTGTGATTGACTCTACTGTGTTTCGTGTATGAGACAGGAATGTCTCAGCTCACACCTGGAACACATTGCGGTATGCTGTGTGTGGCCTCAGTTGCATACTTTTTATACAGCACATCCAGCAGCCTCACAGGTTAGTAAGGGACATATTTGGCCCATAATAACAAGTTGGCCCACACAAACTATGTAAAGTGTATCATAACAGGCTTTTAGCTTTAAGCCAAAACCTCTTCCAGTAAGTAAAATGTCTCTTTAGACAACTGACTACAGACTAAATATAAAGTGGTTAGACAAAATTACGGAAAACGTGTTTTAAAAGAATGAAAGTGATGATATTGATGCAACATGTTTAATGTCTTCAAACACATTGTATTTCATGTGTAAGGACATCTATATTTTTGTTGTAATGATGGGATTTCTCCCTTTGTACGTACTTAAAGCGGAGCTCCACCCTAAAGTGGAGCTTCCGCTCATTGGAACCCCTTCCCCCCTCTGGCGCCACAATTGGCACCTTTCAGGGGGGAGGGGGGGAGGGGGGTGCAGGTACCTGTACAGTACAGGTATCTGCACCCACTTCCGGCATAGATATCTGCAGAATATACGCCCCTTTCCGCAGAATCTACGCCCCTTTCCGCAGGTCCCCCGCTGTCTGCTGGGAAACACACAGATCCCAGAGACAGCGGGGACCATCCTTATTGCGCAGTGCGACTCACGCATGTGCAGTAGGGGACCGGGAAATGAAGCCGCAAGGCTCCACTTCCTGATTTCCATACCCAAGATGGTGGCAGCAGCACCCGAGAGACGATCGAGAGATCGGCTTCGGGTGCCGACATCGCGGGCGCGCTGGGTGGGTAAGTGTCCTTATTTTAAAAGACAGCAGCTGCAGTATTTGTAGCTGCTGGCTTTAAAAAAAAAAAAAAAACGGCGGAACTCCCGCTTTAATAAAAAAACTGATATTTGAAAAAAAAAGAAGAAGTCTTGGATGGTGGATAATGAAATCTGATACTACTCTTCCTGCGAAAATCCAGGTCACAATCCTGTGTAATGCCTTTTTGTCTCTTTCGGTCAGTTAAGCACGTTGACTGCGTTTATGCTTATCAGACAATGTTTTCCTGGAAACTGTTTATGTCGTCTGAAATAACTATTTGAAATAAATATTGCCCTGGGTGGTTATAGATTCCCTGCAATTATTCCATATACGTATTAACTTGTCCATTCCTATAGTTAGCTAGTCTATTAAAACTCTCATGATGTTACTGTTGATAGTACAATGATATAAGGTTAGCTATGAAAATAAACACACTGCTTAGTAAAACAACGACTTATTTATTTCCCAAGAAAATAGGAAATGCTAACATAAAAAGCCTAAAGGAAAATATTACAATGTATATAACAAAAGATCATCAATGATACTTAATGCAAGGCAGTCCTCTAGATACTGTCTTGTTAGCTGGGCTCAACATGGCAAGAGAGGGCCATGAGAGCCATCAGGCAAGAGAGCCAAGAGAGCGATTTACCTAAACTGTATGTACTTTTAAACTCAATTCATACACCATCCAGTCCCAACCCCATTGCCAGCCCATCTAGGTTTCTGATGAATCAACGTAGTTAAGAGGCAGTCCTTCTTATTTTTCTGTCCATCCTGCTGTATTGGCCTCTAGGGGCATCATTCATCCATGTATCATTGCTATGTGACCTGGGTCATCTTCAGCGATCAGTGGTCCTTTGATCATATGTAGCCCACCTTCATAAATCATCTTGTCAGCAATGGCCCTCTTTGAAGCTTGCTTACAGAGTGTTAATCAAGGATTTCAATCTTTTCACACCAGTTGGTAAGGAGCCAAGCTTTTGTTCCCATACTCTTCCTGCCAGGGGCATGAATTGACACCCTGCTGGGTCAACGTTCAACTTCCAACTTAAGTCACCCGGTTATCAACTCCAGAAATAGATATTAAATAGATACTAAACCATGTTGCCTTCCAACACTAAAGAGCGCATATCACCCTTCTTCAGACACGGCTCCTATGGAACAGTCCATAACTGTGTTAAAGCAGGGTTCCACTGTCTTAAACATTTTTTTTTGGGGGGGGGGAATGACAAAGAAGAGGTGATTATCCCATTGTATCACCGATCTCGCGCATACGCAGTAAGCTTAAATCCGAGCGCCGTCAACAGCTCAGGTTGCCATCCCAACGGGGCGGGACATCCGACCACGCCGCCCCGTTGGGATGGCAACCTGAGCTGTTGACGGAGATAAGATTCTACCCTTCGGTGCTGCCCACTGCCTCCTGGGAAATGGTGACACACATCTCCCAGGAGCAGTAGAGAGCAGAGGGGCCAAAGGAAGTGACGTCTTTAGCACAGGCACTGGAAGAGGCAGATTTTGTGGAATCGCATAGCAACAGGGAAAGAAAGTAAGTTCAAAAAATGTTTTTATCCAATTTATTTATTTTTTGGTTGATTTACTGCACAGTAAAGATTTTTTTATTTTTTGGGGGAAACACCACTTTAACATGCTGTGCTTCCCAACATGTACTTCAGAAACAGTTCCTCTCGAACAGTCCATAACGGTCTTAACGTGGTGTGCTTCCCAACATGTGCCGCTTTGGCACTGAGGGACACACCACCATAATTCTTCAGCGACAGCTTCCATGTCACCATTCTGTGTATTCTCCTTTCTGGTATCTTCACGACAGGGTGCAATACAGGCAAGGGTGTCCATTCAATCACCATTCACCAGCACACACTCCAAGCAACATATTAACCAGCTTCAGATACAGAACCTCGAGGAGGGCCTTACCCATATTATTAACCTAAAATACACATATGTCACACTATACCATCACACAAATCAACCCATTACCATAATATATGCATATATATGACCCACCAAATTAAGCATCCCACTCCCAACCTCCTATAACTCTTTACTGTAGATACGGGTCAGGATTAGGCGGGCTTGCTCAAAGTGGCCTGTCAGCGATACTTCAGGACTCTGAATTGGCAGCAAAGCCTCTAACTCATACAAAGGGACCTTACCATCAATTCATCCCTCAACTTGCATAGATAAATGCGAGAGCTTCCTATATAAATTTTGAGTCTAACACATATAAACCTGAAACAATGACAAAACCACCTGATGCCTGGATTTAAGAGACCATGCCCAGGGTATACCATGCACCTCTATCTATCTTTAGTTTCAAGGAACACCCTAGTTCCATGACTAATGTTACATTGGTATCCTTTAGGATAAGGAAACAAATTAGTCTATGTCCCAAATAATACCCAGGTGCTTCCTTCCAAACAATGATCTCTCCACCCAGAACCCAAAGTGAAATATCTTCCCAAAATTTCTCTTTCGCCACCGTGTATTGACCTAGCCTACAAATGACATCATGGTCATTCTTCGACAGAGGGAAATATCAGCCTGCCCCCAGCTTCCATCCTCTCTGATCACATGTGGGTAACATAGGCTTGGATGCACCAAGGTAGAATGCCCAGTCAATAAGCCCATTGATACCACCAAATATACAGACCGTGTCTGCACTTCTGTATATGGAATCAACGAGGAAGCATAATATCTCTCATAATCTAAACTAGCATTCGATCACCACTTTGGATTAGCGTAAGAGATGTGTTTTGGCAAAATCTTACTGAGCTGTGATGCCAACCCATAAGGCCACTGTCCCTCATACAGAGATTGTACAATCAGCTTGATGTTGGTTGATACCTCAGCCTGCCCCTGCATGCATGCCAGAGCCCATGAGAGATTTCTGTCCTGTACACCACACTCTCTACCAACCTCTGAACAGGGTGGACAAAATCCTGAGCCACTTTAACCTGGGTTTTTATGCGACTTTCTTGAATGTTATTAAGGATGCCACCAATCTCTCTGAGTAACAAAACCCCGCTTATTGTCTGAAGCTTTGTCTGAGAGTTTGTTCCTCGGGATACCGACATCCACTTCATTAACAACACCCATCCCAGCTCCCATTCCCCCCAATATAGTGCTAAATACATCCCTCCTGTTTCGGTTACTTCTCAGAAATAAGCATCCTAAATTAACCTAATTCCGTGTCCACACATCTCTGGGAGCAAGCCACTGGTACAATAACCGCACTTGATTCAGTGTATACTCAGCACCTATAAGGTAATAGGTTTTTATCAACCACTGTGAAATGTTGAAGCGCCGTGTAGTGAAGGCATACTTTACCCTGGTAGCCAGTGTTTGTTCTCCTTTCTCTAAGGGAGCATGCTCCTGTGTCTAGTCACTGGCATTAAATGTGCAAGGTTCCAACCTCTCAGGTGAGACATCAACCAGGCGTATCTCCCCCATATCCAGTTCTGGTCTCCCACTTGTCCAGTAACCGAGAACCTCTCTGTAGGACTGCTAAGATTGAGACACCACCTCCACAAAGAAAATTTTCACCCGATTGACGTGTCACCTGGCACCCTCTAGTCTGGCCAACAGACACCTTACTATGCATAAGTGCCAGCCTCCTGGGTACCTGCACCATATTAATTCAGTTATGGCAATACACGTCACACATTAAAAACATGATTTCCTTCTTTCAATTCCTCCCTCCAAAAAAAACATATTTTACATTTCTTGTTCTGAAGGATTGGATATTATGTTCCTCCCCCAACCTCCAACCTATTGAACATGTATTCACAGTATGTTTGCATTCATAAAGTCCAGGAGAGACTCTGCCAAAAATGTTTCACCAGTCTTGTTGCTGGGCAAAGTCTTTCAGATGCAGCATTAGCACTAAATTGTCCATAAGAAAAAGAAACCTTATATTGCAAGTATTAATCTGAATCTTTTCGTTTGTCCCTTCTCGCCTGAATATTTGTCAGAACAAATTTGCGTTGTGGCATGGCACAGACAAACTGCCAACCAGATGAACATCTGTCATCCATATTCCAGAGACCTCTCCAATCTCATTCCACCAGGACTCTGGAAGTGAAAAACAAGAGCAGAATCAAATTCTTATCCACAATGTCTACTCGCTTGCTATGTTTACTTATGCCCCGTACACACGAGAGGACTTATGTCCGACAGACTTCCAAAGGAGTTCCGCCAGAAGTTCCGCCGGAGTTCCGACGGAGTTCTGACAGACTTTTCGGCCGAACGGACTTGGCCACACACGATCACACTAAACTCCGACGGATTCGAACGTGATGACGTACGACCCGACTCGAATAAGGAAGTTCATAGCCAGTAGCCAATAGCTGCCCTAGCGTCGGTTTTAGTCCGTCGGAGTAGCATACACACGAGCGGAGTTTTCGAAGGGGACCGGGTCCGGCGGAGTTCCTTCGGGAAAATTTGAAGCATGCTTCATTTCTAAAGTCCGTCAGACTTTGGCGAATCAAAAGTCCGTTGCAGCCCACACACGATCGGATAGTCTGACGGACTCGGTCCTTCGGACTTTGGATGTTGAAAAGTCCGCTCGTGTGTACGGGGTATTATAGTTCCCTCCTTGGAACCCAGGATTTAGCATTCCTGTCTGAATCTGCAACTCTGAACAAATGATCAAAACAACCATGATTTCTTTAGAATGATCCCACTCTAAAATGGATCCCCATGGTAAGGGCAAAAATAAAAAAATGAATGTGAATGTTGCTTCTCCAAAATTCTCAATTTAAACACTAAAAAAAATGCATTTATCTGTACCTTAAGACCTATGCACTAAATCCCCTTTCACGTGGGCAAAGCCTAAACATTTTGGAACTTTTTCCACCTGAATGAAAATAAAAACAAAGAAAAAAACTACAATAACTCCAGTGGCTAAAATGGCTTCCTACCAACTCTTGTCTTACAAAATGTTTTCAGCTGCTAATTGAGGGCATAGCCAATGACCCCCCCTTTCAGATGGACTAAACCTAACAATTTTTTCACCTGAATGAAACAAAAATAAAATTTATGAATAAACAAATAACAAAAAAAAGAAAAAAAAATATATAAAAAAAAGTAAAAAAAAGTTAAAATTAAGGAGGAAAAAACATGATAATAATAATAATAGAAAAAAAAAATAACAATCCAGAGGCTTATCCTTGAAAACACAAAAAATATATCAAGGTCCTATATAATATTTCAAACATGAAGGCCAAATCTCTGAAACTCACATCAAAACCTTATTTATAGCAAAGAAACATTAACCAGAAAATTCTTACATGCAGCTCACTAAGGGCTGCTAACATTGTTTCCCCCCAGTGCTATATTTGAATGAACATGCAGCTACCTCCCTTTTGAGTTTATGCAGTTGCTCCACATAGTGATGCCTTTCCTGCCTTAATTTATTATTTTCAGTTTGTTGTCTTAGCATTTGGGCTTTAAAAGGGAAACGGGTTTGATTACTATGGCCTCTATGCCTTGGATTGCTACCCCATCTCGCAGAATAAACTTCATAACGCCTTGGTGTCGTTTTAGGGTAGTGTGATTTCCTTTGCATATCATTATTAGCCACCAAACAATACCTAGGGATGTGACACCCCCATTACAAACAAAGCATTTGTGAGCTGGTCTCCCTGCATAGGCCCCTTTCTGAGTATATGGTGATGGAGACTCACATAGCTGCATAACATTACTATGATTGTAATTAGCAGACTTTACACTTTGATTGTCTGTGGAATCACTAGCAATGGACTCATCAGAAGTCTCCACTGTTTCAGCTCCCAAATCAATTTCAAGTGCAGTTACCGCACTTTTATTTAAATATTCCTCATTAAGATCTCCAACATTGATACCCACCATAGCAACATCACTTGCAACAACAATAGCATTTGGCTTTCCTACATGTTGTTCCAGAGCTTTTATCTCTGCTAAGCTCTGAGGATGTGTGGAGGATAACTCAATTTTGTCAGACTGGGCTTCATGTAATTCCCCCCGTAACAGTATTATAATATACTCATTCTCAGCCTTTCTTTGATTCGAAGAGGCACTACAACTTTCTCTTCGTTTACACGTTTCCTCTAATTCATTCGTTTTCTGTTCCAATACACATTTCTCTGTGATAACAAAAATGTGCATCTGCATTCGCAGCCATTGGTAATATATTCTTAGTTACACTTCGTACCTGCTATAATAATTCTGTTCCGTCCTTACACCATTGCATTTCTTTTTCTATAGCAACTCCTCTCATTTTCAACAACATGCATAAAACATTGGCCATTCTCGCTTTCTTGCCTTTCTTCGATGACAGTTTATGTTTTATCTCATCATTAGGAATATTACATTGTCTCAATAAATCATTGAATTGATGGGTTAAAGCGTTTTCTGCCATAGTGTTAAATTTAACACAAGCATGTTTCCTAGGAAAATCTTCAATGGCTTCCATTGATGTGCTAATTAAGTTCACACTAAAGATTTTTTAACAAGTCTATACAACAGATAAAGCTGTTTAAAAGCTAACATTTACTTGTAGTTCCACACAAGAAGAAATGCACTATTAATCAATGCCTTACTATCTCCTTATTATTACTGATTGTAACTCTCTTATCTCAGATCACAGGCCACATTGCACTTCTATTGGAACAGAGAGCTGGTTCACTCCCACTTGGGGAAAAAAAAATTATATATATATATATATATATATATATATATATATATATATATATATATATATATATATATATATTCTTGGGGAAAAAATAATTTTATATATATATATATATATATATATATATATATATATATATATATATTTTAAATCTATTTCTCCCACTTTCTCCTCAAAGATATCTGGTATATCCTGTCAATCTGCAGGCTATATCAGTTACCCAAGGGTGATCAGTCCCTCACTGACTGGCACACTTGACCAGCTACACAGGCCTAAAACAATTTGCATTAGCAATACAATAAACGTTAACACATACACATATACCAACCAAAAATCTCACCAGATGCACATCCGCTGACTGATGAAATATTTTATAGAACTTTCAGGACCACTGAAGCGGGGCTTCAGAATTCATGAACCAACGTCCACAGTAGAGAAGGTTTCAAGTTCTGGGTGTAGTTAACCACTTCAGCCCCGGACCAATAAACACCTTAAGGACTAGAGGTCTTTTTCCAATTTCGCACTGCACTGCTTTAACTGGTAATTGCGCAGTCATGCAATATTGCACCCAAACGAAATTTGCGTCCTTTTCTTCCCACAAATAGAGCTTTCTTTTGATGGTATTAGATTGCCTCTGCGATTTTTATTTTTTGCAATATAAATGGAAAAAGAGCGAAAATTTTGAAAAAAAAAGATATTTTCTTCTTTTTGTTATAAGAAAAATCGAATAAACTAAATTTTAGTCATACATTGAGGGCAAAATTTATTCAGCCACATGTCTTTAGTAAAAAAAATGTCAATAAGCGTATATTTTTTGGTTTGCGCAAAAGTTATAGCGTCTACAAACTAGAGTACATTTTCTGGAATTTACACAGCTTTTAATTTATGACTGCCTATCTCATTTCTTGAGGTGCTAAAATGGCAGGGCAGTACAAACCCCCCCCCAAATGACCCCATTTTGGAAAGTAGACACCCCAAGGAAATTGCTGATGGGTATGTTGAGCCCATTGAATATTTATTTTTTTTTGTCCTAAGGGATTGAATAATGACAAAAAAAAAAAATGATTTACAAAAAGTTGTCACTAAATGATATATTGCTCACACATGCCATAGTTATATGTGGAATTTCACCCCAAAATATATTCCGCTACTTCTCCCGAGTACGGGGATACCACATGTGTGGGACTTTTTGGGAGTCTAGTCGCGCACGGCACCCCGAAAACCAATCACCACCTTCAGGATTTCTAAGGGTGCAAATTTTTGATTTCACCCCTCACTACCTATCACAGTTTCGAAGGCCATAAAATGCCAAAATAGCACAAAACCCCCCAAAATGACCCCATTTTGGAAAGTAGACACCCCAAGCTATTTACTGAGAGGCATGTTGAGTCCATGAAATATTTTATATTTTGCCACAAGTTGCGGGAATATTACAAACTTTTTTTTTTTTGCACAAAGTTGTCACTAAATGATATATTGCTCACACATGCTATGGGCATATGTGAAATGACACCCCAAAATACATTTTGCTGCTTCTCCTGAGTACAGGGATACCACATGTGTGGGACTTTTTGGGAGCCTAGCCGCGTACGGGACCCCGAAATCCAAGCACCGCCTTCAGGATTTCTAAGGGCATAATTTTTTTATTTTACTCCTCGCTACCTATCACTACCTATCACAGTTTTGAAGGCCATAAAATGCCAAGATGGCACAAAACCCCCCCAAATGACCCCATTTTGGAAAGTAGACACCCCAAGCTATTTGCTGAGGGCCATGTTGAGACCATTGAATATTTTTTTTTTGTCCCAAGGGATTGAATAATGACAAAAAATAAAATTTTTTTTTTTTTTTTTACAAAAAGTTGTCACTAAATGATATATTGCTCACACATGCCATGGTTATATGTGGAATTGCACCCCAAAATATATTCCGCTACTTCTCCCGAGTATGGGGATACCACATGTGTGGGACTTTTTGGGAGTCTAGTCGCGCACGTGTTACCGGCCTCAAAATGTGAATTAAGAGAGCCGATGATTGTAGACGTGATGAGATAAGGTGATCAGCTTGGCGTGGACTGCAAAGAATCACACAAACAGCATGAGATATGACCACTGGCTTTATGGCTGGAAGTAGTTTAATTTTACATAACAATACATCTTTTACATTTTTATAGTCACATGTTTATAACCATTAACAATATATATAATACCGATTTTAACGAAAGTATTCTAAAACGTAGTTACAACAATGAACATTACTAAATTTAATAACATATATATCCCTGTTATTCAGTGTTATAGATAATTATCTTTATCTCTCTGGTACACTTTAAGTGTGCAATAATCATACTAGCAATGCATTGCTTTAATACAAATATTTTCATGGCAGTACTCTTTTTTAACCACTAGATGGTGCACATTGCATGTCTGTATGATGCAATACATAAGCTTTACATACAATAGGTTTTTTTCTATATTAAATAACAGAAAACATGTGCTTCTATAAATCTATGCAATTTCCAATAAATCAGGTTTAAATATACCTATTTAGAAAGGTTTAGTGTTTATCATAGACATTTGTTCTGACTAATGCAGTATTTTCATGTTCTTATGCACTTTTCACTTGTTTCTGACACATGCTGTTCTAAACTTCTAATTACAGCAAAACTATAGCATAAAATCTTCTGAGACTTTTTATGCATCTGCTCAAGATGTTTAGGAATCTTTCTATCACAGGTTAATACAGATTAGGAACAATTTAGAGTACATACCTGCAAAGAATCACACAAACAGCATGAGATATGACCACTGGCTTTATGGCTGGAAGTAGTTTAATTTCCAGTCACATGGTGTGTGGCCTTATATAGACTCTGTTTGTGTACCTTCTCTGCCATCTACTGGTTATTAATAGAATAGAAGGGACATGTTTAGAAATATAAAAAAAAAATGAATATGTACTTTGCTTTGGGGTGTCTGTTTTGTGACCATATAAACCCCAGTCCGTCACACTCTCCCCTCCTTCAGTTAATGGCTCCCGACATTAAACTCAATTGGTATCTGAACACTATTTAGTGATTTAAGTAACCCAAATAGGTACTTGTTGCCACCAAGGAGCTACGTTAACTACCTGGCATGTCCTGGGAGTAGCTAGCATTGTGTGAGTTTGTATGGTGTGAATCTGACTTGGTATGTATCTTGGCTGACCTAGTGTGTCATATGTAAAGATCTCTTTAGGCTTAACTTGTCTGGTAGATCTTCTGACAGGAGTTGAGTCTTCTCCATCAACATCATTTGCCATTTGCATATCTTGGTTCACAGGTAAGTCTTGACTTAATGAGGGTAATTCTGCAGTGTCTAGTCCCACCATGTCTGTAGCCCAGATTTGGTCGCCAACTACTGTTCCATCATTTATTTCTTGTTCAAGATTGGGTGTGGTAGTTGTAGGATAGAACTCTTCAGCAGAAGCTCTTATTGGGATTTTCTGTACGTTTTGAGAGTTTGGTTGAGACACAACACAATCATGACTTTCTGTAGTCTCTGGTATATAAGGATAATACCATCTTTCTTCATCTGAACATTCCTCCTCCTGGTCCAGATCCATTCTGGTATCCTTTCTGTTACTTGATTGTCTTTGTTTCATCGGTACTCTTGGAATGTGTCCTTCAATTGGTAGGTCATTTACTGGTAGTAAAAGATTTCTGTGCAGTACTCAATACATATGTCAATGGGTTGTTGTCTGTGTAAACGGTGAATGTTGGAGCGTAGTACAAGTAATCTCTGAATTTGTCACAGACTGCCCACTTGAGAGCTAAAAACTCAAGTTTACCAGAGTGAAGATGGTAATTGCGCTCTGCTGGAGTCAATGTTCTGGAGCCAAACCCAATAACACGAAGTTTTTCTCCTTGTCGTTGGTATAGTACAGCACCTAGGCCTTCATTGGAAGCATCAGTGTGTAAGACGAAGGGTAAGTCAAAATCAGGGTATGCTAGAATTGGTGGATTGGTTAGCATGTCCACCAGTCTGGATACTACAGCTTGATGTTTGGGTGTCCATTGAATCAGTGTTTTAGATGGCACTTGTGCTTTGTTCCCGTTTTTCTTCATAGATTCCATCCGATTGTTTTTGGGGATGGATGTAGCAGATTCTTTCTCAGTGTTCTGCAAAAGTTCATACAGTGGTTTAGCAAGTCGAGAGAAATCTTGAATGAAGGACCTGTAGTAGCTCAGGAATCCTAACAAAGATCTGACTCCTCCCACTGTTTTTGGTTCTTTCTTTTTCAAATGTAATACCGCTTCAAGATCTTTTGGGTCAATTTTTATGCCTTCTTCTGACACCATTCGTCCAAGGTATCGAATCTGTCGTTTAAAGAGTTCACACTTCTTCGGTCTAAGTTTGATACCATGCTCACGCATTCGACTAAGCACTTGCCTAATATCATTGACATGCTCCTGAAAAGTTTTGGAGTAGCAAAGTACGTCATCCAAGTATGGAGAACAACATTTGTCTCTGATGCCCTCTAATACATTCTCCATGCATCTCTGAAAAGCTGCTGGGGCATTCGTTAATCCAAATGGAATACGGTTCCACTCCAGGAGTCCCCAGGGGGTGCTGAAAGCCGTCAGATGTCTGGAGTCTTCATGCACAAAGCCTTGATGATACGCACTACCCTGGTCCAGGATTGAGAACCACGTAAATCCTCCTAAGCTATCCAGCAGATCTTGTATTCTGGGTAGTGGATGTCTATCTGGGATAGTCTTTCGGTTTAACTCCCTAAAGTCAACACATAGTCGTAGGCTACTGTCCTTCTTTCGAACACAAACAACTGGTGATGAGTATGCGGAAGAAGATTTTGTTACCCAACCTCGGTCAAGAAGGTTTTGGATATATTCTTTCACTTCTTTGTATAAGGGTTTCGGTATCGAATTGTAGCGTTTCTGGACAGGAGTTTCATCTTTCAGATTTATCCTCAGTTTCAGGTTAGGGATGCATCCTATGTCTCCCTCATCTCGAGCAAAGACATCTGATTCATCATATAACATTTGTCTCGCTATCTCCTGTTCTTCTTCTGAGAGATCTTCCAAATTGACAGGTGGGTGCCACTTAACAGATTTGTTAGTGGGTAGCTGATTTCCAGTGTCCACTTGATTCAACTGGTTTACATGAAACACCCTTTTCTTCTGGTCAATTCCCTTTCCATCCTCTTTGTTTGGAGACAATGGTAGAATCCCAGCTGCTGGAGAAATGGTACCCAATACTGTTCTGGGTGGAAGGTAGATGTCATGTTGAGCACGGTTCAGTATAGGTATCTTCACCAGTTTAGAGAACCCATTTGGCACATCTACCACTGAAGGAAATAGTTCAAGTCCTTCCTCGACTGGATATTCGGGAAGTGGTTCAAATGACATGATTCCTCCTTTCGGCCACGCTCTAATTCTGCATTTGACTTCACAGAGCTCGCCTCCTTTAATCTGGAGTCCCTTCTTCCCCACTTTGACCATACGACTATCGAATATTTCTCCTGGGTCAGTTGCTTGACTGACAGCATTGACAATGTTATTCGCTACACTCTGTCTTACTTTCATAGCTTCACTCAGCAAGATAGTCAGGTTTTGGGTGCTGTTTGGTCGGTCACGGTTTTCTCTGATCAATTCTTCGATAACATTAAACCCAAGAATTGGATTGTCATTACAGCAGTCACTCACCAGCATTGGCACATAAATGGCTGAGTTTCCATGTCCACTACTTTTGAATTCCAGGCAGACTTCAATCCATCCGATGAATGGAATGATAGAACCATTTGCAGCTGTAATGGATAAGTTGTCATCACAAAGTAAATCTTGTATGTGCCTAATGGAGACGCTGGGTAGAAACTTTTCTAACCATGCCTTCCCGACAATGCTGACCTGAGCTCCTGTATCCATCAACATGTCAACCGGTACACCATTCATCTGACATGACAGTAGGCATTTTCCTCCAATTAACTGTGCTACGTGTTGTTTGGAGAATCCATTTTCTTTTGGGAGTGTTCTAGTTGACCGGTGGGTGAATACCCTGTTTACCTTAGCATGGGACAGATCATTTGAGGTGGTCACTGGTTGTCCCTTTCCCAGTGACCGTCTGTCGTTTCCCGACTGCCTTCTTTTCTTCAAGCAATCAACCGCTCTGTGTCCTGTCCAACCACAGTAGAAACAATGGTAGCAGTTCTGACTCTCTCGTTTAATGCAATCATCACACCTGGGCTTGCAGTGAGTTGTATCTGGAACTTGAACATTGGTTAGTGGCTTAGTCATTTGGTTTCCAACAAGAGGAGTTAGCTTCATCATCTTTTCCAGGTTCTTTGTGAGAGCAGAGACCTGTGTTGTTAGTTCCATTAATGCAGTGTGATTTGCTCTAGCATCTCCCTCAACTCCCTTTTGGAAGGTGTCTTTTTCGCTATTCCCTGGTGTCTGGGATGAATGAACAGTAATAGGTTTATGTTTAGGTGCACTGTTTAAGCGTCTCTGCCTTTCTGTTTCCTCATGAACTGATCTGGTGACTTGCTCTATGATAAAGTCATCCGTTACTGTCAAATCAGACACATAAGGCTTGATATCTCGTCTAACATTAGAATTTTGCTCATTTAGTCCCTGATAGAGTGTATGAAGGAATATGCCTTGCACCAGTTTTTTGTCATAGCTAAGCTCTCGCCTATCATGTTGTGATGTAGACAGAACTTTTTGTTTTAACCCCACTAGCCTGTAAACAAATTGTTGTGCTGTTTCTCTTTCTTGCTGGGCAGCATTGCTAAGGTCCTGAAATAACTCATTACCACTTCGTTCTCTCATATGTGACTTCAAAAACCTTTTCAATTCAGCAACAGTAAGATCATCTTTGTCAGTCAACATATCTTTAAAATTACCAGGTTTGATTATTCTCAACACTGTGCGTATAATTTCAGATTCAGGGAACTTTTTTGTTAGACCCTCGTCAATTTGTCTGCACACGCTACTGTAACTCATGTCCGAACCATGATCTGAAATTACACCACCATGCATTTTAAATTCTCTACGTGGCAATAAAGCAACAACATCAGTTAATCTCACCACCTCCGATACCTGTTCAGTCCTTGCAGTCCCACTACTTATTTTTTTTGCAGCGGTTGCAATGTCCACAGTTGGTGTACTTTCCTTGTTAAGTTTTAGTTCATTGATCTTGTCTTGGATAATGAGTAGGTAATACATACCTTGATCTTCCAACTTTTCCAGCTGATCACTTCTCAAGTAGCCTTTAATAAATTCAACAAGTTCCATTTCGTTGGTACCAGTCACTGATGGAACGTCCATGTCTCTTTCATCTTCCAGCATAATAGCGAGGCTATGCAGCTGTTCTTCATTAAGCAGATGAATTTGTTTCTGGATATCCCACATAGGCGCACGACGAGGAGACGCCATCTCTGTTGCAATCTGAAGACTTGCACTCACGAGGCAGACGACTCTCACGACTCTCCTTGTAGCTCTGTAGCAGGCTCACGCTTGTCTCGCGCTTCCTTCTCACTGGTAACACAACGAATCCCGGACGAGCCCCCAAAATGTTACCGACCTCAAAATGTGAATTAAGAGAGCCGATGATTGTAGACGTGATGAGATAAGGTGATCAGCTTGGCGTGGACTGCAAAGAATCACACAAACAGCATGAGATATGACCACTGGCTTTATGGCTGGAAGTAGTTTAATTTTACATAACAATACATCTTTTAAATTTTTATAGTCACATGTTTATAACCATTAACAATATATATAATACCGATTTTAACGAAAGTATTCTAAAACGTAGTTACAACAATGAACATTACTAAATTTAATAACATATATATCCCTGTTATTCAGTGTTATAGATAATTATCTTTATCTCTCTGGTACACTTTAAGTGTGCAATAATCATACTAGCAATGCATTGCTTTAATACAAATATTTTCATGGTAGTACTCTTTTTTAACCACTAGATGGTGCACATTGCATGTCTGTATGATGCAATACATAAGCTTTACATACAATAGGTTTTTTTCTATATTAAATAACAGAAAACATGTGCTTCTATAAATCTATGCAATTTCCAATGAATCAGGTTTAAATATACCTATTTAGAAAGGTTTAGTGTTTATCATAGACATTTGTTCTGACTAATGCAGTATTTTCATGTTCTTATGCACTTTTCACTTGTTTCTGACACATGCTGTTCTAAACTTCTAATTACAGCAAAACTATAGCATAAAATCTTCTGAGACTTTTTATGCATCTGCTCAAGATGTTTAGGAATCTTTCTATCACAGGTTAATACAGATTAGGAACAATTTAGAGTACATACCTGCAAAGAATCACACAAACAGCATGAGATATGACCACTGGCTTTATGGCTGGAAGTAGTTTAATTTCCAGTCACATGGTGTGTGGCCTTATATAGACTCTGTTTGTGTACCTTCTCTGCCATCTACTGGTTATTAATAGAATAGAAGGGACATGTTTAGAAATATAAAAAAAAATGAATATGTACTTTGCTTTGGGGTGTCTGTTTTGTGACCATATAAACCCCAGTCCGTCACACACGGCACCCCGAAAACCAATCACCACCTTCAGGATTTCTAAGGGTGCAAATTTTTGATTTCACACTCCTCACTACCTATCACAGTTTCGAAGGCCATAAAATGCCAAAATAGCACAAAACCCCCCAAAATTACCCCA
This sequence comes from Lithobates pipiens, assembly GCF_037356315.1. Lineage (NCBI taxonomy): Eukaryota > Metazoa > Chordata > Amphibia > Anura > Ranidae > Lithobates > Lithobates pipiens. Next base: position 491,495,616 of record NW_027507718.1, on the reverse strand, counting down.
TTTTGGAAACCCCAAGCTATTTACTGAGAGGCATGTTGAGTCCATGGAATATTTTATATTTTGCCACAAGTTGCGGGAATATTACAAACTTTTTTTTTTTGCACAAAGTTGTCACTAAATGATATATTGCTCACACATGCTATGGGCAGAAGTCAAATTACACCCCAAAATAAATTCTGCTGCTTCTCCCGAGTACGGGGATACCACATGTGGGGAACTTTTTGGGAGCCTAGCCACGTACGGGACCCCGAAAACCAAGCACTGCCTTCCGGATTTAAATATAAAATGCTACCAAAAAACCTGACGGGGAACCTAAATAACTAACTAGCTTACCAGCGTCACCAGTGACACTTATACTGTGATCGCTGGTGAAAGGGTTAACTAGGGGTAATCAGGGGGTTAAAACCATTATCGGGTAGTATATGGGGGTACCTAACGCTATAAAAACCTGGCGGTGAACCTAAAAAAATAACTAGCTACCTAACGACACTAGCGACACTAATGCAGCGATCAGAAAAACGATCGCCTAGTGACACTGGCAAAAGGGGGTGAAAGGGTTAACTAGGGGCAATCAGGGGGTTAAAACCATTATTGGGTAGTATATCGGGGTACCTAGCGCTATAAAAACCTGGCGGTGAACCTAAAAAAATAACTAGCTACCTAGCGACACTAGCGACACTAATGCAGCGATCAGAAAAATTATCGCTTAGTGACACTGGCAAAAGGGGGTGAAAGGGTTAACTAGCGGCAATCAGGGGGTTAAAACCATTATTGGGTAGTATATCGGGGTACCTAGCGCTATAAAAACCTGGCGGTGAACCTAAAAAAATAACTAGCTACCTAGCGACACTAGCGACACTAATGCAGTGATCAGAAAAAATTATCGCTTAGTGACACTGGCAAAAGGGGGTGAAAGGGTTAACTAGCGGCAATCAGGGGGTTAAAACCATTATTGGGTAGTATATCGGGGTACCTAGCACTATAAAAAACCTGGCGGTGAACCTAAAAAAATAACTAGGGGCAATCAGGGGGTTAAATCTTTATTGGGGGTGATAGGGGGCTACCCTGGACCTAACACTAACTGCCCTGACAGTTTTTACTGTCACAACTGACACTGAATACAGTGATCAGTAAAGAAATGATCACTTCAATCAGTGACACTGTGACTGGGGGGGGAGGGGGGGCGGGGGGGGATCGGGGGGGGGGGTTTGTGTGCCTGTGTGTACCTACATGTCAGTGTAGTGTTGGTGCACACTTACTATTAGTCTTCTCCTCGTAGTCCGGTCAAAAAGACCGCCCCGAGGAGAATGACATCACTTCCTCCTTCCTGTGTAAACAATACACAGTGGGAGGAAGTTCGTCATTGGCCAGGAGCGATCCAGAGGGGGTGGCCAGAAACCAACGGCCATCTCCTCATCACGGATCGCTGCTGGAGGGAAACGGACCGCCGTATCCATCGGGAGGGGGTCCGATCGGACCCCCCACCCGCTGGAAGGCAGGCACGTACATCTACGTGCTTGTGCCTGCCTGTGCCATTGTGATGACGTATAATGGCAATACGGCGGTCCTTAAGTGGTTAAGGACTCATTAGCTTATAGCTTCAAGACAGAAATACATTAGGGTTTGGATTCTGTGCAGAAATAAATTCCACATGCCTTCTGGGGTACCAATTGAAAAAAATATTTAAATAAATATTAGCCTGGGGGGTTAACTTTTCTATTCCTATAATTAGCTAGTCTTTTAAAACTCTGATAATGTTACTGTTGCTAGTACAATGATATAAGGTTATCTATGAAATTAAATGCAGTGCTTAATAAAACAACATCTTATTTCCCAAGAAAATAGGAAATCCTAACATAAAAACACTAAAGGAAAATATTACAAAATATAACAAAAGATCATCAATGATACTTAACGCAAGGCAGTCCTCTATATATTGTCTCGTCAACTGGGGTAGAAATATCAAGAGAGGGCCATGAGGCACAAGAGCCATCAGCCAAGAGAGCCAAGAGAGCAATTTCCCTAATCTGTGTGTATTTTTAAACTCAATTCACTGTCCATACACCGTTCAGACCCAACCCCATTGCCAGCCCATATAGGTTTCTGACAAATCAAAGTAGTTAAGAGGCAGTCCTTCTTATATTTCTGTCCTATCTTCTGTATTGGCCTCCAGGGCTAGCATTCATCCATGTATCATCGCTATATGCCCTGGGTCATCTTCAGTGACTGGTGGCCCTTTGATCTTAGGTAGCCCACCTTCATCAATCATCTTGGCAGCAATGGCCCTCTTTGAAGCTTGCAGAGTGTTAATCAAGGATGTCAATCTTATCACACCAGTTGGTTAGTAACCAAGCCTTTGTCCCCGTACTCTTCCTGCCAGGGGCATGAATCGACACCCTGCTGGGTCAACTTTCAACTTCCAACTTAAGTCACCTGGTTGTATTAAAACCAAAAAGGAAAATTCAGAAATATGATATTAAACCATATTGCCTTCCAACACCGTCATAACGTTTAATACTGCACCTTGTGATACCGCAAATAAATTGACAACTTCAGTCATAGAGGCACCAGTTAAGAGGCACCAACAATTTGCCCTCTTTGAAGCTCAGTAAATTCTGACATGACTCTGTATTACTATCAGCACATGCAGTGAATGCCGAAAGTGAGGCTTCCCACTTGTTGACTAGGTGTCTCCCCACACAGCGGAAGCAAAAGAATGTTATATCACTTCCACTTTCAACGCAAAACATGTCACTTTCACACCGGCAAATCATGTAGTGTTTCTATATATTTGTCCATGTCATGGTTATGCAATAGAGTTTGTCTGCTTACCTGTCTCCATGTGTTCATTTCTAGAGACCAGCTCACCTGACTGCTTTTATAATCCATCCTCTGGCATGGCTCCACCCTAGTTCCTATCAGAGAGCTCTATATTAACCTGTGCACTGCAGGCCAGCCCTGCTGATCAACCTTTGTGTGTTAGCTTCCTGTTACCTGCCGTGTACTCTGCTGTTATTCCGTTACCGACTTTGGCGTGTCCTTGACCATCCCTGTTTGCCTGTGATCCTGACCTTTTGGCATGTTCCCGACTATTCCTGTCTGCTTGTGGCCCCGACCTTGGCTTTGTCCCTCACCATCCCTATCCTCCTGTTGCCTACTGTGGGTGTGAGCTGGGGGACCCTGGGGGTCACGACCTGGAGCCAGTTGCAGCCAAGTCCATCCTCACCACTCGAGGCTCTGGTGAACACCTGCTGGCTCTTAGACTCCGCGCCCCAGGGAATCCTACGCTCTATCCCCGGTGGGATCCATCTTGGTGTTCTGGCGGCCCTGCCTTTCTTTCGCCTTGACCTCTGTCAGCAGCAGTTAGCCGTAGGGTCCACAACCTTGCGGTGCACTGCTACGGTGTGCATCTGTCACCTGGCCTCAAGGTGACCTGACAGTTTGATCAGCCATGGACCCGGCTGACGTGCCGCTCCCTGCAGTCGATCCGTTGCAGGGCATAGTGCGGAGACTCGAGACCCAGGAATCTAATCAGACTCAGGTGATGCGATTCCTTCAAGATCTGGCTTCCCGCTTTGAGCAGCTACAGGCTTCCTTGGGAACCCCGAACCTGCAGCCTCAAGTACAGTCTGCGACTGCACCTATCGCACCAGTCGCATCCACGCATTTGTTATTACTGCCAGCTCCGTCCCGTTTCTCTGGGGACTCCAAGGCCTGCAGGGGCTTCCTCAGCCAATGCACCATTCATTTTGAGCTCCAGCCTCAAAACTTTCTGTCTGATCGGGAAAAGGTAGCCTATATCATTTCCCTCCTCTCTGGTAAAGCTTTAGCCTGGGCTGCTCCCCTGTGGGAAAAAAATGATCCAGTGGTTTCCTGGCCTGTCCAACTTCTTGAAGCTCTTTCGTAATATCTTCGAGGAGCCAGCTCGGGTTTCTTCTGCGGCTAGTGCCCTTTTACGCCTTTGTCAAGAATCTTGTTCTGTGGGACGATATGCACTTCAGTTCCGTATCCTCACAGCTGAATTGAGCTGGAACAATGAGGCCCTGGTTGCAACCTTTTTACATGGCCTCTCTGACCGAGTGAAGGACGAATTAGCAGGAAGAGCTATTCCCGCCGGTCTGGACGATGTAATTTCCTTATGCAATCAGATTGACATTCGTTTCCAGGAGAGGTCCTTAGAAAAAAGAAGCCAGCACCCCCTAGGTCTTAGTCAGTCTGAACTTTTTTCCCGTCACCCTGTGGAGCATCCTCTGTCTGTTGAGGAACCCATGCAGCTGGGCCGGACCAGACTAACCCCCGAAGAACGTGCTAGAGGCAGAACTCTGGGCTTGTGTCTTTATTGTGGTGGCAAGGGTCATTTTCGTGACTGCTGCTCGCTTTGTCCGGGAAACGCTCGGGTAATACATTTGGAAGGTGGAGTATTGGACCCAGAGACATCACCTTCTCGTCTTCTTCTTCCGGTGTTCCTCCATGTAGGCACTTCTCCCCAATTGGTCCTAGCATATCTGGACTCCGGAGCTGCCGGCAATTTTATGGACTGGAGAACTGCTTCTTCTATGAAGCTTACCCTTTCTCCCCTCGCTACGCCACTGGTAGTCTCGGCAGTTGATGGCACTGTGCTCCCAGGGGGTCTGATCCGTTTCCAGACGCTACCTATTAGGATGTCGGTAGGGATACTCCACCAGGAGTGGATCTCCTTCCTCATCCTTCCCAAGGCCTCTACCCCCAATGTTTTGGGCCTTCCTTGGCTACAGCTCCACTCGCCACATGTGGACTGGGTCTCTGGGCAGATCCTGGCTTGGGGCCCTTCGTGTTTCTCATCCTGTCTTCTCAAGGTGAGCCCCAAGGGGAAACTTCCCATTGCTACCACATCCGTATCGTCTTCCCGCGGCATACAGCGATTTCCGGGATGTGTTCTGTAAGAAGTCTGCTGAGGTGCTTCCTCCCCATAGATCTTTTGACTGTGCTATTGACCTTGTCCCTGGAGCAACCCTGCCCAGGGGTCGTACATACCCTCTGTCCATTCCAGAGACCCAGGCCATGTCTGAGTATGTCGCTGAGAATCTGGAGAGAGGTTTCATCCTGAGATCCTCATCGCCTGCAGGAGCAGGGTTCTTTTTCGTTACCAAAAAGGATGGTACCCTCAGACCCTGCATCGATTATAGAGGTTTAAACGCAGTGACTATTAAAAACCGATACCCCTTACCTCTAATATCTGAGCTATTCGACAGGTTGAAGGGGGCTTCCATTTTCACTAAGTTGGATCTCAGAGGTGCATACAATCTCATTCGAATACGGGAAGGTGACGAATGGAAGACTGCGTTTAACACTAGGGACGGGCATTACGAATACCTGGTTATGCCTTTTGGTTTGTGTAATGCTCCAGCTGTGTTCCAGTACTTCGTCAATGAAATATTCAGGGACCTACTGTACCAGTTTGTTGTCATCTATCTGGATGATATTCTCATCTTTTCCGAAAATCTGCCTGCTCACAGAAACCATGTACACACCGTACTTCAGCGCCTTAGAGAGAACAATCTCTATGCTAAGATGGAGAAATGTTCCTTTGAATGTTCCGAGGTCCTGTTTGTGGGATGTTTTGTTTCTAGTGCGGGCCTTCATATGGATCCCGGGAAGGTCTCAGCCATTACCAACTGGCCCCTTCCCGCTAGCCTCAAGGCCACACAGCGTTTTCTTGGCTTCACAAATTATTATAGGCAGTTCATAAGGAATTACTCTTCCATTGCTGCGCCTATTATCGCTTTGACCAAGAAGGGTGTGAATGCCAAAGACTGGCCTCCCGAGGCTGTCTCTGCATTTCACGATCTGAAACAGGCCTTTGTCTCTGGAGCTCTCTTGAGGAGACCAAATCCTGAGGACCCATTTTTTATTGAAGTAGACGCTTCTTCGATGGGGGTGGGAGCTGTGCTTCTTCAGGACTTTGAGAAGAAACGTCAACCATGTGCGTTCTTCTCCAAAAAAAATTCTCAGGCAGAGAGAAATTATGCCATTGGTGATCGGGAACTTCTCACGATTAAATTGGCGTTGGAGGAGTGGCGTCATCTCTTGGAAGGTTGCCCTCACTCCATAATGATCTTTACTGATCATAAGAATCTACAGTACCTACAGAATGCTAAACGTCTGAACCCCAGACAGGCCAGGTGGAGTCTCTTCTTTTCCCGTTTTAAATTCACGATTACGTACAAACCTGGTTCCTGCAACGGTCGAGTTGATGCGCTCTGTAGGTCATTTGACACTTTGGACAAAGAGTCCAACCCTGATCCTGAGCCGATCATTCCTACCTCATGCATTTTTGCCCATTCTACCACCCTGGAATCTAAAATTCCTCCTGGTAAGACCTTTGTTCCCACGGAGCTAAGAACTAAGATCCTTCGTTGGGGACATGATTCCAAGGTGGCAGGTCATGCTGGGTTCCTCCGATCCTTCCTGCTCATCAGTCGTCACTACTGGTGGCCTAAGCTCCGCTTGGATGTTAAAGACTATGTTAAGGCTTGTCACGTCTGTGCTCAGTCTACATCTTCCACTCAAGCCCCTGCTGGTCTTCTCATGCCCTTGCCCATTCCTAAGGAGCCCTGGTCTCATATCGCCATGGATTTTATCACTGATCTTCCACTGTCGGAGAATAATACGGCCATTTGGGTAGTAATCAATCGGTTCTCCAAGATGGCTCATTTTGTTCCTCTTCCTGGTCTCCCTTCTGCCCCTGCCTTGGTTCCCATTTTTGTACGAGAGATTTTCCGCCTTCATGGTGTTCCTTCTCATGTCGTTTTGGACAGGGGTGTGCAGTTTACTTCTCATTTTTGGAGAGCCTTTTGCAAATCCCTCGACATTACCTTGGATTTTACCTCTTCTTATCATCCCCAATCCAATGGCCAGACTGAGAGAGTTAATCAGGAGTTGAGGTCTTTCTCCGTACCTTGGTCTCTGCCCATCATGATGATTGGGCATCACTATTACCGTGGGCTGAGTTCTCCCACAATAATCATGTCAACGTCAGTTCTCAGAAAACACCCTTTGTCACTGTTTATGGAAGACATCCTCAGCTTCCTCTTCCTATGACTTGTTCTTCTGACATTCCAGCTTTGGCTACTGTTCAGGAATCATTCAATTCCATGTGGGCAGACGTTCATGATTCCCTCCAGAAAGCTGCCAACAAATTCAAGAGTTTTGCTGACCGTTGCAGGCATAAGCCACCTTCTCTTCAGCCAGGAGACAAAGTCTGGCTCTCCACCAGGAACATCAAACTCCGGGTTCCTTCTCTCAAATTTGCTCCAAGATTCATTGGTCCGTACACCATAATTTCTAAACTTAATCCAGTTTGTTTCAAGCTCCAGATTCCCAAAAGCCTCAAAATCTCTAACTCCTTCCATGTTGCCCTTCTGAAGCCTTTAGTCCTCAATAAGTTCTCTCGTCCTCTCTCTACCGTAGCACCAGTCTCTGAGGATGATCAGGAGTATGAGGTTAGCCAAATTTTGGATTCCTGACTCTGTAGAGGCATTCTCCAGTACCTCGTGCACTGGAAAGGTTTTGGTCCTGAGGAGAGGTCGTGGATTTCGGCTTCCGAGGTCTTTGCACCTCGTCTGTTGAGGAAGTTTCATTTGAAGTTCCCCTCTAAACCTGGTCCCAGGCGGGGAAGGGGGAGGCCTCGTAAGAGGGGGGGGGGTACTGTCATGGTTATGCAATAGAGTTCGTCTGCTTACCTGTCTCCATTTGTTCATTTCTAGAGACCAGCCGACCCTCACCTGACTGCTTTTATAATCCATCCTCTGGCATGGCTCCACCCTAGTTCCTATCAGAGAGCTCTATATTAACCTGTGCACTGCAGGCCAGCCCTGCTGATCAACCTTTAGTGTTAGCTTCCTGTTACCTGCCGTGTGCTCTGCTGTTATTCCATTACCGACTTTGGCGTGTCCTTGACCATCCCTGTTTGCCTGTGATCCGGACCTTTTGGCGTGTTCCCGACTATTCCTGTCTGCTTGTGGCCCCGACCTTGGCTTTGTCCCTCACCATCCCTATCCTCCTGTTGCCTACTGTGGGTGCGAGCTTGGGGACCCTGGGGGTCGCGACCTGGAGCCAGTGCAGCCAAGTCCATCCTCACCACTCAAAGCTCTGGTGAACACCTGCTGGCTCTTAGACTCCGCGCCCCAGGGAATCTTACACTCTATCCCCGGTGGGATCCATCTTGGTGTTCTGGCGGCCCTGCCTTCCTATCGCCTTGACCTCTGTCAGCCGCAGTTAGCCGTAGGGTCCACAACCTTGCGGTGCACTCCTACGGTGTGCATCTGTCACCTGGCCTCAAGGTGACCCGACAGTCCATATCCGATATTTATGCACAGCATGCAGGGATCAAGAGTAGGTAATGCACAGAATGCAGAGATCAGGAATAAGTAATGCACATAGTGCAGGGGTCTGGAGTAATTAATGCACAGGGCACAGAGCCCAGGAATACGTAATGTGGAGAGCTCAGAAGTAAGTAAAACACAACGTGCAGGGGTCAGGAATTAAAAATGCACAGAGTACAGAGAGGAAGCGTAAGTAATACACAGAGTACAGTTCAGGAGTAAGCAATGCACACAATGTTGCAAAAAAGGGGTCCACTCCTCTCATCTATGACTGGCCATTACGGTAAGCAGCATTGGAGGGCAAATAGATATAAACAAGGCCAAGGATAAGTCCAAGGAAAAATTCCAAGCCTACTTAACAAGCCTACTTAAGCCTACTTAACAACCAGCCCACAGACAACTGAATCAACCTGTCTAAGCCCCTGTACACACGGTCGGAGATTGACAACCAAATCCGTCGGATTTTGCCCGATGGATTTTGTCCGTCGGATCTTGTCTGAAACTGTTGCATACACACGGTCGGACTAAGTTGTCGAAAAATCCGATCTTTCAGAACGTGATGACGTAATTTCGTTACGATGGGACTACATTCAGGCTAGTAGCCAATAGCTTTGATGTAGGAATTTGATCTGAGCATGTGTGGCACTTGGTCCGATCAAAATTCTCTACACATGATCGGAGTATGTCCGATCGAACCAGTTGGTCGGGAAATATTTCCAACAAGTTGGAAATTTGGGTCCGACGGATATTCCGACGGAAACATTCCGATGCATACCACACACAGTCGGATTATCTGACAACACGGTCCGATAGGACACATTCTGATGGATTCTCCGATCGTGTGTACAAGGCTTAACAGTATGCGTTAAAAACAGGGGTTTAGTCTGCACACATTTGCAAATACATGTGTAAGCTGCAGAGCCCCGCCAAGGCACCCTGGTATCTGTAGTTTCTATCACTGATTGATGAGTCCACAGTAGAAGCACATGCATTCTGATGAGTAGTTGGAGGGCAGATGGACTGAAGGGAGCCCACCCCTTCTTAAAGGTACAGGTGAAAATTGAGCACCCAGCAAATCGCACAATGGCTGCAAAGGTGTCAGTATTTTTCCTGACCAATATAGCATTGTAGCGAAAAAGGGGTCCATTACCCTCACCTATGCACACAATGAGGAGTCCAGCGTAACTTACCACAGGGGTCAGGAGTAAGTAATGCACAGGATGCAGGGCTCGGGAGTAAGTAATATACATACTGCAGGGGTCTGGAAAAATTAATACACAGAGCACAGAGCTCAGGAGTAAGTAATAAACAGATCACAGAGATCATAAGCAAGTAATACACAGAGTGCAGGGGTCAGGACTAAGTAATGCACAAAGTGCAGGGGTCAGAAAAAAGTAATGCACAGAGTACAGGGTTCAGGAATACGTAATGCACAGATACAGACAGCAGGAGTAAGTAAAGCATAGAATGCAGGTTTCAGTATAAAGTACTGCAGAGAGCACACAGAGTACTGAGCTCAGGAATCAGTAATGCAGAGATTGCGGGCGTTAAGAATAAGTAGTGCACAGAATGCAGGGGTAAGGAGTAAGCAACACACAGAGCAATGACCTCAAGAATAAGTAATGCAGGGATCAGGAGTAAGTCTACCCTAATGTGGGGGGGGGGGGGTGATTTTGTAGAGGTCCAAGGAGCTTTCTGTTCTAACAACCTCTGCACAGGTTCAGTGGGGGGGGTGGAACTGGTGGCCCCTTTCTCCACCCACCACCTGTCAGACCTGCAGCACAAAGCTGTTGAGAAATTTCAGTGCACTGTCCTTTACTCTATACTCCAGGTCTGATATGCAGCAGAATACAAAAATGGTGCATGGTCATGGGCAGTATTGGAACCTGGGGGACGCAGTATTAGATGTGGGGCATGTACTCAACATTCTCAATGCTAGTTATGCCCTTAGCTGGGAAATTTTTTTGACTACATGTCCATGTTCCTTTTTTTTTTTTATTGATCCTTAATGCATTCCTTGCAAAAAAATGTTTTGTCATCAGCATCCCCCCTCACTTCCCCTTTTCCCTTACCTGAGCCTTCATTCGATCCAGCGCTGTGCAAGTCTGCAACTATTCTCTCTCCTCACATTCCGGTTTTGCTGACTTTGCTGGGGTATCAGGAGCCATTGTTTCCCTTGCTGTCAATCAAAGTCAGTGATGAGAGTGTGGAGGGCGGGGCCAAGTTCCGCTGCCTGTGTCAAAGGAGCTCAGGAGCAAGCATGCACGAGTGCCCCCAAGGAAAGTGACTTCCCATGGGGTACTAGACAGAGAGGAGAGGTCAGGAGCGCCAGGAGAGGAAGTTAGTGAGCACTCTGTGTAATTCCACACACAGAGCAGGTAAGTACAAACATGTTTGTTATTAAAAAAAAAATAAAGTTTCCAATCACTAAAAAATGACAAGGGTTTATGATTGTTGTATGATCAAACATTTAAAGCATTTGTAAACCCAACATTTCATATATGTGCCTGCCATATGTGTGCCATTCTCTGATATGTGCCTGCTGTATCATGTACTTGTATGATAAAGTACATTGTTCTCTTTGTATTGCTTCCTTTGTGAGAAACCTCTGGTGTTACTGTCAGTCCCTCTGCTTTCCTATTAAAACTGACCACACTAAGCAGGAGAGAACAGCGTGATCAGTTCTCTAGATGTGCCGGGAACTCAGCCTGCTCTCCTCCAATGATCAGACTTGTCCTGACACTCCCCCCTGCACGGCCATTCGCTAGAAAGCTCAGTGTGCTGCTGCTTTTCCTCCCCCCAGCTCATATGCAGCTGAGAACAGAGGGAATGTGATCACTTGTAAAAAAAAAAAAAAGGGGAAAGCGTATTTATTTATATATTTTTTTATATCTATACAAAAATGTTTTGGCTTTCGTTTCTATTTTAAATTGAATGGGTTGTTTTACAATCACTTGAATCTTTGCAGTGCAGGTAGGCCCCTCTGCGATGATCTTCTTTTCCCACTGCCTGGAGTGTAGTTTTAACTGTAATGGCCAAGTTCTAATTGGGGTAAATTTATTTTATTTCCTGTTATTATTGTTTATAAAGAACATTCTGTATTTATACCTGAAGTCTTGCCTCGTGTCTCTGTCTTTTTCGCTCACTCATTATATAAATACGTATATAGTATACATATAACTCTGGCTATTTCAGCACGTCTTTCATCCTTATTTCTTTATATGTTATTTCTTTTTGCATTATTTTCTCCCCTATCTTATTACCTTATCTCTCTTCACAGGAATATTCCTTTCAGTCTATAAGCATACTGTCATCAAATCCTTTCCTCAAATTCCTGCCATTAAATCCAACCAGCGCTGAGTTTTCGACTCCCCAAGATCTAAGAGCAAAATGTGCCGCTATGTATTCACATATCTTTGTTCTCATTCCATACTTGACCCTCTTTGGTCTTCAGCACTTGCAGAAGACTCCTATGACCTGCATGCTGCTAAGCCCAGACAATGCTACTGCTTGCTAACACCATTAAACTCTCTGCTGCTTCTGGTATTGTATTTGAATCTGCTCTTTCAAATCCTCTCAGACCTCAGACATACATTCCAACTGGGGAAGTTGAGAAGGAAGGACAGCTTAGGATCGAGAAGACATGCGGTGCAGCAAAAATGAGCATGGATAAAATGCACTGACTAGTCGGCTTAACCACTTAAAGTGGAGGGCCACCCTGAAAAACAAAAATACATTAAAATTTAGCAAAAAATCTGTAAAAAAAAAAATGAAAAATGTATTTTTTTTAAACTTACCAGAAATGCCTGTTGCTAGGCATATCGTCCTAATCTGCCTTTTCCTCCTCCGCGGTGATCTTCGCTCTTCTCTCCTCCGTGCGGCGTCTTCTGGGTAATGGGGCACTGTGTGTTCTGGGAACTGTGTGTCCCAGAACACAGAGCGCCCCATTCACAAAGCGCTGCGCGACTCGCGCATGCGCAGTAGGAAACGGGCAGTGAAGCCGCAAGGCTCCACTGCCTGTTTCCCTTCATTGAAATGGCGGCGCCGGGACCCGAGAGCCTAGGGACGGGTCAGCCTCGGGCAACCGACATCGCGGGCGCCCTGGACAGGTAAGTCTGATTATTAAAAGTCAGCAGCTACAGTGTTTGCAGCTGCTGAATTTTAGAATTTTTTTTTTAAAGCTGGCTCTCCTCTTTAAGGACCGAGTCTCTTTCTGAGATTTGTTGTTTACAAGTTAAAAGTTTTTTTTGCTAAAATATTATACACTTTTTTCAATTAAAAAATAAGACACCAGTAAAGTTAGCCCAATTTTTTTTATATTGTGAAAGATAATGTTACACCGAGTAAATTCATACCCAACATGTCATGCTTCAAAATTGAGCCCGCTCGTGGAATGGCAACAAACTTTTACCCTTAAAAATCTTCATAGGCGACATTTAAAAAATTATACAGGTTGCATGTTTTAAGTTACAGAGGAGGTCTAGGGTGAGAATTTTTGCTTTCACTCTACCGATCGCGGCGATACCTCACATGTGTGGTTTGAACACTGTTTTCATATGCGGGCGCTACTCACGTATGCGCTCGCTTCTGCACGCAAGCTTGGTGGGAAGTTGGAAGTTGAAAGTTGAACCAGCAGGGTGTCTATTCATGCCCCTGGCAGGAAGAGTACGGGGGCAAAGGCTTGGCTCCTAACCAACTGGTGTGATGAGATTGAAATCCTTGCTTAACAGTCTGCAAACATTTTCTTATTTATTTTTTATTTTTACACTGTTTTAAAAAAAAAAAAAAATGTGTCACTTTTATTCCTATTACAGGGAATGTAAACATCCCCTGTAATAGCAAAAAAGCACGACAGGTCCTCTTAAATATGAGATATGGGGTCTAAAAGACCTCAGGTCTCATATTTACACTAAAATAAAAAAAATAAAAAATAAAAAAAGAATCGCCATAGCTGTACATTGGCTCAGGAATTCGCTATTGTGGGTGCCAGCTTGCTACCGGAGGCATGCGCTCCCATTAGCCAGCGGGGGAGCCAATCAGAGAGTCCAGCGGATGCCACCCACAATCGTTCCTTGCAGTGACAGAACAGGGATCTGCCTGTGGATCCAAATAACTTTTCAAACCACTTCCTGACATCTCATTTATTGTTACCACCAAATGCCATTATCTTGTATTCACATCCATGTATTATTGTGATGTTGTACACTGCTGGTTTGTTGAAGACCTTGTCTTTGTATCCCTCACATTATGCACTTTATTTCCCATTGTACTGTTCTGAAACTTGCAATAAAAACTTTATTGATGGAAAAAAAATGTCAGTTAGGTGTCTAATCTGTCCGCTGCAATGTCGCAATCCTGCTAAAAATCACTGTCCGCTGCCATTACTAGTAAAAAAATATGCCATAAATATATCCCCTATTTTGTAGATGTGATAACTTTTGTGCAAACCAATGAATATACGTTTATTGCGATTTTTTTTTTTTTTTACCAAAAATATGTAGCAGAATACATATCGGCCTAAACTGATGAATACATTTTTTATTTTTACCTTTTTTTTGGAAATGTTTTATAGCAGAAAGTAAAAAATTGTGTTTTGTTTTTTCAAAATTGTCACAATTTTTGTTTATAGCACAAAAAATAAAAACTGCAGAGGTGATCAAATACCACTAAGAGAAAGCTCTATTTGTGGGGAATAAAAGGACATCAATTTTGTTTGGGTACAATTTTGTCCAATTGCGCAATTGTCAGTTAAAGCGACGCAGTGGTGTATCGCAAAAAATGGCCTGGTCAGGAAGGGGGTAAATCCTTCCAGGGCTGAAGTGGTTAAATATACTTTGGCCTACATACTGTATACCCAAAAAATGTCACATAATTACTGTGCTTTGAGTGACAGGGGTTGATTTACTAAAGGCAAATAGACTGGGCAGTTGCTCCAGAGCTTAATAATGAGCAGACACTCTGCTGACTTCCATCATCCAATCATGTGCAAGCAAAAATTCTTTTTTTTTTTAATGTGCGTGTGATTGGGTATTTCCCTGACAGACTCCATGGCAGCCTACGTGTGGGTTGACCCCGCCTCCACTCCAATGCTATAGGACCCCATTCAAATAAAAGAGCACTCACCACTCCACACGGTGTTCCTTTTTTGTCCTCCTCCATTTGGACCATGGTCTGGCTGGGATGGCCTGCAAGCCTGCCCTGGCACTAGCAGCTATGTCTAAGGCCATGGAAGCTTGGTCTGAAAATGTGGAATCCTTCCTTAAGGGCGTTTCCGAGGATCTGGCTAAGAATTCAGCAGCAGCAGAACTGAAGCTGGCGGCAGTCTTTCTGGGGGAGGCGTCCATTGATCTAATCCGTCTGTTGCCACGCGTGATGCTGTCTTCGGTTACGGCTAAGCGGGCCTTGTGGTTACGTCCCTGGCTAGCGGACCCGGTTTCTAAGCAGGCGTGGTGTAAGATCCCCTTCGAGGGCTCTACGTTATTTGGTAACAAGTTAGATGACGCCATTACACGTGCTACAGGTGGCAAGTCTGGCTTCCTTCCCCAGGACAGAAGACTTTTAGGTCGGAAGAGACCACAGTATAAAAAAACGCAGCCCAGGGCGGACAAGGGATGCACGTTCCTACAAACCGGGTCGGGACTTCAGAAGGAATTGGTACAGAGGTCAGACTTCCTTTCGTAAGCCCAGCAAGAACCAGTCATCCAGTGGCCGCGAGCAGGCTAAGTCTTTCTGAGGTTGCGCCCGCCCAGACAGGTCGGGTGGGGGCTCGGCTATCCCTCTTTCGGCACATTTGGGTGGCCTCGATCTCAGATTACTGGGTAGTCAGAACGGTCTTGGTGGGCCACAGATGGACCTTCTCCAGCTCCCCTCCTCCCAGATTCGTGCCCACCCTCCTCCCTCGCTCGGAGGAACAAAGTCAAGTACTGTCTTCTTATGTGGATCTGCTGAAGGCTCAAGGAGCGGTAATTCAGGTGCCAAAGGAAGAGTGGTTTCAAGGAGTCTATTCTCCTCTTTTTCCTGGTTCGAAAGAAAAGCGGTTCCTGGCACCCAGTGATAGATCTCACCTATCTAAACAAATACATAGAGTATGGGAAATTCAAGATGGAAACTCTTTCGACCATTCAACAAGCCATACAGATGGGAGACTGGTTGATTTCGATCGACTTAAAGGACGCCTATTTCCATGTCCCGGTAGAAAGGGATTTTCAAAAATTCCTAAGATTTCACGTAGGTCAAGACCATCTCCAATTTATTTGCCTCCCCTTCGGGCTGACGACCTCTCCCCGAGTTTTTTCAAAGGTCCTCCTGGCTGTAGTGGCTTTTATCAGGTTAAAAGGTATTCGACTGTACCATTACCTGGACGACCTGCTGGTTCTGTCCCAAAGCAGAGAACAACTGCTGAAGCACCGGGAACAAGTAATCTCTTCTCTGTCCAGCTTCGGGTGGCTTCTAAATCTGAGAAAAAGTCATCTAGAGCCGGTCCAACGGCTAATATATCTAGGAGCCCAATTCGACACTCTGCAGAGTACTATCTCTCTCCCGGACGAAAAAATACAGACAATGCGAGAAAGAGTCTCTTGGGCCCTATACACTCAGCACCTAAAAGCTTCTCAGTGTCTCAAGATCATTGGTACGATGGTCTCGACAGCCCCGATGGTGAAATGGGCTTTGTGGAGGCTTCGCCCCTTCCAAGCAGGTTTTCTCAAGCAGTGGAAGTCAGGGGACAAAAATCAGAGTATTCGTATAACCTCAACCATGAGAGAGAGCCTCTTTTGGTGGCTACAGCGCAAGAATCTGCTGAACTGTCATTCCATCATTCCCATCTCCTGGGTCACGGTCACGACCGACGCCAGTGGGACAGGTTGGGGGGCTCTCTACGGATCAAATCTTGCACAAGGCAAGTGGGACGCTCATCTCCCCTTACCAGGGTCGAATGTCCTGGAACTTCGGGCAGCCTGGTGTGCTCTCCAGCAATTCTCTCACCTTCTGAAGGGGAAGTCAGTGTTATTACGGATGGACAACACCACGGCAGTGTCCTACGTGAAAAGGCAGGGGGGTACTCGGAGCTCTACTCTTCTACGGGAGGTCGAACCCATCCTATCATGGACACAGAAAAACCTGATGAACATCTCAGCGGTCTTTGTGCCAGGAGTTCAGAACTCTCAGGTGGATTTTCTATCCCGGTCTCTACTGCACAACAACGAATGGTCTCTTCATGTTCGAACCTTCAAGTGGATCCTGTCATTAGGGGTCAGTCCATAAGTGGATCTTTTCGCCTCTCCCTGCAATTTCAAAATAAAGAAATTTTACACGCGAAGTCATTGCAGTCAGGCCTGCGGGACGGATGCTCTGATGGACCAGTGGAGGTTCAGGAGGGCATATGCTTTCCCTCCACTTCCCATGATCCTCAGATTCCTTCAGAGGCTCCGAGTGGAAGCAGTAGAAGTTGTGATGATAGCTCCCTATTGGCCCAACAGGCCTTGGTTTCCCCTCCTGGTCCAACTCAGTGTTCGAGATCCCGTACCTCTCCCTCTCAGGCCGGACCTTCTTTCTCAAGGTAGAGTTCTGCACCCTTGCCCAGCAGTTCTGAGACTGATGGTCTGGTTCTTGAGAGGAAGAGGCTGGAATCCATTGGTTGTGCATCAAGTGTGATTTCCACTCTGATGAGTGCAAGGAGATCAAGTACAAAGTGTATGGCAGAATCTGGGACAAATTTGTTAAGTTCTGCTCTTCTTCGAATAGACCTTTTGAACATCCAGGAGTACAGGACATTCTTAGCTTCTTGCAGTCTGGCCTCGATCTTCCTTTATCGGTAAGCTCCCTCAGGGTGCAGGTGTCAGCTCTATCGGCTTTCTCAGGTACATCTTGGGCAGTGCATCCACTGATTCGTCAGTTCTTCCGGGGAGCTTCAAGACTCAAACCCCAAAGAAAGCCTAGATTCCCCAAGTGGGATCTTCCTCTAGTCCTGGACTCAATCTCCGGTCTAAGTATGACGGGGCCATCCCCGCTCTCTATTAAGGATTTCTCAGCAAAAGTTGTTTTCTTAGTTGCAGTCACCTCAGCCAAAAGGGTTTCGGAAATTGGATCCTTGGGCTTCAAAGAGCCTTTTTTGACGTTCTTTCCGGACCGAGTAGTCCTTATTCCCATGTTGGGATCTAATCCAAAGGTTACTTCTGTGTTTCACCAGAACCAGGAAATTGTCTTGCCTACTTTTAGGACTTCAGATTCTAATGACGTTCACCCTTTGGATGTTGGAGAAGCCTTGAAAGAATATCTTCTTATCACTTCCCCCTTCAGACGCTCGGAGCATCTCTTTATCCTACCTTCAGGTAGCAACAAGGGCAAGAAAGCTTCAACTAGGACGCTGGCCAGCTGGATTGTAAGAACTATACAACGGGCATATAGGGCGAAGGGCTTGGCTCCTCCAGAGGCGGTGACGGCTCACTCTACCAGGGGAATGGCAGCCTCATGGGCAGCGGCTCGGCATGTGGCTCCTGACACAATATGCAAGGCGGCCTCTTGGTCTTCTATTAATACGTTCATGTCACATTACTGTGTTGAGCCTGCTTCTCTATCCTCTGTAAATTTTGGTTTAAAGATTTTATCGGTTGATAAAGCAAATTAAATGTTTTCTGTTTAAAGCATACCCACCCGTGTGGTCGGCTAGTTATTTCCCACACGTAGGCTGCCATGGAGTCTGTCAGGGAAAAAGGAAAATTTATTGTCAAATACTTACCGTAATTTTCCTTTCCTGATGGACTCCATGGCAGACGGAGTTCCCACCCATAAGTCTTATGAGGAGGCTAGTTACGGAACACCGTGTGGAGTGGTGAGTGCTCTTTTATTTGAATGGGGTCCTATAGCTTCGGAGTGGTGGCGGGGTCAACCCACACATAGGCTGCCATGGAGTCCATCAGGAAAGGAAAATTACGGTAAGTATTTGACAATAAATTTTCCTTTTTATTGCAAAATTAAGCTTCCTAATCTCTGGAGGAAATGCACTTACTGAGTGAATTGCACAGTCTAGTTGCCTTTAGCAAATCAAACCCTTAGTCTCAACTAGAAAAATCAAAGGGCAAGTTCACACTTCTGCAGAGAGCTGCATTTTTCTGCATAGGTTCTGTGTGCTAGACTTGTGCACAATAGAATATTTTGTTTTGTTTAGTTTCATTTTCATTCATAAAATACATAATTTTGTTCTGTTATATTCGTTATGTTACGTTAATTTGTTTTTTCTGTAGAGTATCGATATTCATTATAACTATATATAATATATATACTATATATAATTCGTTTTTGGATAATTCGATATTTATGTATGTACAGCAGGGCTCAAAATTTCAAGTCCTGAGCTACTAGCCAGGCCTCAAGGGTTACTCGCCACCAGTTGCAACACCCAACCCCTACCCTGCCCCACCCCTAATTTTGCCCCTAAACACGCTCTCATAAATTATCTCATGAAATTACACTTAAATGTTTTATGCAGAATTAAGTTATAAAATAAATATTAACAGCAACTTTATCAGTGTCCAACAATGCAGCCTTACCTGTGCTCATCAATGCCGCTTTACCTGTGTCCAACAATTCAGCCTTACTTGTGCCCAACAATGCAGCCTACCTGTATTCATCAATGCGCTTCACCAGTGCCCAACAATGGAGCCTACCTGTATCCATCAATGCAGTCTCACCTGTGCCCAGCAATGCAGCCTACCTGTATCCATCAAAGCAGCCTCACTTGTGCCCAACAATGCAACCTACCTGTATCCATCAATGCCGCTTCAAATGTGCCCAAGAATGCAGCCTACCTGTATTGATTCACCTGTCCCAAAAATGCAGCCACACCTGTGCCCATCAATGCAGCCTACAAGTGTCCATCAATGCAGCCTCCCTTTGTGCATAAATGCTGCCTACCTGTGTCCATCAATGCAGCCTACCTGTGTCCATCAATGCAGCCTATCTGTATCAATCAATGCAGCCTCACCTGTGCCCAACAATGCAGCCTACCTGTATCCATCAATGCAGCCTCACCTGTGGCCAACAATGCAGCCTACCTGTATCCATCAATGCCGCTTCAAATATGCCCAACAATGCAGCCTACCTGTATTCATCAATTCCGCTTCACCTGTCCCAAAAATGCAGCCTCACCTGTGACCATCAATGCAGCCTACATGTGTCCATCAATGCAGCCTACCTGTATCCATCAATGCCGCTTTACCTGTGCCCATCAATGCAACCTACATGGGTCCATCAATGCAGCCTTCCTTTGTGCATCAATGCAGCCTACTTGTATCCATCAATGCAGCCTACTTGTGTCTATCAATGCAGCCTCACCTGTGTCCATCAATGCAGCCTCACCTGTGTCCATCAATGCAGTTTCCTGATGACTTAGCAATACAAAACATACGTTGAAGTGCTTCTTCATCATGTCACATCCATGTACTAGGCCAGTGATGGAGAACCTTGGCACCCCAGATGTTTTGAAACTACATTTCCCATGATGCTCGTGCACTCTGCAGTTAGGTTGAGCATCATGGGAAATGTAGTTCCGAAACATCTGGGGTGCCAAGGTTCGCCATCACTGTACTAGGCGATGAAACGCATGATGACCTGTCAGCGTGAGCTGAGAGTCATTATCACTCCAGCCAGTATTCGAGTCATCCTAGTGCTGGGACACGGCACTTACTCATGTATTGTATTATACTTTGTATTGTAGTTTAATAAAACTGGATTACGCTATTGGTTCCCTTTTAATCTCCTTTATACCTCTCTCATGGGCTTGTGGAGGAAGGATTTACAATAAGGAAAATCTCCAATATATTGAGCAAGTTTAATACTTTGCCAAAAGCGCTATAGGACCTTCTTTTTAATTAAAGAGGACATATCCCTCTGGTAAGTGGAATCTACTTACGGAGCACTTTGGGTGTATGATTCACAGTCAGTGACGGTTTATTTATTTGATGTCACATTGAAGATGAAAAGCACTGAAGATGTTCACTAAAAGGACTCTTTATTTCCTCACTATGGTTTTTATATGAATTCACTTTTTGAGGATTTATACCAACTGCTAATGGACTTTTGAATATTTATGGCCCATTGCACATTATTATTGAATAGTGGTAGTTATCATAGTTTTGTATGTTGCACATTTTTTATTAATTTGTATACACACATATACTTTTATTCAGCAGAATGCACTTTGTTTAATTGGGCCATAGCCCACCAATTGCACCCCTCACATTACATTTATTGATACCTAAAGTAGCCTTTTTTCTACCTTAGCCACGTTAAAAGCAGCCTTTTTAGTTGATATATATATATATTGGCACGAGGTATTGATCATTTTTCCATCAATGCTGCTTCATCTGTGTCCACCAATGCAGCCTACCTGTGCCCAACAATGCAGCCCACCTCTGCCCAACAATGCAGCCTACATGTATCATTCAATGCAGCCTACCTGTGCCCAACAATGCAGCCTACCTGTGCCCAACAATGCAGCCTATTTGTGTCCTTCAATGCAGCCTACCTGTATCCAACAATGCAGCCTACCTGTGCCCAACAATGCAGCCTACATGTGTCCTTCAATGCAGCCTACCTATGCCCAACAATGCAGCCCACCTGTGCCCAACAATGCAGCCTACATGTGTCCTTCAATGCAGCCTACCTGTGCCCAACAATGCAGCCTACCTGTGCCAAACAATGCAGCCTCTTCTGTGCAGGGGAAGAGAGGAGAGGAACAGGATTGCTGGCTGGATTATCAGAGCGTCACATACAGCCCCGCCTCCTGGCCCGGGGACTTTGATATACGTCACAAATCTCAGGATTGGTTGGACAGGTGTTCTGTCTATCAAAATACCCGGGCCAGATGGCGGAGCTGTATGTGACAGCGAGTGTGGGGAACACACAGAAATTGAAATGAAAGCTGTTACAGCGATGCTCCTTGGCACTCTGATGATCTGCCCGACTCTCTTCCTATGGGCAATCGCTGGGAGAAGAGCTCCCATTCAACCCCCCCTGCTGGAGGTGTTAACCACCCCCCCGGGCCCAGGCAACCCACGCTCGCCAGCCCTCATTTTCCACTAGGCAAGTGGAAAATTTTGGTTGACTTAGAGCATCTCACAAAAGTGAGTACACCCCTCACATTTTTGTAAATATTTTATTAAGGAAGTGCTGGAAAATAATGGTGGCCACACAAAATATTGACACTTTGGGCCCAATTTGGACATTTTCACTTAGGGGTGTACTCACTTTTGTTGCCAGCGGTTTTTGACATTAATGGCTGTGTGTTGTTATTTTGAGGGGACAGCAAATTTACACTGTTATACAAGCTGTACACTCACTACTTTACATTGTAGACAAGTGTCATTTCTTCAGCATTGTCACATGAAAAGATATAATAAAATATTTACAAAAATGTGAGCTAGCTGCCATAACCCTGGTATCCTCTACTTTGGTCGGCGGTCTGGTTTCTGATAATAGTGGTCTCTGTGGCGGATTCGCCATGAGAGGGCCCGCCGCGCTCCGGTGCTTATAGGAGCCGTCGGCAGCGGTGGAGGCGATCGCATTGCTGTTCCATGCTGGGTATGGAGACAAGTGAGGGGAATATGGCCCTCACCCGTCTCCATACCATTGCAGGGCGGAAGCGATGTCAAAGCGTCTCTTCCGACCATAGCTCTGAAAGGGCATTTTTTTTTTTTTTAAATGACAACATTTTTATTCTATTTATTTTATTTTTTTTATTGCATATTAGTGTAAATATGAGATCGGAGGTCTTTTTGACCCCAGATGTCAAATTTAAGAGGACCTATCATGCTTTTTTCTATTACAAGGGATGTTTACATTCTTTGTAATAGGAATAAAAGTGACACAATGTTATGTTTTTAAAAGAACAGTGTAAAAATGAAAAATAAAAGGTAAAATAAATAAGATAAAAAATGTTTTAACTTGCTCCGTCCCGCCGAGCTCGCGTGCAGAAGCAAACGCATACGTGAGTAGCGTCCGCATAGGAAAATGGTGTTCAAACCACACATGTGAGGTATTGCCACGATCGGTAGATAGCAATAATTCTAGCCCTAGACCTCCTCTGTAGCTGAAAACATGCAATCTGTAGAATTTTTTAAACAATGCCTATGGAGATTTTTAAGGGTAAAAGTTTGTCGCCATTCCACAAGCGGAATCGTGAAGCGTGACATGTTGGGTATCAACTAACTCGGCATAACATTATCTTTCCCAATATAAAAAAAAAATTCAGCTAAGTTTACTGTTGTCTTATTTTTTATATTCAAAAAAGTGTATTTGTACCAAAAAAAGTGGGCTTGTAAGACCACTGCGCAAATACAGTGTGACAGACAGTATTGCAACAACCGCCATTTTATTCTCTAGGGTGTTAAAAAAAACTGTTTTTAACTTGTAAACAACAAATCTCAAAAAGAGGCTCGGTCCTTAATGTGGAGTTCCACCCAAAAATGTAACTTCCACTTTTTGGAATCCTCCCCCCCTCAGGTGTCACATTTGCTACTTCTGCACGCGAGCTCGGCAGGGCGGGGCATGGCACATTTAAAATTTTTTATTTTTTCTTATTTATTTTACCTTTTATTTTTTATTTTTAAACTGTTTTTTTTTTTTTTTTAAATTGTGTCACTTTTATTTCTATTACAAGAAATGTAAAAATCGCTTGTAAAAGAAAAAAGCATGATAGGTCCTCTTAAATATGAGATCTGGGGTCAAAAAGACCTGAGATCTCATATTTGCACTAAAATGCAAAAAAATAAATAAATAAAAAATTGTCATTCAAAAAAATGATTTAAAAAAATGTCCCTTTAAGAGCTATGGGTGGAAATTACGTCTTGACGTCACTTCCGCCCTGCTGTGTCAAGGAGAGGGGTGGGGGTCATCTTCCCCTCGCTCGTCTCCATGCTCAGCCCCAGGGGGGGGGGTGCTTAGTAAGGGAGGTGTGTCCTGGCCAGATCACCAGGTTTAAACAGAGGAAACTTAGCCTTAAAAAAAGAAAATGAATGCAGCCGCCACGTCTAATGATCAGGAATATATTAAATTTTCAATTTTAGGTGTCATAACGTTTAACCACTTCAGGAACGTCCTTGACTTTGTGCAGTGATATCTGAATGATGCCTGCAGCTACAGACTCACCGCTTCCATCGGTGAGTCGGAGAACGGATCCGTAAGCCCCAGATGGTGACAATAGAGATTTCAGGGGGACCAGATGGTCGCCAGAGTCTCTATGATCGTTCGGAGGCCGGTTACAATGTTATGCCTGGCTTCTGCATTCAAAAAAACGGCGCTGCCATGGCTGAGAAGCCAGGATCGTTTTTTTTGTTTTGTTTTTTATTTCAGGCTTCCCAGGCTAGAGGTAAGATGTGGGGTCTTATTGACCCCACATCTCACTGTAAAAAGAACAGATCCTGCCATATTCCTATTACAAGGGATGTTTACATTCCTTGTAATAGGAATAAAAGTGATCAAAATATATATATATATTTTTTAACGTGTCAAACTAAAATCAAAAAGTCAAATTAGCAATAAAAAAATAAAATAAATTAAAGCGTCCCTGTCCCTGTGAGCTTGCACGCAGAAGCGAACACATAAGTAAGTCCCGCCCATATATGAAAACGGTGTTCAAACCACACATGTGAGGTATCGCCGCAAACGCTAGAGCGAGAGAAATAATTCTAGCCCTAGACCTCCTCTGTAACTCAAAACATGTAACCAGTAAAAAAATGTATATTGTCGCCTATGGGGATTTTTAAGTACCAAAGTTTGGCGCCATTCCATGAACATGTGTAATTTTGAAGTGTGACATGTTAGGTATCTATTTACTTGCCATAACTTCATCTTTCACATTATGCAAAAATGGGCTAACTTTAATGTTTTCTTTTCCCCCAAAAAAGTGTTCAAAAAAATCGCCGTGCGAATACCGTGCAAGATAAAAAGTTGCAACAACCGTCATTGTATTCTCTAGGGTCTTTGCTTAAAGAAAAACATATATAATGTTTAGGGGTTCTATGTAATTTTCTAGCAAAAAAAAATATGAATTTTACATGTAGGAGTGAAATGTCAGAATTGGCCTGGGTGCAAAGTGGTAAAGAACTTCTATGTCTACATGGCATTGATGGGCAGCACCATTACATGCACTTCTGGGAATTAAAACATACATTCTCTGCAGCAGTACAAAACAATCTGCTTCCAATTTAGTTTTATTTTGCAAATATACAATGTCTTTATTGTAATTTGTTATTTCCCAGTAAACTATAAAAGCAGCTCAAATAAACAATTGTCCTTTTTTTCAGTAGCTTTGCAATATTATCGCATTAATTGTACAATGCACATCCCCGCAGTGCATTAAGGAGCTATGCTGTGATTATTGTATTTATCAACCAACTAGTCAACAATCCCTGTGGCCTAAACCGCACATTCTCTGCTACTTTGTTATACTACTGAAGTTCATAATTGACACACTGTGCACACTTTAGTTACAATTCGATAATAATACACAGTTCAAAGCTGAAGATTATTATTTTGAGAATTAAGCAATTAAGCGATGATTTATAATCGCCCATAGAATGTTTGCTGAATTGGGAAAAGTTTTGCTAGTCAGGCCAATAATTGCAAACAATATGACAGCTTTGATCAATGCTTGGGCCACTTCATAGTTGAAAGAGTGGAGCATCTACCTGCAAATAGGTCCAGATCCATTATATCAGAGGTCTCCAAACTTTTCATTACGAGGGCCAAATCGTAAATTTTACACATACTCGTGGGCCGTAAAAAAAAATGTATTTGCAAATAAATCTGCAGCAGCAGAATAGAATAAAATTTGCCAGGCTGCTGGAAGCGGGGCATGATGGTGCGCCTGAATCCTACTCCTGAAGCTAAACGCGGTGGCCTCATGCAGAGGGTTAAACTTCCAATGTGCATTAGGGCCTTACATCTGTGTTCCCATCAAAGTCTTCCCACACATTTGTGTCCCCATCACTCATCAGTGTTTCCCTGCAAATTGACGTTCCCATCTTAGCCCCCCACACATTTCTGTCCCATCACAAATCAGAGGATCCCTGTAAACTGTCCATCAGAGCCCCTCCACACATTTGTGTGCCCATCGGAACACCTCCACACATTTGTGTGCCCATCGGAACACCTCCACACATTTTTGTGCTCATCACCCATCAGAGGATCCCGGCAAATTCGTGTGTCCATCAGAGCCCTTCCACACATTTGTGTGCCCATCAGAGCTCTTCCACACATGTGTTCCCATTAGAGCCCTTCCACACATTTGTGTGCCCATCAGAGCTCTTCCACACATGTGTTCCCATTAGAGCCCTTCCACGCATTTGTGTGCCCATCAGAGCTCTTCCACACATGTGTTCCCATTAGAGCCCTTCCACACATTTGTGTGCCCATCGGAGCCTCTCTGCACATTTGTGTGCCCATCGAAGCTTTTCTGCACATTTGTGTGCTCATCAGAGCCCCTCTTCACATCTGTGTCTCCATCACCCATCAGAGGATCCCTGCAAACGCGTGTGTCCATCAGACCCCTTCCACATATTTGTGTCCCCATCACTCATCAGTGTTTCCCTGCAAATTGATGTCCCCATCATAACCCCCCACACATTTCTGTCCCATCACAAATCAGAGGATCCCTGCAAATTCGTGTTCATCAGAACCCTTCCACACATTTGTGTGCCCATCGGAGCCCCCTCCCCCAACACACACATTTGTGTGCCCATCAGCATCTTCCTGCACATTTATGTCACCCTCAAAGCCATCACATCCCCCCTCACAATTGTGTCCCCATCACAGCCATCAGACTCCCCCACAATTGTGTCCCCTTCAGTGACATTAAGCCCTCCAACCCCCACACACACACACAATATAGACAATTAATTTCTTTGTAGCTTTATAAGTGGGCAAGCTTACAAAATCTGTAGGGAATCAAATAATTATTTTCCTCAGTGTAATAAGGGTTCTGGGCATGGGTTAAGGCACTTTGTGAAAACAGCTCAACTATGCGGTTATACATGACAACAAAATGAATGTTGGACCAGATGAAAAACAGATATGTTCCATCTATCTATAGTAGTTTTTGTTTAAATTGGCTGGTTTATGAGAAGCATCCATTTAAAAAAAATGTAAGCAATTCCTTGTGAAAACACAATTTCACATTGCATTGCTTCTGAAAACAGACCTGAACTTTGGATAAAGTCTCAGATCTCTCCCATGGCATGGATTGCATAGATCCCACAAGTCAAAGTAGATCTTCGCCCAATAAGTAAAAGTCAATTTAGCCTTAAGCACTTAAGGGCCAAGGCTCTTTTTGAGATGTTGTTTACAAGTTAAAAACATTTACTTAGAACCCCCAAACATTATACATTTGGTTTCCCTAACACCCTAGAGAATAAAATGGCGGCCGTTGCAATACTTTCTGTCATACCGTATTTGCGTAACGGTCATACAAGCGCACTTTTTTTGGAAAAAATTCTATTTTTTGAATAAAAAAATAAGACAACACTAAAGTTAGGCCTTTTTGTTTATATTATGAAAGATAATGTTATGCCAAGTAAATTGATACCCAACATGTCACGCTTCAAAATTGCGCCCGCTCGTGGAATGGCAACAAACCTTTACCCTTTAAAATCTGCATAGGCGACGTTTAAAAAATTCTACAGGTTGCATGTTTTGAGTTACAGAGGAGGTCTAGGGCTAAAATTATTGCTCTCGTTCTACTGATCATGACAATACCTTACATGTGTGGTTTGAACACCGTTTTCATATGCGGGCGCTACTCAGGTATGCGTTTGCTTCTGCACATTTTTTTTCTTATTTATTTTACCTTTTATTTTTTATTTTTACACTGTTCTTTAAAAAAAAAAAATGTCACTGTTATTCCTATTACAAGGAATGTAAACATCCCTTGTACTAGAAAAAAAACATAACAGGACCTCAGATCTCATATTTACCTGTACACTAAAATGCAATAAAAAAAAAATGTTGTCCTTTAAATTTTTTTTTTTTTAAATAGCCCTTTAAGATCTATGGGTGGCAGCTAGCTGCTGCCATAACAACGAGATTCCTCTTCAAACTTAGGACGTACATCGCCGTGCGGCGGTCCATAAGTGGTTAAAGTGAAACCTTACCTCTTTCGGGTTGGGCAGGAAAGTATGCACAGCCTATTGGGACATTATATCACATCATTTATGTGCAGTTTCGCCCAGGAGAATTTTTTTTTAAACTCCAAATGATTCAATGCGTAGGACTATCCCCATTAGATGGGTTCTCCCTATATAATACAGTGGCTGCAATTTTGACATGTATTAGTAAAACCATACTTATCATTTCAAATACTTTGTGTGTCCAGGTGGATTATACCTTCTGTGGGTTTTTTCAGGAAAATTGGGCTTTCATTTGGTAGTAAATAATTATGGATATCTCCTGATTTTTGTTTTATTATCAAAGGAAAACTGACCCAAAATAGTTAAAAAATATATATATTTTTTAAATTTAGCTGTATATTTCTTTTTACTACCATAACCTAACACCAAAGAACAACCCAAAATAAACTCTCCTTCTCCTGACAATTACAATGATAACACATATAAATATATATATATGTATGTTATTTATTGTTTGTACCTATAGTACAGCCCGGAAGCCATAGTGCACACTTTGCTTTTTTTCCCCTTTTTTTTTTGTCCTGCTTAAAACAAACCTTATGCCCCATACACACAATTGGATTTTCCGACAACAAAATTGGATTTTTTTTCGAAGGACTTGTCTTGCATACACACGGTCTCACAAATGTTGGCCAAAAATGCTGAACGTTTGAACTTGGTGACGAACAAGACGTACGACAAGTCGAGAAAAAGGAAGTTCAATAGCCAGTGCGGCTCCTTCTGATTGATTCAGACAACAAGCTCACATCGAACATTTCCCGTCGGAAAATCCGACCGTGTGTACGTGGCTTTACACTAACTAAAGCTCCTGTTAATTAAAAAAACTGACCCTGACCTTTCACCCTAACCTTGACCCGGGCACTAACCCTGGCACTGACCTAGATAAAATCTTGATCTATTTTTTTTTTATTTCTTTTTTTTAATTGTATATTTATTTATTTTACTTTTTCTGCAAGGAATGAGAAAGGTACAATGTATCCTTCTTCCCAATTCACAGAAAGAAAAAAACACAGGCCGAGCTTCACAGTGACTGATCACTGCTGTAGCAAATCAGAGGCTACAACAGTGATCAGGTGACCCGTAGTCAGGAGTACGGGACCCGGGAGTCCCACTGAGATCCTGGTCTCTGTGCTGGGAGCAGGCTGTGTGGCTCACTCCCAGCCCAAAGAGAGAAACACATATATGGGAGAAAAACACAAAAGCTCAGTGCAGTGAGGCCGCATTTATGTGTTACGTTGACATGAAGGAGTTAAAGATCTTTTGGTTGCAGAACTTTAACAGCAAAGGGATGAGGTGGTATGGGATACTCCAAAGTGCTTAAAAGATAGTTGGCAGAGGACACTCTTCTCTTTGGAAAGGTAGCACAGTCTAATGCCCTGTACACACGGTCTGACTTTCTGACGGAAAATGTACGATCGGACTGTGTTGTCAGAAATTCCAATCGTGTGTGGGCACCATCGTACTTTTTCCATCGGAATTTACGACACAAAGTTTGAGAGCAGGATCTAAAATTTTTCGACAACAAAATCCGATCCTTCACATTCCAATCGTGTGTATACAATTCCAACGCACAAAGTGCCACGCATGCTCCAAATAAATTACGAGACGAAAGCTATTGGCTACTGGCCTCTTTATAGTCCCGTCATGCGTGGTTTACATCACCCCGTTCTGAACGATTGGATTTTCCAACAACTTTGTGCGACCGTGTGTATGCAAGACAAGTTTGGGCCAAAATCCGTTGGATAAAAGCAAATGGATTGTGTTGTCGGAATGTGTACAGGGCATAACTCTCACAGCTGGGAACTGTGGCTTACTGTATTTCATAATAGTTAAAGTCTTATAGCTGGGGATCGTGAGATACCTCCAGAATATTTTAAGTGATTGAATATTGTTTTTTTTATTATTATTATTATTATTTTTAATAACAAACATGTTATACTTACCAGCTTTGTGCAAAGATTTTGCCCAAAGCAGCCCCAATCCTCCTCTTCTCAGGTCCCCCGCTGGTGCCCCTGACTTCTCCCCCCTGCCGGGTGCCCCCATAGCAAGCCATAGCAAGCCACTTGTTATGGGGGCACTTGTGCGGGATTGCTCCCAAGCAGGCTCTGCGTGTCCATTGGCTCAGCCCCCCCATTCCCTGCTCACTGGATGGGATTGACAACAGCATGAGCAAATGTCTGATGGAGGTAGGAATTTCCGACAAAAAGCTTCCATTGAACATTTTCTGTCGGAAAATCCAACCGTGTGTATGTGGTATTATATATACATTTCTTGTTTCGGGGTGTAGTAATGCATTAAGTAATTTAAAATATTTCCAAATGTCTACCAAGAATCTACAAAAAGTTAAAAATATTTTAAGTTATTTTTGTGTAGACTAAAGAAGTAGGACAACCAGGCTAATTAAAGCTATATTAACATTTATTATCCAGAGTAAAGGACAAACTCAGGCTTTTAAAAATTAGCATACAATAAAAATCACCTTCAGTGTCAAAACATCATATTGTCTTGTCATTAAAGTGAATGTTCAGTTTGAACTGCCCATCTTTGTGACAGATTTACTTTAGAATGAACAACGGTTATTAAGTTGTTGGCAGTGAAAGTGACTTAGCATTGACTAATCTATGCAGTCAATGTATTAACTCTCCTTTTTGCAGGCAGTATTTTATTTCTGAAGGGTGAGGGTGGGATGTCAGCCTATAATTTGTAAAAGGTATTCTCTGTGTGGCATCTCTGTCCTAAAAAAAAGATACAACCTCCTTGTTCGGCCAGTGACTGCCTTTTTTTAAAGTTTGGGGCACTCGGGGCAGAACATTGCCTTGACTTACCATCTAGTCTTGGAGTTGCCTTGTGTTTGCAGCAAGAACAATGTGCAAGTACCTTACATTTTATTGCTCACATTCACTGCCTCTTACAATTTCTTAATTGTAATAATTATTTAATTCTTAACCTTCATTTATTATTTTTATTTCTGTATTATTTTATCATGTATTTATTAACTTATTAACCGATTGCCAACCTCCTCATGACGATATACGTCGGCAGAAGGGCTCATACAGGCAGAATCACGTACCTGTACGTTTCCCTTTAAGAGGCGGCCAGTGCATGCGCCCGCCCGCAGCAAGCTCTGTGAGTCGGGTCGCGGGTCCCGCAGACTCGATTGCCGCGGGGATACCCGAGATCGCCTCAAGGGGAGGAAGAACGGGGAGCTGCTAATGTAAACAAGCATCTCCCCGTTCTGCCTAGTGACAGTGTCACTGATCTCTGCTCCCTGTGATCATAAGCAGAAATCAGTGACGTGTCACATACAGCCACGCCTCCCCACAGTTAGAAACACTCCCTAGGACACACTTAACACCTACACTGCCACCTAGTGGTTGACCCCTTCACTGCCAGTATCATTTACACAGGAATCAGTGCATTTGTATAGCACTGATTTAATGACAATGGTCCCAAAAACATGTCAAAAATGTCCGATGTGTCCGCCATAATGTCGCAGTCACGATAAAAATCGCTGATCGCTGTCATTTAAAAAAAAAAAAAAATATATATATATATAAATATATATATATATATATATATATATATATATATATATATATATGTATATATTTTAATAAAATTGCCATAAAACTATCCCCTATATTGTAAACACTATAACTCTTGCGCAAACCAATCAATAATCGCTTATTGCGATTTTTTTTACCAAAAATATGTAGAAGAATACGTATCGCCCTAAAGTGAGAAAATAAATTGTTTTTTTATATATTTTTCGGGGATATTTATTATAGCAAAAAGTAAAAAATAGTGTGTTTTTTTCAAAATTGTTGCACTTTTTTGTTTATAGCGCAAAAAATAAAAACTGCAGAGAGGATCAAATACCCAAAAAGAAAACGCTATTTGTGGGGAAAAAAAGGATCTCAATTTTGTTTGGGAGCCATGTTGCACGACCGCGCCATTGTCAGTTAAAGTGACGCAGTGCCGAATCGCAAAAAGTGCTCTGGTCAGGAAGGGGGTAAATTCTTCCGGGGCTGAAGCGGTTAATATATGTATTAACCACCTCCCGCCCGCCCTATAGCCGAATGACGGCGGTAGAGCAGGCGGGTTCCTTTGCCTGGCCGTCCCTGGACGGCCTTGTGTTTACTTCCGCAATGCGCGCCGCCGGGGGTGCACATCGCGGAAGTATTGTATTCGCCGTGTCTCCCGGAGACAGGCAAATACAGATTGCCGTGAACGGCCAATCAAAGCGGCCGTTCACAGCGCGATCGCAGCTGCCAATGGGAGATGATCTCATATGTAAACATATGAGATCATCTCCCATTGCCGTGTCTCTCCCTCCTCACACAGAGACAGCGTGTGAGGAGGGAGAGCGATCTGTAAGTCAGCCCCAGTGCCATCTGTCGGCCCCAGTGCCATCTGTCAGCCCCAGTGCCATCTGTCAGCCCCAGTGCCATCTGAAAGCCCCAGTGCCAGTGCCATCTGTCAGCCCAGTGCCATCTGTCAGCCCAGTGCCATCTGCCAGTAGTGCTAGTGCCGCCAGTGCCACCTGCCAGCGCCAGTGCCAGCGCCAATGCCACCTGCCAGCGCCAGTGCCACCTGCCAGCGCCAGTGCCTGCCGTCAGCCCCAGTGCCGCCAGCCCCAGTGCCGCCAGCGCCAGTGCCGCCAGCGCCAGTGCCACCTGCCAGCGCCAGTGCCATCCGTCAGCCCCAGTGCCATCCGTCAGCCCCAGTGCCGTCAGCCCCAGTGCCGCCAGTGCCGTCAGCCCCAGTGCCGCCAGTGCCAGTGCCGCCAGTGCCACCTGCCAGCACCAGTGCCACCTGCCAGCACCAGTGCCACCTGCCAGCGCCAGTGCCATCCGTCAGCCCCAGTGCCGTCAGCCCCAGTGCCGTCAGCCCCAGTGCCGTCAGTGCCGCCAGTGCCAGTGCCACCTGCCAGCACCAGTGCCACCTGCCAGCGCCAGTGCCACCTGCCAGCGCCAGTGCCATCTGTCAGCCCCAGTGCCATCAGCCCCAGTGCCGCCAGTGCCGCCAGTGCCAGTGCCACCTGCCAGTGCCACCTGCCAGCACCAGTGCCGCCAGTGTCAGTGCCGCCAGTGCCACCTGCCAGTGCCACCTGCCTGGACCAGTGCCACCTGCCAGCGCCAGTGCCATCCGTCAGCCCCAGTGCCGTCAGCCCCAGTGCCGCCAGCCCCAGTGCCACCAGTGCCACGTGCAAGTGCCACGTGCCAGTGCCACCTGCCAGTACCAGTGCCACCTGCCAGCGCCAGTGCCACCTGCCAGCGCCATCCGTCAGCCCCAGTGCCGTCAGCGCCAGTGCCGTCAGCGCCAGTGCCGCCAGTGCCAGTGCCACCTGCCAGTGCCACCTGCCAGCGCCAGTGCCACCTGCCAGCGCCAGTGCCATCTGCCAGCCACAGTGCCATCTGCCAGCCCCATTTGCCAGAGCAATTAGCCAGAGCAAATAGCCAGCACCATCTGCCAGTGCCATCTGCCAGTGCCAGCCCCAGTGCCATCTGTCAGCGACATCTGCCAGCAACATCTGCCAGCCCCATCTGCCAGCCCCATCTGCCAGCCCCATCTGTCAGCCCCATCTGTCAGCCCCATCTGCCTCCAGTGCCATCTGCCTCCAGTGCCATCTGTCAGTGCCACGTGTCGTCAGTGCCACATGTTGTCAGTGCCACGTGGGGTCACTTTGTGGGCATTTCAATTGTCCTGGTGCTCCAGGGCATTCAAAACTGTAATAGGTGGTTGAGAAATAAGATGTGTAATTTATGCTCCTAGAACGCCTGATGGTGCTATTTCAATATTGGGCCTCTGTATGTGGTCAGGCTGTGTAAAAGTCTCACACATTTGGTATCGTTATACTCAGGAGGAGTAGTAGAACGTATTTTGGGGTGTAATTTTTGCTATGTACATGCTATGTGTTGGAAATATCTTATAAATGGACAACTTTGCGTAAAAAAAATGCGTTCTCATTTTTTTTCCACATTTTCCCAAAACTTCTGGAAAAAAAATGAACCATTCAAACGACTCAATATGCCTCATAGATTATACGTTGGGGTGTTAGCTTTCCAAAATGGGGTCACTTTGTGGGCATTTCCATTGTTCTGGTGCTCCAGGGCCTTCAAAAATGTAATAGGTGGTTGAGAAATGAAATGTGTAATTTATGCTCCTAGAACGCCTGATGGTGCTATTTCAATATTGGGCCTCTGTATGTGGCCAGGCTGTGTAAAAGTCTCACACATTTGGTATCGTAATACTCAGAAGGAGTAGCAGAACGTATTTTGGGGTGTCATTTGTGGTATACACATGCCATGTGAGAGAAATAACCTATTACATTGAAAATTTTGTGAGAAAAAAAAATAAATAAAAAATTTTGCAAAGAATTGTGGGAAAAAGATGACAACATCAAAAACCTCACCATGCATCTTAGTAAATACCTTGGAATGTCTACTTTCAAAAAAGGGGTCATTTGGGGGGTATTTGTACTTTCCTGACTTGTTCGGGTCACAAGAAATGAGATAGGCCACCAGTACATCAGGTGTGATCAATTTTGTGCGATTCGCACCACAGCTTGTAGACTCTCTAACTTTCACAAAGACCAAATAATATCCACTAATTTGGGTTATTTTTACCAAAGATATGTAGCAGTATAAATTGTGGCCAAAATTTATGAAAAAAAAATTATAATTTGCAAAATTTTATCACAGAAACAAAGAAATATGCGTTTTTTTCAAATTTTTCGGTCTTTTTTCATTTATAGCGCAAAAAATAAAAACCCCAGAGGTGATCAAATACCACCAAAAGAAAGCTCTATTTGTGGGAAAAAAAAGGACATAAAATTCATTTGGGTACAGTGTTGCATGACTGAGTAATTGTCATTCAAAATGTGAGAGCACCAAAAGCTGAAAATTGGTCTGGTCAGGAAGGGTGTTTAAGTGCCCAGTAAGCAAGTGGTTAATATTAATGTGTTAATTATAACTTTTTTATATTTTCATAACGAAGTATGTGATAGACCTTACAATTTATTACTCACATGAATTACATTTATTACTCACACTCTCTGAAAAGTGATCTGCGTTTGAGTCGCTTTTAAGAGGTAATTTGACGCCTTCCCACCGCTCAATCTGATTTTTCCTGCATCAACTTTACCTATAAATATTAATATCCAGTTATATTATGTACACATAGGAAATAATCCAGACCTTTCTTAAAGCAATCTGCTGAGCTGGCCAGAACCACCTCTGCAGGGAGTCCATTCCACATTTTCACAGCTCTTACTGTGAAGAAACCTTTCCGTATTTGGAGATTAAATCTTTTTTTCCTCTAGACATAAAGAGTCCTCTGTGATGACCTAAGAATAAGTTCACTATATGGACCCCTTATGTATTTGTACATGTTGATCATATCCCCCCTTATTTGGGTGATTAAAATGATCAAAATCATTATGATTTTAAAAGGATCCAAAAAACAATGTGATAATAAATGGCTTCATGTGTTCGCTATCTTTAATTAAAAAACTGTTTTTTGGCATGAACAGTCATATTTTCAATATTAATGCCAACATTTCACAATTTCTGCCAGGGTATACAAACTTTTGAGCATGACTGTACATCTACTATATATATATATATATATATATATATATATATATATATATATATACGTAAGTCACACCCCCACATAAAAACGATGTTCAAACCACACATGTGAGGTATCGCCACGGTCGTTAAAGTGGGAGAAATAATTCTAGGCCTAGACCTCCTCTGTAACTCAGAACTGGTAACCGTCGCCTATGGAGATTTTTAAGGGTAAAAGTTTGTCGCCATTGCACGAGCGGGCGCAATTTTGAAGCGTGACATATTGGGTGTCAATTAACTCAGCATAACATTATCTTTCACAATATAGAAAAAATTGGGCTAACTTTACTGTTTTCTTATTTTTTTATTTAAAAAAGTATATTTTTTGCAAAACAATTGCATTTGTAAGACAGCTGCGCAAATACGGTGTGACATAAAGTATTGTAACGGCCGCCATTTTATTCTCTAGGGGGTCAGAAAAAAATATTTACAATGTTTGGGGGTTCTAAGTAATTTTCAAGCAAAAAAAAATAAAAAATGATTTTAACTTGTAAACAACAAGTGTGAAATATAGGCTTGGTCCTTAAAGAGGAACTGCAGTCTGCTCACATAATTTGTAATAAAAACATATTTGCCATTCTGAAGCTTCCCTCCAAACACTTTGCATATTATTTTATATATACTGTGATTCTGTACTTGCCAAATATGCTGCAGAAATCTCCCTCCACTGAGTCTGGCTGCAGCCATTTTAATTGTGGGCAGCTGAAGCTGCTGCCTGTTCACTTCCTGGATTTACACAGACACACAGAGGCACACCTCAAATTCTGCCGCTCTCATTGGCCCTCTTATGACTCATCCCCCTGCCTTACTGGAAAACTCTCATGAGAGTGAGACAGAGAGCTGTGCATGATGTTACAAGCCTAGGCTTTTTACCAGACAAGAAACAGGAAGTGGGCCATATAAAGGATTTACTGGCAGAAAAAAAAAATGTTTTACTACCCAAAGTTAAAACAACAAGGGCAGAAGATTTAATAGAAGGAAAGATGAAAAAAATTACTGAAGTTCAGCTTTAAGTGGACTGACATTCACTGACACTAATGCTTGGGTTATTATTGCGTCCACTGACATCAATGCTTGGTGGTATTAATGCATCCAATGACACCAATGTTGGAGGTTATTCCAATGCTGGGGGTTATTCTTGTAGGCACCGACACTGGGAGTTTTTAATGCATCCACTGACTCGAATGCTGGGGGTATTCTTGCATCCACTGACTCCAATGCTGGGGGTATTCTTGCATCCACTGACTCCAATGCTGGGGGTATTCTTGCATCCACTGACTCCAATGCTGGGGGTATTCTTGCATCCACTGACTCCAATGCTGGGGGTATTCTTGCATCCACTGACTCCAGTGCTGGGGGAATTCTTTCATCCACTGAATCCAGTGCTGGGGGAATTCTTTCATCCACTGATTCCAGTGCTGGGGGTATTCTTTCATCCACTGACTCCAATGCTGGGGGTATTCTTGCATCCACTGACTCCAATGCTGGGGGTATTCTTGCATCCACTGACTCCAGTACTGGGGGTATTCTTGCATCCACTGACTCCAGTACTGGGGGTATTCTTGCATCCACTGACTCCAGTGCTGGGGGTATTCTTGCATCCACTGACTCCAATGTTGGGGGTATTCTTGCATCCACTGACTCCAATGCTGGGGGTATTCTTGTATCCATTGACTCCAATGCTGGAGTTTATTAAAGCGTTCTTAGACAACAATTGCTTGCTGGCTTGCTGGACACACAGCAAAAAAAAAGTGTCTCTGGAACTTTTTTGAAATGTTGGCAATTATGAAACTGAAGGGGGAGAAGCAGTAGGAGACAAGCAGTTGTGCTGCAGTGCTTATATGCTAAAAGGAAGCATGCTAGTAGATGGATAGTGCAGAGTGACAGAGAGATGAGCTCATGAGTCTGCTGTTTCCCCTTTCACTGTCAAGCCACAGCCCCTGGGGGAGGGACAAGACCTGTTGGGTGTTACTTAACTGCAACACAGTAAAATCAGGTCCACTGGCCTGCCAGACATTACTGTGTTGTTTGGCACAGCTGTGTAACTCCCAGGACTGGATTGACATAAATAAAAATTCTTCGGCAGGTAAACAGCTCTCATACACTATATTACCATAAGTATTGGAATGCCTGCCTTTACACGCACATAACATAACTTTAATGCCATCCCAGTCTTAGTCCTTAGGGTTGAGTTGGCCCACCCTTTGCAGTTATAACAGCTTCAACTCTTCTGGGAAGGCTGTCCACAAGGTTTAGGAGTGTGTCTATGCAAATTTTTGACCATTCTTCCAGAAGCGCATTTGTAAGGTCAGGCACTGATGTTGGATGAGAAAGCCTGGCTCGCAGCCTCCACTCTAATTCATCCCAAAGTTGTTCTATCGGGTTGAGGTCAGGACTCTGTGCCGGCCAGTCATATTCCTCCACCCCAAACTCACTCATCCATGTCTTTATGGACCTTGCTTTGTGAATTGGTGGAGGGGGGGATTATGGTGTGGGGTTGTTTTTCAGGGCTTGGGCCACTTAGTTCCAGTGAAGGGAACTCTTAAGGCGTCAGCATACCAAGACATTTTGGACAATTTCACTCTCCCAACTTTGTGGGAACAGTTTGGGGATTGCCCCTTCCTGTTCCAACATGACTGCGCACCACTGCACAAAGCAAGGTCCATAAAGATATGGATGACCGAGTTTGGGAGTCCTGACCTCAACCCGATAGAACATCTTTGGGAATGAATTTGAGTGGAGACTGTGAGCCAGGCCTTCTCGCCCAACATCAGAGCCTGACCTCACAAATGCGCTTTTGGAAGAATGGTGAAACATTCCCATAGACACACTTCTAAACCTTGTGGACAGCCTTCCCAGAAGAGTTGAAGCTGTTATAGCTGCAAAGGGTGGGCCAACTCAATATTGAGTCCTATGGACTAAGACTGGGATGCTATTAAAGTTCATGAGCGTGACAATCTAGAATTACCCCTGACTACCGCAGAATTCTTGACTGTAATTAAGGGCCTAAAAAAGGGGAAGAGTCTGGGCCCGTATGGGTACACCCCACAGTTTTATAAAACTTTTGCACAACAATTAGCTCCTATTATGACTCGCGCGTTTCAGGAAATAGATGACACCCACCCCCTGTCTTCTCACATTCTCCAGGCTCAGATAGTGGTATTACCCAAACCTGGTAAAGATCATTCTCACTGTAGCAACTACAGGCCCATTTCCCTCCTTAACGTCGATCTCAAACACTTTGCCAAACTCCTAGCCACTCGTTTAGACCCCCTCTTGCCGTCTCTTGTACACAGCGACCAAGTTGGTTTTATCCCAGACCATAAGGCTCGCGATAACACTACAAAGACATTGCACCTTATCTCGTATGCCCAACAACACAACATCCCTACGTGTCTCTTGGCGTGTGACGCTGAGAAGGCATTTGATGTGTAAGTTGGTCCTTCTTGCAAGCAACACTACTGCAAATAGGGATGGGACCAAAGCTACTATCTAAGGTGATGTCATTATATACTAATCCCTCTGCAACAGTGACAGCGAATAGGAGTTCCTCTGAGATGTTGGCAATTAGAAACGGCACCAGGCAGGGGTGCCCTTTATCACCCCTGCTGTTCGCGCTTACAGTTGAACATCTCACACAAGCGATCCGTGCCAATTCTGCCATACACGGGATCCCAACCTCCACAAAACCCAGCAAACTATCATTATATGCAGACGACCTGCTCATATACATCACACAACCACTAACTAGTGTATCAGCTTTACTACAGGAACTTGACCGCTTCGGAACGCACAGTAATTTTAAACTGAATTTTACAAAAACAGAGGCTTTGAACGTGTCTCTGAAACCACATACAGTATCTCTAATAAAGAAGAGGTTCCCATTTAAGTGGCAACCGCGTTCGGTTAAGTACCTGGGGACAGAGATACCTAGGAATTTCAAAGACATCTATGCCTTGAATTACAGCCCTATGTTGGCGAAAATCCGACATTCGCTGGAATCTTGGCATAACCTCAAATTATCTTGGTGGGGACATATGAATGTACTGAAAATGGACATTCTGCCTAAGTTGCTGTTTTTGTTTCAGACATTAACCCTTCCTGTGGCCTTTTTCCGCACGCTCCGTTCCCTAGCGGTCAGGTTTATTTGGCAGAATCATCCACCTAGGCTCAAACACAGAATCTTGTGTGCTCCTAAAGATAAAGGGGGCATAGATCTCCCGGACTTTCAATTGTACCACTTGTCGGCCGTATTCTCACGACTCCTGACCAAGCCATCTACGATAATTGAACAAACCATGGCTCAGGCAGATCTTAGAGCCCTTTTATGGGGCTACCACGCAAAATTTCGCATCATGACCGGACTCTCCCCATTAACGGTGGCAGCGCTCACCCTTTGATATCGCAAACAAACCTCTCTCTTCATCTACACGGATCCGAGCCCACTCTCACCCCTATTCGACAGCCTGGCACTTCCGACATTCCACACAGGGAGACGATGTGGTTCTTACTCCAGGGACCATTGGCCCACAGCCAGGCAATTTGTTCAGGCCTCCACTAGTCTATTTTGTGCACCTGTAGACTCCCAACAGACTCCCAACCTTTAAACCAGATAGCTCTCCATGCTAACCATTACACAATACTGTAAGTCACTTCATCTCTCTGGGCAGGTGCATAGACCTCTTACAACTTTTGAGGATATGTGTGGTCTCTCCCGAACACCTAAACACTCACTATCTCTGATATATAAAGACGTCCAACTACATTCTTATAACACGCCACCAAACTTTACACAAAAGTGGTCAAGAGACCTCAGAATGGACATATCCCCGGCACAATGGAACACCTCGTTCATAATAACTCATAATTCTTCCATATCGGGATTTTCGCAAGAAAAAAAAAACGGTGAGCAAAATGTATCCTGGGACTTCGGACAGGTGCTGGCGCT
This sequence comes from Lithobates pipiens, assembly GCF_037356315.1. Classification (NCBI taxonomy): domain Eukaryota; kingdom Metazoa; phylum Chordata; class Amphibia; order Anura; family Ranidae; genus Lithobates; species Lithobates pipiens. The sequence continues at coordinate 491,455,490 of NW_027507718.1, read as the reverse complement.
ACCACAGAGGAGAGGGCACTTATATCCATGTGTGGTGGGACTGCGACCGAGTACGTCCATTTTGGGACAAGGTATTTAAAATTCATAATGACCTGTATGATGTCTCTGTACTGCCGACGCCACAAATAGCATTACTTTCCATACTCCCAGGACCGCTGAGCTCGAAAGAGCCTATTTCGGTTCTTTCTGTCTGCAGCTCGACACGTTATTTTGCAGTTCTGGAAGACGGATGTTATCCCCCCAGTTACGAGGTGGGCAGACGCCATGAATGATGTTATGCTCATGGAAGAACTGCACGCTAAACAAACTGATAGGTGGGATAAGTATGTGTCTCTCTGGTATCTCTGACTTCATCACTCTTCATCGGTCCTCTTTCTCAATAGTGTGGCTTCGTGAGAACGGGGTCTTACAACTGTGGTGCGCAGGTAGACTGTTAAACATGGTCACCCTGACTAGGGGGCTCTGAGCAGATCCCCAGGTGGAATGTACTAATTATAAGGCTGAGAGACTTTCTTTGCTGAGTTTTCCCTTTTCTACACCCTGCCCCACCCCGTTGACCCATAAGGTTACACATGCAGTTGACCTGTCCCATACCTGTTTGTTACCAATCTAGGCTTGAGCGCTCTTTTAAAGGGTGAATCTCCCAGGCAGGGTCCATAGATAGATGACGCCGCGTGGGAGATCTTGCGAGTATCACCTTCTTGAACGGGTATGACTGTACGAATTGCTATACGAATTCTTAGGATACTTATAAGATGTCGTGTATACAATGCATTTCATACCCTGTCCCCCTCCCCAACTTTCTTTATTCTGTACCCCCTCCCCCCTCAATTCTTACTGTATTAAACTGTTACCTGAACTGTAACTATAAAAAAATTCAACCTTAAAGTTCATGTGCGTGTAAAGCAGGGCCGGACTGGCCTACCAGGCTACCGGGACATTTCCCGGTAGGCTGCCTGCCCTGGGGCCACTTTGAGCTATGCTGTGGCTGCAGCGTAGCTCAAACAGAGTCCCGCTATGTCACAAAGCTCAGTGTGAAGTCGTGCTGTGACAAACGTCCCGCCCTTCTCCTAGACCAGCACGTGATGGACACAGTGTTCTGTCTATCAGACGAGCTGGTCTAGGAGGCGGGCGGGACTTTTGTCACAGTGCGACTGAACCTTTCACACTGGGCGCCGTGACACAGCGTGATATGCACACTGTGTCTGTACGTAATCCACTGGAACTAAGTTGTGAGGCGGCAATGATTGGCACGGTAAGACAGCAATGCTGGGCATGGTTATGCGGCAATGATGGGCATGGTGATGCTACATTGATTGGCATGGTGAGGTGGCAATGATTGGCATGGTAAGGTGGAAATGATGAGCAAAGTAAGGCTGCAATGATGGGTACGGTAAGGCGGAAATGATTGGCGTGGTGAGGCAGCAATGATGGGCACAGTGAGGCTGCACTGATCAGCACGGTGAGGCGGCAATGATTGGCACAGTGAGTCAGCAATGATGGACATGGTCAGGCTACATTGATTGGGACGGTGAGGCATCAATGATTGGCATGGTTAAGCGGCAATGATTGGCACGGTGAGGCAACAATGGTGGGCACAGTAAGGCTGTAATGATGAGCATTGTTAGGTGCCAATGATGGGCACAGTAAGGCTGCAATGATGGGCATGGTGAGGTGCCAATGATGGGCACGGTGATGCTAAATTGATCGGCACGGTGAGGCAGCAATGATTGGCATGGCAAGGTTGCAATGATGGGCAAAGTAAGGCTGCAATAATGGGCATGGTGAGGCTACATTGATTGGCACAGCGAGGCGGCAATGATTGGCATGGTAAGGTGGCAATGATGGTCAAAGTAAGGCTGCAATGATTGGCATGGTGAGGCAGCAAAGATGGGCACAGCAAAGCTACATTGATTGGCATGGTGAGACAGCAATGATTGGCACGGTAAGGTGACAATGATGAGCACAGCAAGGCTGCATGGATGAGCACAGTGAGGCTGCATAGATGGGCACAGTGAGGGTGAATTGACAGGCACAGTAAGGCTGCATGGATGGGCACAGTGAGGCTGCATGGATGGGCACAGTGGGGCTGCAATGATGGGCACAGTAAGGCTGCAATGATGGGCACAGTAAGGCTGCAATGATGGGCACAGTAAGGCTGCAATTATGGACACAGCGAGGCTGTATTGATGGGCACAATGAGGCTGCATTGATGGACACTGCTGAGGCTGCATTGATCTCTTGTACCATGTCTGCAGTCTCTGACCATCTTTAGTATCATGTCCTCAGTCTCTAATCATAATCATAATAATACGAACTTCAAACGTGCTTTAAAATGTATGGTTTTCCTTTTTATAAACAAGAAAATAATGCTATGTTGTTGTGCTGGTATAATAATGCTATGGGGCTGGTATGAAATTATTTCCAGATCTGGTTTTTATTCCCAGTCCATCCCTGGTGTAAAGGCAGGCGTCTGCTTATGGTAATATAGTGTATGTATTATATCTGTGTGTTTAGCTGTTTGTCTGGAATTTAACATAAAAAATCTTTACCATGAAAAAAACGTCTTACGCTAGGTTCACAAGACTTATTTATGACATCAGTGTATTTGTAACTAACAGTAACAGAGGGCATTCTACATAATTATACCGTCTTGGTTCTCGTATTTCAAGGGTTTGCATTCAGGATCAGGACCATTCTGCAGTTGAGGAGACAACCATAGGAATTGAGTATTTCGCCTGTTTACCCAGAATCAATTAAATTACACATAAAACAATTCCTGAGCTACTGTATACCTAAAGAACCAATTACCAAACTCATTTCAGCATTTCCAGTCTTACATGACAAATAAAGATAATTTACCCAGAATCAGTAGGAAGGTGCGTTTTTTTTGTTATCCAGGCTTTGTACAACACAGAGCTCAATGCGTTGATCACTGTGTATTCTGGAACACACTTACTGTACTCTTGCCTTCTGTCTTTCTCCTACAGAATACTTAACAGCAAGCTGAAGGACTTACATTTCCCACCTGAGCAGCGTACTGTAAGCCCTCCACTAAGCAACAGAATCCCATTCTAACACAAAAAGCATCGCATGGGGTTCTGCACTTTGTACACACCACAGTATCCTGTTGGCTTTTCAGGTACATTAATGTTGCCGTCGCTGGTGGGATTGTGTATTATATAATGTATTTGTGTAGGAAAAAGGAAACGTATGAAAACATTATTGTGTGGGAAGAAATTTGCCTTCTCCAGGTAACTCTGGCATTATATCAGGCAATGTTTTCCTGCCAAGCTTTAGTATTATTTTAATTGCATTTATGAAGTTGGTATATTACTAATAATGGAGAAAATAAGGTTGCGGAGGTGGCCCATTGCTGGAGAAAGTGGGCCCATGATGTAGAAGGACTTTTTTTTTTATAGGAAAGAGTAAATAGAGGTCTTGGTGACCTTTAGCCAGTCAAAACAGTGCATGTAATAGGCAGTGGGGCTTGATTAAAAATTAACCACTTGACCACTGGGCACTTAAACACCCTTAATAACCAGACCAATTTTCAGCTTTCGGTGCTCTCACATTTTGAATGACAATTACTCAGTCATGCAACACTGGACCTATATGAAATTTTTGTCCTTTTCACACAAATGGAGCTTTCTTTTGGTGGTATTTAATCACCGCTGGGTTTTTTATTTTTTGTGCTATAAAAGAAAAAATACAGAAAATTCTGTAAAAAAATGAATTTTTCTTTGTTTCTGTTATAAAATTTAGCATATTAGTAATTTTTTCTTCATAAATTTTGGCCAAAATTTATACTACTACATATCTTTGGTAAAAATAAGTACAAATTGGTGGATATTATTTGGTCTTTGTGAAAGTTATAGAGTCCAAAAGCTATGGTGCCAATATCTGAAAATTGATCACACCTGAAGTACTGACGGCCTATTTCAATTCTTGAGACCCTAACATGCCAGAAAAGTACAAATACCCCCCCAAATGACCCCTTTTTGGAAAGAAGACATTCCAAGGTATTTAGTAAGAGGCATGATGAGTTTTTTGAAGTTGTCATTTTTTCCCACAATTCTTTGCAAAATCAAGATTTTTTTTACTTTATTTTTTTTTTCACAAAATTGTCATATTATCAGTTTATTTCTCACACACAGCATATGCATACCACAAATTACACCCCAAAACACATTCTGCTATTACTCCCGAGTACGGCGATACCACATGTGTGAGACTTTTACACAGCGTGGCCACATACAGAGGCCCAACATGCAGGGAGCACCATCAGGCGTTCTGGAGCACCCAGGACAATTCTGACATTTCTCTCCTACATGTAAAAATCATAATTTATTTGCTAGAAAATTACATAGAATCCCAAAACATTATATATGTTTTTTTAGCAAACACCCTGGAGAATACAATGGTGGTCATTGCAACTTTTTATCTCGCACGGTATTTGCGCAGCAATTTTTCAAATGCTTTTTTTTGGAAAAAAACAGTTTTGTGCTTAAAAAAAAAAACACAGTAAAGTTAGCCCAATTTTTGCATAATGTGAAAGATGAAGTTACGCTGAGTAAATAGATACCCAACATGTCACTCTTCAAAATTGCACACGCTCGTGGAATGGCACCAAACGTCGCTACTTAAAAATCCCCAAAGGCGACGATTTCAATTTTTCTTACTGGTTATATGTTTTGAGTTACAGGGGAGGTCTAGGGCTAGAATTATTACTCTTGCTCTAACGTTCGCAGCGATACCTCACATGTGTGGTTTGAACACCGTTTTCATATGTGGGCGGGACTTACGTATGCGTTCGCTTCTGCATGCGAGCACATGGGGACAGGGGTGCTTTAAAAAGAATTTTTTTTTTTTTTATTGTTCATTTTACTTTATTTATTTTAGTTTGACATTTTTTGATCACTTTTATTCCTATTAGAAGGAATGTAAACATCCCTTGTAATAGGAATATGGCATGACAGGTCCTCTTTACAGTGAGATATGGGGTCAATAAGACCCCGCATCTCACCTCTAAGCTGGGAAGCCTGAAAAAAAAAAAAAAAAAGATTCTGGCGTTGATCGTATTGGCGAGTCGGTAGAAGCACCGGAGGGCGGCGGGAGGGGGGGGGATGTCTATGGCTGGGTATTGCAGGGTATCACCAACTATGGCTGGGTATGGCTGGGTATCTCAGAGTATGGCTGGGTATCTCAGAGTATGGTTGGGTGTCTCAGAGTATGGCGTTGCAGAGTATTGCGTTGCAGAGCACTGCAGGGTATTGGCGGGTGTTGCAGAGCATTGCAGAGTGTTGCAGGGTATTGGCGGGTGTTGCAGAGCATTGCAGAGTGTTGCAGGGTATTGGCGGGTGTTGCAGAGCATTGCAGAGTGTTGCAGGGTATTGGCGGATGTTGCAGAGCATTGCAGAGTGTTGCAGGGCATTGCAGAGTGTTGCAGGGCATTGCAGAGTGTTGCAGGGCATTGCAGAGTGTTGCAGGGTATTGGCGGGTGTTGCAGAGCATTGCAGAGTGTTGCAGAGCATTGCAGAGTGTTGCAGGGTATTGCAGAGTGTTGCAGGGTATTTCAGGGTATTGCAGAGTGTTGCAGGGTATTACAGAGTATTGCAGAGTATTGCAGAGTAATGGCAGGGTATTTCAGAGTATTGCAGGGTATTGCAGAGTGTTGCAGGGTATTGCAGAGTATTGAAGAGTATTGCAGAGTATTGCAGAGTAATGGCAGGGTATTGCAGAGTATTGCAGAGTATTAGCTGGCATTGCAGAGTATTGCAGGGTATTGCAGAGTATTGGCAGGGAATTGAGGGGTTGATTTTCGGTGAGCAGCGATGTGGGCACTGCAGATGCAGCCCACAGCGCTGCTGACACCGATCTCTTCCCCCTCCACTGTACTGATCGGTACAGAGAGGGGGAAGGAGGAACCGGCGTCATAACATGATGCCGGTTTGTTTACAACTGATCACTCCCTCATTTGACGGAGCGATCACGTGGTAAACGGCTGCGATAAGCGGCCATTTACCGTGATCCGTGATGCACCCGGCGGTCACGGATGCTCTCGAGTGCGCGCCCCAGGGGGCGCGCGAGAGCAGAATTCTGGGAGGACGTCATATGACGTCCTCCCAGAGTTAAACAACCGCCCTGTAGCCGTCATCCGGCTATGGGCTGGTTGTTAAGTGGTTAAACAAGCTTGTACAGCACTGGACTGCTTCATCACCATCTTGGTAGATAACCGCAGCCAAATGTAATGTAATGCCAATTAATGATAGAAAGGGCTGCCTCAAAATGACCACTGAGTTAGTGGCAAGGGAACATAAAAACATGATACTGGCAAGGCGCTCCTAGAATGATATATGAATGACATCTGTGAAGTTTAAATTACCATAAAGGGCTAACTACCAAGTGGATCCAAGAGCCCAAATGCTCAAAGGACAACGTGACTCCGATTGTTGTGAAGCGACTATCCTTTGTGAGACCTCTATGCCTGGCCTGTATAAGATATAATCACTGAGGATAATCCTCATCAGATAGTTTGAACTCACCAAATACCGATTCCATCCACAAGATGCTTTTATTCTGAACATCAGGTTACAGCAGGTGACAGGATACAAACAGATGAATAGGTTGTAGTATTTATGTGGTCAAAAGATGATATTGTCTGTAGCTTACAATGCAGAATGCATGTGCCCTGCTACATGTGGCTTGTAGCTGCATCCATGACACAGGAAGTACAAACACAGGAAGAAGTGTGGAGCATTACATACAAAAGGAAGTGCGTCATAATATAAGGGAAAATACATGTAGAACAAGTACATTACCATAAAAGGTCACTAGATGGTAGCATGTGAACTAAATATAAAACATCATAGAAAATGATTAATAAAATAGTCTATATAAATTCTATGCCCCATTGGGGTGGCACAGTCATAGTTTATTCCACAATTAGCTAAAAGCTAAACATGATATTTAACGATGGTTACCAGGTTTAACCAGCCACATACTTTGAGCATACAATATATGCAGGAGGACCTGAGTTTGATTAGCTCATTGCTTGTAGACCTATCTGGCCATAGATGTTCCAAATAGGCCAAGAGGTGCTTCATCGGTGGTGACATCAGCTCCCCATAATCATCAGCTCTACACCAAGTGTCTCTCAATAAGGTTCCTTCATAGGTTGCCAGAGGTTCCATGCAGTTATGAAGTTGGTATGCTATAATAATTGAGCAAATAAGATTGTGGAGGTGGCTCATTGCTGCAGAAAGTGGGCCCATGCAGTAAAGGGACGTTTTATTTATAGGTAAAATAATTAAATGTTTTGATGACCTTCAGCCAGTTGAAACAGTCCATGTAATAGGCAGTGGGGTTTGATTAGCCAGAGATCTGTTGACCTATCTGGAAATAGATGTTCCATTAAGGCCAAGAGGTGCTTCAAAGATGGTGACAACAGCTCCCCATCATCAAAATATGTCTCTAGACCAGCCTTTCTCAACAAGGGTTCCTTTATAGGTTGCCAGAAGTTCCTTGAGTAATGAGCAAATGTCTACCTCTCAGTAACCGCAGACAACAATGATCTAATTTTTCTGTAAAAGAGGGGATTCTTCCCACTGACCACAAATGTAAGACGCATGATTCTCACTGACCATTACACTAATGTACTGTGAGCTATAGATGTTATTAGCAAGGGTTTCTTAAGGCAAGAGAGTCATTTCAAAGGCTCTTCCGTGTTACTAAACATTGTGAAAGGCTCCTGTAACCGTTTCTTAGAAGGAAAGCTTAGAACCCCTGGCAGGTTTTTGTTGCTGTCTGGGTTCCCACTGGAGAGGTTCATCCTCACTCTGGGGTTGACTTACTAAAGGCAAAAAGATGAGCACTTTACAAAGTGCAGTTGCACTCTACAAGTGCAATTTCTCCAGAGCTTAGTAAATGAGGTAAACTTCAATTTGCAAAGAATACCCAATCACATGCAAGGAAAATAAAAAAAAACTGCATTTTGCTTGCCCATGATTGGATGATGGAAGTCAGCAGAGCTTCTGCACATTTACTAAGCTCTGGAGCAACTGCACTTGCGGAAGTGCAACTGCAAAGTGCACAGTCTATTTGCCTTTAGTAAATCGACCCATATATGTCCTTGAGACTATTGTTACTGGAATGAAAAGTGACATTTAATTTAAAATGTTACAGTTATCACTGCAATAGGAGGTAAGGGGGGGGGGGGAATCTTCCAATGTGGACAAGTGGGCTTTCCCCTCATTAACTTCCTGATCTGTTTCTGTAAAAGGAAAGGAACAGAAAACTCCCTAATGAGACCAAACAGCTAAAAAGAAAACTGATAAGGGTTTTTTTTTTATTTCTTTTTCCATAGTATTTCATTGAGGAAAATTCAGAAATAAATAAAAAAATATATAACAGAGGTATATGGACCCAACGGTCTAAGGATAAACAAAAGTTCTGTAGCAATCTCAAAGATGAAATGTGTGTACCAGTGTAGGAAAAGAATAGCACATAACAGTGACTAGTTGAATATGTTAGACAATTGTACAGTTTGTAATTAGGACGTGAATTTTGTTCATCTGAAACCAGGAGGTGCCTGGGATTTGAGTAGATAAAATTCACATTTGATTTTACCTTGCTGTGGTTTGAGCTGGTTTCTTGAAACAAACTGTGTTGACTATTAGTGTTTCTGTAGGGTGATGTGGTGGTTACGTTTTTGGTGTGGTAGGTATCAAATGGTGAGAGTTACTTGTGATTCGGGATGAACTCAAGGCTAACAGTCCTGCTGGCAGCCTTGGTTAGATCAGTTGGTTGTATGTAAGCGGGCATGGGGGAATGGCTTTAAGTAAGAAGGATGTAGGGGGAAAAGGAGGGATGTGGTTTGAGAGAAAGGGGTATAAAGATGGGAGGAGGGTACGGCTGTGGGACGAGAGGATAAAATAAGCCGAGACAGGGGGGGTCATAAGCTTGATAGGGTTTTTAACCTTTTTCTACTTTATCCAAAAACTATAAAAGCATTCTGGTCAGACATACACATTAAACCCTAATATTAATTATCTTTTTTTACCTAAACTACAGTTAATAAAACACCTGACCATCCCACCTAAAATTATATAACCAAAATATTTGAACACCCCTCATTAAATATTGAAAAAGGGGTGTTCGCAGTGAAGGGTGCTACTAACTTTGCATACGAAGACACTTAAAACAACTATACACTTGCAACTTTGCGGTAACATTTTGGGGAAGGTCCTTATAAGTTCCAGCATGACTGTTCCCCTGTGCTCTAGCCAGCTCCATATAGTCATGGTTTCATGAACTTGGTGTGAAGAAACTCAAGTGACTTGGACTGAGCCCTGACCTCAACCCTACTGAACAGCTTTAGGATAACTTGGAACACCCATAATGAGCCATTTTTTTTTGTCCCGTATCAGTACCTGACCTCCATATGCTCTTTTGGCTGAATGGGCACAAAATTCCAAAGACATACTCAAATATTTTGGAAAGCCTTCCCAGAAGAGTGGAAGCTGTTATAGCTACAAAAATAAGCCAATTCCATATTAATGCTCATAGTTTTTGAATTAGATGTCCAACATGCTCATATAGGTGTGTTGGCCAGGTGTCCACAAACTCTTGGCAATATGATGTATTTTGAAAAGTGAGAGAATTCAACCGGAATGCCTGGCAAGCTTTCACTGAAAATGTTAAACAGCTGCAATTTAGTTTTTTTCTGGAAGTGAATACAGATGACTTGAATTGCATCAATAGCCATGTTGCCTCTATGTGCATGTGTTAATAGGAGATCAAGGCAGTTGGTCTTTGTGGACATCACAGGAAATCACAAAATATTCAGTGAGCATGAAAACCCATTTTGATTAGTAGACACTGTACGGTGCAGAGCTCATTCAACACTCCATAGTTCTATAAAGGAGCTTCACCCAAGCAATGTTCCACCAACTGTTGTAGACTGGGGCCAGTCTTGCTGTGTTTAAAGGAAACTAAAGACAAAAGGCTGGAATGTGGAAGCGAAATACATGCCAACTGAACTCAACTAATGAACTGGAAATGTTATATATTCCTCCGACAGTGCTTTCTGTAAACAGTTAAACTAGAAAATAAAAGAAGTAAAAAAAAAAAAATGGAAGCCCCACTGTTATGACAAAGGCTGTATGAAAGTCTCTCTGGTATGTGTGAGTGGGACAATGACATGCAGAAATATCTTTTTTTTTTATTTATTGGCCATCATGCAGGAGGCATAAGCAGCAGAAAAACTTTTTAGTCTCCTAGCTAGCAGTCAGTCAATCTTTGATTCTTGCTGATAAAATAATAATCTAGTACTTCAATCAGTTGACCAGAGATGACAGATGTTACCTTTATTTGTATCCCAATCTATCAAAATTGAAGGATAAGTTCACCTTTCATAACATTTTATGCACCAGCCAATACGCACCCCCCGGATCCTCGCTGTGACAGGAGACTGTGGATCTTCTCCTCATGTCTGCTGCCACAATTCAAAAAATAGGCGGCCGTGCATGAAGGTAAAAAACCTTCTATGTGCATCAGCTTATACTCTCATTGTGATCCAGAAATGTGCATGAAATACCTTGGCTGTCTGGGGACTCTCCCTCCTCATTAGCTGAGACAGCAGCAGGAGCAATTGGCTTCCACTGCTGTCAATCACAGCCAGTGAGCCACTAAGATAGAAGGGGCAAGGCTGAGCCCTGGCTCTGTGTGATAATGGACACACAGAGCAGGGGGTTTAGGCAGCAACCCACTTGGGTGTCCAAGAGCATGCTATTTTCTCTGGGGGCACTTAACCAGGAAGGAGGGCCCAGGATCTCTGACAGGGAACCCGAGAAGAGGGTTGGGGCTGTGCAAACCGACTGCACAGAGCAAGTAAGTATGAAATGTTTTTCTTTTTTTTTTACTTTCCTTTAATATCACTTTAACTAGTTTTGATCAAAATTATGTAGCACCATCTAGTGTGCTATTAGTGTAGTGCAGGCAAATTTATTGACATATGGTAAAGTAAGTCTAAATCTGGGTCAGAGTTTACTGCGGGTCAGGCTGGGTGACTCATATAGGCAGGTCCCTGGTGCCTCTATGTGGATCTGGAAGTTTGAAGAAACTTCTAGAAGTTATTAGGCGGAGGCTAGAAGGGTTGATCTGCATACTTGAGGGAACCTGGCCAATTCTCAGGCATACTGTCTTGGCAGGGTGGCTAGATCAGCCCTTAAATATGGATGTCATGCTAGCAGGGAATCAGGTGGAATATGGAGTGCTGAGGAGGCTGTCAGTAGCCTAGGAGAGATCCACTAGGTCTAACACTGTGATCTCCAGATCACCAGATCTGTGATCACCAGAGGAAAGCACCCGGCAACATGGAGGCTCCACCTCTGCCTCTGTGTCCCGTCTGCAGTACACTGAGCGCGTGTCGCTGACACTGACATTGCAGGGGGTAGATAGGGAGGCAGCAGCAGCGGGAGCAGATACCATTGCGGACCTGAACTCCGAACACGGGTGTGGTGGCACAGCTTAGGCAAGGCACGCTGCACAGGGAGCCATGCCACCAGCGGGTCTGAATAATGTGCCCAGGTCTCAGGTGGGCAGAGACCTGGACACATGTTTCAAGACCCGTACTGTCCGGGTGAATACCGGACTGGTGGCAAACCTGGCAAATAGTAAGGGTGGTACACTGTGATTTAGGGAAAGATGGGGGACTCTTGACATCTGGTGTAAGGGGAGGAGGGAGTTCTTGACATCTGATGTAAGGGGGGAGTTGCTCTGGACATTTAATCTTACAGATACAACCGGCCCTTTGAGGGTGACCACAATGCTAATGCAGCCCGCGATAAAATCGTTTGACACCCCTGTCTTAGACCAGTTTATCTCTATTGTTCTCTAGCCCCAATTATTAGGATTTGTGACTGATTTTTACTCTCAATGCCATTTTGTTACAGTTGAAATTTTCCTTCCTGCACACGCACTCCAGTGTTCTCTCAGAGTGCTTATTACTAAATGCACTAGATTTAACTTTGTTGCCTGTTTGACAGCACAGTTACATTTAGACACCCTGCACAGCTACTGTAACTAGAAAGTAAAAGAATATAAAAGTCCATGAACATGCATGTTGTTAGAATATCAGAACAGAGCTCCTGCCAGGATAGAGACCTGTACAAATCGAAGTCGCCCGGGGCAAAACAGAGCGAGCTGACACCTGATCAGAGGAACCACTGCTGCTGTGTTGCTGGATCTGGTGAGAGGGCCTTACAGCCATTACCCATGGTTACCACTAGAGACTAAGCCCTTAGGAACTACCTAAACAGCTGTCAGGGCTGGGCTTCTAGCAGCTCTCTTCTCAAGGCTCATGGCTGCTCAGCTGCCAGTTAAAGTGGAGTTCCACCCAAAAAAAAAAATTATTAATGTAAACATTTGGAGAAATTTTTTTTTTTTTACTCAGCTCTAAATGCCTGTTGCTAGGGGGTCCCTCGTAGTCTGCCTTCAGGAAGGGAGATCGCCTCTCCCCCCTCCCTCTTCTCATCCATCTGGGACACGTGACAGGTCCCAGATAATTGCGCAGCCAGTCACGCCACGCGGCGCGGCCTATGCATGTGCAGTGGGTGCCCGGCTGTGAAGCCACAGCCGGGCGCCCACAGTTAAAATGCCGGCGCCACCGAGCGGAGGGGGAGACGAGCGGGGCTTCGTTCCCCCACATCGCTGGACCCTGGGACAGGTACGTTTATGATTATTAAAAGTCAGCAGCTGCAGTATTTGTAGCTGCTGATTTTTTATTTTTATTTTTTTTAAGCGGAACACCGCTTTAAATACCAACCACTCATTCTTTCCGCAGTGACGCATTTGGTTACCATTATCTGCCTTATTAGTCCAACCTACAGCCAGCCCCTTTTTTCTATTTTAAACTGCCTTGTTCATTCCCTCCGTTGCCTTCACCTGGTCTACATCTCTGCTGTGTTCCTGTTATGACTTTGCCTGGCTGATGTTTCTTATGGATCCTGATTTTTGGCTTCTGACAACGCTGATTCCTGGCTTCCCGATCCCGGCTCGTCTGATTACCCGTTTTGGCTTCCTAACCCTGGCTTCTGCTTTTGACTACATTCCTAATCTGTATTATTTTTATTATTGCATTAAAGGTGTGATTTTACCCACTTCAGCTCCGGAAGGTTTACCCCCCTTCATGCCCATGACATTTTTTGCGATACGGTACTGTGTTACTTTAACTGACAATTGCGTTGCACCGCTGTACCCAAATAAAATGTCCTTTTTTCCCACAAATAGAGCTTTCTTTTGGTGGTATTTGATCACCTCTGTGGTTTTTATTTTTTTGTGGTATAAACAAAAAAAGACAATTTTGAAAAAAAAAAACAATATTGTTTACTTCCGCTATAAAACATACCCAATAAAATAATGTAAAAAATGTAATTTCTTCATCAAATCAAATTTCTTCATCAATTTAGACCAATATGTATTCTGCTACATATTGCTTGTAAAAAAAATCCCAATAAGCGTATATTGATTGGTTTGTGCAAAAAAGTGGTTCAAATCAAAAGGTTAAATGTGTTCCTAGGCAGTACTTGCTAACTGTGAGGGAAGTGCTTGTACTGTGGAAAGGATCAGCGATCTGCCTCAATTTCATAGGCAGAAAGCTAGTCCCGCTGATTGGCTCTCACCCTGTCCAATCACAGTGGGGGTGGGCCGCCTGTGGCACGCTTGCGCGTCCCAGAACCGGAAGTGCAGAATCACATACAGGTACATGATTCTGCCCAGAGCCCTGCACTGCAATGCCGCAGTAAATGTACATGGGGCAGTCGGCATCTGGTTAAGGCCTTGAATTCAGAAGATGCAGGCAATCCACCTAGTTGTATTATTTTTTACAGATTGAATGAGCAGGAACACCACATGGATCAATTTGCTATAGCGGTACAGACGATCCTGATTCAAACTACTTGCTTGATTCCTGCCACTCTGACTTCTCCAACCAGTGTTGCAAGCCATACCTGCTGCTGCTCCAGTCTCTGTGCAGGCACTCACCTCTAAGACTACCTCTGTAAGAGGTATGACTGGTTCTGCTCCACTTTGCCAGCATTTTGGGGGTGATCCAGCTATAGAACCGTCCATAGACTTTTGTCATAATATGCTAATATACATTAATAGACAGGAGAGTCAGCGCTACACACTCCCCCTACTTTTAATCTTTGTTCCTCCAAAGATATTTGGATCTTTTTTTCACAACCCATTTTGGCCTGTTACATGTTATAACTTACATGCAGAGAAAATTGGTTAACATGACAATAAACAATCTGCATTTCCGTAACTCGAGTTTAAACTCAAGTGTGCCATACAATGACATAAGTTGGACAGAGGAGCCTCCCACCAATTCATATGTGATGGGGGGCTGTCCTGTGTACTCACAGCTGTCAATATAGTGTCTGGTACAGATGTGTCAAGGGGTGAGTTGGGGTTGTCCCTTCCTGAATTGTCAGTAGAAGGACCAGGTGCTTCATGATTTATTTTACTGGTAACTTGAGTCTCCTCAGAGCATTCGCTCAGTGTATCATATGTCAGTCTTTTGGGGGGGGGGGGGTGAATCACCCTTTTGGTTCTCTGTTCTTTTGGTGTCTCAAGTAGGCTGACATCTTCCTCGATGTCCTCACTCTCCTGTTCACTCAATTCTGTGTCCTGTATTTCCATTTCAACACCATCAGGAAAATTCTCAGAATTTTGTTTCTAACACAGAAGTTTGAGACTCCTCTGAACTGTCTGTTGATCTGTCTTGAGGTACAAACTCGGGGGGCTTCAGGTCTAAGAGTCCCATTGTCTCCTCCTTCTGCCTGAGGTGAAACACTGGCTTCAGTTCCTGGTGTGTCAGATAACCATAGCCAACTCATCTCCATTTCCTCTTCCTCATCTCCAGAGGGTGCAGGCTGAGACCTAGTTGCTGATCTGCGCACAGCAGTGGACATGGAGGGGAATTCCTCTTCTGGATTTACCCTGACTGCTTCTGTGAGGGGTAAGAGATGATTTCGATGCCAGGTTTTTTCTGGCCCGTTGTTTCCTTCTGGCTTGATTTCATACACTGGGAGTCCTGGGAGGTTCATGCACACAGCATGTGGCTGTGATCTCCAGTGGTCAGCCAACTTATGTTTGGCTGGGATGCCCAGATTCCTTATTAGGACATGGTCACCTGGTTGAAGATCCTGAACTCTTACTTTTAAATCAAAATTCCTCTTATTCCGGTTTTCTCTTGTACTTGAGGGGGCTTGAGCCTGCTCATAATCTATCTTAAAGTTCCTCCGCAGTCTGTCCACAAACCCTCGATGGGAGGTCTCTGATGTGTGGTCCAGAGAGGTCCCAAATACTAGATCTACTGGCAGCCTGGCTTCACGCCCAAACATTAGCCTGTATGGTGAATATCCAGTAGAATCACTCTTGGTGCTGTTGTAGGCATGAAATAATGCGGTGATGTGCCTACTCCAATGGGGTTTCTGCTTTGCAGTCAAAGTCCCCAACATGTTCAGGAGAGTTCTGTTGAACCTTTCTGGTTGAGGGTCCCTTTTTGGGTGGTAAGGAGTAGTCCTGGACTTTTGTATGCCTAGTAGATCCAACAGTGTTTTTATCAGCGTGCTCTCAAAGTCTCTTCCTTGGTCCGAATGTATCCGTTGAGGTAGACCATAATGGACGAAGAACTTCTCCATGAGAGTCTTTGCTACTGTGGCTGCTTGCTGGTCTTTAGTAGGGAACATCTGAGCATAGCGGGTGAAGTGATCTGTGACTAATAATATGTTCCCTTGCCCACTCAGGTCGGATTCCAGACATAGAAAGTCTACCCACACCAGATCCATCGGCCCTTAACTCTCTAAGTGGCCCATTGGGGTGGCTCGCTGGGGAAAGGTCTTCTGTTGTATGCACCTGAGACAGGAATGACAGTAGCTCTCCACTTCAGTCCTCATGCAAGGCCATTAGAACCTGTCCCTTACAAGTTGAAGAGTCCTTTCTCATCCCAAATGACCATGGTGACCATACAGGGCGATCAGCACCTTCTCTCTGTGTTTCTGCGGCAGAAACAGTTGCCACTTCTCTTCGGGATCTTTAGAGGGGCCCCTTCGGTAGACCACCCCTTGTTGTAACTGCAACCGATCTGTAGTAGCCAGGCTTCTCTCCGGGGGCTCTTCAGCAGCAGATCAGGCTGTTGGCTTTTCAAAGCTTTCAGTACTAGCCCACAAAGTGAATCTTCCTGCTGATCTCTTCTGAGGTTCTTTTTAGATAGTTTGGGAAGGCCCTCTTGCATGATCTGAGAGACATTACAATAACATTTGGGCACCCCCACTGCAGATACTCCAACTTCTTCAGCTTTGGCTCCCCCTTTTGACTGATGTTCTGTCCCTTCACAGAGGGCTATTACTCCTTCAGGGGTAAGTTGGGTCCAGTCTTTTGAGTGGTCTTGGGAATAGTGTGGCCTCCTCGACAAAGCATCCACATCTCAGTTACCAACCCCTGGTCTGTACTTCAGGCTGAAGGTAAACGCCCAGAGGGCAGCCAACCACCTGTGACCGGTGCCGTCTAACTTTGCGGTGGTGAGTAAGTATGTGAGGGGGTTGTTGTCCATCTTCACTATGAACTCCGCTCCGTAGAGATAATCTTTCAACTTGTCCACCACTGCCCACTTCAGAGCCAGAAATTCAAGTTCATGAGTAGGATAGTTCCTTTCAGCAGGAATTAGACTTCTGCTCACATAGGCAACGGGCCTCAGGTGCCCGTAATATTCTTGGTATAGCACTCCACCGAGCCCATCTTGGCTGGCCTCCACATGCAGCTTGTTGGGTTTGGTAGTGTCTGCGTAGGCCAAGACCAGAGCAGTGGTAAGTCTCCACTTCAGTTGTCTGAAGGCTTCCTCACATTGTGGAGTCCACTGGTCCTGGATGGACTCCTTCTTCTTTCTGGGTCCCTCTTTCGGCTCCCCAGGCTGGCCCGAGTCTGCACCATCTTCTTCGTGGTTCTTCAGAAACTCAGTAAGTGGTTGGGCTATTTTGGCAAACCCTTCTACGAACCTCCTGTAGTACGAACAGAAACCTAGGAATGATCTGAGCTCAGTCACATTTGTAGGTCTGGGCCAAGAAGTGACTGCTTCCAGCTTCTTGGGATCTGTTGCCACCCCTTCTTCAGACACAATGTGTCCTAGGTAGTTCACTGAGGGTTGGTAGAATTTACATTTCTCCATGGAGAGCTTCAGGCCTTCATCGTGAAGTCTCTTCTGGACCTTCTCCAGGCATTCTTCGTGTTCTTCTAGCGTTCTTCCAAACCCTATAACATCATCCAAGTATACCAGCACTTCAATCAGGTTCATGTCGCCCACTGTCTTTTCCATCAATCTCTGGAAGGTTGCAGGGGCTCCAGACAGACCTTGTGGCATCCGATTGAACTGGAAGAAGCCCACTGGGGTGATAAAAGCAGTCTTCTCCCTGTCTTCGGAACACATGGGGATCTGATAGTACCCACTTTTTAGGTCCAGCACACTGAACCCCTTTGCCCCCGACAGGCTCTGTAAGGCATCCTCTATCCAAGGTGTACTGGTCAGGAATGGTCCTCCGGTTCAGGGTCCTATAGTCAATGCACAGCCGTAAGGACCCATTCTTCTTCCTTACCACCACAATTGGAGAAGCATAACGGCTCCGGGACTTTCTGATGATGCCCGTTCTTTTGAGTTCAGCCAGCTGTTCCCTCAAATCTTCAAGGTCCCCCAGTGGGATTCGTCCGACTCTCTCCCAAAAGGGCTTGTCTTCCTCCAGCCGATTTCGGTGGGTTGCACTCTTCGCCAGTCCCACGTCAAACTCACCTTTGGAGAAAGCTGTCTTCAATCTCAGAAGTTGGGTTTTAGCTCTCTCCATCCAGGCCGTAGTGAGATGTGTGTTCTTCGGGTAGAACTCTTCCAGGGGAATCTCTCCACCCTGTTTTCCCATGAGGTCACACGGTGCGACTGGAGTTGCTTGACTGACCCGTCCCAACATCACTTTGGCGGGCACCCTCATGGGCATGGCTGTCATGTTGCGAACACTGACTGAGATTCTTCCCTTACTTCTCTTCAGTGCTTTTTTTGATAATACTTCGGGGATAATCTCCAGGCCTTTAACCTCCTTCTGTCTGTCCGTCTCAAGGACAATTAAGGGACCAGGCTGTTTCCAACTCAGCTTGATGGAGGCTTTTAAGTAGCCAACCTCGCCCAGTGACACCAGCTTTTCTCTCTTGTCCAGAAGCCAGATCTTTCTCACTCCTTCTGGTGGGGCCTTTTGCTCCTTTACAAGATCCTGGTACACCCGCGTTAGCATGGGGTGCATTTTCGGGGAACAGGTGCTCTTCTCCTGTACAAGTGGCATAAGTAATCTCCGAACTAGGTCAGTATTGGTTCCAATAATGATAGAGTTTATGCTGGCACCTGGAGGACGAGGGCAAACCACTGCTAGAGTATCAAATGTTTCTGCCTTCCCGGCTACACAGGGGTTGAAAGTCAGTTTGATTGGTAAGTACCCATCATAGGGGAAATTTTCAGTCCCAATGCCCCAGATCTTCAGTTCCTCTAGTTCCTCTAGCAGATGTTGGAAGGGCTTATCACAGAATTCCCTATAAAGTATTGTGACTTGGGCTCCAGTATCAAGAAGGCCCTTTGTGTAAATTCCCTCCACCTGGATGGGGACATCTGGGGAAGGTCACACAAATTTGGGGGGTACTTTGGAGGAGGCGGATGGTTTAATCCACTTGTTGGAGGGGACCTGTACTCCCTTCTTGTAGGGATTTGAGTTCCCGCTTGGCTTCCTGTGATACCCTGTGAGTCTGGCATGCACTGGGTCGTCGACGCCTCTTGGTCTGAGCCGGGGAGCCTGAGATGCTGGGTATTGGGGGTTTTCTTAATGGAGTTCGACCCCTTCTTTAAGGCTTTCTTCACGTTGTTACATTTTTTGGAGTTAGCTGACACTACAGGGCACCCGGTTGACTCCCTCACCGGGGCCCTCTGAAATTTCCCGTCAGCTTCTGACATTGTGTCTCAGACTTCTCTGGACTTGGACACACTGGCCGAAAATGTCCAATTCCTCCACAGTTGGAACAAACCTTGTCACCCATTGGCCTTTGAGTTGAGAGAATGGGTGTGGCCTGAATTACTTCTGTTTGCCGTTTTTTTCTCTTTAACTGTTTGAGAGACCTCTGCCAGCAGTGAAGTCAGCATTTCCATCACTTGTGCCATTTGGGACTTTAAAGTGGTGATTTCAGAGTCCTGCTCCACTGTCTTCGCAGATCTGACTCCAATGAGAGAGGTCGAGGTTGTTCGAACAGTTGCCTGCTGGTCATCTAGCAGCACCTCTTCATCCCTCACCACTCGGATAAGGTCAAGGTATCTTAATGAAATGGCACCCACAGAGGTTTTCAAATGAAGCCAGACTGGGTCAGAGCACAGAGCCCCTTTTAAGATCTGCCGTATCCTGGCTTGGTCTATGGCAGAGGGCGTCATTCCTTTCTTTAGCACAATCTGATATAACATTTTATTCAGACGCCTGATGTATTCAGAAAGACACTCTCCTTGATGCTGGAGGGTGTGTTCAAACTGGTAGATTAAATCACCTGCCTTTTCTAACCGCCCAAACTCTTCTTGCAGCATGACTAAGTAATCATAGGCTGTGCAGGTGGTATTGCTGAAACTCAAGTTCCTGACAGCTTCTGCTGCAGCTCCTCGCAGGCTCTCACTTATACACTGCTTCTTTTGGGCCTCTGGCAGTTCCCATTCTTCCAGGGCCTGCATGGCCCGCTCTATCCAGACATCAAATTCTTCCTCCCCAGCCAGCACAGGCTGCTTTCCTGAGAAGATCCCCAACTTACTGTACCCAGTCTCCACACACACTGTGTTGCTTTTCTGGCACTTTGATACAAAGTCCCCCAGAGCTGTGAGGAGCTCTGGCCCTATCATGGTCAGAGGCGATGAGGAGGTGGTGGTTTCTCTAGTTGGCTCTACCTGACCAACACTGAGAGGGCCCTCTTGTAGGACTCTTGGGTGTACTATGTAAAACTTTTATTTGTTTCCTAGTTGTACACTTTTGCCTCTGAAGCTTTCGGGTACTCCCTTTTTCCACTCTAACAATGCATGAGTGCGAGAAGTCTCAGTATCTTGCTTGATGGCAATCACCCATGCTTTTCTGTCTGGGGACAGTAACTTTACAACTTTACTGACCTCCTCTTCACCCCAGGCATCGTCAGGGAGCTCAATTGCCACGCTCGCTTCTGAGAGTGCGCCTTCCGCTTTGCACCACTAGACCACTGTGGTGGGGCCCATACTGGCACCAAGGGGACAGGCTTGCTTGCAGAGTGACAGAATCCCGGGCGAGCCCCCACGTGTAGCACTGACCCCCGAAGGAGCTGCTGATTTGAGTTGAGCCTGCACTCTGCTAATAAACCCCACTAACTCGGCTCAGTCCCCTTGACACAGCTGTGGTGCAGTACAATACAGTACAATATAATATATCACAATATACCTGTATTGTCCTCTCAGGATCCACTGGCTCCACCTGCTGGAAGAAAACACTCCACACAATGAGGTACTTAACCAAAGTATATTTTACTATATATATTTGTAGATAGGTGATTACAGCAATTGTACTGTCATCCAACAAAGATTGACAGGACAATGAACTTTGATAAAACAGTTACAAACTATATATATATATATATATATATATATATATATATATATATATATATATATGAGCTCCCACTACTTTTATAGCTATGTGTGAGATCTCACTCAGTCTTTATCTTCTGATCTTCGATAGCAGTGATAACTCCTTATACATTTGTAATCCAAGGTTAAAGCAGGTAAAGTTGAATTAAGGCTGATCTTAGTGTTGCTTCCGCAAATATAATACGATGCTTGAAGTGTGATAGTAAGTAGGCCTTATGCCTGCCTAGCGTCAGTTGCTATACTCCTCTTCCGTGGGACTAAGTATCCCAACGAGGCCTGTATATAAGTCTGACTAGGTGCAATGGTTTAGAAAACAGTGGGTAGCAACCCGCTTACCAACTGGATCATAAACTTGGTATGGTGACTTTGGTCTGGTGGTTGCAGCTTGCTTCTGCATCAGCCAGCTCCGTCACTCCATCCCGTTCCAACAGCTGGACCTGGTCTTCCGATGCTCAAACGAGTGTCTCTGGATCCTTTCAATCCGATCACTGTGTCTCTGGCACTTCAGGTCACTCACACAACCATGCAGGGTTGCGTTCCACAAGGGCAGTAGGCCGCTTCCTCCGGGAGGCCTCCGCACCCGTACAAGTCCTCACTTCAGGCCATGCATTCCCAAGAGACCCAAAATGGCCGCTCAAGGTCCTTTTATCTCCTACCCAGCATGCAATGCAAGAAAGGGTGTCCATGGTTAGGTCACTCAGCATCCTGGGTAAAAGGGTCAGTTCTCCAATGTAAATAACAGTCACTTCCTGTAAATAGTTCAATGCTTGAAAGCCAAATATCATTTAAGTTCACTTTCAGTATTTGCCTGCTAGATGGCACCAAACACTAAGCTATAGAACCATCCATAGACTTTTGCTATAGTATGCTAACATACATTAATAGACAGGAGAGTCAGCGCTACACAAAGTAGGCTTCATTATTTCTTTCTATTCTATTGCACGGATCACCTTTCTTCATTTATAAACTGTTTGTGCATTTTGAAAAAAGAGAGGGCCTTTAGGAGGAGGGAGAGATTGTGCTTTTACTCTGGCCAGGCAGGTGTCAGGGCTGGCTTAGCCCTTCCTTCTCTGAGCTGGTTGCTCAGCTGTCGGCTAATTGCCAGCTCTCATCTCTCTCCAAAGTCACCCAGCTGTTCCTGATCCTACTCATTTCATTTCTGCCTTCGCCTTGGTCAAATCACAAGAAACCATCTCCTGTGGTTCTGTCTAAAGATTGGCTTGCTGACATCCCTTCTGGCTCCTTATCCTGCTTGCTGTTGCTCCACTTGGATCCCTGACTTCTGGCCTGGCTGATTCCCCGATCTGGTTATTGAACTCTGGACTGGCTGACTACTTGATCTAAATAAAAACAACAATACTGCGCAGTGATCGGTGAAAGAAAAATAAGGCTAAGCTGAAGGCTGCTAACACGCTAAAATTGGGATCTTTTTAGCTGGGAAAAGTGTCAGAAATATAAAGTGTAAGCACCCAACTTATGTGTATAACTCTTAAAGTGATACAACAATATACAAACGTATGTGCACACATGTGTAGCAAATGAGTGTAGTGTGACCCCAAAAAAGATGGGGATAATACTGGTATGTATACCAAAAAAAAGAATAAATGATGAATCAAAAGTGATAATCTGAAAATATGTGTATGAAATTCACTGAAAGCTATATAAATGTTTATCCCAGTGAAAAGAAAAACAAAAATCAATCAATACAGACACATAAAAGTATAACTAATAAAGGTGATAAAGTCCATAATTAGACGTGCAAGATATCAGTCCCAATGTGCTCCGGTGTCCACCGAGATCCTATGTTGTTGTGACCAAAAAGGTGTTCCACCCTGTGAAGCTCCCACCACCTTACGAAGCGCAGGCTTACCGGATGAATATGACCCAAGTAGACATACGCCTCAGGGGTCAACAAGAGCTTGTAATCCCGGCTAAAGTAGTCCCAGAATGGGTATTCCAATCGCACCACATACGGTTCATACAGACGACTGGGTGTAATCACTGTTTTTCATATACATGGACAACTCCGACAACAGCTCAGGCATGAAAGATGAAGAAACAGAGCCAACATGGCATAATAACGTTTTTTTTAAAAAAGACCTTTAATAAAAATAGTTCAAACTCACATTTCCAAAGTGATCAACAAAGCATATCAGAGGAAAATAGGCAGTGGCGGAGTCCTTCCGACGCATTTCGACCTACAGGTCATCATCTGGGGTGGGCTCCAACCACTGACACACTGCCTTATATAAGTACTTACACAATAAAGTGATACCATTCCCCCATGTGTTGCAATCATGCCCACTTCCGGTACATACAAAATGGCGGATGGGCGTGCGTTCCACGCCTCCGTTTTTTATGCGTTCCACCTATATATCCAATGTATTAGGTAAGAAAGACATAATTGGGGATGGTAACAGCCCCACTTCCGGTTATGGTAAGATGGCGGCCTGGCGTGCGTTCCACGCCTCAATAATAATGCGTTCCACCCATTCCTAACAATCTACAGAGGAGAAAAAATGCCTGCTAGTGTGATGATACAAATGCTACCATAGGACCGTGCACCCAATATGAACATTCGTCCACTAGACCTGCAGAAGGCGTGTACAATACGCCCGTCTCACCATCCGGTCGCAACCCGGAACCGGAAGTGCGCATCCGCAATGATGCCGAAACCGGAAGTAAACAAACGTCACTTCCGGTATGGAACAGAAATGGGAACGAGGCCTGGGCATAAACTAAACATATTACTTCCTCACTGGTAATACAAAGAAGGGTGCAACAGCGACACATAATGGCCACAGATAGAATTGTCATAGTAATAAGGAGACAATGCCCAAAATATATCACTTTGTAGATAATATTTGTCACATAATTTCAAAATATCTTTAAATATAGATAAAATATCTTATTGAATAAAATAAAATAAATATAAAACCAAGGAGCTGTAAAGGATGTGATAAAAAATATCACAAATTCGACGCGTGAAACATTCATTAAGTACAAGCCTCTACCAGTGAAGTAGGCCTGCACTTATACGTGTGTATTACCAAACACAATATTGCAAATATCCAAAAAACATGTCTATAACGAAATAAAAAAGAGGAACTATAAAATAGGAATAAATGGAGATAGAAATAAGCAAAAAATGAGAATAAAAATGAAAATAAAAATTAATAAATAAAAAAAAAAAAAAAAAAAAAAAATTGGAAATAAAATAAAAATAAATATGAAAATAATAATAAGGATAAAAATAAATATAAATACAAATAAAAATGAAAATAAAAATAAAAATAAAAATGAAATTAAAAAATAGAAAATAATTTTCGCACATAATACCCACTAGGTCAAAAGCAAGGAAAAAGAGAGCTCTGTCATATTTTTAAGAATCATCAATGAAGACATTGATGTCCCACTCCACATTCATACCGAGTGGGGAGTGGGACTGGAGTTCGTAGATCCAATAAGTCTCCAACCTGGAGACCCCTCGTGTGAGGGACCCCCCTCGCCAAGGTGGAGTATATCTATCTATCGCAATGAATTGTGTGCCCCGTAAGTCATTATTATGGCATTCCCTATAGTGTCTTGGCACTGTGTGTTTAGACACCTTACTCTTAATCAGGGAAATATGTTCGCCTACCCTCGTGGAAAACGGTCTAGTAGTACGACCAACGTACTGCTTCCCACAAGGGCAGGTTATTAGATAGACTACATATCTGGTTTTGCAAGTGCAAAAAGATTTAATGGGATATCTTCTCCCTGTCACTGTGGATGTAAATTCCAAGATTTTCCGTTGTGTCAATGTATTATACTGACACACACTACATTTTTTACATGGGAAATAACCTGCCAAGTTGTGAAAAAAAGCTTATTTCTATCTCCATTTATTCCTATTTTATAGTTCCTCTTTTTTATTTCGTTATAGACATGTTTTTTGGATATTTGCAATATTGTGTTTGGTAATACACACGTATAAGTGCAGGCCTACTTCACTGGTAGAGGCTTGTACTTAATGAATGTTTCACGCGTCGAATTTGTGATATTTTTTATCACATCCTTTACAGCTCCTTGGTTTTATATTTATTTTATTTTATTCAATAAGATATTTTATCTATATTTAAAGATATTTTGAAATTATGTGACAAATATTATCTACAAAGTGATATATTTTGGGCATTGTCTCCTTATTACTATGACAATTCTATCTGTGGCCATTATGTGTCGCTGTTGCACCCTTCTTTGTATTACCAGTGAGGAAGTAATATGTTTAGTTTATGCCCAGGCCTCGTTCCCATTTCTGTTCCGTACCGGAAGTGACGTTTGTTTACTTCCGGTTTCGGCATCATTGCGGATGCGCACTTCCGGTTCCGGGTTGCGACCGGATGGTGATACGGGCGTATTGTACACGCCTTCTGCAGGTCTAGTGGACGAATGTTCATATTGGGTGCACGGTCCTATGGTAGCATTTGTATCATCACACTAGCAGGCATTTTTTCTCCTCTGTAGATTGTTAGGAATGGGTGGAACGCATTATTATTGAGGCGTGGAACGCACGCCAGGCCGCCATCTTACCATAACCGGAAGTGGGGCCGTTACCATCCCCAATTATGTCTTTCTTACCTAATACATTGGATATATAGGTGGAACGCATAAAAAACGGAGGCGTGGAACGCACGCCCGTCCGCCATTTTGTATGTACCGGAAGTGGGCATGATTGCAACACATGGGGGAATGGTATCACTTTATTGTGTAAGTACTTATATAAGGCAGTGTGTCAGTGGTTGGAGCCCACCCCAGATGATGACCTGTAGGTCGAAACGCGTCGGAAGGACTCCGCCACTGCCTATTTTCCTCTGATATGCTTTGTTGATCACTTTGGAAATGTGAGTTTGAACTATTTTTATTAAAGGTCTTTTTTAAAAAAAACGTTATTATGCCATGTTGGCTCTGTTTCTTCATCTTTCATGCCTGAGCTGTTGTCGGAGTTGTCCATGTATATGAAAAACAGTGATTACACCCAGTCGTCTGTATGAACCGTATGTGGTGCGATTGGAATACCCATTCTGGGACTACTTTAGCCGGGATTACAAGCTCTTGTTGACCCCAGAGGCGTATGTCTACTTGGGTCATATTCATCCGGTAAGCCTGCGCTTCGTAAGGTGGTGGGAGCTTCACAGGGTGGAACACCTTTTTGGTCACAACAACATAGGATCTCGGTGGACACCGGAGCACATTGGGACTGATATCTTGCACGTCTAATTATGGACTTTATCACCTTTATTAGTTATACTTTTATGTGTCTGTATTGATTGATTTTTGTTTTTCTTTTCACTGGGATAAACATTTATATAGCTTTCAGTGAATTTCATACACATATTTTTAGATTATCACTTTTGATTCATCATTTATTCTTTTTTTTGGTATACATACCAGTATTATCCCCATCTTTTTTGGGGTCACACTACACTCATTTGCTACACATGTGTGCACATACATTTGTATATTGTTGTATCACTTTAAGAGTTATACACATAAGTTGGGCGCTTACACTTTATATTTCTGACTACTTGATCTGGTTACTGGACTCTGTAGAAGTTTGGTGAGTGTTGATTCACGCTTTTAATTTTGTGCTTTTAACTTAACGCTTTTCAGTTCGCACTTTTCATTTAGCGCTTTTCATTTAGCGCTTTTCATTTTGTGCTTTTCAGTTCGTTTCTGAACGGCCGTTCGTCAACCAGCCATGTTGTGGAATCGGTAGAGATAACGTGTTGGTTATTATTGGCCTTGGAGTTATTGCTTTGACCAAAATCCAGTCCAGGAACAGAAGGAGGAGGAGTTCTTGGACCAAAAATTGGTTGCTTTATTAATCATGACCAATTATGTAATATGTCTTTTCTGCGGGAGCTCTAGGAGAATAATCTGGATGATTTTCGGAATTATCTCTGGATGATGGACCCCTGCTTTCACCAACTCTTGCCATTGTTGACCCCCTACATTAAGAAGCAGGACACATGCATAAGGCTTTTATTTTATTTTTTGGTTGAATAATAATAATTTGATTTGTTATATTTTCTATATTTTTGGATGCATAGAAGGCACTTTTTGGTTAAGTTCTATTGGCAGATAGCATGTCTAATTTTATTTGTTTTCTCTTTTTTAATGCACAATAAAAAAATTGTGTAGAATAATACTTGGCCATGTGTTTTACTTCAAATGACAGTTTGGGATTAGGCAGTTACATTTAAAAAAAAATACAATGTAAAATTAACAAGGGACACCAACATAGTTGTATCTTTGATCTTAAAAACTACGGGATAATGGTGTTGTGGTAACTTGCCCAAAAAAAGAAAAAAAAAAAGAATAATAATATTATTCTTTTATGTGACTAGAAAAAAAAAGCATTTGACAATGTGTTTGCAATAACTCCATCAGTATCACCAGCAAAGCAGCTTCGTTATTATCCCATTAAAGAAGAAGAGAATGTGCGCTGCATTTCAAGATTTAATAATTTGCTGCATCACAAATGTTAATTCTCCATTATGAACGCTAGTTTACAAGACCGCCCGCTTCTGGCTCGTCCTTGCTTCTGAGCATGCATGTTTGTACTTTGGACTTTTGTCCGACGGACTTGGGTAGACACGCTCGGAAAATCCAACAGCAGACATTTGTCCGTGGAAAATTTTAAAACCTGCTATCCAACATTTGTCCGTGGAAAATCCGACAACAATTGTCTGATGGGGCGTACAAAGGGTCAGATTTTCTGCCAACAGCCTGTTATCACACAATCGTGTGTACGAGGCTTTACAATAGCCATGACTCATAGGTCTACGTCCACTAAAACATATACTTGGCTTTGCCTAAGTTTTTTACTACATTCCTGATCTGTAATTTTTTTCTTATTACATTAAAGGTGTAATTTTAACAGAATTTTCTGTCTCTGCCTGGTTCATGGTCCCTGACACTGTCTACATACAAGTTCACCAATGGTTATTGGGAAACAACGTTTAGCCGGCTAAAGAGTCAGGACTAAAGACTGGCCCTTAACAGTTGCTAGCCAGAGACCTTTGCCCCTTTTACTTAGCTGAAGAGGAACCAATTAGGAGAAGTTAGTTTTTCGGGTCATTCATTATGATCGAAATGCATTATTTTGAATAAATTTGTAATTTATGAAAAAATTTAATTTGTTGCATTCCATTTGTTTAGATGCAGTATTCATTATTTCGATAATTCCTAGAAATCCGAAATTCAAAAATTCATAAATAGAAACGAAAATCCAAACATTCGAAAGGACAAAAATCTGAAAATAAGAATGACAATCTGAAAATTTCAAAAATCTAAAAATCTGAAATAATAACTAATAATAACTAACTATTAAATTATTAATTGAAATTTCCTTTCAAATCTGGCTATTAGTGAATGTAACAAATACAAATTTATCCGAAGTTACAAATTATTAAAAATAATGAATGCCACATCTAAACTAATGGAATGTGATGAATTACTATTAATAAATAATAATAATAAAAAAATACTAATATTATTATTACTATTATTTATTATTATTAATTTGTTGCATTCCATTTGTTTAGATGCGGCATTCGTTATTTTGATAATTCCTAAAAATCCAAAATTCCAAAATCTGAAAATAATAACTAACTAATAATAACTATTAAATTATAGGTATTGAAATTTCCTTTCAAATTTGGCTGTTAGTGAACGTAACAAATACAAATTCATCCGAAGTTCCGAATTATCCAAAATAAGGAATTCCACACCTAAACGAATGGAACACAATGAATTAATATTAATAAGTAATAATAAAAAATACTATTATTATAATTACTATTATTTATTATTATTAATTTGTTGTGTTCCATTCATTTAGATGCAGCATTCGTTATTTCGACAATTCCTAAAAATCCAAAATTCGAAAATTCAAAAATAGGAATGAACATCCGAAAATTTGAAAGAACAAAAATCAGAAAATAGAAATGAAAACCTGAAAATGTGAAAATCCAAAAAAAGAACTAACTAATAATAACTATTAAATTATAGGTATTGAAATTTCCTTTCAAATCTGGCTATTAGTGAAACGTAATGAATATGCATTTATATGAAGTTACGAATTATCCGAAATAATGAATGCTGCATCTAAATGAATTAATATGGATAAATAATAAAAAAATACTATTATTACTATTATTCCATTCGTTTAGATGCGGCATTCATTATTTTGGATAGTTCGTAACTTTGGATAAGTTCGTATTCATTACATTCGCTATCAGCCAAATTTAAAAAAGGAAATTACAATACCTATAATTTAATAGTTAGTAATAGTTATTATTAGTTAGTTATTATTTAGGATTTTATCATTTTTGGATTTTCACATTTTCATTCTTATTTTCTTATTTTCGGATTTCAGTTTTTCATGCTTTAGAATTTTCGAATTTTCTGAAAAAATAGTTAAACTGGTTTTCGTTAATTCGAATATTTCTGAATTCATGATTTTGTCAAATTTCATTGAAAAACAAATTTGGAAGGAAATACATTTTTGTGTGTCTTAACCTAACCAATCCATTAGAGTGTACTCTAATCCAGTGTAGTATTATTATTCATCCTGCAGTTAGTGTTTATTTGCACCAATTATTGCTGATTTGCTTATTCAGGTATTACTCTCAGTTTAGTGGTATGGAACCCGATTCTTAGTCACTGTGATGTAGTTATTACACTGCCTAGTAGATTGTGTCTGAATTAGTATCAGTTGTGTGTTCATTTAATTTCAGAACACCATTTAGGTTTGGTCAAGGCACAGAACAGAGAACCTTTCTTCCCTCCTTTCTTCCTTCCTTTTGTCCTTCCCTCCTTCTTTCCTTCCCTCCTTCCTTCCCTCCTTCCTTCCTTCATTACTTCCCTCCTTCCTTCCATCCTTCCCTCCTTGCTTCCTTTCTTTCCTTCCTTCCCTTCTTCCCTCCTTCCTTCCCTCCTTCCTTCCCTTTTTCCTTCCCTCCCTCCTTCCCTCTTTCCTTCCATCCTTCCCTCTTTCCTTCCTTGCTTCCCCACCCGCATTCCTTCCTTCCTTCCTTCCTTCCTTCCTTCCTTCCTTCCTTCATTACTTCCCTCCTTCTTTCCATCCTTCCCTCCTTCCTTCCTTCCTTTCTTCCTTCCTTCCCTCCTTCCTTCCTTCCTTCCTTCCCTCCTTCCTTCCCTCCTTCCATCCTTGCCTCTTTCCTTCCTTCCTTCCTTCCTTCCTTCCTTCCTTCCTTCCTTCCTTCCTTCCTTGCCTTCTTTCTTCCTTCCCACCCCCCTTCCTTCCTTTCCTTCCTTCCTTCCTTCCTTCCTTCCCTCCTTCCTTCCTTCCTTCCTTCTTTCCTTCCCTCCTTCCCTCCTTCCTTCCCTCCTTCCTCCCCTCCTTCCTTCTCTCCCTCCTTCCCTCTTTCCTTCCATACTTCCCTCTTTCCTTCCTTGCTTCCCCACCCGCATTCCTTCCTTCCTTCCTTCCTTCCTTCCTTCCTTCCTTCCTTCCTTCCCTCCTTCCTTCCCTCCCTCCTTCCCCCCTTCCTTCTCTCCTTCCTTCCCTCCTTCCTTTCTTCCCTCCTTCCTTCCTTCCCTCCCTCCTTCCCTCCCTCCTTCCCACCCTCCTTCCCACCCTCCTTCCCACCCGCCTTCCTTCCTTCTTTCCCTCCTTCCTTCCTCTTTCTTTTTTTTTTATTTCCCAGCTAAACAAATGGTTAAGTAGGACGTGTATTTATTACCTATAATTAAATAAGCATTAGAAGTTGAGATTGATATGGTCTACACGTTTTCCTTAATGTCATGATGATGATGATGATTGTATAATTGAATTCTCAATGGCCTGTTCACATCAATATATGGATCTAGATGTACTATATGTAATTATTAGACTGATGTAAAAGCCTGTTTTCAATACAACATACAGTACAGTTAAGTATTTATCAGATGAGGCTGTGTTTGGTATTTCCCTTCTGCCAGGGATTGTTCGGGTTCTCAAAAATGACAAATCACATAAGCAGGGACTAATATTATATGATTTATGGAACAGCAGCTGCAGTGTGAACTCTGTCTGGACCAGCCGGGCTGAATGCAGAAAACAGGCACGATGTTTCTAGCAGTTAAAAGGGCTCGCTATATCTGTTCTGTACTCTGCTTAAAGAGGAAGTAAACCCTGGTGGCTTTACCTTGTTCACAAAGCTTCCCGTCCTCTGCTATGATTATAAGCCTGGTGTCCAATCACAGCACCTATTGTTTCAGCCAATCAGGTGACTGGTAACAGATCTGAGCACCTGATTGTCAGAGAGGCAGTTTAGTGTTAGGAAAGTGAATATTCATTCGCTTTTCTAAGGCCGCGTACACACGGGCGGACTGTTCGCCCAACTTAGTTCGTCAGACAATCCGACAAACAGTCCGCTCAAAATTTGCATGAACGGACTTGACCACACACGATGAGCAGACAGTCCGCTGAAAGCGTGCGCGATGACGTGAATGGCACGTACGACGGGACGAGAAATTTGACGTCCAATACACTGCAATGCAACCTTCGCCGTGTAAATCCTTTCTGAGCATGCGCGAAACTTAGTCTGTCGAACGAGCCTACACACGAGCGGACTGTCCGCTGAAACCAAGTTTGGGCGGACAGTCTTACGGAAATTCCGAAAAACTTTGTTCGTCAGACTGTCCGCTGAAACAGTCCGCTGAAGCCCACACACGAGCGGACTGTCCGCTGAAACACTGTTCAGCGGACAAAGTTGGGCGAACAGTCCGCCCGTGTGTACGCGGCCTAACACAACTGAATGACCTGCGAGCACCCAGCATGGCGCTCACAGGTCCCCTTTTTTAACGCATATTAGAGCCTATGGCTCTAATCAGGTGCTTCAAAAACAGCCCACACCTCTGTAATTCAAGCACCTGGCGCCTAAAAAGGGCCCAGGCGCCTGAATAGGGGGTGGCAGCGGTGGCCATAGATAGATTCATGCAATGCATGAATCTATCTATTGGTGATAGAGGGGTGGTAGGAGAGAGGGGGCGGCGCCCGTGCGCCCTTATGGACACACCACCAATGATAATGAGGCTTACCTATAGGTAGTGAAAATATCTCCTAAACATGTACCAAGATATCTAGTATACGTGCAGCCAGTGACATCATTGGTGCATGCGCTCTGAAGGAACGACCACCCGTGCCGTCCCTTCTGAACCCCGTGCTATGAACAGCGGCACACGCGCATGTGTGGGAGTGATGTAATCGCGGAACCTGCAAACCTGTGAAGAAATTCTGGGAAAAATGTCAGCTGTCTCAGCAGTGTGTGGGCACCACTGAGAGAGCTTCGTTTTAAGGTAAGTATTACATAATGAGCTAGTATGCGACGCATACTAGCTCATTATAGATTGTAAGCTCTAGTGATCATCGTCCTCTGATTCCTCTTGTACCAAGTTATAATGTAACTGTAGTGTCTGCCTTCAAAAAACTGTTGGCGCTATATAAATCCTGTATAATAATAATTATGCCTTTTGTCTTACAGGTTGTTTTTTTAACAGGGTGTACAACCTCCTTAACCACTTCGTATCCTGCCCAATTCTGACACTTCGCTCCTATGTGTAAAAATCTATTTTTTTTTTAGCTAGAAAATTACTTAGAACCCCCCCAAACATTATATATATATTTTTTAGCAGAGGCCTTCTAGAATAAAATGATGGGTGTTGCAATATATTATGTCACACAGTATTTGTGCAACGGTTTTTCAAACTCAGTTTTTTGGGAGAAAAAATACACTTTAATGAATAAAAAAACAAACAAAAAAACACACACAATATTTGCCCCAATTTTTCATGGTGTAGCACCCTGGTGTTTAGGCAGAGTTTCTAGTAAATTTAGTATGCCAGGTGGTAGTTGACCTGGTTTATTGTTAGTAGATCCACTGATTCCTCTCTAGTCCTGGACTTTGCTGCACCTTTTCTCTTCTATCGCTAGATGGCATTATGCTGGTGACAGTAGATAAACAAGGTCTTAGCGAGGTCAGGTTATGAATGGACGGGGTGTCTTAACCAATGGGCAGGGGTTTCTTTAAGCCCCTTGGCCTGCTGGGAGAGCCTATTTATTTGGGTGGAGCCAGTTGATCGGGGTTCTATGCCACCCGAGCGGCTGTCTGGGTGGACATGTGTTATGCTGCCCCCGGCTTCTAGGCTGCAAGCCTTAGACCTATCTCTGGGACATATGGCTGCTAGGCTGTCTGAGGGCCTATCCAGAAGCAGGAGAAGCAGTGCAGGGTTGGGACTGCAGGATTAGAGTCCAACCGAGAGTAACGGTTCAGCCGGACTGGGAACCAGTTGTGGTCGGAGGTAGAAGGGAAGCTGTCGTGACTAAGGGACCATCCACCTTGTTACTGGAGACCACTCTGAGTAAGCTGGAGCCAGTACCAGAGCAGTCTTCTCACCAGCCGGGGGATGGTGAAGAAGTGGGAAATCTTCAGCAAGTGCCAAGCCAGGGACCCAATGGGACAGCAGAGGTGATGCTTGAAGAGCGTCAGTGAGTGCCAAGCCATGGACCTAGCAGCTCAGCAGGGGTGACGCTTGAGGAGGATCTGTGAGTGCCAAGCCAGGGATCCTGCAGGGAAGCAGGGGTGACTCTTGAGGAAGATACCAAGTTATGGAAGTGGAAGAGCTCAGAGGATCCAGTGGCGATTGGGTCTGAGAGTCTAGGGAAAGACTGGGAGCTCGGTGAGTGAAGAGCTACAGTGAGAGACTGTAGAGTGCAAGGAGAACTATTCTATGTTGCCAATAGTTAAGTACAACTACCGATAGTGACTGTTACAAGATTTGTTGCCATAGGAGACAGCGGTCCTATCTGTACAGAAGTGGTATCCGGCCGGACGACCTTCAATGTATAGCTGTCTACCTATAGAAGTCTCGGAGTCTGGTAATTCTCAATCCATCTACTTAAGGGTGTCCTGGCTCTAACCCTCTCTCCCACAGTTCTCTTAAGAGGCAATAAAGCTCTTTTGCATTCAAAAAGTGTGTGGCGCCCATCACTCCATCTTGTTTCACACCCACCATGCCTTGTAACCCATTCTACAAAGATGGATGTCAGCTATCCCTGACCCTGGAGGTCAACATTAGGCCTTTGAAAGGCCGGGACCTTGCTACAATAATGCAAAAGATGATGTTACGCCGAGTAAATAGATACCTAAGATGTAATGCTTTAAAATTGCATATGCCCGTGGGATGGCAGCAAACTACGATGCTCAAAAATCAGTGACATTTGAAATGCCTTTGCAGGCTACGAGTTTAGAGATATACAGGAGGTCTGGTGCTAGAATTATTGCTCTTGCTCTGACTTTTACAACAATACCTCACATGTGTGGTGCGATCACCGTTTACCCATTCGTGCGAGAGAAAAGTAAGTGCTTGCATTTGCACGTAAGCACTGGGGGACAGGGGTGCTTTACATTTTTTTTTATTATTATTTATTTTATACAAACTTTTTTTTTCTTACACTTTATTTTTCCGATTAACCATCATAAGGGATGAGCAACATTCCTTGTGACAGCATGGGCCGTGACAGGTCCTTTTTATGGAGAGGGAAGGGGGTGAGACCCCCTTCTGCCACCCGCAGAAGTGATCGAGCGGCTATTTAGCCACTCCTGCTTAAAACAGAATCGCCGGCTGAAAAACTCAATACCGGGATGATGCCTGTAAGTGAAGGCATCATCCCGGTATAACTACTTCAACCCGAGAACGTCCATGGACATCATATGGGCGGGAAATAGTTAAAGCTAGGTCTATCCCAATCAGTAAAAAGTCATGTAAGCTTTATGATGTTAATGTCATTTCAAAAGTTATTTTTAATCTTTTATTTAATTTTTTTGTTATAATCTACAGTTTCAATTAAAATAATACCGGGTGATCCTGCCATGAAGGTCATCGTTGTGCACCTGGCTGAGACTACAACTGACTGGAGGGTATTAGCTGCAGTGACATGACAAATAAATAAAGGGATAAAATAGTATCTTGTGTCATAAAAATTACAACTAGTTATAATATACAGTGCTTTAGCAAATTGAATGTAATCAGTTTAGGGTTTCGATTTATTTTAACCACTTGCCGTCCAAGATATAGCCGAAAGACAGCTACAGCGCGGACTTTATTTGCCGGAAGGGCGTCCCTGGACGTCCTCCCCTGCCCATTCTCATCCTGCAGAGCGCATGCAGCGCACTCTTTGATTGGCGGCTCTATGCGACTCACCTGATCACAGATCAGAGTAAGGGGTCGACCCCGAGCCCTTACCGTGTGATCAGCTGTCAGCCAATGACAGCTGATAATGTGATGTAAACAAAGCTGGTAATTGGCTATTTTTCCTCCTCATGCTGATAGCGTGAGGAGGAAAAAAAAAAAGCTGATCACTGGCGGCTGCGAGAGGGACAAAGGTCCCGATCCTGAAGGTACCTACCACTGCTCAACAGGGCCACCTACCAGTGCCCACAGTACCACCCATCAGTGCCCACAGTGTCACCTCACAGTGCCACCTATCAGTGCCCTCAGTGCCACCTCACAGTGCCACCAGTGCCACCTATAAATTAATTAGTGAGTCATTACTAGTGCTGCCTATCAATACCACCTACCAGTGCCCATCAGTGCCACCTACCAGTGCCCATCAGTGCCATCTATCATTGCCCATCAGTGTCACCCATCAGTGCCACCCATCAGTGCCATCCATCAATGCCACCCATCAGTGTTACCTATCAGTGCCACCCATCAGGGCCCATCAGTGCCATCTTATAAGTGCCCAACAGTGGCATCTTATCTGTGCCTATCAGTGTTGCCTTATTTGTGCCTATAAGTGTCGCCTTATCTGTCCCCAATAGTGCAGCCCATCAGTGCCCATCAGTGCAGCCCATCAGTGTCCATCAGTGCAGCCTCATCAACAAATATCAATGAAGGAGAAAAATTACCTGTTTGTAAAATTTTATAACAAACTATGAAACGTTTTTTTTTTCTCAAAAATTTCTGTATTTTTTAGTTTGTTTAGAAAAAAAATAAAAACCCAAATGGTGATCAAATATCACCAAAAGAAAGCTCTATTTGTGTGAAAAAAATGATAAAAATGTAATTTTAGTACAGTGTTGTATGACTGCGCAATTTTCATTCAAAGTGTGACAGCGCTGAAAGCTGAAAATTGGTCTGGGCAGGAGGGGGGTTTAAGTGCCCAGTAAGCAAGTGGTTAAAATAAACACTGAAATTGTAGCACAAAATACGGGCTTCCTGGAAATATACTATACTGTCAAATAATTTTTCTACGTGATCATCTGAATATATTTATAAGAACATAATTCACTGTAATCCTTCATGTATGGAATCTAGAGACCTTATGTCATCAGAATAATTCCTATTACACTTAATATTTTTCTTTAGACTAAATCCTGTAAAAAAAAACCTGTTAACATTTATCAAGTTCTGCAACCAAATGACTGGTAATATGCCAACGCTGGTAATCATTAAAAGACCAGTTATGTGGGATTGAGAAAAGCCCTTGTTTGAGCAATTTAAGAATTCATATTTCCTTTCATTTTTCAATGAATTTTTTTGGAGCTGCAAAAAATAACAGAAAATGTTCATAGAGCCAAATCAAAATACTGTAAGGCCAACTATACCGCAACGGCTAAACCTTAGTTCCTTACTTGTGTCAGTGTCTGTGCTTTAAAGGTGGTCATGCTGGCCACACGTGTAATGCCGTGTACACACGATCAGAATTTCCGACAACAAATGTTCGATGTGAGCTTGTTGTCGGAAATTCTGACCGTGTGTATGCTCCATCAGACATTTGCTGTCGGAATTTCTGACAACAACTGTTTAAGAGCAGGTTCTCAAATTTTACGACAACAAAATTCCGAGCGTGTGTACACAATTTCCGATGCACAAAAGTCCACGCATGCTCGGAATCAAGCAGAAGAGCCGATAGAATACCTTTGGGAGGAATTAGAGCGGAGACAGTGCCTGACCTCACAAATGCGCTTCTGGAAGAATGGTCAAACATTCTCATAGACATAGACACAATCCTTGTGGACAGCCTTCCCAGAAGAGTTGAAGCTGTTATAGCAATTTGGGTATTCGGACATATCCGAATAACGAAAAATTCATCCGAATGTGAATTCAGAACGAAACAAACCGCACATGTCTATTGAGTAATTAAAACTCTGTGGGGGGTAGCTAACCATGCTTGTGCCTCACCAGTGCCATCCAGCCTCCAGAGGATTCTGCATACACTTCTCATCTCTACAGATCCTTAGTGCACCCTTGAGGTTCTTTGAACTCTTCCCCATGTGGTGTGGCGTCTCTGTTGCTGGACCACGCAGATTCTCTGGCTGTTCTATGGGTATGTTTTTGCTCTGGTGCCTCTTGCTCTGATACAACAGGTCTGCATCTTGGCCATGTATCTTGACTAATATGATTGCTCTTTTATAGAATAATAATGTGTGTGATCTTCCATGTTTAAATGACCCTGATGAAGGGACTCATCGTGTCCCGAAAATGTGTTGGGTTCATTGGAACATCATCAAGAATGCCATAGCAGTCAATGTGTTGATATGTATTACCATTGTTTTTATTGGTGATATATACACCTGTTTTCTCTCTGTATAATAAAAATGTGTTACATTTTACCCCTATCTGTGTCCTCACCGTTGCCTCAAAGTCCCACTAGTACCGGGGGGGGGGGGGGGTACTTGTTATTCCTTGTTCATACATCAGGGATGTTGGCAACAACATATGGATTACCCGGGAGGTCATTTGTTCTACTGTTAGTGCACCTGTCTGTTCTCCTCCAGACACTAATCTCTTTATTCATGTTAAAGCGGAAGTCCGCCGGGAGTCCGCCGTTTTTTTTTATATAAAAGCCAGCAGCTAAAAATACTGCAGCTGCTGACTTTTAAAATAATGACACTTACCCGCCCAGCGTGCCCGCGATGTCGGCACCCGAAGCCGATCTCTCGATCATTTCTCAGGTGCTGCCGCCGCCATCTTGGGTATGGGAATCAGGAAGTGGAGCCTTTCGGCTTCATCTCCCGGTTCCCTACTGCGTATGCACGAGTCGCGCTGCGCAATAAGGATGGTCCCCGCTGTCTCTGGGATCTGTGTGTTTCCCAGCAGGCAGTGGGGGACCTTCGGAAAGGGGCGTAGATTCTGCAGAAAGTGGCGTACCTTCTGCAGAATCTACGCCGGAAGTGGGTGCAGATACCTGTACTGTACAGGTACCTGCACCCCCCTCCCCCCTGAAAGGTGCCAATTGTGGCGCCGGAGGGGGGGAGGGTTCCAATGAGCGGAAGGTCCACTTTAGGGTGGACCTCCACTTTAAGTCAGAAGGTGCAATGCAGCGGGATCTTCTCTAGGAGCCCCTCTGCAACCACCTTTAACCTAGAGGATTACTATATGCTTGTGAAGCAACCCTAAGTACGCATTGGTCACTTAAAAAAGGTGCCCTGCCCCCCCCCCCCCATAAAACGCCATCCATTAGCGGTGAGAAAATTGAAGAATAACCAAGGCAAAACAATTGTTTTCAATTTTGGATAGTGGTGAGGGATTTAAATACATCTGTCCATTTTTATTGCTGCCTGTGCCCCCGTTAGAGAAATTCACCCCCTCTGTTTGTCCTGTTTACCATTATAATTGAAGATGGCCGTAAAAGAAAACCCCAAATTTTGAGTTGTCCCCAAAAAAGTAATAGAGGGTAAATCTTCTAATGGGGACACTAATTCTGGTGACCTGTGGGTGGGGGCAAGGAATTCCCTTTTTTGTTTTGGCTAGGAGACAGGAAGTGAAAGTGAATCTCTACAATGAGACACAGGTGGCAAAAAAACCTGACAGGGGTTATAACCCTCCCTTCTACTTTAACATTGCTGTGATTTCAAAAGTTTTATTATTGATGTTTCCTCTTATTATACTTCTGATCTGTGGTGCCTTTTAAATACCTAATAGCAAACAGCCTAAATTCCCAATCTAAGATCATGTAAGCTGGGTTTTGTATTTTTCCTTCATTGGAAAGAAAAAAAACACAACTTGTCTTGTCGAAAGCGGTAGAGGAAATCCATCTCTATAAATGTATAAAACATATATCATCTTGAAGCGACTGTTTCACCGGGGTAAGTGAATAGTTTAGAGGGAATGGTTTTTCTTTACGTAAAATGTGTCTTCTTGGTAAGCAATGTACAGTGCAAAGACGATTTATGGCATTGCATGCTCCCAGTAAAAGGGACGTCAGCACCATTAATCTTGGACAGGGCACACACGGCTGAGCCACAGGAAATAAAAGAAACCATCCGCAAGTCGATAACGGATAAATCTATTCAGTATAAGACAGCACAAGTTGCACATAAAACTGGATAGATGCGGAATTACTCCAGAACCATCCAGTAGACATCTTAGGAGGCATATAGGACTGATGGTTCTGTTCAGCTGATTCATATATATTTGATTTAAAGGGAACCTGTCAGGACAGCTAACTTTTATCTGTTATAGCCAAGGTTGTTATGCATGGCTGGAGTTGTCCAAGTTTTGGAGATGGTTCCATCTTCAAGTTCCATAGTGGTGTTTCTTATGCTGGGATTAGGGATGAGCTTCGTGTTCGAGTTGAACGTACGTTCGACTCGAACATTGGCTGTTCGGGCGTTCGGCGAATTCCGAACGTTTTGGCCGTTCGCGTCAAAATTCGAGTGGCGCGCGCGCGGACCACAATGCACTGCGGTGGCGCAGTGCATTGCTGCCTCATGATTGGCCAAGCATGCACTGTGACCCCGCATGCTTGGCCAATCGCAGCGCCAGCAGCGAGGAGAGCCATGATTGGCCACAGGCATCCTGTCTGTGGCCAATCATAGCTCAGGCTGTGTAGTGCACGCCCCACACTATATAAGGCCGCCTTTGAGGCGGCCTCGTGTAGTGTGTTAGCATCTGAAGCAGTGGGTGTTCTGTGTACCTTCAACACAGTTACACACCAATCGTTTTTGGCTGATTTCCTATCTTGCTGCTGTGTAGTGGTTGTTGTCTGTGCCCTGACCGCAGTATACACCACTATATTCACCTCACCTATATAGCTAGTGATCTAGCTTTAACCACTTAACAACTGCCCATTGCCGATTAACGGCTTCAGGGCGGTTGTTTAACTCTGAGAGGCCGTTAATTAACGGCCTCCCAGAATTCTGCTCTCGCGCGCCCCCTGGGGCGCGCACTCGAGAGCATCCGTGACCGCCGGGTCCACAGGACCCGGCGCATCACGGATCACGGTAAACGGCCGCTCATAGCGGCCGTTTACCACGTGATCGCTCCGTCAAATGACGGAGTGATCACTTGTAAACAAACCGGCGTCATGTTATGACGCCGGTTCCTCCCTCCCCTCTCTGTACCGATCGGTACAGCGGAGGGGAAAGAGATCGGTGTCAGCAGCGATGTGGGCTGCATCTGCAGTGCCCACATCGCTGCTCACCGAATTTAACCCCTCAATTCCCTGCCAATACTCTGCAATACCAGTGCATACTCTGCAGTACCCTGCCATTACTCTGCAGTACCCCACCATTACTCTGCAGTACCCCGCCATTACTCTGCAGTGCAGTACCCTGCCATTACTCTGCAGTACCCGCCATTACTCTGCAGTACCCCGCCATTACTTTGCAGTACCCCGCCATTACTCTGCAGTGCAGTACCCTGCCATTACTCTGCAGTACCCGCCATTACTCTGCAGTACCCCGCCATTACTCTGCAGTACCCCGCCATTACTCTGCAGTGCAGTACCCTGCCTTTACTCTGCAGTACCCACCATTACTCTGCAGTACCCCGAGAAACGAGAAACTCTCAATTACTGTTACTGAGCTGCTTAGGCAAAATTTCCTTGGAAGAAAACAATTAATCCACTCTTTCCTTCTTTGTTTTTTGTTTTTTTGTTCTTTTTTATTTAGAGGATTTCTTTTTTCTGGGTGTATGCACTGTATAGTGGTTTAGGTAATTTAGTCTTTGCGTTTATTCTCTTCTTTGATTCCTCTTGCTGAGCCACCTGAGATGCTGAACAGCATCCCATCTGACTAATTTTCGTAATCTTGCAATGTACCTTGAACTCCTTGCTTCTCCTATGAACTTCCTATTTAAGCCATACCTTTGCACCTCCTGTTTGCCAGATTATTGTGCTCTATCTGGAAGATATCTTGTTCCTTGTGTACCTGCAGCTGTCCTTATCTCAACTACCACTCGCTACCGGCCTTTGGCTTGTTCTTCCACTACACTTCCACTTGATTCCAACCTGCAACCACTTGTTACCAACCTTTGGCTTGTTTACTGACTTCTTGATCCATACCTGCTATATCTGCTACTGGACGCCAGCTTGTTCATCTACTGGTGGGGCGATCCTGAGGACCGCAACCTGGTACTAACACGCAGCAAAACACATCTGCATCAGGAGCTCTGGTGAATGCCAGTTAGTGCTTAGACCCTGCACCTCAGGTAAACCCATGTCATCCATCAGGGTGACCTGTTTATATACTTATTTAGCTGGTCTGTTGAAGCCTCTGTACTGCTATAGCTACTGGTATCCGAACCTGACCGCTGGCCGTGACACCCCCTCAGAGTCCCCTCTTACTTGAGAGTCCCAATCAGAGTTCATCTTATATGACAGGGCTCTATAAAATTTTGTAGCAGGCCAGATTTACCATATAAGTCATAGTTTGAAGACGACATGTCTATTGTATAAAATGGGACTTTGAATACTTCAGGACACAAGAAAGCAGAGAAATCTTTCATGCACAAGTATATAATGTTTAAATAGATTACATATTATCACTAAGGATGAGCTGAACACCCCCCCCCGGTTCAGTTCGCACCAGAACCTGCGAACAGACCTAAACTTCGTGTGAACTTTAGAACCCTATTAAAGTCTATGGGACTTGAACGTTCAAAATAATAAGTGCTAATTTTAAAGGCTAATATGCAAGTTATTGTCATAAAAAGTATGTGGGGACCTGGGTCCTGCCCCAGGGGACATGTATCAATGCAAAAAAAGTTTTAAAAACATCAGTTTTTTTCGGGAGCCCTGATTTTAATAATGATTAAAGTGAAACAAAAAATTGTAATATTCCTTTAAATTTCGTACCTGGGGGGTGTCTATAGTATGCCTGTGAATGGGCGCATGTTTCCCGTGCTTAGAACTGTCCCTGCACAAAGTGTAATTTCTGCAGGAAAAAAAGTTATTTAAAATCACTCGCGGCTATAATGACTTGTCGGCTCCCCGTAATACAGAGAACAGTCATTGAAAGTCATTGATAAAAAATTTAAAAAAAGTGTGGGGTTCCCCCAAATTCAATTACCAGGCCCTTCAGGTCTGGTATGGATATTAAGGGGAAACCCGTGACATATTTTTAAAAAAAATTACGTGGGGTTCCCCTCAAATATCCATACCAGACCCTTCAGGTCTGGAATGGATTTTAAGGGGAACTCCACGCCAGATGAAAAAAAATGGCGCCCCCATGGTTCCCCCTAAAAAATCCATACCAGACCCTTTATCCGAGCATGCAACCTGGCAGGCTGCAGGAAAAGAGGGGGGGAACAAGAGAGCGCCCTCCCTCCTGAACCGTGCCAGGCCACCTGCCCTCAACATTGGGAGGATGCTTTGGGGGGGACATTGTCCCCATGTTGATGAGGACAAAGGCCTCATCCCCACATACCTGGCCGGTAGTTGTGGGGGATCTGTGGGCGGAGGGCTTATCAGAATCTGGAAGCCCCCTTTAACAAGGGGACCCCTAGATCCCACCCCCCCTGTTTGAAATGGTATGGGGGTACAAAAGTACCTCTACCATTTCACAAAGAAAGCGTAAAAAATTGTTTAAAAAGACACACACACCGTTGCAAAAGTACTTTATTAAAAATATAAAAACTAAAAAAATGATTCCAGCGGTGGTAATCCACTCTTGCTATCCAGTGACGGATGATCATCTATCCAGGGTCTAGCGATGGCTGATCTGATCCAGCGATGGGTGAACTCTCCCTCCAGCGCAGCACATCCATCCTCTGTCTCCCCCGGAGACACTGCGGGGATCCGGCTGCCTGACACTTATATGAGGAGGGCAGGGCCACCCGCCCCCCTCTGACGCAAGGGGAAAGCCGGGCTTCCCCAGTGATGTACGGGTGACCCTGCCCCCCCCCCCCCCGATGTAACGGAAACCTCATCCCAGCTCCTACCATCGCAGAGTAGAGAAAAACATCTCCCTATGACTGCACATCGAAACGATCCCATCAATCTATGAAATGTGGCAACCTCAGCCTGGACTCCACACAGGCCATGACCCCAATGTGTTTCACTCTGCCCATGATCCACATGATTAAGCTCCAAGGGGTGGAGTGAGATGGTTGGAGCCCAGGCTGAGGTTGCTACACTTTACAGCTTGATGGAATCATTTCAATGTGCGGTCACAGGGAGATTTTCTTCTATACAGTATTGTCCAGTTACAGTTATGCCATGGCGGGCTACTTATTAACCGGGTGGGTGGGCGCTCTCTCCTTCTAAATGGACCTTCAGAAACGTCCCTCAGAAGGAGATGGATCGGGCAGTGGCGTGAGCCCAATGTGCTTGTGTCACCCGGACACGGTGCATCTTAGATTGGCAGGAGAGCTCTGTGATTGGCACTCCCGATCCAATCACAGCCGTCATGTGATGTAAACTGAGAGCTGGCTGCTAGGCGATTGGCTCTCCTCTCCTCTCCTCACACATTAGTTGTCAGTGAGGAGTGGAGAGCGGATCGCTGCAGCCGGCTGGTGATCAGTGTGTATGAGCTGTTTTTTACAGCTTTTTACACACTGATCACCAGCATAGTAACACACAGTGTAAAACACATGTCCCCAAAAACAAGTCCCCACACACATGTCCCCAAAAACACCTGTCCTCCACATATGTCCCAGTAAAATCACATGTCCAAATGATTATCTGCACACATATGACCGTGATCACCTGTGCACATCTGTACATGATCATTTGCGACCGTGATCACATGAACCAATTATTATACACTGGATTTTTTTTTTTTTTTTACCAAAGACATGTAGCAGAATAGATTTTGGCCT
The DNA here is from genome assembly GCF_037356315.1 of Lithobates pipiens. NCBI lineage: Eukaryota > Metazoa > Chordata > Amphibia > Anura > Ranidae > Lithobates > Lithobates pipiens. The sequence continues at coordinate 491,411,662 of NW_027507718.1, read as the reverse complement.
AAATGTATGATAAAATTAGATTTTATTGGATTTCTTTTAAACTAGAATGAAGAAAATATATATTTTTTCCAAATTTACGCTATTTTTCTGCTTATATTACAAAAAATAAAGAATGGAGTCCTGAATAAATACCACCAAAAGAAATCTCTATTTGTGCAAACAAAATTATAAAAATGTCATTTGGGTACAGTGTAGCATGACATGATTGTCATTGAACATGCGAGAGCGCTGAAAGCTGAAAATTGGCCTGGGAAGGAAGGGGGCGAAAGTGCCCAGTATTGATGTGGTTAAATAAAAACACCAATTCATATAAGGGAATACAGTAAGTGAAAATTCACACTTAGGCTCCATGCACACTGGAGCTCAAAAAAGCTTTTTCTGGACGCCAGATTGCTGGCAGAAAATGCTGGTTGAAAAACCTGCTTTTAACAGCGTTTTATACTAGCGTTTATGAGCGTTTATGAGCGTTTTACAGCGTTAGCGTTAATGGGCGTTTTTTATAAAAATACACAGAGGACACTACAAAAATCCCACAATGCATTCCCAAACTCCAAAAATGCATTGAAACAATAGCCTTTTTTACCCTAGCAGCCATTTTAGACCAGAAAAAGCACTGTCTTCAGCAGAGAGCTGTCTACTGTTGCTAGCTGCGTTGACTATGGATCCAGCCGTGAAGACAATGCAGGAAATACTCCTCCTGATTTTGTTGCGTCGGATCAGAAGACGAAGAGAAATTAATGAGAGGACCAGAGTTCGTCGGTACTGGACCCATCCGTTGATTGACCAACGCATCTCTTCAGGATATTTCACCAACCTATATGTTCATCTGCGTAATTATCCTGAAAAGTTTTTTAACTTCACAAGGATGTCTGTTGGCACATATGACAATCTGTTAGGCCGCGTACACACGGGCGGACTGTTCGCCCAACTTTGTCCGCTGAACAGTGTTTGGGCGGACAGTCCGCTCGTGTGTGGGCTTTCAGCGGACAGTTTCAGCGGACAGTTTGACGAACAAGGTTTTTCGGAATTTCCGAAAAACTGTCCGCTGAAACCTTGTTTCAGCGAACAGTCCGCTCGTGTGTAGGCTTGTTCGTCAAACAAAGTTCCGCGCATGCTCAGAAAGGATTTACACGCCGAAAGTTATAATGCAGTGTATAGGACGTCGTATTTTTCGTCCCGTCGTACGCGCCGTTCACGTCATCGCGCACGGTTTCAGCAAACTGTTCGTCCGTCGTGTGTGGCCATGTCCGTCCATGCTAATTTTGAGCGGACTGTTTGCCGAAACTGTTTGACGGACAAAGTTGGGCGAACAGTCCCCGCGTGTGTACGCGGCCTTAGAGAGGCTGCGACCACGTCTCACTCGAATGGACACCCAGATGAGGATGAGCGTGTCTCCTGAGGAACGTCTCCTGGTGACACTCAGGTATTTCATTATTTTTGTCATGTGTATTTAAAATGTTACTTTTTTTTTTAAACAGTCATGTTTTCCACAATTGTCCTTAAAAAATATAATTTTTTAAAAATATTTGCCTTTTTAACATTACCAATTTTTTTTTGCTTGGACAATGTTTTATCCACAACAAATTTACTGGCTTGTTGATTTTTTTATATTTTTTGATAAAATAAAAAGGATTGTATATAAAAAAAAGTTAGTTTGTAACCTTTTCCCAATTCTAAAATGTTATTGACAAAAATGTTTTATTTTTTTGTAGGTTCCTGGCCACAGGACAATCGTTTGTCTCGCTGCACCACTATTTTCTGATGGGTGTAAGCACAGTGGCAAAAGTGACCCGGGAGACCTGCCTTGCTCTGTGGGAGGAGTTAAAAACCGATATGATGCCTGAGCCTACAGAAGAAACATGGGAAAAAGTAGCTAAAGAATTTTGGGAAAAGACACAGTTTCCAAACTGTATAGGAGCTCTGGATGGAAAGCATGTCCGAGTCAAAAAACCACCTAACTCCGGGTCGCGTTATTTCAATTATAAAAAGTACTTTTCTGTTGTACTTCTGGCATTGGCGGATGCAAATCTGCGCTTCATATTTGTGGATGTGGGGGCCTACGGGAGTCAGGGGGATGCCCGAATATTCCGGGAGTCTGCACTGGGTCGTCGTCTGCATGAAGGACGACTAGGGATTCCTTCTTGTAGAACACTTCCAGGCACTACGGAGCCCAGTCTTCCACTGGTGATGATAGCCGATGAAGCTTTTGGCTTAGCAGAAAATCTAATGCGCCCATATAGTGGAGGAGGACTTACTTACCAGCAGAGAATCTATAACTATAGATTAAGCCGAGCCAGACGTGTTGTGGAGTGCGCCTTTGGAGTATGCACAGCAAAGTGGTGTGTACTTCTCTCTGCCATGCAGCTTGATGTGGAGAACGCTATAAAAGTCGTCCTAGCATGCTGCGTGCTGCATAACTTTTTAATTGTCAACGAGAGAGTCTCCACAGAACCTGCACCCCCAAACCCAGGACATGATATGCAATTCATGGACTTGCGCAGTACTGCTAGAGTTATAAACATCCGAAATCAGTTTGTCAATTTTTTTGTTTCCCCTGCTGGTAGTTTGGCCTGGCAAGACCAATATATTTCGTTTACTTTTTCTTGATACCAGCCTTTACTTACCTTGAATGTTCTCCCAGATTAATAAAATTGCATATGTTTTTTTTCATTTCAATAAAGTTAACTAATTTTTAATAAAATTCATTACATTACAATAAAGTTCAGATTTTTTTTATTCTTTTCTTTTTTGATCATCAAAAATAATACAACCAAACAGTGTATAGTGTAACTTTTTCTAAAAAAAGAGGTCAAAACTGATAGCTTATAACTGACAACTGACCATCAACTGGCCAAAAACGTTATATAATGTCAAAATGGGTGACACGTTCAAAAAAATGAAAATATAGTCAAAATAAAATCATAATTCTTCATAAACCGGATCATCACTCCGTGATTCCAGGCGTGGTGATTTGGAGGGATTAGTGGTATCAAATTGATGTCTCTGGTGTTGAGGTGTGGGTGGCATACTTGCAGGAGGCACATTTTGTATATAGGAGGAGAGGCCTGGTACATTGTAGGAGTAGGCAGAAGGGGAACCTTGACCAGTGGGAGGGCTGCTAGAAGACAGGCTTGGCACATTGGTGGAGTGGTACCTTGGTGGCCCAGAGGGAGCAGTGGAAGATGGACCTGTCATGTTGGGGGGGTGGTACACTGCTGGCCCAGGAGGAGCAATGGAAGATGGACCTGGTACGTTTAGGGAGTGGTACATTGCTGACCCAGGAGGAGCTGTGGAAGAGGGACTGGGTACATAGGAGGAGTGGTACACTGCTGGCCCAGGAGGAGCAGTGCAAGAGGTAACAGGCGCATAGGTGGAGTGGTAGACTGCTGGCCCAGGAGGAGCAGTGCAAGAGGTAACAGGCGCATAGGTGGAGTGGTAGACTGCTGGCCCAGGAGGAGCAGTGCAAGAGGTAACAGGCGCATAGGTGGAGTGGTAGACTGCTGGCCCAGGAGGAGCAGTGCAAGAGGTAACAGGCGCATAGGTGGAGTGGTAGACTGCTGGCCCAGGAGGAGCAGTGCAAGAGGTAACAGGCGCATAGGTGGAGTGGTAGACTGCTGGCCCAGGAGGAGCAGTGCAAGAGGTAACAGGCGCATAGGTGGAGTGGTAGACTGCTGGCCCAGGAGGAGCAGTGGAAGAGGGAACTAAAATGGGTGGTGTTGGCATCCCACTCCTTTGCGCCACCCTACAGGCCAACACATATGTGTACATGTTCTCCATGCACTGCTTCTCCCGTTCAGCATCTAGATCTGACAGCAGCATGAATAGGCTGCGACAGAAAGTCACACGAGGATGACTATGATCCATAAACACGTCGCTTTCGGTTCTCTGTTCATTTAAGTCCATAATCAGCTGTACAATGCGGTGGTCCATTTGGTTGCTGTTGTCTGGATTACGCTGCCGACGATTACCGCGTCCACGACCACCACTGGAAGAGCATGCGTTACCAACTCTATTTTCCTATGAAGAAAAAAAACAGATAATTGATTTTTACAAAAGGGATAGATAGATGAATAGATATATTAGATAATAATAATAAACATACCTGCTCAGTTTCTAGATCCACACTCCCAACTTCTGATGGCGTGGACAATGTGCTAACATTTGGGGAAGCAGTCGCCCGTGAAACATTTCCTTCCCTCTGATCATCCTCCTCATCTGCCTCTGTAGCATTCCAGTTTGATGTGGTTCTAATAAAGATAACAGAAAGGTTGTGACTACTGTTAAAAACAACGTTTTAGTTATTACAAAAATATTAATGTTAATTTTTTTGTAAAAAAATTACATAATATTTTTTAAAATTTACAAAATCAAGCTCTAAAAAAAATGGAAAAAAAAGAAAATTTAATTGAAAAAAAAAATTGTTCACAATATTTATTGAAATATTGAAATAACCACTTTCAGACTGGACCATTTTGCTGGCTTAAGACCGGAGCACTTTTTGCGATTCAACACTGCGTCACTTTAAGTGACAATTGTGTCCTTTTTTCCCCCACAAATAGAGCTTTCTTTTGGTGGTATTTGATCATTTAATTTTATTTTTTGCACTATAAAAAAAGAGCGACAATTTTGAAAAAAAATGCATTATTTTTTCTTTTTGCTATAATAAATATCCCCCAAAAAAATATCAAAAAACATTTTTTTTCCTCAGTTTAGGCCGATACGTACTCTTCTACATATTTGTGGTAAAAAAAATCGCAATAAGCGATTATTGATTGGTTTGTGCAAAAGTTATAGCGTTTACAAAATAGGGGATAGTTTTATAGCATTTTTAGTAATAATTTTTTTTTTTTACTAGTAATGGTGGTGATCAGCAATTCTCATTGTGACTGTGACATTATGACGGACACAGCGGACATTTTTGACACATTGGGACCCTTGTCATTTATACAGCAATCAGTACTATACAAATGCACTGATTCCTGTGTAAATGACACTGGTAGTGAAGGGGTTCACCAGGGGGTGGCAGTGTAGGTGTTAAGCGTGTCCTAGGGGCATGTTGCTAACTGTGGGGGGCATGGCTGTGTGTGACAGTCACTGATCTCTGCTCCAATCACAGGGAGCAGAGATCAGAGTCACTTGTTGCTAGGCAGAACGGGGAGATGCTGTTTACTTCCGTATCTCCCGTCCATCCTCCCCATGAGACTATCGTGGGTATCCCCGCGGCGATCAAGTCTGCGGGACCCGCGACCGGACTCCTGGAGGACCTGACCGTCATGCACGCGATGGCATGGAGGCAAATTCAAAGAGACGTACCTGTATGCCCTTATGCCTGTCTGTGCCATTCTGCCGACGTATATGTGTGTGCACCGGTTGGGAAGCGGTTAATATTAGTTAAAATATTTTAAAAATCTGCCTAATATTTTTTTTAAATAGCCAAAATTTAATAAACATTTTTTTCTAAATTTTTTAAAAAATATTTGATTTAAAATATTTAAAAAATAAATACAATTATAAAAAATGTAATCTTTGGAATTTTTTTATAAATATTTTAACAAAAAAAATTGTTAACATAAAAATATGCTCATTACCAATGGTACGTCACCTCACTGGCCCCTCCCTGCAATGCAAATTACTTACGCTCTTGACTCCATGGAGCGTCTTAGGAAGGAAAGCTCCTCAGCTAAGGGGTGCGGTCTAATATTTGAAGGTGCTCCACTTCGCTCCGTAAGCAGCTTATCCTTCACTTCCCTCCTTATTCTGTCAACTAGTGACTTCCATCGAGACTGCAAAGCTGCAACTGACAAAAAAAAAGGTACATTAAGCATTTTTGAAACTATATACAATATACACATAAAAACAAAAAAATTATTCAAGCACACATATGCACTTACGTCGATCTTTCTTCATGCTTTGGCTCATTTCATCCCAGTCCTCCGTTAGGCTGCAGCAAATTTCATTCCAATTGTTCCTTTTGGAAACACGGTCCCCATGTCCAGGGTGAGATAAGTCCCAAATTGCAGGGTGCATTGTACTGCAGCAATGAGCTGTGATTGAGAAACATCTTTTGCCATTTTGCTTCCTGTCCTGTATGCATAGGACGACTCAGAAGATGTGTGTGCAGCAAGAGAGGAAGTGAACTGCTCAAGAGGTGTGGATGGGAGGTCAAATGTTGCTTCCTGTATGCACAAGATGTCCTGTAATTTTTTTTATCATAAAAACGTCAGACGCTGATTAACTAGCGTTTATGAGCGTTTATGAGCGTTTATCGGCGTTTGGCGTTTTTTGGAGTTTTTTCCCGGTCAAAAACGGCACTTTGAAAGCGAATTTCTGGCGTTCAGAAAAAAGCCCATAAACTCCACTGCTCATTAAAGCTAAAAAACGTCCATGTGTGCATGGACACATAGGCTAACATAGAGTGGAGTTTATGGGCTTTTAAAAAAAACGCCCAAACTCCAATAAACTGCAGTTTATGAGCTCCAGTGTGCATGGAGCCTTAGCATAAAACCCTTAGGCTCCATGCACACTGAAGCTCAAAAAAGCTATTTCTGGACGCCAGATTGCTGGCAGAAAACGCTGGTTGAAAAACCTGCTTTTAACAGCGTTTTATACTAGCGTTTATGAGCGTTTATGAGCGTTTTACAGCGTTAGTGTTAATGGGCGTTTTTTATAAAAATACACAGAGGACACTCCAAAAATCCCACAATGCATTGAAAAATAGAATGCCGAACACTAATGAACGAGCGTTAATGAGCGTTTATGAGCGTTTATCAGCGTTTGTCGTTTTTTTGGCGCTGAAAAACGGCACTTTGAACGCGAATTTCTGGCGTTCAGAAAAAAGCCCATAAACTCCACTGCTCATTAAAGCTGAAAAACGTCCATGTGTGCATGGACACATAGGCTAACATAGAGTGGAGTTTATGGGCTTTTACAAAAAACGCCCAAACTCCAATAAACTGCAGTTTATCAGCTTCAGTGTGCATGGAGCCTTAGAGTACACACTGAAAATGTATTCAGGAGAATCCTAGGTAAGAAACTATATGGGTTCAGGCCAACGTTGTATCCTGGCCTAGGCCAACAAGGCCCAGGCCTAGGGTAGCACTTTGCAGGGGGGCAGCACGGAAAGAGTTTGCGCTACACTGTTAGTTAGTGCCAGTCTTATGGGGTGGACGGGGCTGAGAGGCACATTAGTCTAGCGCCACCAAAAAGCGGCCGCACTTATTTCGGTATGCGGGCGGCCGGCATTCCGCAACTGGGGGGGGTGGGGGCGCTGCTTCTAATTTTGACTGTCCTTTCATCCTGGACCACAAACCACTGTGCTGTTTTCTGCTGCACCATTGGCATGGTTATATCTTCTTAGTCCTGTCCATAAAAATTATTAGAAATTTGTGCTTAAAGTAGAACTATAGGCAACACTTCTTTTTTTTCATTGTGGATAGAGTAAGGGAGTGTTATAGCCCCTGTCAGTTTATTTTTTACCATCCCTGTCCCATTGTAGAGATTTCCCTTCACTTCCTGCCCCATAGCCAAACAGGAAGTAAGAGGACATCTATGAAAATTAAGGGAATCCATTGCACCCCCCCCCCCGACCTCAGAACTAGTTTCCCCACTTGAAAATTTCAGGGCAGGTCTTAAACAGCAAGGGGTGTGGCATTGACAGGAAGGGGTAGGTCATATTAAGGGCTCAGACTGGTCATAGTAGCAGTTACAAGGTGATGGTGCAGGAGGACAGTTGGCAGACCAAGACTATACCAGCAAAGGCCTGAACAAGGACCTTTATGGCAGGTTCTCCAAGTTACACTTATAATAAAAAGACTGAATTTAAAAATATCGAGAAAGATTTTTGAAATGGAATTAACTTTAGTGATAGGGTTTATATATACTGTCCCACTACATATATACTTTATTTGTGGATAGAATAGAGTTATTATTAAGAGACTATGCATGGGAATATATTGGTTTGCACTTTCCTTCAATATATCTCTGTTCCTTTGATGCATTTGTTCATTTTCTTTAAGAATCTTGCTCAATGCTTTTGGGGGTCCCAAATCTGTTTTCAGAAAGGAATTTATGAGAACTATCACAGTAAAGATGGTAGTAAAAATAAGACATAAAACTGACATTAGTGGTTGGGAAGAGGATTTATATCCATGACTTCCCATGTCATGCATGGTAATCCTACAAGCAGCTCCAGATGGAATGTTTTATATAGAAACATCCTAGATAAGGGTAGAGGTCTCATGGGCTTGCAGAAAGTTGGTTATATAAAATGTGCTCTACAGATAGTCTAATCCTATCATCTATTTTCCCACCTAAGACTTTATTAGTGCCACATCTGTACCCTGTATCTGTATATATAACTTGTATCCTATCAATCTAATCAAAGCAATCCCTGAAAAAAAATAATTCTTGTATCTCTCAAAAAATAAATAAAAGAGAGTTCTTTTTCAACTATGCCTTATTGTGGACGGGGTCTACTCACCCTACACATGGAGGTACCTTTCACGTGGAGCACGCTCATCAATGCCCGGAACCAGGTGGAGACTGTGGTCATGTGAAGAATCTATCAGGTACTACGCCTAATGACCAGTTGCTTAGTGTCTTATGCCACGTACACACGATCGGAATTTTGGTCGGCAAAAGCTCTGATGGTTTTCCCGACGGAATTCCGATGGGACTTTGCTCAAGTTGTCTTGCATACACACGGTCACACCAAATTCCGACCGACAAGAACGCGGTGACATACAACACGTACGATGGGACTAGAAAAAGTAAGTTCAATATCCAGTAGCCATAGCCAATAGCTTCCATCTCGTAGTTGAATCTGAGCATGCTTGAGTTTTTGCGCGTCAGAATTGCATACACACGAATGCATTTTAGGAACTTTTTCCGAATGAAGCATGCTCTCAATCTTTTGCTGGCCGAAATTTGGTCAGCAAAAGTCCAATGGAGCATACACACGATCACATTACGGGGGCAGAATGGTCCATATAGGGTTTCCCTTTAGGAGCTGCCAGAGGGCACACATGTGCCTTGGAGGCACATGCACCTGCCTGCTGCACAGCGGGGGGACCCGATGTGCATGGCCGATGGTCACGATTGCCTCTGGCCACGTGCGATGTGCTGTCAGAGCAGAGGAGACATGTCGGTTTTTCCTAGTAAGTAGGAACAATGATATGTCTCCTCACCTAGTCAGTCCTATCCCCATACAGTTAGAACACAATGAGTGAACACACATTTAACCCCTTGATTGCCCCCCTAGTGTTAACCCCTTCCCTGTCAGTGACATTTATACAGTAATCAGTGCATTTTTATATCTCTGATTGCTGTATAAATGTCAGTGGTCCCAAAAATCTGTCAAAAGTGTCCGATCTGTCCGTTGCAATGTCGCACTACCGCTAAATATTGCATATCCCCAACATTACTAGTAAAAAAAAATAATAATAATAAAATAAATAATAAAAATGCCACAATTCTTTCCTATAATTTGTAGATGCTATAACTTTTGCGCAAACCAATCAATATACGCTTATTGCGTTTTTTTTTGTTTTTTTTACCAAAAATATGTAGAAGGCTATATAGTAGCCTAAACTGATGAAGAAATTTGTTTTAAAAAAAAAACTGGGGATATTTATTATAGTAAAAAATCTATTTTTTTTATATTTTTTTCAAAATTGTCGTTCTTCTTTTGTTTATAGCGCAAAAAATAAAAACCTATTTGTGGGGGAAAAAAGGTATGCAAATTTAGTTTTTGAGTACAACGTCGCATGACCGCGCAATTGTCAGTTATAGCGATGGAGTGCAAAATTGTAAAAAGTGCTTTGGTCTGGAAGGAGGTAAAATCTTCGGAGGCTGAAGTGGTTAACAGGTGCACAAAATTTTTTTAAAAACGGCTCAGGCAGTGAAATGGTTATCGACAGCCAGCAGTATAATAACAATAACCATCATTTCTCTAAACCGTAAGGTTTGTCTTGGTCTTTGAAGTCTAATTCAGATTTACATCTTGACTGAATTAATTATATTTGAAAATTGAATTAATTTCCAAAATATCAATTCTGCATCAGAGCTTAGTCTTTTGGGAGCAGCGAAATGATAGAAAATAGCTGTAGGCTTCTGTGTTTTGGCCTCATATATTGTTTTTGTCTGGAAACAGATTTTGTATTTATCCATTGAGGATGTTTAGCACTTTGGAAACTATTACAAGGGCATGAAAAGATCAAAAATTAAGAGAAATATCTGGCCGTAGTCTCTTTTTTGTGAAATGTTTTCCCATCTGTGGACAACAACATGGCAAAGTATGAAATGGAGATCACTCAGGCTTCCACTCATTTCAGATCTACCCCTAATGCCGCGTACACACGAGCGGACTGTATGGCGTACTTAGTCTGGCGTACTTTCCGCCAGACTGTCCGTCGGACTTTCCGAACGGGCTACTTGTCCACACACGGCACTTTTTGAGCAGACTAATACGGCGTACTAAGTCCGCGGTACTATCCGCCCTACTTTTGAAATGAACAGACTCGCCCACACACGCGGAGGAAAGTCCGCTCATTTCGAGCACGTCTCCAGGTAGGCGGGGCCCGCGAAGGAGACGTCGCTGGCCCTGCCGCCTGGTATGGACTTAAAGGGGAACCCCAACGCCGAAAAAAATCGGAGTGGGGGTCCCCCCCCAAGTCCACAGCAGACCCTTGTCCGAGCACGCTACCCGGCCGGCCAGGAAAGGGGGGCGAGCGAGCGCCCCCCCTCCTGAGCCGTACCAGGCCACGTGCCCTCAACATGGGGGGGTGCCTTGGGGAAGGGGGGGGCCGCGCGCCCCCCCCACCCCAAAGCACCTTGTCCCCATGTTGATGAGGACAAGGGCCTCTTCCCGACAACCCTGGCCGTTGGTTGTCGGGGTCTGCGGGCGGGGGGCTTATCGGAATCCGGGAGCCCCCTTTAATAAGGGGCCCCCAGATACCGGCCCCCCACCCTATGTGAATGAGTATGGGGTACAATGTACCCCTACCCATTCACCTGTAAAAAAAAAGTACAAAAGAAAACACCACACGAGATAAAATACTTTATTGCACAGCTCCGAGGGTCTTCCGTCTTCGGGGGTCTTCTCGCCGGACTCCTCCGCTATCTTCTTGTAGCTCTTTTGCTAGCGGAGGAGTCCGGCTTTCTTCCTCGCCGCAGGCCTCTTCTCCCGACTTCGGGGGTCTTGTCCCCCTCTTCGGTTCTTCTGCCGGGCCACCGCGCCTTCTTATAGCTCTTTTACAGGCGGTGGCCCGGTCTTCTGTCGCCGCTGTCGCCGCCGCCTTCCGTTCTTCTTCTTCTTCTCCTTCTTCTCCAGGAGATGTTGACTCGACGTTCTCTCCGGCCACAATGCCAGGGACGCGCTGCGCGGCCACTTATATAGGGACAAGGGGCAGTGTCACATGGCTTTATGTCACATGGGTTGGTCACATGGGTTGATGTCACATGGGGACTGTGACATCGTAAGGGGGCGGGGTCACCATGTGACACCAACCCATGTGACATAAAGCCATGTGACACCGCCCCTTGTCCCTATATAAGTGGCCGCGCAGTGCGTCCCTGGCATTGTGGCCGGAGAGAGCGTCGAGTCAACATCTCCTGGAGAAGAAGAAGAAGAAGAAGAAGAACGGAAGGCGGCGGCGGCGGCGACAGAAGACCGGGCCACCGCCTGTAAAAGAGCTATAAGAAGGCGCGGTGGCCCGGCAGAAGAACCGAAGAGGGGGACAAGACCCCCAAAGTCGGGAGAAGAGGCCTGCGGCGAGGAAGAAAGCCGGACTCCTCCGCTAGCAAAAGAGCTACAAGAAGATAGCGGAGGAGTCCGGCGAGAAGACCCCCGAAGTCGGGAGAAGAGGCCGGCGGCGAGGAAGAAAGCCGGACTCCTCCGCTAGCAAAAGAGCTACAAGAAGATTGCGGAGGAGTCCGGCGAGAAGACCCCCGAAGACGGAAGACCCCCGGAGCTGTGCAATAAAGTATTTTATCTCGTGTGTTGTGGTTTTTTTGTACTTTTTTTTTTACAGGTGAATGGGTAGGGGTACATTGTACCCCATACTCATTCACATAGGGTGGGGGGCTGGTATCCGGGGGCCCCCTTATTAAAGGGGGCTCCTGGATTCCGATAAGCCCCCCGCCCGCAGACCCCGACAACCAACGGCCAGGGTTGTCGGGAAGAGGCCCTTGTCCTCATCAACATGGGGACAAGGTGCTTTGAGGTGGGGGGGCCGCGTGGCCCCCCCCTTCCCCAAGGCACCCCCCATGTTGAGGGCACGCGGCCTGGTACGGCTCAGGAGGGGGGGCGCTCGCTCGCCCCCCTTTCCTGGCCGGCCGGGTAGCGTGCTCGGACAAGGGTCTGTTGTGGACTTGGGGGGGACCCCCACGCCGATTTTTTTCAGCGTTGGGGTTCCCCTTTAAGTCCATACCAGGCGGCGGGGCCAGCGACGTCTCCTTCGCGGGCCCCGCCTACCTGGAGACGTGCTCGAAATGAGCGGACTTTTCTCCGAGCGAGAAAAGTCCGCTCATTTCAAAAGTACGGCGGACTGGCATATACACGGCCGGATTGTCCGCCGAAATGCGAGTACGACGGACAGAATTTCGAAAAATCCGAAATTCTTAGTACGCCGGACTGCACGCTGAAAAAGTCCGCTGAAGCCCACACACGAGCGGACTGTCCGCTGAAATGTGTTTCGACAGACTAAGTACGCCATACAGTCCGCCCGTGTGTACGCGGCATTAGATTTACAGCGACTGCACTTCCAAGTGAACTTTCAGTGCAAAGTGGATTTGTCTTTCGTAAATAACCCCATTAGTATCTATAAATCACCATTGTTATTACTAACAGTACCTCCTAGATTGTACTGATGAAAATTAAAATTCAGATTAAAAAGCTTATGTAGCACTGACTCCCGTAGGAGCGGCTGATTTAATTGGGCTTACCGTTACCTTCTTGGCCTCGTGTGTGTCTAGGGGTTTCCCGAGATAGATGGCACAAGAACTGTCGAGACTGACGCCAGATCCACTTAAGGAATTTTTATTTGCAAAAAAGGATAAACAAACACAGTCTCTCAATTTAGGGTTACAGGGTTTAGGTAGGAAAATCCAGATACTATAAGTACTAAGTCAAATAGTAAAAAGTCTCTCACACTAGGAAATCCAGAGAACAGCCATTCACAGCTGGATCCTCACCCTTATCGCATAGTCCTTCTCTCACCAGGCCTAGCAGCCAACAGGGTGTTTAAATAAAACACCACAGACTTGTTGTAGAACACTTGAATAGAACTGAAAGATGTAGACAACTTGAAGAACCCTCATATGGTACCAGTGTCTTGCTGCCGGTCCAGCGATACCACAAAAGACCAGATTCACTTGGGGTCTTGAGACCAACCTTTTCATGGCCTTCTCCCAAAGGGTCTTCCCCTGGATGCTTCCACAGTTGCTAGGCCTCTCCACAAACTGAGGCGGCACCGGACCACCTCTAAATCCTTTCAGTTTCTTTACCTTGGGCCAGCCAGCCCCGAGATTTGGAGTTGGGTGGATCCGCACCCCAGGCACCCAAGGCCATGAGAGCCCTGGGGGCTGGTCAGAAGGACCAGGACCAAACAGTCAGAAAACACTTCTGGACTGGAACCCCTAAGCACGTGACGTCAGCACCTTAAGTCCCCTCTCCCAGAATGCACAGCAAGAGTGACACTCCCACTGGGCTGGTTTCCGAGAGAGAATAAACTCTTAATGCACCCAACTACCCAAAACCAAACTGCGGTTCCAGGAAAAGTTAAATGACAAAACACATAGCGCGTACTCTACGCTTATTTAAAGGAAAAAAATATATATTATCTCACAAAAGTGAGTACACCCCTCATATTTTTGTAAATATTTTATTATATCTTTTCATGTGACAACACTGAGGAAATTACACTTTGCTAAAATGTAAAGTAGTGAATGTACAGCTTGTATAACAGTGTAAATTTGCTGTCCCCTCAAAATAACTCAAAACACAGCCATTAATGCCTAAACCACTGGCAACAAAAGTGAGTACACCCCTAAGTGAAATTGTCCAAATTGGGCCCAAAGCATCAATATTTCGTGTGACCACCATTATTTTCTAGCACTGCCTTAACCCTCTTGGGCATGGATGTGATTATTTGGGTTATTTAGGTTAGGGTTATCAGCTTGAGGGCAGAGTAAACTTCAGTGGTGGGGATCTTGGACAGATCTTGTACAGACATGTAGGCAGGTGCAGTCTATTTTCTCCACTGCAGGTGGTACTTAACTGCAACATGGCTGTTACTTACATGGTTTCCTGGGTCACTGGGGCAGTGATTCAGTTGGATGCTGACAGCCCATGGCTGACACCCATTTTTGGTCAGGCAGAGTCTATTTAGGACCCTGGTTCCTGGGTTTGGCATATGGGTAGTGTAGGGACAGGTCATCCATCTGTCAGGGACAGTATTAGCAGTAGGGAAAGGTTCCAGGCAAGTAGGGAAAGCTTAGGGATCCTCCACTCTTCTTGGAAAGTCCCCACTTGGGCTGGGACCGGCCAGGCCCCCTCCTACCGCTCCAGACACTGTCAGCTAGGTTGAGACCCACTCTGCTACACGCTCCTGTCATCCGTGATTGTTCCTGGTTGAGCTTCCTTCAACCAGGCTTGTTGTGAACTGTTTTTCATTGACTTCAATATAAGTTTCATTTTTTGCATCTGGAATGAGTGTGTTTTATTGTCGCCACACCACACTGCACCCACCAACAGACATGAGATTTAAAAACATATGTAGCGCCCCCCGTAGGCACACTGAATTTTCATAGTCACTCCAGAGACAGAAAACAATCCCAGACTTTTTTTGTTTTATTGAGGGATTAGAACTTGGATAGGCATTGGGAAAATTATGGGATTATGGGATGTCCACTTGACTTCAGAACAACTCCAGGGACAATTCTTCCGCTATACAGTCTATATACACTCCTCTGCTTCCTCCAGCACTCACTTGCTTGCAGAAATCCACTGGCACACTGTTAGCCCTTGTACACACGGTCGGAGAATCCGTCGGAATGTGTCCTATCGGACCGTGTCGTCGGATAATCCGACTGTGTGTGGTATGCATCGGACTGATTCCGTCAGAATATCCGTCGGACCCAATTTTCCAACATGTTGGAAATATTTCCCGACCAACTGGGCCGGTCAGACATACTTCGATCATGTGTAGAGAATTTTGATCGGACCAAGTGCCACGCATGCTCAGATCAAATTCCTACATCAAAGCTATTCGCTACTAGCCTGAATGTAGTCCCATCGTAACGAAATTACGTCATCGCGTTCTGAAAGATCGGATTTTTCGCCAACTTTGTCCGACCGTGTGTATGCTACAGTTTCGGACAAGATCCGACGGACAAAATCCAACGGGCAAAATCTGACGGATTTGGTTGTGGAAATCTCCGACCGTGTGTACGTGGGCTTAGAAGATCTGACACAGCACTCAGTCAGATCAAAGCAAAAGCCTGCTATAGTCAGGGAACCCAAGGCTCCTTAGATGTGTAGCAAAAAAGTAGTGTCCAGCATATATCCCTGTGGCTACTAATCCCAGCATCACCTCTTCAGGCACTGTCAGCTCACATGGCTAACTTTTCCACAGTCCTCCCAGACTGACACTCTCTCCACAGTCCTCCCAGACCGACACTCTCTCCACAGTCCTCCCAGACTAACACTCTGTCCACAGTCCTCCCAGACTGACACTCTCTCCACAGTCCTCCCAGACTGACACTCTCTCCACAGTCCTCCCAGACTGACACTCTCTCCACAGTCCTCCCAGACTAACACTCTCTCCACAGTCCTCCCAGACTAACACTCTGTCCACAGTCCTCCCAGACTGACACTCTCTCCACAGTCCTCCCAGACTGACACTCTCTCCACAGTCCTCCCAGACTGACACTCTCTCCACAGTCCTCCCAGACTGACACACTCTCCACAGTCCTCCCAGACTGACACACTCTCCACAGTCCTCCCAGACTGACACTCTCTCCACAGTCCTCCCAGACTGACACTCTCTCCACAGTCCTCCCAGACTGACACTCTCTCCACAGTCCTCCCAGACTGATACTCTCTCCACAGTCCTCCCAGACTGACACTCTCTCCACAGTGCTCCAGACTGACACTTTCTTCAAAGTCTTCCATGACTGATCACTCACCAGCCTATCCAGCTGACTTCTCAGGAGATCTCCCAGACACGCTGACCTGCTCCCGCTGTCCTCTCCTTGCTCCTGTGCCTCCAGGAAGGTTTTTCTCCATGTGTTGTAGGGGATCCTTCCAGCACCTGAGCCCCAAGCCCAAGGTCACCCCCCCAGACTAGGGAACGCCCTGCATGGGCCTCTGACAGCCTCCTCAACACTCCAACTCCAACTCCTGACACCCAACTCCCCCTGCTGGCATGGCACATGTTTATTTATGAGGTGAGCTGCACCCTTCCAGCCTCTGTTTGCTGGGGATCGACCAGGGTCCTCATAAACATGAATGACAGTCCCTCCTAGCTTCCACCCACTACATCTTAAACCTTCTCCAAGGTTACAGAAAACAGGGGGAGGCATCAGAAGACTTGTCAAATGAGTCACCCAGTCTCCCTGAGTCATTCAACCCTGACCCAGATTCATTTCAGGCCTGGCTTTCAGACAAGCAAAATTTACCACTAACAACTAGTTATGTACATCTTGCACACTAGCTAGAGGGTGCTACACAGAAGTTTTCTTTTCTCCACGTTTTTTGTTGAATGGAGCAGTGCCACCTACCCATGACAATCCATGCCACCTATCAGTGCCTATTTGTGCCACCTATCAGTGTCTGTGTCGCATATCAGTGCCACCTATCAGTGCTGCCTATCAGTGCTACTTCATTGGTGCCACCTCATCGGTGCCCATCAGTGCAGCCTTATCAGTGCCCATCACTGCAGCCCGTCAGTGCCCATCAGTGAAGGAGAAAACTTACTTATTTACAAAGTTTTGTAACTGAAACAAAAAAAACATGTTTTTTTTTTAAAGATTTTCGATATTTTTTTATTTGTTTAGCAGAAAATAAAAATCTCAGAGGCGATCAAATACCACCAAAAGAAAGCTCTATTTGTATGAACAAAATGATAAAAATTTAGTTTGAGTACAGTGTAGCATGACCACGCAATTGTCATTCAAAGTGCGACAGCGCTGAAAGCTCATAATTGGTCTGGGCAGGAAGGTGTATAAGTGCCCGGTATTGAAGTGGTTAAATTATAGGTATTGGAATTTCCTTTAAAATTTGGCTGTTAGTGGACGTAACAAATACGAATTTATCCAAAGTTAAGAATTATCCAAAATTAACGAATGCCGTATCTAAACGAATGGAACAGAACGCATTAATAATAATTAATAACAATAAAAACTTTTAGAATTATTAATTCGTTCCATTTCATTTGTTTAGATGTGGCATTCATTATTTCAGATAATAAGTAACTTTGGCAACATTTTATATGTATAATTTGTTTTTGTTTTTTTACAAGTAATGGCGGCAATCGAAGACTTATAGCGATATTTTGGTGGAAAAATTGGACACCTAATTTGACACCTAAATTTGACACTAATACAGTGATTAGTGCTAAAAAAATATGCACTGTCACTGTACTAATGACACTGGCAGGGAAGGGGTTAAGAAGAGGGGGGATCACAGGGTTAAATGTGTTCCCTGGGAGTGCTTGCTAACTGTAGGGGAGGTGCTTTCACTGGGGGGAAGGTGAAAATCTGTGTTCCTGCTTAGCACACTCCCCTCTCACAGAACGACAATCTGCCTTGTTTGCATAGGCCATTCTGCCGTTCTGCCTGTGTCCCGAACGATCAGTGGGTCCCAGCGGAAATCGGATTGGCTCCCACTGTATACAATCACAGCAGGAGCGGGTTGACTGGCCCCTTTTCAGACATCAGGCGCCTGAATTGCAGAGGCAAGGGGTGTTTTTGAAGCACCTGATTAGAGCCATAGGCTCTAAAAGGCTAAAAAAATTGTCTAAAAAAAGGTGAACCATTGCGTTCGCAGTCCACCTAGGTGTGTTAGCTAAGCAAATGAATTATTGCTTTGTTAACACAGAACCGCCTCTCAGCCAATCAGAAGGTGTGGATGTAATACTGGTGACCTGATTGGCAGAAGGCAGAGATGATCCCATTGGCCGCCTAGCAGAACAGGAAGAAAACACACACGGAGGACACAAGAGCCATTGCCGCGCTACCCGTCCCACAGCTCACCGCCTGACTCACTGCCTGAACTGCCACCATGATGGGGTAAGTGCCAGGCAGGCAGTAGGCAGGCAGGTGAGCGGGCGGGGGGGCACAGTGGCTGGAAATTATGGGCACAGAGGCTGCAATTGACAGGGCACAATTGGCTGCATTTGCTGGGGATAGTGATTGCATATTATGGGCACAGAGGCTGCAATTGATGGGGCACAGTTGGCTGCATTTGATGGGCACAGTTGGCTGCATATGATGGGCACAGTTGGCTGCATATTATGGGCACAGTAGGCTGCATATGATGGGCATAGTTGGCTGCATATGATGGGCACAGTTGGCTGCATATGATGGGCACAGAGGCTGCATGTGATGAGCACAGAGGCTGCATGTGATGGGCACAGGGGCAGCATATGATGGGCACAGTTCACTGCATTTGCTGGGCACAGCGGCTGCATATTAAGGGCACAGAGGCTTCAAAATGATTGCTTTGTTAACACAGAACCGCCTCTCAGCCAATCAGAAGGTGTGGATGTAATACTGGTGACCTGATTGGCAGAAGGCAGAGATGATCCCATTGGCCGCCTAGCAGAACAGGAAGAAAACACGCACGGAGGACACAAGAGCCATTGCCGCGCTACCCGTCCCACAGCCACCACTGTTAAGGACAGTAACCTGGCCCTCTGTTTAGAAAGTTTGGAGACCCCTGATTTAAATAATCAAATGAGGGGGGCGTGGCCTGCGCGCGTAGCGGATGGCAGCTTGAGTCCGGAGCTCCGGAACACATCGGGGATTTAGCGGCACAAACCGACTCACCGGGCCCTTCCACCCCGTACGAACAGCCAGACACCCGCACATACCTCCGCAGCATGTCTCGGAAACGCAAGGAGCTGCGCAAGCCCCAACGCCTGACGGACTTTTATCCACACAAGCTACAGGAGGGTAAGCAAAATGGCCACCGGCCATCCTCCACGCCATTGATCAATGCGGCCTCCTCACTCCCCTCAGCTAGCAATGGTCATCATAATGACAGCTCCTCAGTAAGCTCCCAGCTTAGCTCTCCCTCCCCCATATCGGGCAGCCCAGCAAAGGCCAAGTTTAAGGTGGATGGCGATGGATGCAATCAGCAGGCCTACCATGCCTCAGACTCAGGTGATGAGACACATGAACTTCCAGACTCCATTGAATCGTTCCCTACACAGCATCAGCCTGTCATGGACACTGTGCTGAAAGATATGCTATTATCCCTGAGAAGCTCACTCCAATCCGACATGGCACAATGCATGCATAAGTTTCACTCATCTATACAGGGAGTGGAGACCCGGGTTGAGCACATTGAACAGAAAATGGGTGAGTTTGCTAACACCATTAATGATCTGGTGGATTCACATGAGGAAAGAGAGGGGGATACTGAGTGGATTAAATCAAAACTCGCTGACATTGAAGACAGAAACAGGAGGAATAATTTGAAAATCAGAGGGATACCAGAGTCGATACAACAGAATGACTTACGCACATATGTTTCCTCATTGTTTAAGGCCCTGGACCCCAATCTTTCTGACCTTGATATAACTATCGATAGGATTCATCGTTTGCCTAAACCATCTTTCTTGTCAGAGCAGGTCCCAAGGTATGTGATCCTACGTCTTAACTTTTACCATGTTAAAGAACAGTTATCAATGCTGATGTGCAAAGGTGAGCACATTCCTACACAATATCATAACCTGCAGTTTTTTGCGGATTTGTCGCAATACACATTGCAAAAACGGAAAAATCTGATCTCCATTACTAAGGCGCTCAGGAATCACAAAATCATTTACCGCTGGGGCTACCCTACTAAACTTTCAATTGTGAAAGATGGCCGCACGCACGTCATTGACTCTTTAGAAAAAGGACTAGCCCTCCTAGAGCAATGCAAGATTCTCCCTGAGCGATCGGCGGAGGAAAACGCGAGCAACCCTAGACGCACACCAAGCCCTACGTGGACAACCGTCACACATAAGAATACACATTCCCATGCATAACCCGGTTGGGAACTATGTTTACTACATTATCCCCGATGGTCTTCTCAAGACTGCCTTTAGGCTGAATAACTTTCTCACCTTTTTTGATTTGGAGCAGTTTGTCACTGCATACCGGTGCTATAAGTTTTTCCGCTCCCGTTGAAAGTGGTTAAGTTATGTGGCTTCATGATAAGTCACTTGGTTCTATAGTTCGCTTGTTTTCTTTACTTTACTTTGTTGTTTCTTACTTTTTTCTGTTTCAAGTTCTATTAATCGGAATTCGGAGACTCCAAGATGTATCCACTGCTCAAGAGCACCTCCTGGCGCAAACGGATGACAGACACAAACAGCAGTTCCAAGACGTTCGGCACAGTGAGTACTTCATATCCACTATTCAGATAGCATGTGCCCTTCTATACTCTTCCACGATAGCTTACGGGATGAGAATTCACCGCCTTCTGAGTTTAAAGTTCACTGCTACAATACAGCTTACTTTAGATACTACCCATGGGTATTAAAATTATCTCCATCAACACGAAGGGTCTTAATCACCCAGTTAAGAGGAGATCCATGTGGAATGAAGCAATCACCAACAAGGCTGGTATCCTGTGTACCCAGGAGACACACTTTATCGCGTCAGCTCCACCACGCTGCTTACACAAAAGTTTTCCCCACGTGTTTACTGCTAATGCACCCACGAAAACAAAAGGAGTCCTAATAGCGATCAAAGACTCGATTGCTTTCTCTCCAATCGAGGTCATTAAAGACGCCCAGGGTCGATTCCTCATATTGATTTGTGAACTCAATTCAACCACTTTCACAATAGTGAATGCCTATTCCCCTAATAGGTGCCCGGTAAGCTTCTTCCATAGCTTGATGAAAAAAGTGAGAGCACACCAAAAAGGGAAACTTATCATCTGTGGGGACTTTAATGCTACTCCCAATCCGACTACGGATTCCTCCTCAGGCTCCAGGCGCACTGGCCCATCCTTGCTACCCTCACTCCATAGGCTTGAACTGTTTGACGCCTGGCGGTGCTTTCACGCTGAAGAAAGAGACTTCACTTTTTTTTCATCCCCACACAGGTCGTATTCCCGCATCGACCTGTTCTTGGTGCAACAGGACACTTTAGCAGACGTGGCCTCCACAACCATTAACACCATTACGTGGTCTGATCACGCCTCTATTACCTTGACACTGTCAGGGTCACTGACAGGGGGTGCACCTCCATTATGGAGGCTTAACTCATTTCTTCTACAGAGGAAGAACTTTAGGGAAAGAATTGAATCGCAGTTGAAAGAATTTTTTGAACTTAATGCTTTATCTGTACAAGATCAATTTGTACTTTGGAATGCGCATAAAGCATTCATACGAGGTATATTTATGCAATTGGGGGCGAGGATCAAGAGGCAGCAACGTAAGCAGGTTATAGATCTAACTGAGCAGATCTCTAAATTAGAAACTCACAACAAACATAATCCATCCCGCATAATATCCAACCAATTTAGTAAGCTGCGACATGAGCTGAGATTATTACTCTTAGGAGATTTTGAGAAATCTTCCCGGAGGCTCAAAATGTCTTATTACGCTACGGGGAACAGGGCAGGTAAAAACTTAGCAAATAGAATAAAGGGACTGAGACATAAGACCAGAATTCCATTTATACTACACCCTGTCACACATAGCAAGCTTTACCACCCCCAGGAGATAGCGGACGCATTCAGCCAATACTACAGCTCCCTATATAATTTGAAAAATGACCCTCATACTGCCCAACCTACTCCTGAAGCAATTCGGGCGTTTTTGGACAAACTGAGTGTTCCTGCTATCTCACAGGATAATTTAACAACCCTAAATCGCCCATTCACCACAGAGGAAGTCCACAGAGCTATTAACTCCCTCCCATGTAATAAATCACCAGGTCCGGGTGGATTCTCAGGGGACTATTACAAATCCTTTAAACTCTTATTGACTCCATATCTAGAACAAGTTTTTAACACTGCTGCTGCCTCTGCCTCCTTTCCCCCTGAGATGTTAACTGCTGTCATTGTAACATTGCCGAAGCCAGGTAAGGAGCCCAACACCCCTCAAAACTTCAGGCCTATCTCGCTCCTTAACATCGACCTGAAAATATATGCTAAAATGATTTCTTTCCGCTTATTAGACCTCCTGCCCTCGCTTATACATCAGGATCAGACAGGCTTCACCAAGGGGCCGCAGACGTCTAATGCCACACGTAGACTGATAAACATTATCCATTTGGCCAGGTTACGGGGAAGGCCTTCTCTGCTGCTAGCCTTAGACTCGGAGAAGGCCTTCGATCGTATTCATTGGCAATATCTTACCCAGGTTCTATTGAAATTTGGTTTCTCTGGTAGTATCCTTAATGCCATCCTGGCCCTTTATTCCAAGCCCTCAGCCCAAATTTATACCTCTGGAGTACTGTCTAGGCCGTTTATGATTACGAACGGCACTAGGCAGGGCTGCCCCCTATCTCCTTTAATTTTCAACCTATTAATGGAACCCCTGGTGATCTATATCCGTTCTCACCCGGATATTTCAGGCTTTCACACAAGTAACTCAACGCATACACTCAGTCTATTTGCAGATGATATCATAATGATCTTGACGGATGTGGAAACTTCCCTGGCTTCGGTACATGCATCTCTCGCTATGTTTAACGAGATATCTTATTACAAAGTCAATGACACTAAGTCATACATAATGGATCTGGGAGTGGACCCATGGGTCCGAAAGAAACTTATGTCACAATTCCCCTACGTGTGGAAGCAAGATGGGATCAAATATTTAGGTATAACCCTTACGGAATCCACAGCAGGGTTATTTGCAGCCAACTATTCTCCTTTCTTAGATATCCTCGGTACAAAATTGCAGGAGATCTCGAAAGTAGAACTGTCTTGGACAGGCCGCCTAGCAGCCTTTAAGATGTTGGTGCTCCCACAGCTGTTGTACCTGTACCGAGCATTACCTATTGTAATCCCCAACTCCTTTTTTACCAAAGCACAATCTCTGTTGAACACATATCTATGGTGAGGTAAGAAAGCTCGATGTGCCTTTAAAAAACTGGTCAAGGCTAAAAATGCGGGGGGTATAGGTCATGTTATATTGAAAGACTACTACTCTGCAGCTGTCCTTGCACAAGCCAGGGCCTGGTTCCCCCATCCACAGAGTCCTAGATGGGTGGAGTTGGAGAAAGCACAGATCAATGAGAGGGGACTGGTGGACCTACTTTTGTCTTCCACCTTCCCCACTCAGATCCATGCGCACTTATTGGTTACTATGGAGGCCACCCTAAACGTCTGGAAACAGTTTACATCTTTAGACCTTTCGGGACAGGTTTTAAAAGCAATTC
Source organism: Lithobates pipiens (assembly GCF_037356315.1). NCBI lineage: Eukaryota > Metazoa > Chordata > Amphibia > Anura > Ranidae > Lithobates > Lithobates pipiens. The sequence continues at coordinate 491,388,055 of NW_027507718.1, read as the reverse complement.
CACTCCCAATCTCTTGTATTTCATGGCTAGTACCTGATCTTAATATGAGTAGGTGGGTGGCTAAGGGAATCATTAATTTGTCAGACTTGATGACGGGGCCTACTCTTAAAACATTTGATGCACTACATGTAGAATACGGCCTAGAGGACAGTGACCGATACAGATACATGTCTTTTAAATTCTAAGACAAACTTTGAAAAATCCACTAATATTAAGGCGTGGGAACGCGAATTGGGTGCAGAATTCCCTGCAGACCAATGGATTAAGGCTTTACAAACTACCTTTAAGGCGACTAAAAGCACTAACCTTTGGGAAATGACCCATAAATTATTACTAAGATGGTACCTGACGCCCTACAGGATCTCCAGATTCTCCCCCCAGTCCTCCCCCCTTTGCTGGAGAGGCTGTGGAGAGACTGGAACTCTTTACCATGTCATGTGGGATTGCCCAGAGTTGAGGCAATTATGGTCTGGGACGTTTGGTCTGATCTCCACCCTTACAGGGAAATTAGTGCTACCTACTGCAGCTGTAGCAGTTTTATCCTTGGGTATAGAACAATTACCACCACAGACTAGGACTATAGCCACTCATATTCTCTTTAGCACTAGATTAGTAATATTGCGTCATTGGAGGGAGATTAACCCTCCTTCCCTCAGAGAAGTCATTGAAACAACTAACACGCATGCCACATATGAAATTCTTTTTGCAGCCTCCCAGGGTAACTTTCTACAGATGAGCATTAAATGATCAAGTTGGTCTACGTGGTACGCCTCTCGAAGTTGTTAGTGAACACAACCTCTTTTTTGATGTTGTTTACATGGTTTACAGAATCAATACTTATAGAAGTCTAATAAGTTTCTAACCTGTTCTTTCTTGTTATACTTCTCTTCATAGTTACATAGTTAGTCAGGTTGAAAAAAGACACAAGTCCATCCAGTTCAACCTTAAAAACAAATAAATAAAATAAAAAATAATCGTACAATCCAGATACCCAATTTTATGCCCACAATTGATCCAGAGGAAGGCGAAAAAAAAACCCAGCAGAGCATGCTCCAATTTGCTACAGCAGGGGAAAAAAATTCCTTCCTGATCCCCCAATAGGCGATCGGATTTTCCCTGGATCAACTTTACCTATGTTAGTACCTAGTTATATTATGTACCATCAGGAAAGTATCCAAGCCTTTCTTAAAGCAGTCTACTGAACTGGCCAGAAACACCTCTGGCGGGAGTCTATTCCACATTTTCACAGCTCTAACTGTGAAGAAACCTTTCCGTACTTGAAGATGAAATCTCTTTTCCTCTAGACGTAAAGAGTGCCCCCGTGTCCTCTGGGTTGACCGTACAGAGAACAACTCAACACCAAGTTCACTATATGGACCCCTAATGTATTTGAACATGTTGATCATATCCCCCCTTAATCTCCTCTTCTCAAGAGTGAATACATTTAGTTCCTCTAATCTCTCCTCATAGCTGAGTTCCTCCATGCCTCTTATCAGTTTGGTTGCCCTTCTCTGCACTTTCTCCAGTTCCCCGATATCCTTTTTGAGAACTGGTGCCCAAAACTGAACGGCATATTCCAGGTGAGGTCTTACTAATGATTTGAACAGGGGCAAAATTATATCTCTTTCTCTGGAGTCCATACCTCTCTTAATACAAGAAAGGACTTTGCTCGCTTTGCAAACAGCAGCTTGGCATTGCATGTTGTTATTGAGCTTATGGTCTACCAAAACCCCCAGATCCTTCTCCACTATGGATTCCCCCAGTTGTACTCCCCCTAGCATGTATGATGCATGCATATTCTTAGGCCCCAAGTGCATAACTTTACATTTATCAACATTAAACCTCATCTGCCACATAGTCGCCCAATTAGACAGTGTATTGAGGTCGGCTTGTAAATTGGAGACATCCTGTAAAGACGTTATTCCACTGCATATCTTGGTGTCATCTGCAAAGAGAGAAATATTACTTTTGATCCCAGACCCAATATCATTTATAAAGATGTTAAAAAGTAAGGGTCCCAGCACTGAACCTTGGGGTACACCACTGATAACCTTAGACCATTCAGAGTAAGAGTCATTAACCACTACTCTCTGAATTCTGTCTTCTAGCCAATTTTCTATCCATTTACAAACTGATATTTCCAAACCTGTAGACTTTACCTTACACATGAGCCGTGTGTGCGGAACTGTATCGAATGCTTTTGCAAAATCCAAGTATACCACGTCCACCGCCACCCCTCTGTCCAAGGTTTTACTTACCTTCAATTGCTGTTTGATATGCAACTCTGTGACTTGCTCGTATTCTTGCTCTTTTATTGCATGTAAAACTTCTCCGATATTGTATGAACACTGATTATCTTAATAAAAATTTATTGAAATTAAATAATCAAATGAGGAAAAATGTCATGTGAAGAATGACTCAGATTGTGCTAATATCCCCATTAGCAAGCAGCCAGTGACTCAGCACTGTCTGAAAAAATGAAAGCCAAACCATCAAAATTATCCATGAACAAAACAGAATGTCACAGAGGAGCGTAAACAACATGCAACAAGTAATCAGGGAGAAAGTCAATAAAACACACTAAATGTTCAAAGATGATATGTAATAATGATAAAATGAATACAGAAGCCAATACTAAGACTGGTAGGGGCATATTTGTAATAAAAAGAATCCAGTAACATTCTTAACCCCTTGCCGCCGGGCATACGCAGATGTGCATACTCGGCTTCCGGGGGGTATACCGGGATGATGCCCGCACCTGCAGGCATCATCCCAGTACCGTTTTTCTGAGCGGCCGATTGGCTTTCCAGCCATAACAACCGATGCAGCTAAAAGCCGCTCGGTTGTTATGCCGGAGGAGCGGGAAGGGACGTCCCCTCTTCCCGCCGCCTCCCGCCGCTCTTACGCTTCCAGCGGCTAGGGAGGGACTGGAATGACGCCGTAAGCGGTGTCATTGCAGTCTCCTAATTGTAAACACGGAATACAGCGACCTCATGACGTCACTTCCCGTTTACTCGGCTGCCAATGGCGCCGGATTTAAAGAAATATACAGTATTCAGAATCGCCGTTTTCGGCGATCTGAATACTTTGAAGTGTAAAGGAGGGATCAGGGGTCTTTTAGACCCCCCGATCCATCCATAAAGAGTACCTGTCACCACTTATTACTGTCACAAGGGATGTTTACATTCCTTGTGACAGCAATAAAAGTGATCAAATTATTTATTTTTTTAAACAATTTATTAATTAAAAAATAATTATTTTTTTTTAAAGCCCCCCCCCCCCCCCCCCCGTCGCCGCGAGCTCGCGCAGCAAATAAAACACATACAAAGTCACGCCCGCATATGTAAACGGTGTTCAAATCACACATGTGAGGTATCGCTGCGATCGTCAGAGCGAGAGCAATAATTCTAGCAGTAGACCTCCTCTGTAACTCTAACCTGGTAACTGGAAAAAAAATTAAAGCGTCGCCTATTGAGATTTTTAGGTACCGTAGTCTGTCGTCATTCCACGAGTGCGTGCGATTATAAAGTGTGACATGTTTGGTATCTATTTACTCGGCATAACATTTCGTTTTTTTTTTTAATTCATGAAAGTGTCACTTTTCCCAAAAAGTTGCATTTAAAACACCGTTGTGCAAATACCACGTGACATAAAATATTGCAGCAATCGCCGTTTTATTCTCTAGAGTCTCTGCTAAAAATATATATATAATGTTTGGGGGTTCTAAGTAATTTTCTAGCAAAAAATATGGATTTTAGCTTGTAAACACCAAATGTGAAAAATAGGCTTAGTTATGAAAGGGTTAATTTCATCCTCTGGCACTTACAATTCCCTATCTATGTACAGTACTGTGCAAAAGTTTTAGGCAGGTGTGAAAAAATGTATGCTTTCAGAAATAGAAGTGTTATTGGTTTATTTTTTATCAATTAACAAAATGGAAAATAAATAAACAGAAGAGAAATCTGAATCAAATAAATATTTGTTATGACTATCCTTTGCCTTCAAACCAGCATCAATTCTTCTAGATCAGTGTTTGCCCTTGTACACACGGTCGGAGAATCTGTCGGAATGCGTCTTATCGGACCGTGTCGTCAGATAATCCGACTGTGTGTGGTATGCATCGGACTGATTCCGTCCGAATCTCCGTCCGACCCAATTTTCCAACATGTTGGAAAGATTTCCCGACCAACTGGGCCGGACGAACCTAATCCGATCATGTGTACAGCATTTTCATCGGACCAAGTGCCACGCATGCTCAGATCAAATTCCTACATCAAAGCTATTGGCTACTAGCCTGAATGTAGTCCCATCGTAACGAAATTATGTCATCACGTTCTGAAAGATCGGATTTTTCGGCCAACTTGGCCCGACCGTGTGTATGGAACAGTTTTGGACACAATCCGTCGGACTAAACCCGACGGGCAAAACCTGACGGATTTGGTTGGCAAAATCTCCGACCGTGTGTACAGGGGCTTTCTCAACTCCAGTCCTCAAGGCGCCCCAACAGGTCATGTTTTCAGGCTTTCCATTATTTTGCACAGGTGATTTGATCAGTCTCATTGCCATAGTAATTGCCACATCTGAGGGAAATCCTGAAAACATGACCTGTTGTGGCGCCGTGAGGACAGGAGTTGAAAAACCCTGTTCTAGATAATACTTGAACACTGTTCTTGAAGGAACTCGGCAGGTAGGTTGTTTCAAACATCTTGGAGAACTAACCACAGATCTTCTGTGGATGTCGGCTGCCTTAGATCCTTCTATCTCAGTGATGGCGAACCTTTTTGAGTCTGAGTGCCCAAACTGAAATAAATAAGTTGGTTTTGTGTTGTAAAGTGCCAACACGGCAATTCGCGAGAAAGGGGTGCTGAGCAAAAGAGAGGGGGTGTGTGAGAGAGATGGGGGTGTGTGTAAGAGAGAGGGGGGTTGTGTGTAAGAGAGAGAGGGGGTTGTGTGCAAGAGAGAGAGGGGGTTGTGTGTAAGAGAGAGGGGGGTTGTGTGTAAGAGAGAGAGGGGGTTGTGTGTAAGAGAGAGGGGGGTTGTGTGTAAGAGAGAGAGGGGGTTGTGAGAGAGAGAGAGAGAGAGAAAGGGGGCTGTGTGAGAGAGAGAGAGGACACATAGAGAGAGAAAGGTGACAGAGAGTGAAGGGGGGCAGATAGATAGAGATAGGGGACACACACAGAGAGGGGGGACATACGGGGGGCAGAGAGAGAGGGGGGACAGAGAGATGGGGGCACAGAGAGGGGGAAGGGGGACAGAGATGGAGAGGGAGGACAGAGGGGGAGGGGTGTGAGAGATGCTGAGAGAGAAAGGGGGCAGAGAGAGAGAGAGATGGGACAGAGAGAGAGAGAGAGAGAGAGAGATATGGGACAGAGATAAAGGGGAAGGCACAGTGAAAGAGAGAGGGGACAGAGAGAGAGGACACATAGAGAGAGAAAGGTGACAGAGAGTGAGGGGGGACAGATAGAGATAGGGGACACACACAGAGGGGGGCACACGGGGGGTGCAGGAGTGTGAGATATGCTGAGAGAGAGAGAGAGGGGGCAGAGAGAGAGAGATGGGACAGAGAGAGAGATACAGGACAGAGATAAATGGGAGGGCACAGAGAAAGAGAGAGAGGGGACACAGAGAGAGAGATACACAGAGAGAGAGAGAGAGAGAGAGAGAGAGAGAGAGAGAGAGAGATATGGGGCAGAGATAAAGGGGAGGGCACAGAGAGAGAGAGAGAGGGGGGACAGAGAGAGAGGGGGGACATAGAGAGAGAGATAGAAAGGGGACACAGAGAGAGGGGGGCACAGAAAGGGGAGCAGAAAGAGGGGGACACGGGGGCTGAAAAAGAGGATAGCTGAGAGAAAGGGAGACCTCTAGCTCTGTCCTTATCTGCAATCCATGCTCTGCCTCCCTGCCCCAGTCTTTGTCTGCAGGTATTCAGTGTATAATTGTGCCCAGTACCTGTCTCCATCCCTGTTCCATCTAGCGGCTCCCTCACAGCCTGCGCCTCTCACCTGTCCTTGTCTTCTGGGCCCACGGTCAGTCTGTTCTGTGGGCCTCACTGTTGAAGGAGGTTTGAGGAGTCCAAGCTCTGGAAGGCGCCAGGGATGCTGCGCCCCTCTTCAGCCATACAATGAAGCAGTGAAGCTCTTCTCTCCCTCCCGTGCGTGCTGTCAGGCCTGTAGCCTACCACGCGGAGAATGTGGGGCCGCCCACTCAGTCGTGCAGACAGTGTCCCGCACCTAGTCGCTGCTTGCTTCTCTCCCTTGCGTGCTCTCAGGTCTGTAGCCTTCCGTGCGGAGGCTGCGGAGCCACCCACTCACTCGTGCAGTTAATTTCCTGCACCTCGCCGCTGTTTGCTGCCATGTTCTCCCCATCGTGAACCAGGACCCTCTCGAGTGCCCACAGAGATGGCTATGCGTGCCAGCTGTGGCACGCGTGCCATAGGTTCGCCATCACTGTTCTATCTCTTTATGTAATTCCAGACAAACTTGCATAGTACTGTGTCGAGTGTAGAAGACAGAAAACGAGTGGGAATAAGAGCAGTGGGTTGTCCAGAGATAATCCAGGCTAGCAAAAGCAAAATTTACCCCACTGTAAGTATAGCATATGTAGCTCTGACTCTCGAAGGAGCGGCTGATTTTAATGGGCTTACCGTTATCTTCTTCACCTTGATTTGCATCTAGGGGTTTCCCGTGGTAGATGGCTCAAGAACTATAGAGACTGACGACAGATCCGCCTAAAGGGATTTTTATTTGCAAAAACGTAGTTAACAAACAGTCTCTCAGTATAGGATCAGAGGGTTTAGGTGAAAAGTCCAGGTACTCTTAAAGTGGTTGTAAACCCTTACAAACCACTTTGACCTACAGGTAAGCCTAGATTAAGGCTTATATGTAGGTCCAAGAAATATCTCCCAAACCTATACGGTATAGGAGATATTTGCCCGAAGACGGGCACCGCTGTCTACTGTGCATGCGCCGTAGACAGTGGCGCGCAGGTGCACTGAGTGTGGCATTGTCGATGACGAAGATGCCGCGCAATGGCGCGCGTCTCGGCTCCCGTGCACATGCGCGGGAGTGACGTCATCGCGGCTTCGCCGAATGACAGCGGCGGAGCTGCAAGGCCCCACCGAGAAGATGGATATGCCGGACTACAGGGGACAGCGGTGACTTCGCTGGCTCCTGTGTCAGGTAAGTGACACATAATGGGCTACTATGCGATGCATAGTAGTCCATTATGCTTTGCCTTTGCAGGGAATGAAAGAGGAAGTAAACTCATCAGGGTTTACTTCCTCTTTAATGTCAAAGACAGTATAGGAGAACTCTCTTACTTTGAATAAATCCAGAGAATAGCCATTCACAGCTGGATCTTCACCCTAATTGGATAGTCCTTCTCTCCCCAGACCTAGCAGCCAACAGGGTGCTTGAGTCAGGAACAAGTCTCTGCCACAGACTTTATTATAGAACACACGTAAGGAAACTTGAAAACTTAGCTTGTGTGGTACCAGTATCTTGCAGCCGGTCCAGCGATAATGCACGAGATTGGATTCGCTCAAGTCCTTCAGCTTTACCAAGCTCTTGTTGAGAAGCTAACCCTTGCGTGGCCTTCTCCCGAAGAGTCCTCCCCTGGATAACTTCGAAGTTGCTGGGCCTCTCCACAACCAGAGACAGCACCGGACCACCTCCGAATCCTTCCTTTAGTTTCCTCGTCTCGGGTTAGCCAGCCCTGAGACGTAATGTTGGGTGGATCCGCACCCCAGGCCATAGGTATCCTGGAGGCTGGTCAGGAGGACCAGGACCATGGAGTCAGAACATACTTCTGGACTGGAACCCTGAAACACGTGACATCTGCATCTTAAGCACCCTCTCTCAGAAGGCACAGCAAGAGTCACACTTCCACTGGGCTGACTCAGAGAGAAAGTAACCTTAAAGCACCCAACCATGCCTGCCAGAAGTGACAGTGCCCCCCATGGCCAGGCAGAACACCTTGCAGTCTACTCAGACTGATGCTGAGGTCAAAATTTTGAGTAATCAAACCCAAACCAAACTGCAGTTTAGATTAAACATTAAATTTCAAAAACACATAGTGCGTGCTACACATATGCAGGATTTGGATTTAAGGGGCTGTAAAGGCTCATGGTTTTTCACCTAATGCATTATGCATTAAGGTGAAAAACCTTCTGCTCCCCCCCAGAGCCCCCCACTTTTTCTTACCTGAACCCGATCATTCCAGTGATGAGCACGAGCCCAAGTGTCTCAGGTCCTCATTGGATAGATTGATAACAGTGGGAGCCATTGGTTCCCGCTACTGTCAATCAAATCCAGTGACACAGGAGCCGGGGGTGGAGCAGAGTCAGCAGCAGGACTCGTGAATGCACCCGCACGGGTGCCCCCATGGAAAGCGGCTCTCCGTGGGCGCACCCGATGAAGAGGAGGAGCCAGGAACACCGCTGAGGCACCCCAGAAAAGGAGGATCGGGTCTGCTCTGTGCAAAACCCTTGCACAGAGCAAGTAAGTATGACATGTCAAATTTTAACAATCACTTTAAGAACGGACATAAATATGGTAAGCAAATCCAGACTGTGAATGTGTGTTTTAACCATAGAGAAAAGTGTGTCCAGCAAAAGACATTGTTGAGGAACCAAACATTCATCAAGATTGGGGCCTACATGCTCCTTTATAAAACCTTAACTACTGGCTCTGCAGTAAATTATGTTTTGTGTGATGAGACCCAGATCTTTGGAAAGCCTACAAAGCCCTAGTGTAGCATTTTTTTCAGGGAGAAGCACAATGCCCCCATAAGGTGCTCATACCACATGCAGACATTGCTATGAGATCCAAGACCCGCAGTAAAAAATATATTAGTGAACAAGAGTTGGAACAACTGGCTGATAGGATTGTGAATGTTATAGGTGTTGCGTACCTGAGTGACCTAGGTGTCCTGTACCTGGTCGAGGCCAAGTTGATGAGAGGGTTTCCCTTTATGACTCTTGTGCTTTTTTCCCCTGAAGTAGATGATAGGGGAAAAAAGAGTGGCACGGGTGCCTGTAGGAGATCCTGGCTGGGAGACACTGTAGTAGGTGCAGAACTGAAGACTGTGCAGTAGGCAACTGGCAGATGCAGAATCTCGGGTGGTCAGAAAGGCAACAATCAGGTGGCAAAGGTAGAGATGCAGGTACCAGAGGCCAAGTCAGAGCCAGGCCAAGGTTGGTATCAGCGAGCAAAGGAAGGTACCAAAACAGAAGGCAGAAGACAAGGTCTTGTCACAAGCTAGAGTCAGCAACAGGATTTCACGAGTAAGTGGAGTCAAACAAGGCAGGTCAGAGCACAGAAGCAAGCACGGATCAGGTCACAGGCAGTAAATCTGATGACCACTCAGAAAGGTTGTTGAGCCTTTCAGAGTTTTAAATAGACTGCTGGGTGCCACAGACAGTTCACGCATGCACACTCATTCTCCTGTTCACTCAAATAGGCAGACGTGTGTATGGCCCTGATTCTGTGCACAGGTCTATGGATAGTACCACGCACATGTGGAGTTCTTTGGACATGGGCATAAACTCAGTTTTCCTTACATTAGGTTTCTCACCTGCATATGATGAGGAGCCCTAGGGTTTGTGACTGCTCTGGAAAAGGTTTTGTTATAGGTCCTGGAGCCTGGAGACTTTGTAGAGCTTTGTGGGGAAAAGCCTCCAGTCCTAGGTCCACATCCTGGTAGGCTCAGCTGCCCACAGACTTTTATATATGTGAGCATACTGATGATCAGGGAGGAGGCTCTCTCCTGCTCTGCTGCTGGGTGAAAAGAGTGCTGACAGAACACTAAAAGGATACAAACATGCAGGGCAAACCTGCTAGGATTGTTCTTCAGTGACCCAGTCTCATGTATGGCTTACCATTGCTAATACCAAAGATGTGCATTATAAAAAAACAAATTGTTTCATTTTGGGTTAGTTCGTCAAGTTAATCATTTCCTTTCATCATATTCGTTATGATAGAATAAATAGTTTTTGAAATTTGTTTCTTATATTTGGATTTGGTTAGTATATTTGTTGTTATTGAAAAGGACGGCTATATTCGTCTTAATGTGTTAATTCATTATTTTGTGAGATAATACTTTGCACTCTGCTTGGGCTGGGTGGAGGTGGATTCATCAGAATCTCCAAATCATCACATAATAATTGGAACTAAATTAATATGGGTTTTATTCGTTATGTTCTGATTCAGTGATTCTGATGGATCCACCTCCATCCAACCCAAACACAATAAGGGTCGTTTCACATGGATCGGTTTTTGATCCATTTTTCAGTAAAAAAAGCAGAAGAAAGGCGCATGAAAAATGCATCCTTTTAAATCCTCGGGAACTCTTTACACCAGTCCTTTGCATTTCAGTTGGGTTTTTAGGCTGCTTTCACACCGCTCTGTTGCAAACACATGGCAAAATGTGGAATTGGGTTTTTCATGCCTTTTGATATGTTTCACTTGCGTTTTTCCCCTGGACATGTGTTGCGTTTTCGATGCATTTTTTGCCACATTTTCCATTCACTTTAACCTCTTGCAGACCAGCCGCCGCAGAAATCACGTTACTGTACGTGATCTCGTGAGGCCCGGATAGCAGGCCTATGGAGCCGCCACGAGCTCCATAGGTCTGACCGCGGGTCCTGTAGACTCGATGTCCATGGGGATACCTGCGATCGTCTTACGGAGAGGAAGAACGGGGGAACTGATGATGTAAACAAGCATTTCCACCATTCTGCCTAGTGACAGGACACTGATCACTGCTCCCTGTAATCGGGAGCGGTGATCAGTGTCGTGCCACACGTAGCTCCTCCCCAAACAAACAATAAACGCTTATTGTGTTTTTTTTTTACCACAAATATGTAGGAGAATACGTATTGGCCTAAACTGAGGAAAAAAAATGTTTTTTTTATATATTTTTTGGGATATTTAATATAGAAAAAATTTAAAAAAAAAATTATTTTTTTCAAAATTGTCGCTATTTTTATGTTTATAGCGCAAAAAAAAAAACACAGAGGTGATCAAATACCACCAAAAGAAAGCTCTATTTATGGGAAAAAAAGGACGTCAATTTTGTTTGGGAGCCACGTAGAACGGCCGTGCAATTGTCAGTTAAATCGTCACAGTGCCGAATCGCAAAACGTGCTCTGGTCTTTGGCCAGCCAAATGGTCCAGGGCTGAAGTGGTTAATGGCGAGGTGCATTTTTTTGTACCGCACCAAAGTTAGACAAAAGATACACCAAAGATACAACAAGCAGGACTTTTAACAATGCAACTGGAACAGAATGAACCAGTGTGAAGAGTTCCAAAGGATTTAAAGGGATGCATTTTCATGCATTTTTTGTCCACTTTTTGTAACTGATCAGAGGGAAAAGGCCCTTTAAAGTCCTGCTTGCTGCATGTTTGGTACATTAAAAAAAGAAGCAACAAAAATAAATCTTCTCCATTGAAATGAATAGAGACAAAAAGTGGTAAAAAGGAATCAAGTAAGCAACACATTGCAGCATGTTTTTTGCAACAAATCAGTGTTAAAGCAGCCTAGGTAGGAATCATCATTTTCTTCCACTTAAAGGCCAGGCTTTTTCTGGAAATTTTTGTTTACAAGTTTAAATCAATATTTATTGTTAGAAAATGACTTATAACATTATACATTTTTTTAGCAGAGACCCTAGGAAATAAAATGGTGATTGTTGCAATTTTTTTTATGTCACACGGAATTTGCGAAGCGGTTTTGCAAACAAATAAGTGAATTAAATGAATTTAAAAATAAACAAAGCACAATATTTTTAAAATGTGAAAGATGATGTTACGCTGAGTATATAGATATCTAACATGTCACGTTTTAAAATTGTGCACACTGGAGTGGCGACAAACTACGCTATGTAAAAATCTCCATAGGTGACACTTTATTTTATGTTTTGGTATAAGTGGTGATACAAAGTAAACATGTGCAAAACAAAAAAAAATGGTTTTGTTTCATTTCTTTATGTTTCTGTTGATTCGGAACCATTCGTAATTTCATAAGACGTGAGTTTTTATATTCTGACTCGTTCGTATTTTCGTAACAGTTATATTTTCGTTCATATGAAATGATTCGTAATTATGTTTCTTTGATTCGCAATTCGTAATTTTGTTAGATACATTTTTTTGTTTATTCGGTACACTACTACTTATTTATTAATTGTTACTTTAGTGAGATTGCCTTTGTCCTTGATTCGTACTTTTGTGGGAAATAAAGAATAATAATCCTCTGCTTGCTTTTCTAATAAATCCTGTACTTACTCCAGTCCACTCCCTCAGTCACGAGACCCGACTCCGTCTCCTTCTCAACTGAATCTAAAAAGATTCAGGAATACAGTGCGACTCAGGCACAAAAGGGATAAGCTGATTGGCTAAAGATATTAAGTAAGATACATCACTCACTAATACACTGCCCATTCGAAAGAACAATTCGAGAGCATGAAATTACGGAACATATGAAATTACGAACATACGAAATTTAAACGCCATTACAAGTTACCTGTTTAGAGTTATACTGTAGAGAAGGTGCTAGAATTATTGCTCTCACTCTACTGTCTGCGGCGATACCTCACATGTGTGGCGTGAATACCATTGTGGCATTCATGGAGAGATGGGAGTGCTTTAAAAAAAAAAAATCTTATTCATTTTATATTTTATTTATTTATTTTACACTTGTCCTTTATTTTTTATTTTTACACTGTTTTTAAAAAAAAAAAATGTATCACTTTTATTCCTACAAGAAATATAAACATCCCCTGTAATAGAAAACAAGCATGACAGGACCTCTTAAATATGAGATCTGGGATTAAAAAGATCTCAGATCTCCTATTTACACTAAAATGCAAAGAAAAAAAAATATGTGATAAAAAAAAAAAAAAAAAAAAAAATGTCCGTTTAAGAGCTATGGGCAGAAGTGATATTATGACGTCATTTCCGCCCTGCAGTGTCATGGAGATGGGTGAGGACCATCTTCCCCTCACTTGTCTCCATGCACAGCACTGAGAAGGATCCGATCACCTTCGCTGCTGCTGACGGCTCCGGGAAGCGGTGGAGGGCACTGGATCAAAGCGGGAGGGGCCCCTCTCCTGCTGCCGATAAAAGTGATCTTGTGGAGAATCCGCCGCAGAGACCACTTTTATTGTGTACTGGACCGCCGGCTGAACATGGGGATACCAGGGTTATGGCAGCTACCTGCTGCTATCACAACGATATCCGTCCCCAAAGTAGGGACGTACATCAGCGTGCGGTGGTCCGGGAGTGGTTAAAAGCATAAGATCTGAAAAAAATGTAAAAAAATGTTTTTTATTTTTTGCTTTTAAAGGTAAAGGAGAGATTTGGGGTCTTTTGGATTTAAAAAAAAAACTTGTTGACTTCCAGCCTGGCCTAGATGTAGTTCCGGTCCTCCAAGGCCATAGAGGTAATCAAAGCGGATCTACTCTTTGATCTCCTGTGTGACCAGCCAGCGCACCATCCGATCGTTTCTCAGAAGAACCAGAAGAAACAGTAAGCCTGAAAAAAGCCCGGAGGGAGTCCCCTTCCACTGCTTTGGATGCCGTCCCATCAGCTCATGAGTCATGGGCCTACTCTCCATGGGGGACACTGGCAACAACAAACTAACCAAACTTAAATAAAAATAAAAAATAAAAGTTTGGGCTGGAGTTGCACTTTAAAACCAAAGTTATTTTTCCGTGAATATAGTCACAACGCTCATGGCTCTTAGCCAAGGATTGGAACAACACGCACAGACTTTTTAGAAGAGTCTGGAGACACTGGGCCAGCACAGCGATGATCCCGGAGAAGGTATTTGCAATTACAAAATTGCTGCAGGAGATAAGGAATAAATAAAGATGAATGCACTAAAAGTGCACTTACCCTTTACTATAAACATTATTATCATTCAATTATGTTCCCATTTGTGAAAGGTCATCTTTAAACATCCTCTCTGTGGGTAGTACAAGTCAATGAGTAAGTCATTGCTGGCTGTGTAAATACAGATCTGCCTCATCAGGATAACACGACCCGCACCATTTACTAACACTCCACTAATTACAGGAGGCACAGAATAATCCCAAATGTTCTCCCGAGGTCTGGTTCACAAGGATATTTTCCCATGCATTATGGAACAGTGTGCTGGGCTCTCGCTCTCTACATATCTATAGATTTTTATCATACATTGTTATTTCTTTTCATTAATATAGTTAGGATTAAGATATTACATTCTGTATACATTGAGTTATGATGTTGCATTAATAATGTTGCCCGGAGGCATACTACATTTATGTTCTAAACTGACTGTGACGCTTGTTAATTATAAGATAGATTGATTTCTGTGTTGCTGTGCTTTTCAATACAGAATTATTGTATTTTTTTATACACTATATCAGCCTTTCTCAACCTTTTTAGCCCAGGGGAACCCTTAAAATTATTTTCAGGTCTTGGGGAACCCCTGATAAAACCCATTCATTGGGGGTCAGTGGGAACAATGCCCCTTACTTTGGTGGTCAGAGAGCTATAAAGATCATTGGTGTCACACCACTGGCTCCTCCAAGTGGCATTGGCTCAGAATTATGTAGGCACCATCAAACAGGAGGTAAATCAGCCACAGCTCAAGGAACCCCTAGCCACCTCTGGAGGAACCCTCAGGTTCCACGGGACCCTGGTTGAGAATGGCTGCACTATATTGTCAAATATACAACCGCCAGACACTTTATTAGATACACCTTGCTAGTATCGCGAAGGGATGGGTGAACGGTTTGGCCAGAGCATAAGTTTGGGCCGAACTTTGGTTGTTTAGATGTTCTGCAGAACACCGAACAATATGCTGTGTTTGGGGCAAATTCAAAAGCCGCCGGAGGTGTTCATTTTAAAGGCTTATATGCAAGTTATTTCCATAAAAAGTGTTTGGGGACCTGGGTCCTACCCCAGGGGACATGTATCAATGACATTTTGTTTTTTTTGTTTTTAAACACCCGTTGTTTGTGAAACAATAAAAATGAAATATTCCTTTAAATATCGTGCCAGGGGGTGTCTATAGTCTGCCTGTAAAGTGGTGCATTTTTCCCGTGTTTAGAACAGTCCCAGAGCAAAATGACATTTCTAAAGGAAAAAAGTCATTTAAAAGTACTCGCGGCTATAATGAATTGAAAAAAATGGCACCCCCCCCCCCAGTCCATTACCAGGCCCTTTGGGTCTGGTATGAATATTAAGGGGAACCCCAAATCAAAATGTTTTAAAAAAAATTGCGTGGGGGTCCCCCCAAATTCCATATCAAGCTCTTCAGGTCTGGTATGGATATTAAAGGGAACCCTGCTCCATTTTTTTTTTAAATGGCGTAGGGGTTCTCCTCAAAATCCATACTTCATGTCTGGTATGGATTTTAAGGGGCACCCTATGCCAACATTTTTTTTTTAAATGGCGTGGGGGTCCCCCCAAAAATCCATACCAGACCCTTATCTGAGCATGCAACCTGGCAGGATGCAGGAAAAGAGGGGGGACGAGAGAGCGCCCCCTTCCTGAACCGTACCAGGCCACATGCCCTCAACATGGGGAGGGTGCTTTGTGGTAGCCTCCCAAAGCACCTTGTTCCCATGTTGATGGGAAAAAGGGCCTCATCCCCACAACCCTTGCCCAGTGGTTGTGGGGGTCTGCGGGCTTTCCAGGCTTCACAAGTTTGTTGCACAATTGCAGCAAGTCCGCATTGCATGACTCCAGATGAACATTCTTTGCAAACATTCTACAAGTCTGCTGCAAGTTTAGTTATGTTGTACAATAGTCATCCCACCACAGGGGTCACGGTTGCTGAATTTTCATGCTGTAGACTCACCACTGCAACTTCGCTCTTGCTAGGGACTTGCCACCAAATTTGCCACAAGTTGGAAACGTGTCTACTAGAACTTGTGCTTCAAGTGCTCTGCAAGTGTGCAAATTGCCAGTGAAAATGTGCAACAAGTTAACAGACTTACAACTCAACACAGTTATCCTTGCTATCTGGGAAACTGCACCAGTCTATACAGTTGTGCTCATAAGTTTACATACCTTGGCAGAATTTATGATTTATTGGCTATTTTTCAGAGACTATGAATAGTATCACAAAAACGTTTCTTTCAGTCATTGTTAGAGTTTGGCTGAAGCCATTTATTATCAATCAAATATGTTTAGTCTTTTTAAATCATAATCACAACAGAAACTACCCAAATGACCCTGATCAAAAGTTTACAAACCCCAGTTCTTTTGTGGTATTTGTGGATGAGGCTCTTTATTTTCTTAGATGGTGAACCTGATCAAAAGTGTACATACCCTGGTGATTTTGGCCTAATAACATGCACACAAGTTGACACAAAGGGGTTTAAATGACCATTAAAGGTAACCATCCTTACCTGTGATCTGTTTGCTTGTAATTAGTGTGTGTGTATAAAAGGTCAATAAGTTTCTGGACTACTCACAGACCATTGCATCTTTCATCCAGTGCTGCACTGACGTTTCTGGATTCTGAGTCATGGGGAAAGCAAAAGAATTGTCAAAGGATCTGTGGGAAAAAGTAGTTGGACTGTATAAAAGAGGAAGGGGATATAAAAAGATATCCAAGGAATTGAGAATGCCAATCAGCAGTGTTCAAACTCTAATCAAGAAGTGGTCAGGTAGACCAACTAAAATTGCATCCACAACTGCCAGGAAAATTGTTCAGGATGCAAAGAAAAACCCACAAATAACTTCAGGTGAAATACAGGACTCTCTGAAAACATGTGGTGTGGCACTTGAAGAAAGATGGGCTGCATGGTCGAGTCGTCAGAAGAAAGCCATTACTATGCAAATGCCACAAAGTATCTGGCTTACAATACACCAAACAGCACAGAGACAAGCCTCAAACTTTCTTTTTGGCACAAAGTCATTTGGAGTGATGAGGCCAAAATGTTGCTTTTTGGCCACAAACATAAACACTACCTTTGGAGAGGATTCAACAAGGCCTATGATCAAAGGTCCACCATTCCTACTGTGAAACACAGAGGTGGATCACTGCTGTTTTGGGAATATGTGAGCTACAAAGGCACAGGAAATTTGGTCAAAATTGATGGTAAGATGAATGCAGTATCTTATCAAAAAATACTGGAGGAACATTTGCATTCATCAGCCAGGAAACTGCATGGGATGTACTTGGACAACCAACATGACAATGATCCAAAACACAAGGCCAAGTCGATCTGTCATTGGCTCCAGAAGAATAAAGTGAAGGTTCTGGAGTGGCCATCTCAGTCTCCTGACCTCAATATCATTGAGCCACTCTGGGGAGATCTCAAATGTGCCATTCATGCAAGACAGCCCAAGAATTTACAGGAACTGGAGGCTTTTTGCCAAGAGGAATGGGAATCTTTACCATCTAAAAAGATTAAGAGCCTCATCCACAAATACCACAAAAGATTTCAAGCTGTCATTGATGTTAAAGGGGGCAATACACCGTATTAAGAACTGGGGTATGTAAACTTTTGATCAGAGTCATTTGGATAGTTTCTGTTGTGATTATGATTTTTTAAAAAAGTAAACACAGTTGATTGATAATAAATGGCTTCAGCCAAACACTAAACATGAGTCAAAGAAAAGTTTTTGTGTTATTCATATTCTTTGAAAAATGTCCAAGAAATCATAAATACTGCCAGGGTATGTAAACTTATGAGCCAAACTGTACATAGATTTCAAGTTTTTACTGAGATCTTAGTAGCAAAACAAAGTTTGTGCAGTAAAAACCACCGACGGAGACACAGAGGTCCACTTTCTGTTGCCTGGAGAAAGGGGGTCTTTTTGTTTCTGAAACATTGGTGTTTTTTATTGTAGAAGCTCCTAAGATCTCAGTAAAAATTTGACATCCACTATTTTTTGTGTACTGGCCATTTTATGTCTTTAGAAATAAACACCCAATGGAAGATCTTTCACACGATAGACAACAAATAAATCAATAATGTGGAATTTAAAGCTGAATTTAGGCTTTGATGTGGCACCATCAGTGAACCAAAAAAGTTTTAATGGCAGTTCCTGACCCAAAAAAA
Organism: Lithobates pipiens; assembly: GCF_037356315.1. Lineage (NCBI taxonomy): Eukaryota > Metazoa > Chordata > Amphibia > Anura > Ranidae > Lithobates > Lithobates pipiens. The sequence continues at coordinate 491,369,997 of NW_027507718.1, read as the reverse complement.
GTTTGAGATTTTCAGCTGAAGTTAGGTCAATGAACCAAAAAGCCTTTATGTTCCCAGCAATAGGAGAGTTATTATAGAAGGCTCGGTGTCTGCTACCTTTCCACGTTCAAGATTTACAGCCTCTGTAAAACTCAGCATTTGACACTTTGATGGCTCTGTCCCCCTGAGGCCTTAACTGTCTCTAGTATGTGTTTGTATGAATGTGAGTTAGGACCTTAGGTAGGCTCCATGAGGGCAGGGACTGATAATAATGTACAATATACACAATATTTTATCAAAAGTATTGGGATGCCTGCCTTTACACGCACATGAACTTTAATGACATCCCAGTCTTAGTCCGTAGGGTTCAATATTGAGTTGTCCCACCTTTCGCAGCTATAAGAGCTTCAACTCCTCTGGCAAGGCCATCCACAAGATTAAGGAGTGTGTCTATGAGAATGCTTGATTATTCTTCCAGGGGGACAAAAGCAAGGCATAGGTAAAAAATTACGGTATTTGCCGGTGTATAAGGCGACCCGGCATATAAGACGACCCCCTAATCTTACATGACAAAAACGCTTTTAAAACTGTACTTACCGTATAAGACGACCCGGCTTTCGAGGCTTCCGAGGCTTCATATTTCTTCCTTCTTCCTGCATTTGCTGGAGCCAATCACGGCGAGCAATGTATTCTATTAATGAATACAAAGCCTGCTTGGATTGGCAGAGGCTGTAACATCATCAGCCCGCGCCTCTCTGACTCTCCAAGCCAATCCGAGCAGGCTACAGAGTAGCCTGCTCGGATTGGCAGAGGTCGTTACTCCAATCCGAGCATGCTTTGTATTCATTTGAATACATCGTCACCAGGATTGGCTCAGCGGTATATACTGTATGTAGCCGAAGCTACATACAGTATTACCGAACACCAAGCAGCCATCCGAGGGGCTGACCCGGCGTATAAGACGACCCCTGCTTTTTGGCCAATTTTTTTACATGTAAAAGGTCGTCTTATACGCCGGAAAATACGGTAAAACGAATACAGCCACCACATTTAGTGATTGGTAAACTGACAAATATAATACATTTTTGTTTTAGGTGTAATGCCGCTTTGCAGGGTAACTCCAAAAAATTAGCAATTAAAAAAAATAATACAGCATATACAACTGCAACACAAGTCATACTGCAATTGAATGATACTAAAAATTTCACTAAGTAAAAAGAAAGATCTTTTCGCACTCGGGCCTCTATTCGAAATCAGCTGCTAGCACTATACTGATACTCTGGTAAAGTATATCAAGATAATATAGAAAAAATGTGCAGCGCTATAAATTATATGTAATAAAGTGCATACAAATAAAAAGGTGCTATGCAATACAGTGAAAAATTAATCTGGTACAAAAAATCTTATGCATAAAGTCATAAAAATTCCACATATAAGTGTTACTAAGAAAAAATCCCAGAGTCCTAAAAGGGAGATAAACCAGACACAGTGCTTGGAATGAGTGAAAAAGGTGGTTGCAAACAGCCAGTACACAATGGAAAACCGCAGTCCATACATATATATATATACAGTATCTCACAAAAGTGAGTACACCCCTCACATTTTTGTAAATGTTTTATTATATCTTTTCATGTGACAACACTGAAGAAATTAGACTTTGCTACAATGTAAAGTAGTGAGTGTACAGCTTGTATAACAGTGTAAATTTGCTGTCCCCTCAAAATAACTCAACACACAGCCATTAATGTCTAAACCGCTGGCAACAAAAGTGAGTGCACCCCTAATTGAAAAATGTCCAAATTGGGTCCAATTAGCAATTTTCCCTCCCTGGTGTCATGTGACTCATTAGTGTTACCAGGTCTCAGGTGTGAATGGGGAGCAGATGTGTTAAATTTGGTGTTATCGCTCTCACTCTCTCATACTGGTCACTGGAAGTTCAACATAGCACCTCATGGCAAAGAACTCTCTGAGGATCTGAAAAAAAGAATTGTTGCTCTACATATAGATGGTCTAGGCTATAAGAAGACAGCCAAGACCCTGAAACTGAGATGCAGTATGGTGGCCAAGACCATACAGAGGTTTAACATGACAGGTTCCACTCAGAACAGGCCTCACCATGGTCGACCAAAGAAGTTGAGTGCACATGCTCAGTTTCATATCCAGAAGTTGTCTTTGGGAAATAGATGAGTGCTGCCAGCATTGCTGCAGAGGTTGAAGGGGTGGGAGGTCAGCCTGTCAGTGCTCAGACCATACACCGCACACTGCATCAAATTGGTCTGCATGGCTGTCATCCCAGAAGGAAGCTCTTCTAAAGATGATGCTCAAGTACACCCGCAAACTGTTTGCTGAAGACAAGCAGACTAAGGACATGAATTACTGGAACCATGCCCTGTGGTCTGATGAGACCAAGATAAACTTATTTGGTTCAGATGGTGTCAAGCGTTTGTGATGGCAACCAGGTGAGGAGTGCAAAGATAAGTTTATATTGCCTACAGTCAAGCATTGTGGTGGGAGTGTCATGGTCTGGGGCTGCATGAGTGCTGCCAGCACTGGGGAGCTACAGTTCATTGAGGGAACCATAAATGCCAACATGTACTGTGACATACTGAAGTAGAGCATGATCCCCTCCCTTCAGAGACTGTACCACAGGGCAGTATTCCAACATAATAACGACCCTAAATACACCTCCATGACGACCACTGCCTTACTAAAGAAGCTGAGGGTAAAGGTGATGGACTGGCCAAGCATGTCTTCAGACCTAAACCCTATTGAGCATCTGTGGGGCATCCTCAAATGGAAGGTGGAGGAACGCAAGGTCTCTAACATCCACCAGCTCCGTGATGTCATCATGGAGGAGTGGAAGAGGACTCCAGTGGCAACCAGGGAAGCTCTGGTGAACTCCATGACCAAGAGGGTTAAGGCAGTGCTGGAAAATAATGGTGGCCACACAAAATATTGACACTTTGGGCCCAATTTGGACATTTTCACTTAGGGGTGTACTGACTTTTGTTGTCAACGGTTTAGACATTAATGGCTGTGTGTTGATTTATTTTGAAGGGACAGCAAATTTACACTGTTATGCAAGCTGTACACTCACTACTTTACATTGTAGCAAAGTGTCATTTCTTCAGTGTTGTCACATGAAAAGATAGAAGAAAATATTTACAAAAATGTGAGGAGTGTACTGACTATGGTAGATATTAAAAATGACCTCTCTCTTTCAATCTACAGAGCTGTTATTTTCTGTAAATTGCAATGCAATATGGCTACCTGGAGGCGTTCTGTACACAGATGGTTTACAGAACGCCTCCCAGATATGTAATTTCCTGCTTATGTGATTGACTCACTGATTTTAAAGTCTGGACTGAGATACAAGTCATCCTCTGCAACAAAATGTCATTTTTGGTGGGATACTCCTAAAGGGAAATGACATCTAAAGGAATGCAGACCCTGCCCATTTCCTCATTATAGCCTTGTAGGTGCAGCAGCTGATAATTATAAAACTACTTCCATACAGATTCACTCAAAACATCGACACAGACAAGCAATCAGATATTTCTTCAGAATAACAAAAGGTAGAAATCTGCAACAGACTTTGTTAAAATCCTTGCAGTGTACATCGATCACCCAGAGGGGAATGTTTTGTTTTTTTTCTCCACAAAAGTAGAGTTGCTCTTTAACTATTTTTTATGTGGTGCTGGCAGGTTTTCTTGAATTGATTCGGACTGAAATAATAGAAAACAAACATTTGGCCACACATTCTATTCTAGATCATAACTGATTCTCTGTGAACACATTCTTTTCTTTCATAACAACACAATACATCAGAACAGAGGATAGAACTGAGGATACTGGTACACAATGCCCCATGCTGCATGTGATTTCATTTGGCACAGAGGCTGAGTAGCGTCATACAAGGCTATAAAACAATCAATCCTACTTCTACTTTTATAAAACTTTGAAAGCGTCACAATAGAAATTGCTATATTGGGCCACGCCACTCAAAATGCCTCAATGCTTTCTGATTGTAAATGAAAGATACAGTAAAAAAAAAAAGAAAAAAAAAAACCTTTTAAAACACACTCCAGAGAAGCATAAAAGTGGAGATAGCATTTGTCTGTGGCCCAATAAATCAGTTTATCGTCTGGTAAAATCAGACACTAGACAGTTTGTTATTGTCGGGCTCCAGTTCACTTTTACGCTTTTCTGAGCTGGAAACTTTCAGCAACTATACTGATAAATGATATTAAAGTGCTACCAAAGTTTATCCAAGTATGGAAAAACAACTTTAATGAGGGTGTTGTACACAAATAATTTAAAATGAATGCAATTATATTTACTGTATATGTGTGTGTGATTTATATAATATATTTTATATATAGATATCTATACAGTATCGCACAAAAGTGAGTACACCCCTCAGATTTTTGTAAATATTTTATTCTATCTTTTCATGTGACAACACTGAAGAAATAACACTTTGCTACAATGTAAAGAGATGAGTGTACAGCTTGTATAACAGTGTCAATTTGCTGTCCCCTCAAAATAACTCAACACACAGACATTAACCACTTAAGGACCGCCGTATTGCAATTGTACGTCATCACAATGGCACAGGCAGGCACAAGCACGTAGATGTACGTGCCTGCCTTCCAGCAGGTGGGGGGTCCGATCGGACCCTCTCCCGCTGGATACGGCGGTCCGGTTCGCTGCAGAAGCGATCCGTGATGAGGGGATGGCCGTTGGTTTCTGGCCACCCCCTCTGGATCGCTCCTGGCCAATGACGAACTTCCTCCCACTGTGTATTGTTTACACAGGAAGGAGGAAGTGATGTCATTCTCCTCGGGGCGGTCTTTTTGACCGGACTACAAGGAGAAGACTAAAAGTAAGTGTGCACCAACACTACACTGACATGTAGGTACACACAGGCGCACAAACCCCCCTCGATCCCCCCCGCCCCCCCCCCAGTCACAGTGTCACTGATTGCATTGATCATTTCTTTACTGATCAATGCATTCAGTGTCAGTTGTAACAGTTAAAACTGTCAGGGCAGTTAGTGTTAGGTCCAGGGTAGCCCCCTATCACCCCCCAATAAAGATTTAACCCCCTGATTGCCCCTAGAGTTAACCCTTTCACCCCCTTTTGCCAGTGTCACTAAGCGATCATTTTTCTGATCGCTGCATCAGTGTCGCTACTGTCGCTAGGTAGCTAGTTATTTTTTTAGGTTCACCGCCAGGTTTTTATATCGCTAGGTACCCCGATATACTACCCAATAATGGTTTTAACCCCCTGATTGCCCCTAGTTAACCCTTTCACCCCCTTTTGCCAGTGTCACTAAGCGATCATTTTTCTGATCGCTGCATCAGTGTCGCTAGTGTCGCTAGGTAGCTAGTTATTTTTTTAGGTTCACCGCCAGGTTTTTATAGCGCTAGGTACCCCGATATACTACCCAATAATGGTTTTAACCCCCTGATTGCCCCTAGTTAACCCTTTCACCCCCTTTTGCCAGTGTCACTAAGCGATCATTTTTCTGATCGCTGCATCAGTGTCGCTAGTGTCGCTAGGTAGCTAGTTTTTTTTTAGGTTCACCGCCAGGTTTTTATAGTGCTAGGTACCCCGATATACTACCCAATAATGGTTTTAACCCCCTGATTGCCCCTAGTTAACCCTTTCACCCCCTTTTGCCAGTGTCACTAAGCGATCGTTTTTCTGATCGCTGCATTAGTGTCACTAGTGTCGTTAGGTAGCTAGTTATTTTTTTAGGTTCACCACCAGGTTTTTATAGCGTTAGGTACCCCCATATACTACCCAATAATGGTTTTAACCCCCTGATTGCCCCTAGTTAACCCTTTCACCAGCGATCACAGTATAAGTGTCACTGGTGACGCTGGTTAGCCAGTTAGTTATTTAGGTTCCCCATCAGGTTTTTATATAGCGCCAGGGACCCCCATATACTACCTAATATAAATTTGAACCCCCTGATTGCCCCTAGTTAACCCTTTCACCATTGATCACCGTATAAGTGTTACGGGTGACTCTGGTTAGTTTGCTTTTTATAGCATCAGGGCACCCACCATTTATTACCCAATAAAGGTTTAACCCCCTGATCACCCGGCGGGTGATATCAATTAGGTTTTAGGGTCAGGGTCTGCGTCGCCCCAGGCAGCGCTAGGTTAGTGCCAGTACTGCTAACACCCACACGCAAAGCATAAACCTCCCGTAGTGGTATAGAATCTGAACAGATCAATATCTGATCTGATCAGATCTATACTAGCGTCCCCAGCAGTTCAGGGTTCCAAAAAAACGCATTGTTAGGGGATCAGCCCAGATACCTGCTGGCACCTGGGTTTTGCCCCTCTGCCCAGCCCACCCAAGTGCAGTATCGATCGATCACTGTCACTTACAAAACACTAAACACATAACTGCAGCGATCGCAGAGTCAGGCCTGATCCCTGCGATCGCTAACAGTTTTTTTGGTAGCATTTTATATTTAAATCCGGAAGGCAGTGCTTGGTTTTCGGGGTCCCGTACGTGGCTAGGCTCCCAAAAAGTCCCCCACATGTGGTATCCCCGTACTCGGGAGAAGCAGCAGAATTTATTTTGGGGTGTAATTTGACTTATGCCCATAGCATGTGTGAGCAATATATCATTTAGTGACAACTTTGTGCAAAAAAAAAAAGTTTGTAATATTCCCGCAACTTGTGGCAAAATATAAAATATTCCATGGACTCAACATGCCTCTCAGTAAATAGCTTGGGGTGTCTACTTTCCAAAATGGGGTCATTTTGGGGGGTTTTGTGCTATTTTGGCATTTTATGGCCTTCGAAACTGTGATAGGTAGTGAGGAGTGAAATCAAAAATTTGCACCCTTAGAAATCCTGAAGGTGGTGATTGGTTTTCGGGGTGCCGTGCGCGACTAGACTCCCAAAAAGTCCCACACATGTGGTATCCCCATACTCGGGAGAAGTAGGGGAATATATTTTGGGGTGCAATTCCACATATAACCATGGCATGTGTGAGCAATATATCATTTAGTGACAACTTTTTGTAAAAAAAAAAAAAAAATGTATTTTTTGTCATTATTCAATCCCTTGGGACAAAAAAAAAAAATATTCAATGGTCTCAACATGGCCCTCAGCAAATAGCTTGGGGTGTCTACTTTTCAAAATGGGGTCATTTGGGGGGGTTTTGTGCCATCTTGGCATTTTATGGCCTTCAAAACTGTGATAGGTAGTGATAGGTAGTGAGGAGTAAAATAAAAAATGTATGCCCTTAGAAATCCTGAAGGCGGTGCTTGGATTTCGGGGTCCCGTACGCAGCTAGGCTCCCAAAAAGTCCCACACATGTGGTATCCCTGTACTCAGGAGAAGCAGCAGAATGTATTTTGGGGTGTCATTTCACATATGCCCATAGCATGTGTGAGCAATATATCATTTAGTGACAACTTTGTGCAAAAAAAAAAAAAGTTTGTAATATTCCCGCAACTTGTGGCAAAATATAAAATATTCCATGGACTCAACATGCCTCTCAGTAAATAGCTTGGGGTGTCTACTTTCCAAAATGGGGTCATTTTGGTGGGTTTTGTGCTATTTTGGCATTTTATGGCCTTCGAAACTGTGATAGGTAGTGAGGAGTAAATTCAAAAATTTGCACCCTTAGAAATCCTGAAGGTGGTGATTGGTTTTCGGGGTGCCGTGCGTGACTAGACTCCCAAAAAGTCCCACACATGTGGTATCCCCATACTCAGGAGAAGTAGCGGAATATATTTTGGGGTGCAATTCCACATATAACCATGGCATGTGTGAGCAATATATCATTTAGTGACAACTTTTTGTAAATTTTTTATTTATTTTTTGTCATTATTCAATCCCTTAGGACAAAAAAAATAAATATTCAATGGGCTCAACATACCCATCAGCAATTTCCTTGGGGTGTCTACTTTCCAAAATGGGGTCATTTGGGGGGGTTTGTACTGCCCTGCCATTTTAGCACCTCAAGAAATGAGATAGGCAGTCATAAATTAAAAGCTGTGTAAATTCCAGAAAATGTACTCTAGTTTGTAGACGCTATAACTTTTGCGCAAACCAAAAAATATACGCTTATTGACATTTTTTTTACTAAAGACATGTGGCTGAATAAATTTTGCCCTCAATGTATGACTAAAATTTAGTTTATTCGATTTTTCTTATAACAAAAAGAAGAAAATATCTTTTTTTTTCAAAATTTTCGCTCTTTTTCCATTTATATCGCAAAAAATAAAAATTGCAGAGGCAATCAAATACCATCAAAAGAAAGCTCTATTTGTGGGAAGAAAAGGACGCAAATTTCGTTTGGGTGCAATATTGCATGACCGCGCAATTACCAGTTAAAGCAGCGCAGTGCGAAATTGGAAAAAGACCTCTGGTCCTTAAGGTGTTTATTGGTCCGGGGCTGTAGTGGTTAATCAATACCAATATCACTGAACAATATGAAATATTCCTCACTGATCCCAGCGCCCAGGGATACTGAGGTATGATGGGTACTAATTTTTTCGGTGTTAATCACAATACTATTTTCAGTGATATTTGTGGAGAACAACTATTACTGGTTTTCAGTAAAAAATGTTGAGAGGTTTTGATGTATAAGGGAGTAAGAATATATTTCCTCCCCTTTTTTATCTTGTTATAACGTTTTATTTGCAATGTTTGTATGTTAATTTTGAATTATTGTATGAATTGCAATTTTCTGTAAATTCTTCATGTAACGAAAATGCAAGATTATTATCATTTTCTATTGGAGATGTTTATAATAAGCATTTACACAGTTGATGTAATATTCTGAGCCATTGGATATGTGCTGTTGGTAGCTTTTATGTTCTGATTAGCTACTGATACTTTGTGTATTTTAGGTAGGATGCATTATCAACCGATACTCTGTGAGCGGGAATGTTAATGGGTTATCACAGATGTGTGACTGCCTTACAATGGAAGATCCTGGATTCTATCTATTGATTGCACTGAATGCTCCAGCAATACACTGATGGTCAGGTTGTCTGATGGTGGTCAGTGCGCTGTGAGGCACGGTGTTATGGTAACGGCGTGTCTTGTCATTCCCGCTGCGAGGTTGGTATTGAGGGTAGGCAGTGCTGAGCAGAGGGGAGGTGGGACGGAGGAGTGTCTCTGTGTCAGGTCTCCCTGTCAGTGCGCCGCCCGCTTTGTACATAAACGTATGAGCTGCGCCGCTTGGTCATGCTCACAGACGAAGACGTAGTGACGAAACGCGTATGACTAAGCATCTGTACGTCATCGCAGGGGAGAAGGTTTGAAACTTTACCCGGGACCCGCCATGGACGCTGAGATCGCTTACTATCTTTGGATCTCAGGACTGCGGTGAGACAAGCCTGATCGCTCCGCGTATGATTAATGACTTGATGATTGTATATTGTGTACGTATGTTTTATTAAGCGCATGAGATTTTAAAAAAAATAAAATGGTTTGCACTATGGAATATTTTTTATTTTTCCTACATGTGAATCTATGCTGAATGGAGTACTATTGAATCAAAGATATAGTTATAAAGAAATCAAAGGAGTCTTTAAACTACTATTGCTGACAACCGTATTGGCATTTGGTTTGATTGGAAGCATTACTATAAGGAATCTGAGGAACCAATGTGTTTTGTGATGTGCCTGTAACCCTTTAAGTTCTGGTAAGTGTTTTACCATAAGGGGTGCCACTGTGTGTGAAGCTTCTGCGCACTGGTGTCTTTTACTTGGAGATGGACTATCTTTCTCATCACCTCGTGAATACTGCAATGGATGTCATGTAAACACTTGTTTTTGGACTTTAAAAAAACCTTTTGGTGTATTCCTTGAGAAACTGTCATCCTTTTCCGTATATATATTTTTTATGTATATTGGATTGAAAAATATTTTTATATTTAGCGCTGTCAACACAGACATTAATGTCTAAACTGCTGGCCACAAAAGTGAGTACACCCCTAAGTGAAATTGCCGAAATTGGGCCCAAAGTATCAATATTTTGTGTGGCCACCATTATTTTCCAACACTGCCTTAACCCTCTTGGGCATGGAGTTCACCAAAGATTTCCAGGTTGCCACTGGAGACCTCTTCCCCTCTTCCATGAGGAACTCACGGAGCTTGTGGATGGTAGAGACTTTGCGTTCCTCCACCTCAATAGGGTTTAGGTCTGGAGACATGCTTGGCCAGTCCATCACCTTTACCCTCAGCTTCTTTAGCAAGGCAGTGGTCACCTTGGAGGTGTGTTTGGGGTCAATATCATGTTGGAATACTGCGGCCCAGTCTCCGAAAGGAGGGGATCGTGCTCTGTTTCAGTATGTCACAGTACATGTTGGCATTCATGGCTCCCTCAATGAACTGTAGCTTCCCAGTGCCAGCAGCACTCATGCAGCCCGAGACCATGACACTCCCACCACCATGCTTGACTGTAGGCAAGACATACTTGTCTTTGTACTCCTCACCTGGTTGCCACCACACACTCTTGACATCAACTGAACCAAATACATTTATCTTGGTCTTAGACCACAGGACATGGTTCCAGTAATTCATATCTGCTTGTCTTCAGCAAACTGTTTGCAGGCTTTAGCCACGTACACACGATCAAACAATCCCGTGGACAATCCGCCCGTTTGTGGGCTCCGGCAGACTTTTTTTTACCCAAAAGTCCGGTGGACTAAGAAAGTAGTTTTGCACATCAATCTGTCCGCCGGACTCGCATTTCGGCGGACAATATGGCCGCGTGTGTGCAGTCCGGCGGACAATACGGCCGTGTGTGTGCGCTAGTCTGCCGTACTTTTGAAATGAACGGACTTTTCCCGCCCAGAGAAAAGTCCGCTCATTTTGAGCACGGCTCCAGGTAGCCGGGACCAGCGAAGGAGGCGTCACTGGCCCCGTCACCTGGTATGGAGTTAAAGGGGAATCCCTACGCCGAAAAAACGGCGTGGGGGTCCCCCAGGTCCATATCGGACCCTTATCTGAGCACGCTACCCGGCCGGCCAGGAAAGGGGGTGGGGACGAGCGAGCGGCCCCCCTCCTGAGCCATACCAGGCTGCGTGCCCTCAACATGGGGGGGTGCTTTGGGGAAAGCACCTTGTCCCCACCTTGTCCCCATGTTGATGAGGACAAGGACCTATTCCCGACAACCCTGGCCGTTGGTTGTTGGGGTTTGCGGGTGGGGGGCTTATCGGAATCCATGAGCCCCCTTTAATAAGGGGGCCCCCGGATACCGCCCCCCACCCTATGTGAATGAGTATGGGGTACAATGTACCCCTACCCATTTACCTGTGAAATAAAAAAAAAAAACACAACACACAAGGGGTAAAATAGTTTATTGCACAGCTCCGGAGGTCTTCTTCCGTCTTCGGGGGTCTTCTCGCCGGACTCCTCCGCTATCTTCTGCTAGCTCTTTTACTAGCGGAGGAACCCGGCTTTCTTCTTCAGGGTTGTCTGGAAGAGGCCCTTGTCCTCATCAATATGGGAACAAGGTGCTTTGGGGTGGGGGGGCCGCACGGCCCCCCTTCCCCAAAGCACACCCCCATGTTGAGGGCACGCAGCCTGGTATGGCTCAGGAGGGGGGGCGCTCGTCCCCACCCCCTTTCCTGGCTGGCTGGGTAGCGTGCTCGGATAAGGGTCTGATATGGACCTGGGGGGGGGACCCACACTCCGTTTTTTCGGCGTAGGGATTCCCCTTTAAGTCCATACCAGGTGACTGGGCCAGTGACGGGTCCTTCACTGGTCCCGGCTACCTGGAGCCGCGCTCAAAATGAACGGACTTTCCTCCGTGTGTATGGGCGAGTCCATTCATTTGAAAAGGCCAGCGGTACGGCGGATAGTCCAGCGGACTTAGTCCGCCGCACCTAGTCCGGTGCAAAATTACCGTGTGTGGGCAGGTAGCTCGTTCGGAAAGTCCGGTGGACAGTCCGGCGGTTTGTCCGCCAGACTAAGTCCGCCGGATAGTCTGATACGTGTGTACGCGGCATTTCTTGTGCATCATGTTTAGAAGAGGCTTCCTTCTTGGGTGACAGCCATGCAGACCAATTTGATGCAGTGTGTGGCATATGGTTTGAGCACTGACAGGCTGACCCCCCACCCCTTCAACCTCTACAACAATGCTGCCAGCAATCATACGTCTATTTCCCAAAGACAACCTCTGGATATGACACTGAGCATGTGCACTCAACTTCTTTGGTCGACCATGGCTAGGCTTGTTTTGAGTGAAACCTGTTAAACCGCTGTATGGTCTTGGCCACCATGCTGCAGCTCAGTTTCAGGGTCTTGGCAATCTTCTTATATCCTAGCGCAACAAATTCTTTTTTTCAGATCCTCTGAGAGCTCTTTGCCATGAGGTGCGATATTGAACTTCCAGTGACCAGTATGAGAAAGTAAGAGCGATATCAAATTTAGTACACCTGCTCCTCATTCATACCTGAGTCCTTGTAACACTAACGAGTCACATGACACTGAGGAGGGAAATGGCTAATTGGGCCCAATTTTGACATTTTCACTTAGAGGTGTACTCACTTTTGTTGCCAGCGGTTTAGACTTTAATGGCTGTGTGTTGAGTTATTTTGAGGGGACATAAAATTTACACTTTGTGTGATGAGACCAAAATTGATCTTCTTGGCCACACCCATAAACACTACATTTGGAGAGGAGTCAACAAAGAGATGAAAGGTCCACCACTCCTACTGTGAAACATAGAGATGGATTGCTGATGTTTTAGGTATGTGTGAGCTACAAAGGCACAGGAAATTTGGTCAAAATTGATGGTAAGACGAATGCAGTATGTTATCAAAAAATACTGGAGGAATATTTGCATTTATCAGCCAGGAAGCTGCGCATGGGATGTACTTAGACATCCAACATGACAATGATCCAAAACACAAGGCCAAGTTGACCTGTCATTGGCTACAGCAGAATAAAGTGAAAGTTCTGGAGTGGTCATCTTAGGCCGCGTACACACGCGGGGACTGTTCGCCCAACTTTGTCCGTCAAACAGTTTCGGCAAACAGTCCGCTCAAAATTAGCATGGACGGACATGGCCACACACGACGTACGAACAGTTTGCTGAAACCGTGCGCGATGACGTGAACGGCACGTACGACGGGACGCAAAATACGACGTCCTATACATTGCATTACAACTTTCGGCGTGTAAATCCTTTCTGAGCATGCGCGGAACTTAGTTTGACGAACAAGCCTACACACGAGGGGACTGTTCGCTGAAACCAAGTATCAGCGGACAGTTTTTCGGAAATTCCGAAAAACCTTGTTCAGCAAACTGCTCGCTGAAACTGTCCGCTGAAAGCCCACACACGGGCGGACTGTCCGCCGAAACACTGTTCAGCGGACAAAGTTGGGCGAACAGTCCCCGCGTGTGTACGCGGCCTTAGTCTCCTGATCTCAATATCATTCAGCCACTCTGGGGAGATCTCAAACTCGCAGTTCATGTAAGACAGCCCTGGAATTACAGTAACTGGAGGCTTTTTGCCAAGAGCAATGGCAGCTTTACCATCTGAGAAGATAAAGAGCCTCATCCACAAATACCACAAAAGACTTCAAGCTGTCACTGATGTTAAAGGGGGCAATACACAGTATTAAGAACTGGGGTATGTAAACTTTTGATCAGGGTCATTTGGGTAGTTTCTGTTGTGATTATGATTTAAAAAGACTAAACACAATTGATAAAAAATGGCTTCAGCCAAACACTAACCATGAGGGAAAGAAATATTTTTGTGTTATCACTCATATTCTCTAAAAAATGGCCAAGAAATCCTGCCAGGGTATGTAAACCTATGAGCACAACTGTATATATATATATATATATATATATATATATATATATATATATATATATATATATATATACACACTATATTGTCAAAAGTATCGGGATGCCTGCCTTTACATTAATTTAACCACTTTCAGACCGGACCATTTTGCTGGTAAATGACCAGAGGTCTTTTTACAATTTGGCACTGCGCTGCTTTAACTGGTAATTGCGCGGTCATGCAATGTTGTACCCAAACAAAATGTGCGTCCTTTTTTTCCCACAAATAGAGCTTTCTTTTAAAGGTATTTGGCTGACTCTGTGATTTTTATTTTTTGCGATATAAACGTAAAAAGACCGAAAATTTTGAAAAAAATTATATTTTCTACTTTTTGTTATTAGAAAAATCCAATAAACTAAATTTTAGTCATACATTTAGGCCAAAATGTATTCAGCCACATGTCTTTGGTAAAAAAAAGTCAATAACTGTATATTTATTGGTTAGCGCAAAATTTGTCACATCTACAGACTAAAGCCGCGTACACACGGGCGGACTGTATGGCCTACTTAGTCCGTCATACAATCCGACGGACAGTCCGTCATACTTTCGAATGAACGGACTTGACTTGACAAACAGTCAGTCGAAAGCTTGCGCGATGACGTGTACAGCACGTACAACGGGACTAGAAATAGGAAGTCCAATACACAGCAATGCAACCTTCCGCCGTGTAAATCCTTTCTGAGCATGCGCCATTCTTAGTCCGTCGAACTAGCCTACTCACGAGCGGATTGTCCGCTCAAACCAAAGTATGACGGACAGAATTTTCAAAAATCCGAAATACTCAGTACGCCAGACTGCACGCTGAAAAAGTCAGCTGAAGCCCACACACGAGCGGACTGTCCGCTGAAATGTGTTTCGACGGACTAAGTAGGCCATACAGTCCGCCCGTGTGTACGTGGCATAAGGTACATTTTCTGGAATTTACGCAGCTTTTAGTTTATGACTGCCTATCTGTTGAGCCCATTGAATATTTTATTTTTTTGCCTCAAGCGATTGAATAATGACAAAAAAAATAAAAAAAATTTTTTTTTACACAAAGTTGTCACTAAATGATATATTGCTCACACATGCCATGGTTATATGTGTAATACATGCTGCTGCTTCTCCCGAGTACGGGGATACCACATGTGGTCGACTTTTTGGAAGCCTAGCCGCGTACGGGGCCCCGAAAGCCAAGCACCGCCTTCAGGATTTCTAATGGCGTACATTTGTAATTTTCACTCCTCACTACCTATCACAGTTTTGAAGGCCATAAAATGCCAAGGTGGCACAAACCCCCCCCAAATGACCCCATTTTAGAAAATAGACACCCCACCTATCTGACCCTCAAACTTATATCACCTGGGGGTTAAACCTTTATTAGGTAATCAATGGCGGGTGCCCTGAATGTATAAAAAAATAACCAACCAACCAGCGTCACCTGTAACAGTTATATGGTGATCACTGGTGAAAGGGTTAACTAGGGGGCAATCAGGGGGCTTTATGCGGTAGTATATGGGGGTCCCTGATGCTATAAAAAGCTGCGGCGAACCTAAATACCTACCTGTCTAACTAGCGTCACCTGTGACACTAATACAGCGATCAGAAAAACGATTGCTTATTAGTGACACTGGCGACGGGGGGTGATCACGGGGTTAAACCTTTATTGGGGGGGTTAGGGGGGTACCCTAGACCTAAAGGGGGCTAACCCTAACTGCCCTAACAGTTATTGCAGTCACAAATGACACCAATGCAATAATAAAAAAAAAAATAATGCAATTGGTGTCACTGTGACTGGGGGTGCAGGGGTGATTGGGGGGGTGATCGGGGGGTGAAAGTGTGCCTGGCATGTTCTACTGTTAGTGTAGTGTGTTGGTGCAACTCACTAATCATCTCTCCTCGGTGCCGGAACGAAAAAGACCGACACAAGGAGAGATTACATCACTTCCTCTGCCTGTGTTTACAATACAGGAGAGGAAGTGATGTAGGGGAAGCATTTCATTCGTCAGGAGCGATCGCGAGGGGGTGGCCATGAATGAATGGCCGCCCCCTCATCCCGGATCGCTCCTGCAAGGAATCCGACCGCCGCTGGCACCGGGGGGGGCCCTGTCGGGCCCCCCACCCGCGGGAAGGCATGGAAGTACCTGTACGCCAATATGCCTGCCCGTGCCATTCTGCCGACGTACATCGGCGTGCGGCGGTCGGCAAGTGGTTAATTGCATCCCAGTTTTATTCTGTAGGGTTCAATATTAAGTTGGCCCATCCTTTGCATCTATAACAGCTTCAACTCTTCTGGGAAGGCTGTCCACAAGGTTTAGAAGTGTGTCTATGGGAATGTTTGACCATTCTTCCAGAAGCACATTTGTGAGGCCAGGCACTGATGTCGGACGAGAAGGCCTAGCTTGCAGTCTCTGCTCTAATTCCTCCCAAAGGTATTCTAGGTATTCTAGGTCAGGACGCTGTGCAGGCTAATTAACTTCCTCCACCCCAAACTCACTTATCAATGTCTTTATGGACCTTGCTTAGTGCACTGGTGCAGCGTCATATTGGAACAGGAACGGGCCATCCCCAAACTGTTCCCACAAAGTTGGGAGCTAAGGACAGCACTGAGACACCGTAGTCAATGTCCGAATTCAGGCAAACTTTAGCCTTATTGCACAAGAGGTTGCAGCAGCAGCAGTAGACACTAGCATCCTGCATAAAAGTCTGTACTTACAGTGTCCCTGGATACTTGGATGCCACCTTCCAATATCCAAAGACTTTCCTCAGTGAAACTACCTTGCATAGTTGCAGCAAGTCTCAGGAAGTAGGCCCCTAGCTCAGTAGAAGCTGGGACCTCGGTGAACACAGTCAGATTTTCTTCTGGGCTGCCTGAAAGAGCAGCGATCCTTTAGGCTAGGAAATTCTCCTCCTGAACAAGAACAGGGCTGTTTGCTATTTATGCACCCTCCAGCCACTTACAGGGCACCCTTCCCTAGGGATTGGCTGTGACAGCATAAATATTCAGACTGCTGATTTGCATCCCCCCAACCCACTATAGTCTGGAAGCCTCCACAAGACGGCAGGAAGCAATCACCCACTGCTCTTCTAAATACAGTGGAGTCAAACAAAGCTAAATTTGCCTAACTCTCCTAGTAGCCTATATGGGGTCGGTGCTACAGGGGCATACCCCCATTCTTTCACAGTACAGGAAGAGACCAAGGAAGTATGTTGTGAGGACCTGGACAACATTCCACAGCAGATCCATCCAGGTCTTCTTCATATTGTACTTTCATGTTCTTGTCTTGTAATGTGGCTGACACTTCAGTGATTTTTAATCCTGCAACATATTATATATATATATATATATATATATATATATATATATATATATATATACTGTATATGTCGTTTGTGTATATTTTCTTTACTTTGATATAAAAAAATGGCTCTTTAAAGTATTCCATAAGGCTGGTGCACCCTTCTTTTTTGTCTTTATCGTAAAGGTTTTATATAAACGACAACAATATACCACTTGCCGACCACCTACCTGAAAATATACGTCTTATAGTTTGACATTAAATACCAGGGTTATGGCTGAAGCTAATTGAATAAAGATGTGATGCGCTAATTACAAAACATTCAAATAGCCACAACAAGACTAAAAATGTGCAATTATAGAGCTATATAAAGTGCAACCGTGCATAAATCAATCAGAGAATATCCCTATACATATATATCAATGAGTTAAAAAACCATGCCGGTGATTGATAAGTGCAAAAAAACACAAAAAAAAAAAAAAAAAAAAAATTCATTACCCAGCACATTGCACGTTTAATTGAGTGTGCTTACCGAATTGCACGTTTTGATTTGATTGTGTATGGGACATTTTATACAAATCACGATTTAATATTTATTTATTTTTCTTTGTTACTCACAGCAGTGAGATAATTGCATAGTATTAACACTATCTGCACGGACCATCACGGATGGATCTATCACCCAGCACGTTGCACGTTTAATCTCGTGTGCCTACTGAATTGCACGTTTAAAATTTGTGTCCATTACTATTTTCGCTGTGTTACCCACAGCAGTGAGGTAATTACATAGCATTTACACCACCTGCACGGATCACCACGAATGGACTCATTACCCAGCACATTGCACGTTTAATTGAGTGTGCTTACCGAATTGCACGTTTTGATTTGATTGTGTATGGGACATTTTATACAAATCACGATTTAATATTTATTTATTTTTCTTTGTATATATATATTACACGCTGGACACGTGCATATATCTTATATCTTATTTTTTACGTTAAACATTTATGTGTTTTTTTTTTGTGTTTTTTTGCACTTATCAATCACCGGCATGGTTTTTTAACTCATTGATATATATGTATAGGGATATTCTCTGATTGATTTATGCACGGTTGCACTTTATATAGCTCTATAATTGCACATTTTTAGTCTTGTTGTGGCTATTTGAATGTTTTGTAATTAGCGCATCACATCTTTATTCAATTACCTTTACCAGTGAGAGACAACTCATTTAGTGATTGCTGCTTTTTTTCATTTGCTATTCTCGCCCTCTCCTATCTTTTCCATAGAGCGCGGAAGTCTCTATATATATTCACTATGGCTGAAGCTAAATGCCATAACCCCAGAAATTTTTTTTTCCTTTGGGTGGCTGGCTTTCCAATAAAAGTGATCCCAGCAGTGGATTTGCCGCAATATCTCTTTGAGAAGCAGGGGGAGAGCTGCCCCCACCCTACCTCTTCCTGATCGGTAGCTCCATGAAAACATCTGGCATCGGCTGGGTTTTTCCATAGAGATAAGTGTTGCCTAGATGGCCACTGCTCATCTCTATGCCCTTGGAGCCTCGGAGCAACATCACTTAAGGTTCCCAGGTCTTAAAACTTTTTTGTTTTTGTTTTTTAAAGCAAAAAATAAAAAAAATAAAAAATTAAAAACATTATTTATTTTTATGTTTCACAAATAATTTTTTATCTTTTGCTTTTAAGGGTAGAGGATAGATTTGGGGTCTTTTAGACCCCAGATCTCTCCATAAAGAGGACCTATCATGCTGTATTGTTATCACAGGAGACGTTTTGCATTCCTTGCGATAGCAATAAAAGTGATCATACATTTTTTTTTTTTAAAGGGACAGTGTAAAAATGAAAAAAAATATACAAAAAAAAAAAAAGTTGAAGGCGCCCCTGTCTCCGCGTGCTTGCATGCAGTAGTAAGCGCATACGTAGGTCACGCCCACATATGTAAACGGTGTTTGCACCACACATGTGAAGTATCTCTGTGAACGTCTGAGCGAGAGCAATCGTTCTAACAAATAGTATTTGAAAAACTGCACAAAAACCATGTGACAAAAAATTAATTGTCTAGCAAAAAATACTGATTTAAGCTGTCAGCAACAAATGTCAGAAAAAGGCCTGGTCCTGAACTGGTTAAACAGTGACTTGTCAATAAGTCGTCAATTACAAAAAACAAAAACAAAATTGACTCAAATTATTATAGTTTATTCTTAAAGTGACCCTTGTTGGAAAGTTAAATTAGCCAAAAAGCTCTCCCTGCAAAAATAGTAAAGTAAATACCTCTCCCACTAGCTGTGCTGACATGCGCCTCTCTACCGAAGAGAGATCTTCCTTTCAAGTCAGTTGATAAACAAGTTTAAGTCATAGGAGTGTCAGTCTCCTGTGTCCACCAATGTGCTCATTGGTTCCTCCCTCTAGCCACCTTATTAACACAGCACCCTTGAGGTAGGTGGGAGGAACCATTAGGCACAGGAAATTGACACTCCCGGAAGTGTCAGTTTCTGAACAGATTCTAGAGGAAGGTTTCAAAAAAGAGAGGGGTCAGCAGCATGGGCAATAGGAGAGGTAAGTATGTATATCCTTTTTTAACTGCTTTCCGGTCGCTTCACACACATATACTGTGGCAGAAGGGCACGTACAGGCAGAATATCATACCTGTACATTACCCTTTAAGAAGTGGCTTGCGGGTGTGCGCCCGCCGCGAGCTCTGTGAGTGAGATCGGGGGTCGAGTCTGCGGGGTTACCCGCAATCGACGTCACAGAGAGGAATAACGGGGAGATGCTAATGTAAACAAGCATTTCCCCATTCTGCCTAGTGACACTGACACTGATCACAGCTCCCTGTAATCGGGAGCGGTGATCAGTGTCGTGTCACACACAGCCCCTCCCCCCCACAGTTAGAATCACTCCCTAGGACACACTTAACCCCTAGAGTGCCACCAAGTGGTTAACCCCTTCACTGCCAGTTACATTTACACAGTAATCAGTGCATTTTTAATTGCACTGATCGCTGCATAAATGTGAATGGTCCCAAAATTGCGCTAAAAGTGTCCAATCTGTCCGCCATAATGTTGCAGTCATGATAAAAATCGCCATTACTAGTAAAAAAAAATTAATTATTAATAAAAATGCCATAAAGCTATCCCCTATTTTGTAGACATTATAACGTTTGCACAAACCAATCAATAAATGCTTTATGCGATTTTTTTTTTTTTTTACCAAAAATATGTAGAAGAATATGTATCGGCCTAAACTGAGGGGAAAAAAGAAATGTATTAATTTTTTGGGGATATTTATTATAGCAAAAAGTTAAAAATAATGCGTTTTTTTTTCAAAATTTACGCTTTATTTTGTTTATAGCCCAAAAAATAAAAACCGCAGAGGTGATCAAATACCTCCAAAAGAAAGCTCTATTTGTGGGGAAAGAAGGACGTACATTTTGTTTGGGAGCCACGTGGCATGACCGTGCAATTGTCAGTTAAAGTGCAGAATCGCAAAAAGTGCTCTGGTCTTTGGCCAGCCAAATGGTCCGGGGCTTAAGTGGTTAAAGGGACAGCTCTTGGCTAAATTTAGTTTTCTGACAGGGTTACCTTCAAGGAAAACTGAACAGGGCACCATATTCTTTAAGTTTGGTTCACAGTAAGCTGAGCTGCATCACTCAATGCCAAACCATTGCTTGAATAGCACATAACTTGGGATGTAAAAAATTTAACGTAAAAACATGGTATTCTTATATTGTACTGCTCATGTATAACTGACTTGTAAGGACACACCTTAAATATGAGCTCAAGTTTAAGGTTTTGTTAAAAAAAAATCAAGCTAAATTAATAAATGGTAGATTATTTCACATACAGTAAAAGGATGAAGCAAAATTGGCATGCTCACTTGGAAAGAAATCCATCTTAGAGAGGAATACATTAATAGGTCTAAATATATCCAAGGTTAATATAAAGATCTGGCTAATTATATATATTTTTTCCTGGAATTGTGTAAAGGACAAGCAGAAATATACACTATATTGTTAAAAGTATAAGGACGCCTGCATTTACACGCACGCAAACTTTAATGGCACCCCAGTCTTAGCCCCTAGGGTTCAATATTGAGTTGGCCCACCCTTTGCAGCTATAACAGCTTCAACTCTAAAAGGCCAGGCTCTGCTCGAATTCATCCCAAAAGTGTTCTTTTGGGTTGAGGCCAGTCAAGTTCTTCTACCCCAAACTCGCTCATCCATGTCTTTATGGACCCTGCTTTGTACACTGGTGGGCAGTCATGTTGGAACAGGAAGGGGCCATCCCCAAACTGTTCCCACAAAGTTGAGAGCATGAAATTGTCCAAAATGTCTTGGTATGCTGACATCTTAAGGGCTCATTTACACTTGCTTCGGCTTCAACACACATTAACGGCTAGTTTATACTTGTTTCAAAACAAGGCTTTAGACAGGCTTTCTGAATGCCAGTCAATGGTTAGCTTACAGTCCTGTTTACACCTTACATCTTTCTTTTGCTTTGCTTCGGCTTCACTTCAAAAATTGTACCCCATGTACCTTTTGTGGTCCTTCAAAGCCTCCATAGAAGTCTATGGCAAAGCTCTCTTGAAGCCCCACTGAAGCCCCACCAAGCCTCACCGAAGCCCCTAACCATTTTATTTAGTGACAAGGGCTTGGACTGGCATTCAGAGAGCTTTAACAAAGCCTGTCCAAAGCAATGTTTTAAAGCAAGTGTAAACTAGCCCTTAGATTTCCCTTTACTGTTACTAAGGGGCCAAGCACAATCCCAGAAAAACAACTTCACACCTTAATCTACCCTCCGCCATATGATTTGGACCACTGCACAAAGCAAAGTCCATAAAGACATGGATGAACTGTATGTATGGTCGTGTGTACTGGGCTAATGCATAGCTGCATGGTTAGTAGCCATTTTTTCATTGTGCAGCTCATCCCAGCCATGTTGTCCAGTGAAGGACATAACACCGTAACCTTACCCCCACCTTTTACTTTAAGTTGTCTAATACATAAAACTGTTGACTGAGGCCAGGAGGACCTCATCAGTCCAGTGATTAGACACAAGGTAAAAAATCAAAGAATCCTTGGACCTGGATAAATTACTGAATTATACACCAGCTATTTCGTCCTTAGCACATGATACCTGCCCTATTTAAGCATTTAAGCAAGAAGATAAAACAATCGGTAGCAACATGCGCTACCTTTATGTGAAAAAAGGAGACTGATGGTTTGGAGTGGTGGTGTTTATAGTGCTCTGTATTTGTTGTTTACCATAATGTCATTGCTAACTGTAGAATGTTTTTATTACTTTGATTGGGTATAGTGAGAAGTACAGTTCTGTGTTGCCTTGCATATTTCCCTATCATTGGGTGTGCATCTTTTTAATCAAAAAAGTCTCTATTTAATTACATCTCAAGCTGTGGTTGACCCTTCCCTTACTTTGCATTCCTGGGACAACCCTTGTCCCATCCAGGTACAAGTTATATATAGACAACAGAAACCCAGACTTTCCATTACCCAATCCACAATCTAAGGTTAGAAACCCCCAAAAATCTGTCACCCTTCCATATCTAGAGAACAAACAGATACCTGTCGTAAATGGCTCAATTCATATAACGTGCAGACAGTGTAGTAAGATAGTTCTGACACTTCAGCATGTTTTATAACTTCCAAAATATTAATAGCACAGCCCTATTAGGGACATATTTACTTTCCTCAGATAATTTGTAGCGTTTTAAGTCCAGACACTACGTCACATCATATGGGAAACCACTGGTACCCCTTATGCCGCGTCCACACGACCGGACTTTCTGGCAGACTAGGTCCTACGGTCTTCCTGATGGACTTTCGGCGGAGGTCTGTTGGACTTTCCGAACGAACGGACTTGACCACACACGAATGGACTAAGCCCGTTCATTTTGAACGTGATGACCTAAGACTGGACAAAAAAGGAAGTTCAGTAGCCAATAGCTTCCCTTGCATCGTATTTGGTCCGTTGGACCAGCATACAGACAAATGGTTTTCCCGATAGGAATGGAGTCCATCAGACAGATTTTAAACATGTTCTATTTCTAGGTCCGTCTGATTTTTTTTAGATGCAAAACTACCGGATTGTCAGACGGACTGATTCCATCGGACCTAGTCTGCCAGAAAGTCCGGTCATGTGTACGCGGCACTATTCTTCCTAGGTAAAAAAGACATTGGAAAAATGCGATCTTTATATTTGTTTTGAAGCAAATTTCCTGCTGGACGATAATATGGATGTTAGCAGTCTGTAAACAGTAGAGATGCATAGATATGAATATTTATCACAAATTGTACCTGGGACATGGTCATGAAAGTGATGACCTCCCAGCAATCAACCCCTAGACAAGATGATCAGATGATTGGTCTTTTCTTAGCTGTCAACACCCCTTTGATCCCAAATAAAAGGGAGATGCCAGGACAGTTTGACTGTTCTCCTTTACCATCAAATCAGGAACATCTACCAAGTTTGAGAACTGATTAACACCTGGCTTATCGACCAAACTCTGTTCAATCCAGGACATTGCCCAAGTATTCTTCCTCCACCATTCTACCTTATTTCTCTGTTGCTGTATATTGTCTTTATTTGTTTGATACACCTTTTTATGTAAATATTTTATTTTCACAACTTTTGACCTTTTCATTATTAAAACCTTTTTTTGAAAAATGTTAACCTTTTCCCTAAGCTCTTAATGCAAGCTTACCAAAAATCTATCTCTTGAAGAGTGCTACAGTATAAAATAAACTTTCTGAACATACGTCTGTGGTGACAGTGTGTGTTACAGACAATTATTCTAAAATCATAATTGTAATTCTAAATTGGTGAAAGTTCTGACACTTCAGTAAACAAACGTCAGTGGTGGCAGTTAGGGTTAACTGGTTTGGTTAGCCCAGTGACAATCACTCTCAGGCTGCTGGCACCTAGAATGTGGTCCCCCAAACTGGAAAATCTTTGTGCCAGGTGCAGATGAGAGTGACATTGTTACGTAAGTGACAGTGTGGTGTGAGATGGTCCATTGTCACCAGTTAGAGGGCAGGGATCCGATACCCACGTTTGTCACACTGTATATTCTCTGCTTGTCCTTTATACAGTTCCAGGAAAAAAAATTATAAGTAGACAGATCTTTATATTAATCTTGGATATATATAGACCTAGTAATGTATTAATCTCTAAGATGGATTTCTTCCAAAGTGAGCATGCCAATTTTTTTTCATCCTTTTACTGTATGTGAAATTATCCACCATTTATTAATTTAGCTTGATTTTTCTTAACAATGCCTTAACCACTTGCCGACTGGCTCTTGTCGATATTCAGTATCTCACAAAAGTGAGTACACCCCTCACATTTTTGTAAATATTTTATTCTATCTTTTCATGTGACAACACTGAAGAAATGACACTTTGCTACAATGTAAAGTAGTGAGTGTACAGCTTGTATAACAGTATAAATTTGCTGTCCCCTCAAAATAACTCAACACACAGCCATTAAAGTGGTTGTAAACCCTTACAAACCACTTTGACCTACAGGTAAGCCTAGATTAAGGCTTACCTGTAGGTCCAAGAAATATCTCCTAAACCTATACGGTATAGGCGATATTTACCTGAAGACAGCCACCGCTGTCTATGGCGCATGCGCCGTAGACAGCGGTGCAGGCGCACTGGGTAAGTCGCAGATCACGGCGATATGCCGCGAGTGTTGGCTCCCATGCGCGGGAGTGACGTCATCGCTGCTCCGGCGAATCACAGCGCCGGAGCAGCGAGACCCACCAAGATGATGGACGCTCGG
Organism: Lithobates pipiens; assembly: GCF_037356315.1. Classification (NCBI taxonomy): domain Eukaryota; kingdom Metazoa; phylum Chordata; class Amphibia; order Anura; family Ranidae; genus Lithobates; species Lithobates pipiens. The sequence continues at coordinate 491,345,071 of NW_027507718.1, read as the reverse complement.
AACTACAGGGGACAGTGGTGATTTCGCTGGCTCCTGTGTCAGGTAAGTGACACATAATGGACTACTATGCGATGCATAGTAGTCCATTATGCTTTACCTTTGCAGGGAATCAAAGAGGAAGTAAACTCATCAGGGTTTACTTCCTCTTTAATGTCTAAACCGCTGGCAACAAAAGTGAATACACCCCTAACTAAAAAATGTCCAAATTGGGCCCAAAGTATCAATATTTTGTATGGCCACCATTATTTTCCAGCACTGCCCTAACCCTCTTGGGCGTGGAGTTCCCCAGAGCTTCACAGGTTGCCACTGGAGTCCTCTTCCACTCCTCCATGATGACATCACAGAGCTGGTGGATGTAAGAGACCTTGCACTCCTTCAGCTTCCGTTTTAGGATGCCCCGCAGATGATCAATAGGGTTTAGGTCTGGAGACATGCTTGGCCAGTCCATCGCCTTTACCTTCAGCTTTTTTAGTAAGGCAGTGGTCATCTTGGAGGTGTGCTTGGGGTTGTTATGTTGGAAAACTGTCCTGTAACCGAGTCTCCAAAGGGAGGGGATCATGCTGTGCTTCAGTATGTCACAGTACATGTTGGCATTCATGGTTCCCTCAATGAACTGTAGCTCCCCAGTGCCGGCAGCACTCATGCAGCCCCAGACCATGACACTTCCACCACCATGCTTGACTGTAGGCAAGACACACTTGTCTTTGTATTCCTCACTTGGCTGCCGCCACACATGCTTGTGTAGCGGCCATAACCCATTGCAGGGCGCCCTTGACTTAATGGGCTTACCGGTTACCTTCTCCTGGCCTGCTCCTCTGAATCTAGGGGGTCCCAGGGTTGATACCCAACGACTTGTTCACTGACACAGATGAAGTCCTTTCAAAAAGGTTTATTTTGCAGTAGAACTTTCACAAGTCTCTTAGGGAACAGAGGGCACGGGTGAAGAACTCAGGCACCTTGAACTGCAGGTTTAACAAAGTCTCTATTTCCACCCAGAGAGTAGCCACTCGCAGCTGGGTACCTCAAGGCTGAACAGATCTCTAGCCAGAGATCATAGCAGTCTGCACGTTGACTCAAAACTTGAACAATCCACTGAGGGTATATAGGAACCTTTTTCCAAACGTACCTGGAACGTTTCCCACTTCCTTTGTGGTACTGGAAAATTGTGAATTCGTCAATGTCCTTCCCAACTCAGTAGAGTCCTTCCCCGGTCACTTCCATGAGCTGTGGTGTCCCTCCAAGCCGAGAGCACACCCGGACACTTTGAATCCTCCCTCAGTTACAGCGCCTCGGACCAGCAGGTTCCGAGACTCGGGAACAGACGGATCCCCACCCCAGACCAGGCCGGCCTATCAGGGGCCACTGACAAGAATATGTTGCGGGATGTCGAACACCCCATGACCGGGACCCCTCACAGGGCTACCCCGGTCCTGGAATCAGAACAGACCACACGGGTCTCACGAACAACTCCGGAACCCCGGACACGTGACCCACACCTGATTAAGTACCCCTTTCCAGACTCCTCAGCGGGCCCCGGCACTCCCACTGATTGGCTCCGAGAGGACCGATACCAAAACCTCCAACCAGACTTGGTTCTGGCCTGTCATGTGCACCTCACTGCTCACATGACCAGGCAGAACTTCTAAGCATAGCTTGATCAGACTGGTGTTAGGCCTACCTACAATAATTAACCCTTAACCTTTATTGTCCTGAGGCCAAAAACTAAATTTACAATGCATGTGACATTTGATCCCAAATGTCATCCGCTACACTTGACACCATCTGAACTAAATAAGTTTATCTTTTTCTCATCAGACCACAGGACATGGTTCCAGTAATCCATGTCCTTAGTCTGCTTGTCTTCAGCAAACTGTCTGCAGGCTTTCTTGTGCCTCATTTTTAGAAGAGGCTTCCTTCTGGGATGACAGCCATGCTGACCAATTTGATGCAGTGTGCAGAGTAGGGATGAGCTTCGTGTTCGAGTCGAACATACGTTCGACTCGAACATCGGCTGTTCGCCCGTTCGGCGAATTCCGAACGTTATGGGCCGTTCGTGCCAAATTCGTGTGGCGCTCATGGCCCACAATGCACTGTGTCATCGCAGTGCATTGCTGGCTCATGATTGGCCAAGCATGCACTGTGACCCCGCATGCTTGGCCAATCACAGCGCCAGCAGCGAGGAGAGCCATGATTGGCCACAGGCAGGATGCCTGTGGCCAATCATAGCTCAGGCTGTGTAGTACACGCCCCACACTATATAAGTTATGTTGTGTAGTGTGTTGGCGTCTGAAGCAGTTAGTGGATGTTCTGTGTACCTTCAACACAGTACACACCGATCGTTATCGGACGATTTTCGATCTTGCTCTTCTGTAGTGGTTGTTGTCTGCGTGCCCTGACCACAGTATACACCGCTATATTCACCTCACCTATATAGCTAGTGATCTATCTTTTATAATAGAGCTTGCAGTTAGTAGTGTTAGGAGCTTGTGCGTGCTGTCTGCGTGCTCTGTACCCAGTACACACCGCTATATCCACCTACATAGCTCTTCTCTATTTGAGCCCACTTGCCATCTGCAGGAGTTATTGGAAGTTGTGTGTGCCTCTAGCACAGCACAGTATACATCTGTATATACCCCTTTATCTCTGGTGTTCTATAATAAAGGCATCTGCAGGAGTTAGTGGGTGTTTTGTGCCTCCAGCACAATATACACCTGTATCTACCCTTTATTGCTGTTCTCTAATAGAGCCATCTGCAGGGCTTAGTGGGTGTTGTGTGACTCCATTACAGTATACCCCTTTATCTCTGGTGTTCTATAATAAAGGCATCTGCAGGAGTTAGTGGGTGTTGTGTGCCTCCAGCACAATATACACTACCCAACTGCTGTTTTACCCAACTCCCTTCAGGCCATTACTATGTCTGGAAGGCCAGCAAGGAGAGGCAGACAGGCGCGAGCCGATAAAAGAGGGCAAGCAGGCTCTGTGTCTAGAGACAACAGTGCTGGTCGTGGCTCCGAGAGGACCGATACCAAAACCTCCAACCAGACTTGGTTCTGGCCTGTCATGTGCACCTCACTGCTCACATGACCAGGCAGAACTTCTAAGCATAGCTTGATCAGACTGGTGTTAGGCCTACCTACAATAATTAACCCTTAACCTTTATTGTCCTGAGGCCAAAAACTAAATTTACAATGCATGTGACATTTGATCCCAAATGTCATCCGCTACACTTGACACCATCTGAACTAAATAAGTTTATCTTTTTCTCATCAGACCACAGGACATGGTTCCAGTAATCCATGTCCTTAGTCTGCTTGTCTTCAGCAAACTGTCTGCAGGCTTTCTTGTGCCTCATTTTTAGAAGAGGCTTCCTTCTGGGATGACAGCCATGCTGACCAATTTGATGCAGTGTGCAGAGTAGGGATGAGCTTCGTGTTCGAGTCGAACATACGTTCGACTCGAACATCGGCTGTTCGCCCGTTCGGCGAATTCCGAACGTTATGGGCCGTTCGTGCCAAATTCGTGTGGCGCTCATGGCCCACAATGCACTGTGTCATCGCAGTGCATTGCTGGCTCATGATTGGCCAAGCATGCACTGTGACCCCGCATGCTTGGCCAATCACAGCGCCAGCAGCGAGGAGAGCCATGATTGGCCACAGGCAGGATGCCTGTGGCCAATCATAGCTCAGGCTGTGTAGTACACTCCCCACACTATATAAGTTATGTTGTGTAGTGTGTTGGCGTCTGAAGCAGTTAGTGGATGTTCTGTGTACCTTCAACACAGTACACACCGATCGTTATCGGACGATTTTCGATCTTGCTCTTCTGTAGTGGTTGTTGTCTGCGTGCCCTGACCACAGTATACACCGCTATATTCACCTCACCTATATAGCTAGTGATCTATCTTTTATAATAGAGCTTGCAGTTAGTAGTGTTAGGAGCTTGTGCGTGCTGTCTGCGTGCTCTGTACCCAGTACACACCGCTATATCCACCTACATAGCTCTTCTCTATTTGAGCCCACTTGCCATCTGCAGGAGTTATTGGAAGTTGTGTGTGCCTCTAGCACAGCACAGTATACATCTGTATATACCCCTTTATCTCTGGTGTTCTATAATAAAGGCATCTGCAGGAGTTAGTGGGTGTTTTGTGCCTCCAGCACAATATACACCTGTATCTACCCTTTATTGCTGTTCTCTAATAGAGCCATCTGCAGGGCTTAGTGGGTGTTGTGTGACTCCATTACAGTATACCCCTTTATCTCTGGTGTTCTATAATAAAGGCATCTGCAGGAGTTAGTGGGTGTTGTGTGCCTCCAGCACAATATACACTACCCAACTGCTGTTTTACCCAACTCCCTTCAGGCCATTACTATGTCTGGAAGGCCAGCAAGGAGAGGCAGACAGGCGCGAGCCGATAAAAGAGGGCAAGCAGGCTCTGTGTCTAGAGACAACAGTGCTGGTCGTGGACGCGGTGCATTGTCATCAGCACCTGGCCATGGGACATGCTTGTCCTTCTTTTCGGCAGCTGGACATGTTGAACCGCAACATGCCAATGACTTGGTAGAGTGGATGACCAAGCCCTCTTCATCCTCCTCATCCTCTCTCACCCAGTCTCAGGGTACTAGCAAAGCAGCTGCCAACGCATCGTCTTCCCTCCTCTCAATGTCATCATCAGTGACTCCTTCCCTAGACCCACCACGTCTTCCTGAGGAGTCTCCTGAACTCTTTGAGCACAGTGTTGGGTACATGCTCCAGGAGGGTGCCCAGTGTTTTGTAGGCTCTGATGATGACACTCAGCTAGAGGAAGGCAGTAGCGTGAATGCAGAGAGAGGGGATGCTCAAGAAGGACAGCAATCTGGCAGTCATGTTCCACAAGCTGCAGCATATTGCCAGGTTTGCTACAGCGATGAAGAGGGAGGGGATGATGAGGGCACTGACTCCACGTGGGTGCCTGGTAGGAGAGAGGAGGAGGAGGAGGAGGCACATGTCCAACGAGGCAGGATGCCCTCCGGGGGCCAGCTTAGGGGCAGCACACCGACTGAATCACACCGCAGAGCTCCGCCTGTGCAGGGCGCTGCCTCTGCGCGTTATTCTAAAAGTTCTTTGGTGTGGGCATTTTTTGAGACGAGTGTATCAGATCGCTGCTATTTGCAACATATGTCTCAAGCGTATCTCGCGTGGCCAAAACATCAGCCGCTTGGGCACCACATGCTTGACCAGACATATGTTGACCTGCCATGCAGCTCCTTGGCAAGCGTACCTCAAAGACCCACACCAAAGAACAAAGTGGACCTCTCCTTGCTCCTCATCAGCTGGCATCTCCAACCCCACTAGACCTTCAGTCCTCTCTGAAACCTGCTCTGAGAGGAATGAAGGTGTAGAATTAGGTGTGTCACAGCCAAGTGCTTCCGGGCACTCTGCTAGCAGTACACCCACATCCGATTATAGCAGGCAAATGTCCCTGCCCCAGCTGCTGGACCAGCGAAAGAAGTTCTCTCCCTGCCATCCACATTCCCTAGCGGTTGAATGCTAGCTTGGCTAAATTGCTAGCACTTCAACTGCTGCCTTTTCAGTTGGTAGACTCGGCCCCCTTACGTGAGTTTGTACAATGTGCGGTTCCTCAGTGGCAGGTCCCCAAACGCCACTTTTTCTCACGGAAGGCGATTCCGGCTCTCTACCGGCATGTGGAAGGCAATGTCCTTGCCTTGCTGGACAGGGCGGTCAGCGGTAAGGTGCATATTACCGCTGACTCATGGTCCAGCAGGCATGGACAGGGACGTTACCTGTCTTTCACTGCCCATTGGGTCACTCTTCTGGCAGCTGGGAAGGATGCAGGACAAGGTGCAGTAGTGTTGGAGGTTGTTCCGCCACCACGCCTCCAAAATGCTACTATTGGTTGTGACACACCTCTCTCCTCCACCCCCTCCTCTTCTTCTTCCTCCATGGCCTCTTCCAGTGCTCTGTCCTCAGAACCAGCGGTGCTCCGTAGGCGTTCCAGGGGCTACGCAAGTACGCAGGCAAAACGATGCCATGCCGTGCTTGCGCTGGTTTGTTTGGGGGACAGGAGCCACACTGGGGCGGATGTTTTGTCAGCTCTGCAGGGGCAGGCCGAGAGGTGGTTGACGCCACTCCAGCTTAAGCCAGGAATGGTGGTTTGCGACAATGGCACCAACCTCCTCTCCGCCCTCCGACAGGGACAACTGACCCATGTGCCCTGTGAGGCTCACGTCCTTAACCTGGTGGTGCAGCGGTTCTTGGGCAGGTATCGGGGCTTACAGGATGTCCTGAAGCAGGCCAGGAAAGTCTGTGTGCATTTCCGCCGATCATTTAATGCCTGTGCTTGGCTGGCTGAGCTCCAAAAGGAGTTGAACCTGCCCAAGAACCGCCTTATATGTGACATGCCCACCAGGTGGAACTCAACGTTGGCCATGCTGCAGCGGCTGCACACACAGCAGAGGGCCATCAATGAGTACCTGTGCGACTACGGCACCAGGACAGGGTCAGGGGAGCTCGGTTTTTTTCTCACCACGCCAGTGGGGCATGATCAGGGATGCATGCACTGTCCTGTCACCGTTTGAGGAGGCCACAAGGATGGTGAGCAGTGACAGTGCATGCATCAGTGACACTGTACCTCTTGTCCACCTCTTGGAGCATACGCTGCGTGGAATAATGGACAGTTCACTTGAGGCAGAACAGAGGCAGGAAGAGGAGGACTTCCTTGCCTCTCAAGGCCCCCTTTATCCAGACAGTGTTCCTGCTGTGCCACCCATCACACAGGAAGAGGATGAGGAGGAGGAAGAGGAGGAGGAGGATGATTGTGTCAACATGGAGGTGGAGGCTGGAACTCAGCAGCAGCAGTCTTGTAGGGATGATTTACAGTCCCAAGAAACATGTGGACTTGTACGTGGCTGGGAGGAGGTAGCTGCGGATCATGTTGTCCTTAGTGACCCAGAGGACTCCGGACCGAATGCCTCAGCTAACCTATGCTGCATGGCCTCCCTGATCCTGCAAAGCCTGCGGAAGGATCCTCGTATTCTTCGGATCAAGGAGAGGGACCATTACTGGCTGGCCACTTTCCTTGATCCACGGTACAAGGGTAAGGTTGCCGACCTTATCTTGCCATCGCAGAGGGAGCAGAGGATGAGACATCTCCGGGAGGCCTTGCAGAAAGGTCTGTGCAACGCGTTCCCAGAGACTGGGAGGTTACAAACTCCTGGTCCTGGACAACGTGTTGCTGAGGCATCGGTCAGAAGGAGCGGTGGAGAAGGTGGCCGTCTGACTGATGCTTTCAGACAATTTTTTCGTCCGCAGCCCCAAGGTATGATCGGTTCCAGCAACCATCGCCAGCGTCTGATTTACATGGTGCAGGAATACCTAGGGGCAAGGTCAGACTGGCCAGAGCTTGCACAGTATGCAATTGAGCTACTGGCCTGTCCTGCATCCAGCGTTCTTTGGGAACGCACCTTAAGTGCTGTTGGTGGCTTTGTTACCGATCACAGGGTGTGCCTGTCCACCGAATCAGTTAATCGACTGACCTTCATCAAGATGAATCAGTCTTGGATCACCCACAGCTACCAAGCACCTGAAGCTGATGTAACCGAATATTTTTTTTTGAAATATCACATCCCTTCAAGACTGCCTATGCTGATGTTGAGTGACTGTCCTGTTATGTTGATTGTCTATCCTCTTCCTCCTCCGCTGATATCTTGGAAGAACATTGCAGTGTGGTGGCACCAGCACCAGTGCCTAAGGCCCAATTTTTCTACCCCTGTTTAACAGGGGCGTTTAATTACAATTGTTGATGCAATGCTTTGCAGCAGGGCTAATTCCTGCAATAAAACTAGAGTATATGGGAAGGGTTGCAGTGTGGTGGCACCAGCACCAGTGCCTAAGGCCCAATTTTTCTGCCCCTGTTTAACAGGGGCGTTTAATTACAATTGTTGATGCAATGCTTTGCAGCAGGGCTAATTCCTGCAATAAAACTAGAGTATATGGGAGAGGTTGCAGTGTGGTGGCACCAGCACCAGTGCCTAAGGCCCAATTTTTCTGCCCCTGTTTAACAGGGGCGTTTAATTACAATTTTTGATGCAATGCTTTGCAGCAGGGCTAATTCCTGCAATAAAACTAGAGTATATGGGAGAGGTTGCAGTGTGGTGGCACCAGCACCAGTGCCTAAGGCCCAATTTTTCTGCCCCTGTTTAACAGGGGCGTTTAAGTACAATTTTTGATGCAATGCTTTGCAGCAGGGCTAATTCCTGCAATAAAACTAGAGTATATGGGAGAGGTTGCAGTGTCGTGGCACCAGCACCAGTGCCTAAGGCCTAATTTTTCTGCCCATGTTTAACAGGGACATGTAATTACAATTCTTGATATAATATTTCACAGGAGGGCCCGTTCCTGTGCCCACCCAGAGTAACGGTGAGGACTTATAGTGTTGTGGCACCAGCACCACAACCACCAAAGGTCAATTTTTCTACCACTGTTCAACAATGGCATGTAATTACAATTCCAGCGCCCACCAAGAGTCACTTTCAGGGCTTACAATGTTGTGGCAAAACCAATACCTTGTTCCGCCATTTCTGCAGAGCATATAAGGCAGGCCCCTACTTTCAAACATCCAACTTACAAACATCTCCTACTTGCAAACGGAAGGAGACAACAGCAAGTGAGATGAAAAAAGATGTACGACAAAACAAATTATACAGGGGTGATAACCCTTCCCTATGTTTTCCAAAAAGCTTAAAAATTGTTTTTTTGACTGGAGCTACACTTTAAAAATGTACCAGTTGAAAATTACAAACAGATTCAACTTAACACAACAAACCTACACAGTCCCTGTCTTGTTTGCACTGCCTGTATACTGCTGTTCTGAGTATATAGGGCCTGGGGGCCACACGCATTTCCTTTTTTTAATATGGGTACGGGGTTCCCCTTAATATGCGTACAAGACCCAAAGGGGCTGGTAATGGGCAGGGAGGGCTACCCATGCCATTTTTCTCAATGATTTTCAACCATATTGCAGGAACCAGATATAACATTAAAACCGCAAGCAGTTTTCAATTATGTTATTTCTGTTTAATGTCATTTTGTGCAGGGACTGTTCTAAACACGGGAAACACGTGGCACTTCACAGGCATACTACAGACACCCCCCAGGCACCATATTTAAAGGAATATTTCACTTTTTTTTTCACTTTAATCGTCATTAAAATCAGTGCTCCCGCCAAAACGGCCATTTTTAAAAACATTTTAGGCATTGACCCATGTCCCCTGGGGCAGGAGCCAGGTCCCCAAACCCTTTTTAGGACAGTATCTTGCATATTAGCCGTTAAAATTAGCACTTTTAATTTCGAACGTTCGAGTCCCATAGACTTCAATGGGGTTCTAACGTTCGTACGAATTTGAGGTCCGTTCGAAAGTTCTGGTGCCAACCGAACCGGGGGGTGTTCAGCTCATCCCTAGTGCAGAGTATGGTCTGAGCACTGACAGGCTGACCCCCCACCCCTTGGTGGCAGCACTCATATGTCTATTTCCCAAAGACAACCTCTGGATATGATGCTGAGAACGTGCACTCAACTTCTTTGGTCGACAATGATGAGGCCTGTTCTGAGTGGAACCTGTTCTGTTATACAGCTTTATGATCCTGGCCACCATTCTGCAGCTCAGTTTCAGGGCCTTGGCAATCTTCTTATAGCCTAGGCCATCTTTATGTAGAGCAACAAACCTTTTTTTAAGATCCCCAGAGAGTTCTTTGCCATGAGATGCCATGTTGAACTTCCAGTGACCAGTATGAGAGAGCGATAACACCAAATTTAACACACCTGCTCCCCCGAGACCTTGTAACACTTACGAGTCACATGACCCGGGGATCAAAAGTGGCTAATTGGGCCCAATTTGGACATTTTCACGTAAGGGTGTACTCACTTTTGTTGCCAGCGGTTTGGACATTAATGGCTGTGTGTTGAGTTATTTTGAGGGGACAGTAAATTTACACTGTTATACAAGCTGTACACTCACTACTTGACAGTGTAGCAAAGTGTCACTTCTTCAGTGTTGTCACATGAAAAGATAGAATAAAATATTTACAAAAATGTGAGGGGTGTATTCAGTTGGCATGGGTGCGCAAAATCCCGTATGGGTATGTTGGCCGTTTAAGAGCTGCCAGAGGGCGGGGGACCCGATGCGCACAGCCGGCGGGCAGGATTGCCACCGGCCACACGCAATCGCATGCATGAGAGCCAGCATGGGGATCTGTGTGTGTAAACACACAAATCCCTGTGCTGTCAGCGGAGAGGAGACATTTTGTTTGTTCGTAGTAAATAGGAAATCTTACTCAGGCCTATCCCCATACAGTTACAACAGACTGAGGGAACACACATTTATCCCCTTGAGCTCCCTCTAGTGTTAACCCCTTCCCCACCAATGCCAAAAGTCTTTCCTATAGTTTGCAGATACTATAACGTTTGTGCACACCAATCAATATGCTCTTATTGCATTTTTCTACCAAGAATATGTAGAAGAATACAGATTTAAGGTGTGTCCTTCCAAGTCAGTTATACATGAGCGGTACTATACAAGAATACCATGTTTTTACTTTCTATTTTATACATCCCAAGTTTTGTATGTGCTTTTCCAGCTATGGCTTGGCATTGAGTGATGCAGCTCTGCTTACTCAGCTTAATTCCCCCTCCACCAAATGATTTGAACCAGTGCACAAAGCAAGGTCCCTAAAGACATGGCTGAGCGAGTTTGGGGTGGAGGAACTTGACTGGCCTGCACAGAGTCCTGAGCTCAACCCGATAGACCATCTTTGGGATGAATTAGAGCGGAGACTGCGAGCCAGGCCTTCTCATCCAATGTGCCTGGCCTCACAAATGTGCTTCTGGAAGAATGGTCAAACATTCCCATAGACACACTCCTAAGCCTTGTGGAAAGACTTCACAGAAGAGTTGAAGCTGTTATAGTTTCAAAGGGTGGGCCAACTCTATTGAACCCTACGGACGAAGACTGGGATGCCATTGAAGTTCATGCACGAGTAAAGGTAGGTGTCCCAACACTTTTGACAATATAGTCTATGAGTATGGAGGTTTTTCCATCAGTTTCAGAAGAGGCTCTTTATGTTAAGAGAATTTAAAGTAGAATTTTGGACCGGCCACAAAAATAGATAGTGATAACCACTCCACATATGTAGCATTTAATGCTTGATTATTTGGGGGGCTCTAATAAATTGTGTTACTTATCTTACTCCGCAGTTCACAGGTTTCTCTCAATTAATTCCTTATAGGCTCTCCTCAATGCTGGTGTGGCCAGTCTTTTGGTATTGTCTTCACTTACAGAGCAGAACCAGCAGTCCTGCACTGCTTCTGATAATGTTGAGGACTCGTTGTGGTGAGCATAAAAGAAGATCTGAGTGCCTGCTGCCATGGGACCAAGGTTTACCATAGGTACTTGCCTATATTGTATCATTAATATATTGGACTTCGGGCTGGATGGTGCTCCGACTAATTTCTTCCCTGTTGATTGTCCCAACCACTCACCAGGCTCTTTGGAATCCGGCCATTATTTGAAGTGTGGGTTGGTCATCGCTTCAAGGAAATCTTGAACTATTTCAAGCAATATAGAAAAAGTGGCCCCAACGGAGGTCCTACAGTCCTGCTGAGGGAGGCACTCCTTAAGCCCCGTACACACGAGAGGACTTATGTCCGACAGACTTCCGAAGGAGTTCCGTCGGAGTTCTGCTGGAATTCCGACGGAGTTCTGACAGACTTTTCGGCTGAGCGGACTTGGCCATACACAATCACACTAAACTCCGACGGATTCGAACGTGATGACGTACGACTGGATTCGAATAAGGAAGTTCATAGCCAGTAGCCAATAGCTGCCCTAGCGTCGGTTTTAGTCCGTCGGAGTAGCATACACACGAGCGAATTTTTCGAAGGGACCGGGTCCGGCGGAGTTCCTTCGGAAAAATTTGAAGCATGTTCCATATTCTAAAGTCCTTCGGACTTTGGCGAGTCAAAAGTCTGTTGCAGCCCACACACGATCGAATAGTCTGACGGACTCAGTCCGTCGGACTTTGGATGTTGAAAAGTCCGCTCGTGTGTACGGGGCATTAGGGTTTAGAGCTTGGTGGTTTTTCAGCAGAGCAGTGATGTTGGCCATATGTTTACCATGGTCGCTTGGGTCTCTTACAGATTCTCTTTACCCAGAGGAAAAACCGACCATCTATTCAAAATATGTTGAAGAGTGAAGAGAATTGTATTCAACATGCACTGATCACCATCATGGCCTAATGTAGTGGTTTGATTTTTATCTATGTAATTTTAACATGTTTCTGACATTTTATAGATTTACATGTCTGTGTATAAGCATAATGCCTGAAAAGTCCCATCTATATTTAAAGTGGGGAGATGCAGCAGCAGGAGCTATTGGCTTCCCCTGCTGTCAATCACAGCCAGTGAGGTGGGAGCGGGGGGGGCAGGACTGAGCCAAGCTCTCTGTGTCTTATGGACACAGATAGCCAGGCCGGAAGCAAGCATGCATGAGTGCGCCCCATAGCAAACTGCTTGCTATGGGGGCACTTGGCAAGGGGGAGTGGCCCAGAGCACTGGAAGGGGACACAAGAAGAGGAGGATCGGGACTGCTCTGTTCAAAACCACTGCACAGAACAGGTAAGTATAAAATGTTTGTGATTTAAAAAACACCTACATGGTGCACATATGCATCCATATGTTATATGTTCACAGCGCAGTGCCTGAGCTGTCACAGACAGCTCCGTGGCCTCTATTTGAGATATGGAGCTGTTGGGACAGGCTCCTGATCATGTGACCACTGTTACAGCCAATCGCAGTAATTATGTCATTGGGAAATCCACCCTCCTGGCATTAAGACCCAGTTAAAGGGCTGCCAGAAGGGGGCAGGTAGGTGTTAAGTTAGATCCATACAATCAACATAACAACAATATTAATGATGCTTCTAAGATCGATTGTAGAGATTTTTCAGAGTGGGATAAGAGGTTAGGAGCTATTTATTAATCCAATTAGTTCACTAAGTGAGGGAAAACAGACAACCATTGATTACCCTCAGCTTTGAGCATACTAAATTTCACAGGCAAATTCAGAGACTGTCTGGTTCATGCCTTCCTGCAATATATATATATATATATATATATACCCATACAGTGCGGGCAAAGGGTATCTGATCTCCTGCTGATTTTTTACAATGTCTACGGACAAAGAAATGATCAGTCTATAATTTAAAAAAATGCGCCAAACTTTTTAAAAAAATGGTGTTGGGGCCCCCCGAAATTCCATACCGGACCCTTATCTAAGTACGCAACATGGAAAAGGAAATGAGGGGCGGAGAGAGCGCCCCCCCCTTCTGAACCGTACCAGGCCACATGCCCTCAACATGGGGGTGGTGCTTTAGGGTCCCCTCAAAGCATCTTGTCCCCATGTTGATGGGGACAAGGGCCTCATCCACACAACCCTTGCTCGGTGCTTGTGGGGGTCTGCGGGCAGGGTACTTATGAGAATCTGGAAGCCCCCTTTAACAAGGGGACCCCCAAATCCCAGCCTCCCCCTTTGTGAATCGGTAACGAGTACAAGGACAAGTCCTTTATTAAAAAAATTAAATAAAAAATGTCCCACGATGTAAATCCATCTCACGCCAACCCGACAAGGCCAAAAAAAAAAAATCCGCAACAGCTCCGCCTCGATAGGAGGCTCCTGCCCAGTGACGCTTCTTCTCAATGACAGCTGTTATATAGCTGAGGGTGGGGCCACTCTGGGATGTGATTGGGCGACCCCACTATCCTCTGACGTAATGTGGCATCAGAGGGGGGTGGGGTCACCCGTTTACGCCACCGGGTGGCCCTGAATTCAGCTATATAACAGCTGTCACCGAGAAGAAGCATCACTCGGCGGAAGCCTCCCATGGAGGCGGAGCTGGTGCGTTTTTTTTTCTTTTTTCGGTCTGTTGGGCAGCGTGAGAGGGATTTACATTGTGGGACATTTTTATTTTTTTATCTTTTAATAAAGGACTTGTCCCAAAGTGTCTCCTGTCTCTTTTACTATTTTTGACACTTTTTTTGTGAAATGATAGGGGTACAATGTACTCGTTACCAACTCACATAGGGGGGCCGGGATCCGGTGGTCCCCTTGTTAAAGGGGGCTTCCAGATTATGATAAGCCCTCACAACCACCGGGCAAGGATTGTGGGGATAAGACCCTTGTCCCCATCAACATGGGGACAAGGTGCTTTGAGGGGGACCCCAAAGCATCCTCCCCATGTTGAGGGCATGTGGCCTGGTACGGTTTAGAAGGGGGGCACTCTCTCGTCCCCCCTCTTTTCCTGCGGCCTGCCAGGTTGCGTGCTCAGATAAGGTTCTAAGTATGTAAATGTAAACAACAAAAGGGGGGTGAATGGCTATATACTAAAGAGTGATCTGCCAGATCGCTTTTCAGTCGCTTGAAAGCAACTCGAAAATGTGGTGAATACACAATGATAGGGTAAACTATCTAGCTCTACCCCAAGGGTATGAAAGAGTGTAATGGTCCACCCTTATGTGAACAAAGCTCTTAGCCCACAGTCTGAGCCCCCACAGGGGATCCACATCCTAACCAAGAGAATAGTAATTAAATACATTAAACTAGACTGGTGCCTACAATGTGATCAAGATTCTGTGATATACTGTATACTATAGAATGCCACTTAATTTACCTACATCAAAAAGATTTAAAGATGAACCTCTATAGTGCATAAATACCAAGAATCAAAGCTACTATATATACATAAAAAGTGTCCAAAAAACTATATGTGTTGTTGAGATATTATCCAGAAAATTATCCAAAAATACAAAGTCCACAAAAAAAGTGTGTAGGTGAACCCAAAAAACAACAAAAAAATGCAAAAAAAGTTTTTCTGCACCAAAAAACAAAAAAACAAAAATAGCACAATAATCGCTCCACTTAAAATATGAATGCATCCATTCCAATGTGGTTAAGTGTTCATGCTTTGATAGATTATTGCAGGTGACTTGTAGTGCTCATAAAAACTTTACAGGTGACTTGTAGTGCTCACAGAAACTTCACAGGTGACTTGCATGCTCCCCCTCTTAGGTCCCCACTCACCAACTCCTGCAGGGGTAGGGCACATGTAGATCCACAGTGTAGACCAATGTAAGGTGTCAGCATCCGCAGTCCTTCATACAGCCTTCAGATATCCAGGCATTACTGAATGTAATTGATCATGCTCCTCATGGAAGAGAAAAAATCATCTCCCATAGTGCAATAGTCAAAAAAACTTTTATTTAAAAAAAATAATTTTTTTTTAAAAACACACTTGAGAAAACAATAATAAAAAATGTTTTAAAAAATATATATATTACAGAAAAACGGGGTCCATACAGTATAGGTACTTTCACAAAAAACAGCGCTAACTGATGCAAACCAGGCTGTGGGGGGGCAGCGTGCGTACCAACAGCGTGCGTTCCAGCTGCGTTCCACCCACCCGTTCTGGTAATCGGAGGTCACGTGGCAGATCACTCTTTAGTATGTAGGTAGCGCCATTCACCCTCTTCACCCTCTTTTTTTGGTTTTCATTTACATACTTAGAACTTTCCTTAGAATTGTCGTAAGAGTGGCACTTTTCTATTTTCATCTGATTTTGGGGGGACCCCTATGCCATTTTTACAAAATAAATTGGCGCAGGGTTCTCCTTAATATTCATACCAGACCCAAAGGGCCTGGTAATGGACTGGGGTGGAATCTATGCTGTTTTTTTTTCAGTGATGTTTATCTATATTGCCAAGACCCAACAATACATTACAGCCATGATCCATTTTAAATGACTTTTTTTTCTTTAGAAATGTCATTTTTCTGTGGTACTGTTCTAAACACAGAAAAATTGTGCCACTTTACAGGCACACTATAGACACCCCCCAGGTACAATATTTAAAGGAACATTCCATTTTTATTGTTTCACTTTAACTACTTAAGCCCCGGACCATTTAGCTGGCAAAAGACCAGACAACTTTTTGCGATTCGGCACTGCGTCACTTTAACTGTCAATTGCGTGGTCGCGCGGCGTGGCTCCCAAACAAAATTGACGTCCTTTTTTTCCCACAAATAGAGCTTTCTTTTGGTAGTATTTGATTACCTCTGCGGTTTTTATTTTTTTGCGCTATAAACAAAAAAAGAGAGAAAATTCTGAAAAAAAAAAAACGCATTCTTTTTAACTTTTTTCTATAACAAATAACCCCCAAAAATATATAAAAATAAATGTTTTCCTCAGTTTATTCTTCTACATATTTTTTTGGTAAAAAAAATCACAATAAGGGTATATTGATTGGTTTTCACAAAAGTTATAGCGTCTACAAAATAGGGCATAGTTTTATGGCATTTTTATCAAAAAACTTTTCTTTTTTACTAGTAATGGCGGCGATCAGCGATTTTTATCATGACTGCGACATTATGGCGGACACTGGACAATTTTGACACATTTTTGGGACCATTGGCATTAATACAGCGATCAGTGTGATTAAAATTGCATTGATTACTGTAAAAATGTCACTGGCAGTGAAGGGGTTGATATGTATCCTAGTATGTGTTCTAACTGAAGGGGGGAGGGGACTGTGCTGGGAAACTAACAGTCAGATAGCAGTCCATACTCTGTATGAACAGACGATCTGTCAGTTCACTGCTCAGAGAACTGGAAACTGTGTGTTTACACACACAGCTCCTGGTTTGCCGTGTGCCCCGAGCGATCATGGGAGCCCGGCAGTGATCGAGACCGCCGGCCACTCGCATCGGCTTGGGGAACGAGCAGGGGACACGTGCCCCCTAGTGGCCGTTTATGCAACCGACGTAGCATAAGGGTGATTTGCGCAGCCGAACCATGCTGCTGCAGTACAACTATGGCGGCTGGCCGGCATGCGGTTAAACATTATTAAAATCACTGCTCCCGAAAAAATTGACTTTTTAAAACTTTTTTATGCATTGATACATGTTCCCTGGGGCAGGACCCGGGTCCCCAAACCCCTTTTAGGACAATAAATTGCATATAAGCCTTTAGAATGAGCACTTTTGTTTTTTCATGTTGGTGTCCCATAGACTTGGGATTCCACCAAAAAAAAAAAATATTAAAAGCCAGCAGCTATAAATACTACAGCTGCTGACTTTTAATAAATGGACACTCACCTGTCCCGGGTTCCAGCGATGCCGGCAGCCGAGGCCGATTGATCGCTCGGCTCTCGGCTGCTGTCGCCACAATTCTAGGTGAGGGAATCAGGAAGTGAAGCGAATCGGCTTCACTTCCCGGGTCCCTACTGCGCATGCGCGAGCCGCGCCGCGCAATAGGAAATCTCCGCGCTGTCACTGGGACCCGTGTGTGTCCCAGCAGACAGCGTGGCAGGGCAGGAAATGGCGTAGACTCCCACGGGAGTCTATGCCCGGAAGTGGGTGAAAATACCTGTCTTTGACAGGTATCTCCACCCCCCTCCCCCCTGAAAGGTGTCAATTGTGACACCGGAGGGGGGGAGGGATCCGATCAGCGGAGGTTCCACTTTAGGGTGGAATCCCGCTTTAAATGGTGATCCATGGCTTTTTGAATTTTCCGTGAACACTGCATAATGTTCGATGTTCGGCTCATCCCTAGTGGAGGGAACTGAAGGTTCGAGTTACCAAACGTCAGCCTTCAAACCTTAATGACTTGGAGAGGATCTGAAAAGAAGAGTGGGACAAAATTCCTCCTGAAATGTGTGCAAACCTGGTGGCCAACTACAAGAAACGTCTGACCTCTGATTGCCAACAAGGGTTTTGCCGCCAAGTACTAAAGCCCCGTACACACGATCGGAAATCCTACCAGCAAAAGTCCGATGAGAGCTTTTGGTTGGAAATTCCAACTGTGTGTATGCTCCATCGGACTTTTGCTGGCGGAATTTCTGCCAGCAAAAGATTGAGAGCAGGTTCTCTATTTTTCCGACGGGAAATGTTCTGATCGGAAATTCCGATCGTCTGTAGCAATTCCGACTCGCAAAAAATTCCTACACATGCTCGGAAACAATTCGACACATGCTCGGAAGCATTGAACTTCATTTTCTCGGCTCGTGGTAGTGTTGTACATCACCACGTTCTTGGCGGTCAAAAGTTCAGAGAACTCTTGTGTGACCGTGTGTATGCAAGCCAAGCTTGAGCGGAATTCAGTCGGAAAAGCCATCCAAGATTTTTCAGACGAAAATTCAGATCGTGTCTACGTGGCATAAGTCATGATTTTGGGAAGGGGTCAAATACTTATTTCACTCATTAAAATGCTAATCAATTTATATGTTTTTTGAAATGCATTTTTCTGGATTGTTTTGTTGTTGTTCTGTCTCTCACTGTTAAAATAAACCTACCATTAAATTTATAGACGATCATTTCTTTGTCAGTGGGCAAACGTACAAAATCAGCAGAGGAGCAAATACTTTTTTCCCTCTATATAAACATAAGCAAGTTTCCTCCTGTTCACTTGGTTCCTCCTGCACAAAATTGAAGTTACTGTATTGAAATCTGACACATCCTCTTCTATTGAATAGTAGGGGCCCACTCTGAATAAGCCTCACTACTGTGGTTCTGGTTGCTCGCTGCCACTAGGCCTGAGGCCTGCAGAACCTCTCCCTGGAGGCCCAATGGGTTAAAACATATCTTCTAGGAAATATGGACTACTGTTCCCAGCCAGCCCAACTTGCAAATCATGTACCTGCAGGCAGCATCTACTTGACACAGATCCCCACAGTCTCTTCCTGCTTCAGGATTCACCATCATCCACTGTGTGTTTGATGAAGACACCACTAGTGACCCTGTACAAGCAGAGTTCCCTCACAGACTCCTTGGCACTTCAGCCCTTGGCACCTCCAGCCCCACTGTGATAACACTCACCGAATTTCCAACAGCCCCTTGATGAGGAACTTTGACTGGACCATGCATACCGACAGTTTTGCCTGCCCTTCTGCTCCAGGAGTTCCCTGCCATCCGACAGTGTAGTGGTAGAGACATTGTCAATGACAATGTTCCCTCACAGCTCTTCCGGGCCTTCTCACCCCCCCTCCCCCGATGGGGATGGCCTCCTGCGACTGTCTAACATGCCATTCCTCCCTTCACCCAGCTGACTTATCCCCCCCCCCCCCAGTGGCATATCACCTCTGCTTATATATGAGGCCCGCCCCCTGCCAATACCGATTGGGGATTGGTCAGGGCTCACACACAAGCTGCCTGCCACTCCAGTTACAGGCCCAGCCCCTCTTCCAGAATATTCTCCTCGGAAGCCGGGGAGGCGCCTCAGAACTGAAGTGCAGGTGGTCACACCCATTGCTACTCTGACCACTCCCAGCCCCCCAGATCAAGACAGACAGGCCTAGCATGCAGCATAGGCCTGTCTAAATTTGCCTGTGTTGGCTAACCTAGTAAAATAAACCTTACTAATATGTACCTATTGGTAGAGGTTGGTACATTCATCCCCCACCAAAAATCACAGCTGTCCTCAGTTGTGGAAATTTTTTTTACAAAAATTCCTCCTGGGCCCAGGAGTAAAGGGCATCCCATAAAATTTGGATGGATGGGGAAAAAGGGTGACAACTTGGACAGGAATTTTGTATAAAAGTACAAAAATATAGATATATACACTCTGATCATATATTTATGTTGTACTTTTTACACACATCCTAATCCTACAGGTCCCTGTAGTTACAGTCATGCAAGTGGAGACAGAGCACTGTTCCCCGGGGAGGAATACTCTGCCTACCACAGGTCTTCATCTGTTGTCCCACGGTGGGGATGGACAGCCGTCCCATCCCGGTGTTCCTAAGAGAAGACAAAACATGCACACAGTCTATATCATCCTCCACTTGGTGAATAAACACAGACATTTTATTATCTTTTTTTTAATTGTATGAGATAAGGCATGAAGTCTTCTGCTTTTACTGTCACTCCCTCAAAAGAAGTCTAAGAGACCCCCTGCAGAGTGCAGCCTAAGTAGACATGCCAGTATCAAAAAGAACCCTTCTGGCTGCTCCTAGTTGGAGGGGCCCCTCCCAAAAGTCAGGTAGCAGGAAGGTTTAACAGGGACATTGCACTCTAGTGTCCATGATAACTTTCCTTCCATCAGGCACCCTAGGCGGGGGGCAAAAAAAAAACTGTCCCTGTAAAATTTTTCAAAGTGTCATTAGGGAAAACCACCCAGACCCTGCCCTGTTCTTGCAGTCCTGGTGGCCGGCTCCGTATGGGCTGCACAACACAGCAGTCCTTCCTCAGACATAGAACCGGGGATTCTGCAGTCTTCTCCGACCATCCCCGTCCCCTCTGACTGAGACGGAATGGCTCCTGGTAGGCTGACCCACCTTCACAATCAGGACCCAGTCTATGTGGATTGTACGCCCCAAGCTCCACTCCTGCTTGATGTCCTTGAAACTGGCCCAGGCTTCACTCTCTGGCACCCGGAGTGGCTTGGGGACATGCAAAAAGTCCCAAACCCTGTCATCCTCCCACTGTTCTCGTGAGCTATCTATGATGTTCATGGTCTGGGTTGGGACATAAGGGTAATCAAAGCCCCCCTCCAAGGCTACCCTTCTTTGCACTTCCCACTGGAATCTTTAGAGTCGGGGTAACTCTTTAATTTTCCCGGCAGGACGCAGGCATTTGGGGCCTTGATGACCCGTTGCCTGTAAGTGGGTGCTCTGGTCTGGGTAGTGGAAGGCTGATTTGTGAAGGTCCTGTTGGCTTGTGTTGGGGTCCATGCTGGGGACTGTGGTTCCTCCAGTGCATCAGATGGGGTATCAACAGATGGGGAATGTCCGGTCTCCCATTCTTCCTCACTGGAGCCCTTTCTCAGGGAAGGACCAGGAAAAGAACTTCTCCACTGATCCGAACCTCTCCAACACTCTGAGTGAACCTCATTCTATGACCCGGCCCTCGTTTACCACATCCAGCTCACCTGAAGGTACTCCCTCCTGCAGCATGGGCTCCCTCCGGATGGTCACATCAAGGGTCTTACTTGGAGCCGACTCTTCAGGGATATCAACTGAAGGCCGCACACTGACTCCTGCAGCCTCCGGGCCCCTGGCAAGGCCACGGGTCTCCAAACAGTCTCTTCTCCTCCTCTTGGGTAGACGCACCTGTTGGATGCTCCTCTCCATCATTGGCAAGTGATCCTTGGCCCTCTCCGGCCCTCTGAATATCCTGTGGCTGCAGTGTGCATAGTCCTGTGAGCGGGTGGATGATGTAGTATCTTGATTCCCACTGCACCGACTCTAAGCAGGTTAGTGGCTCCCCACAGTGACCACACCGGGCCCAGGCGCTGACTCTGATCGTAGGTAGATGGCACCTGGAACACAGCATGCATAACAGCTCCACTCCTCCTATCACTCCCATGGCGATTCCCCCAGAAAGTTCCAATCGGATGCCAGTATCAACCAGTAGCCGGTCCTGCATTTCAGATTTTCCCTGTACAGCGGGCATCCTTCCTCCACCTCGTGTCTGGTGCTCAGCACACTGAGTTATTTTCTGTCCTCCGCCGGGGCGTGACTCTGCCCACACACTCCTTGGTTCAGCGTGCGAGGAACTGTAATCAGGCTTCAGACAGTGTGTGCTGTAGTGGCACCTGGTGGCAGGCGCTGATGAACTGCAGGCACTGCCCAGGTTTAGTTTTAAAACTGCGTCACAGAGCTGGAACTGAAAGCAGGAAAACTGTACAGTGATCACCATTACATAGTAAAGTCTCTCCTGTGATATTCTGCCGCGTGGGACTGACTGTGCGGCATCCCTTCAAAGACACCCCCTCATTGCCTTCCGTTACTGAGGGCAACAGTAGATATCCACAACTCCTTGTACTGTGTTAAGCAGGATTAATGAAGTAAAAATTTAGATTTTTTTTTCTTCTCTGCAATGCAGTGAACAATTCCGTGCCATGCAGAACGCTGGACATATTTGTAATCCGGAGCGTGATCGCGCGCCGTGGTTGCCACGGGTGATTGCACAAGATTACAGACAGGGCTTTTCGAGGTGGTGAGTGTCCATTGAAACAACTGAGTGCAGGAGCATGATGGCAGCGCTGATCCTGGATGGTTGCTATGGACAACAACACTTAGTGACAATTCTGGATTTGGTTGATATGGGCAACGGCATGCGGTAAAAGTCAATTTAAGAGCAAACATGGTCTTTTTCCTTAGTTGTAGCCCAAAACTTGGCAAAACAGGCATCCTGCCCCTTCTTCCAGGTACCCCAGTGCATCCTGCCTCTTCTTCCAGGTACCCCAGTGCAACCTGCCTCTTCTTCCAGGTTCCCCAGTGCATCCTGCCCCTTCTTCCACGTACCCCAGTGCATCCTGCCCCTTCTTCCAGGTACCCCAGTGCATCCTGCCTCTTCTTCCAGGTATCCCAGTGCATCCTGCCCCTTCTTCCAGGTACCCCAGTGCATCCTGCCTCTTCTTCCAGGTACCCCAGTGCATCCTGCCCCTTCGTCCAGGTACCCCAGTGCATCCTGCCCCTTCTTCCAGGTACCCCAGTGCATCC
Source organism: Lithobates pipiens (assembly GCF_037356315.1). Lineage (NCBI taxonomy): Eukaryota > Metazoa > Chordata > Amphibia > Anura > Ranidae > Lithobates > Lithobates pipiens. The sequence goes on along the minus strand of NW_027507718.1, from coordinate 491,322,532 downwards.
TGCCCCTTCTTCCAGGTACCCCAGTGCATCCTGCCTCTTCTTCCAGGTACCCCAGTGCATGCTGCCTCTTCTTTCAGGTACCCCCGTGCATCCTGCCCCTTCTTCCAGGTACCCCAGTGCATCCTGCCCCTTCTTCCAGGTACCCCAGTGCATCTTGCCTCTTCTTCCAGGTACCCCAGTGCATCATGCCCCTTCTTCCAGTCCCCAATAACCTCTCTCCCTCTTCTGACTGTACAAATACCTCCAATGGGACCCATGTTTCAATAAATTGTTCTTTTCTGCCTAGCATTGTAAGCACTAGTTCCTCCTAATTATACTAAGTACCCTATTGCATTTTGGCTCTTGTAGTTCTCTAGACCAGTTTTCTCTGGATGCTGTCTCTTATACCAACAAACCTAGATCATGCTGGTCCTTGTAGTTCTATAGACTAGATATCTGTAAATGTGGCAATGTTTACCAAGTACTCCAGTGCATGCTGGCTCTTCTAGTTCTACAGACAAGGTATCTCCTGGTGTCACTAGTATCAGGGACCCAAGACCATGCTGGGTGATGCAATGTCATTATATAGCAAACAAGTCAGGTTGGTTCTTGTAGTTCTACAAACCACTTACTGTATCGAATGGTGTCTATGCTGGATGGGATTCTATTTTATTACAAGCCAGGCATGCTGGCTCTTGCAGTTCCACAGACTGCTTATCTCCTGGTGTCACTAGTTTCAGTGACCCAAGACCATGCTGGGTGATGCAATGTCATTATATAGCAAACAAGGCATCCTGGCTCTTGTAGTTCCTCAGCCTGGTTATCTGTAAATGCTCTAATCATACCAAGTACCCTAGTCCATGCTGGCTCTTGTAGTTCCTCAGCCTAAGTATCTGTAAATGCTCTAATTATACAAAATACCCTAGTACATGCTGGCTCTTGTAGTTCTAGAGAACAGACCATGCTGAGTGATGCAGTGTCTTTATATAGCAAACAATGCATCCTGGCTCTTGTAGTTCCTCAGCCTAGTTATCTGTAAATGCTGCAATCATACCAAGTACCCTAGTGCATCCTGGCTCTTGTAGTTCCTCAGCCTAGTTATCTGTAAATGCTGCAATCATACCAAGTACCCTAGTGCATCCTGGCTCTTGTAGTTCCTCAGCCTAGTTATCTGTAAATGCTGTAATTATACCAAGTACCGTAGTGCATGCTGGCTCTTGTAGTTCTAGAGACCAGACCATGCTGGGTGATGCAGTGTCATTATATAGCAAACAAGTCATGCTGGTTCTTGTAGTTCTACAAACCACTTACTGTAGCTAATGGTGTCTATGCTGGATGGGATTCAATTTTAGTACAAGCCAGGCATGCTGGCTCTTGCAGTTCTACAGACCATTTATCTCCTGGTGTGGCTGGTATCAGGGACCCTAGACCATGCTGGATGATGCAGTGTTATTATATAGCAAACAAGGCACCCTGGTTCTTGTAGTTCCTCAGCCTAATTATCTGTAAATGCTGTAATCATGCCAAGTACCCTAGTGCATGCTGGCTCTTGTAGTTCTAGAGACCAGACCATGCTGGGTGATGCAGTGTTATTATATAGCAAACAAGGCATCCTGGTTCTTGTAGTTGCTCAGCCTAATTATCTGTAAATGCTGTAATCATACCAAGTACCCTAGTGCATGCTGGCTCTTGTAGTTCTAGAGACCAGACCATGCTGGGGGATGCAATGTCATTATACTGTATATAGCAAACAAGTCATGCTGATAATTGTAGTCCTACAAACCACTTATTGTACCTAATGGTGTCTATGCTGGATGAGATGCCATTTTAGTATAAAAACAAGCTAGGCACGCTGGCTCTTGTAGTTCCTCAGTAAATTGGTATTTACACCCAAGGCAGGCACAGATAATAAAGCCATGGACATCAATATAACAATCTCACAGTAACCCCTTAATAAATCACCTTGGAATTACATGGCTCTTCCAGGAAATCATTAACTGCCACATTGGCTTTAACAATAACAAGACAAGTATGTGGGCAGGTTAATCAGCATGCCATGTTTTCCTCTGTCCTGAGAAGAAAGCTGCCCATTAGCACACAAGGGAAATCACAGACTCTTTGATCTCAATGTGTATTCTAGTAGCCATAAACACGGAACCACCTGCTGCCCTCTAGTGGCGATGGAAGATAATGCAGGAGCATTCCAGCGCCTTATCACAGAGTAGCAATGAAAGGAGGCGGGGAGGGGACCTGCCAAAGTGAATGAAGCACAGCCAGGGTTGGTTTCATTTATCCATTCAGAGCTGCCTTTTCTTTTTTTTTTCTTTCTTTTTTTTTTTTTTGTCTTGCAAGCAACTGTGGCTGATCTCATGCACTGCACAGGACTGCCATGGAGAGTGGAGTCAGCATCACTCTGTGCCATGTTGCTTTGCTTTCTCCCATAGTGGAGGGGGGGATCTGAGCCATCATTCATCTGAAGGGGAGTAGCAATAGCTCTGTGCTGCAGTTGACTCAGAGAAGCATCCTTGGGCACAATGACACTCACAGGAGGAGGTGCAAGGCACTGAGAAAAGTTTTGGTGCTGCTTCTTCTCACACCTTCCTGGAGAACCTCTCATTGCCCCCTTTTTTTTTTTTTTGCAGCATGTGGGAGCAAAGAGTGAGTGCCAGCCTGGGATTTGGTGCAGCAGATGACTTCCTGAGACCCCTGGAGATAAGATGTGTCAACCTTCAGCCATGAGATCTGGATCTGCTTCTTATATGGAGAGGAGCTTGGATTAACATGTTTTGGTTAGAGCCCAGCAATGAGAGCCTGTGGAATGGATCAAGTGCCTACCTGCCAGGTGAGAATGGGACTGATAATGGCACCTCCTTGGCAGAAGCTTTGGACCTGCAGGCTCTGAGTGTGGGCATTGTCCTGGCAGTTTTCATTCTCTTTGCCATTGTTGGGAACATCCTGGTGATCTTGTCTGTGGCATGCAACAGGCAGCTGCAAACTGTCACCAATTATTTCATCATCAACCTAGCCATAGCTGACCTACTGCTGAGCACCCTGGTGCTGCCCTTCTCGGCCACCCTGGAGGTGCTGGGCACTTGGGTCTTTGGTAGGATCTTCTGTGACATCTGGGCAGCTGTGGATGTCCTCTGCTGCACTGCCTCTATCATGAGTCTTTGTATCATATCCATAGACAGGTATGTAGGTGTAAAACATTCCCTCAAGTACCCAACTATAATGACTGAGAAGAAGGCTGTGGTCATCATCATCGTCCTGTGGGTTTCCTCCATGGTCATCTCAATTGGACCTCTCTTGGGTTGGAAGGAGCCTCCACCTGAAGATGACAGCCAGTGCAGCATCACTGAAGAACCTGGATATGCCCTCTTCTCTTCCCTCTTCTCCTTCTACCTGCCCCTGCTAGTCATCCTCATCATGTACTTCAAGGTTTACATTGTGGCCAGAAGGACCACCAAGAGCCTAGAGGCTGGTGTCAAGAAGGAAAGGAACAAGTCCATGGAGGTTGTCCTCAGGATTCACTGCAGAAGTTTAGTGGAGTCCAATGCCAACTCCAGGAACAAGGGGCACACTTTTAGGAGTTCTCTGTCTGTCAGGCTCATCAAATTCTCCAGGGAGAAGAAAGCAGCCAAAACTTTGGCCATAGTGGTGGGGGTGTTCATCCTCTGCTGGCTACCTTTCTTCATTGTACTACCATTAGGTAAGTGGTCACTACTTATCACCCCCCACTTGTGGTTTGATAGCTCAGGTTTCATGAGTATTTCTACCGTTAAATGTGTAACTTGTTACATTTGTTGCTGTTTTGTTGTTCCAGTTTATCAATTTTTGTGTGTTTTGTTGCTGTTGCATAGTAAGGACTTTATTTTATGTTTGAACTATTGCTCTGTAAAAGTGTATTGTAACACCATACATTGTTCTTAATCTGCTTGTTTTACGCTTGACTTCACACCCACTATGTGCATGGTTGCTAACAATTTAAAATAAGGATCACTGCTGGACATACAATTTAATTCAGCTATCAATATTATTATTATTATTAGTATTATTATTATTGTTATTATTAACATCGAAAAGAATGAATGGGAAGGGGCAGTGGCGGACTTATATTGGGAGGTGGTGAGGGGGGGGGGGGGGACTGGAGGGCAAAAGTGTCAACTGCCCTGGGCCCCCTGATAGAAGGGCCCCATACAAAAAATAATATAAGACAATATAAAAAAATGATATAAAATAATAATAATATAAAACAATATAACATGTATATAAAATATCTAATAATTAAAAATTACTTTCTTTAGATAAAAGTATCTTGGCAAGTAATATTTTGCCGGCCATCATCTGTAAAGTCTTTACTCTGGACAGAAAGGGCCCCCTCTATGCAAAAAATTATATAAAACAATATAAAACCAATTATATTAAATAATAATAATATAAACATTATACAATGATAAAAAAAAATACTTTTTTTTTTTAAATGTATCTTGGCAAATAATATTTTTTCCAGCCATCATCAGTAAAGTCTTTATTCTGGACAGAAGCCCCCCCCCCCCCATGCAAAAAATAATATACAACAATATAAAACTAATGATATAAAATAATAATAATAGTATATACAATATACAATGATAAAAAAAATTACTTTTTTTTTTAAATAAATGTATCTTGGCAAATAATATTTTTTCCAGCCATCATCAGTAAAGTCTTTATTCTGGACAGAAGCCCCCCCCCCCCCATGCAAAAAATAATATACAACAATATAAAACGAATGGTATAAAATAATAAATAATAATAATATATACAATATACAATGATAAAAAAATTACTTTTTTTAAAAATAAATAATATAAAACAATATAAAACAAATTATATAAAATAATAAATAATAATAATATATACACTATACAATGATTTAAAAAAAATGACTTTTTTTTTAAATAAATGTATTTTGGCAAGAAATATTTTTTTCCAGCCATCATCAGTAAAGTCTTTATTCTGGACAGAAGGGGCCACCCCTCTATGCAAAATTAATATAAAACAATATAAAAATATATCTTAAATAATAATAATATATACATTACTTTATTTTAATAAATGTATCTTGCCAAATAATATGTTGTCGGTCATCATCGGTAAGCCCTCCCACCCCCATGCAAAAAATAATATAAAACAATAAAAAAATGCTATAAAATAATAAAAAAATAAATAATTTAAAAAATATAAAACAATATAAAAATAATATAAAAAAATAAACAATAAGAAAATAATATAAAATATATAATGACAAAAGAAATGTAGTTTATTTTGATAAATGCATCTTAGTAAATAATATTTTGCTGGCCATCATCTGTAAAGTTTATACTCTGGACAGAAGGGGCCCCTCTATACAAAAAGTAATAGAAAACAATATAAACCACAGAAAAAATAATAAACAATAAAACAAGTTAAAATAATATAATAATATATAAAATAAAAAATAAATAATACTAAAATATAAAATATATAATAAAAAAATACTTTCTGTTAATAAATGTATCTTGGGAAGTAATATTTTGCCGGCCAACTTTTTTTTTTTTTTTTTTTTACTCTAGACTGGTATATTGTATCGTTTTTAACTACAAATTTTGGCAGCTCAAGCAAACCACACGTGTGTGTGCGCACGCATGACCTCAGAATGACATTGTGTTATGCATTTAAAAATGTGTGACTGTCATTGAGAATGTAAACAAACACTGTGTATGAGGGGTCCCCAGAACCTGAACTGCCCAGGTCCCCCACAAGGTTTAAATCTTGCCCTAGGAGAGGGCATTGGACACTAAACTGAACATCTAAACTGGATCACAGATATTTTTATTTTAGAAACGTAAAGGAAACCTGTCAAGGAGCCTGTCGTCATTCACTTTTCCTTCTGAAAATGCCACCTGCCTTGCTGTCATAGGGACCAATAACAAGTGTGCTGCTTAGTTTTTGTATGATCCAAATAGGTGTTCTGGATAAGTCACTCAGAAAGTAATGAAGACAGAGGATCACCATGGAATGGTGCCAGAAAGATAGCAATTTCAAGAATGATCACCTCTGTATTTCTCTCACCATAGGTTGATTTTAAAGCCTATCTCTGGGGAACGAAAAAATACAAAAATCCTAAAATCCCATCTTGCGGTGAGGTTTCACCCACAGTGCAAGGGTTAGATGCTCATTTAGGTCTAGAGAACTGGAAAAAGAATTTTTACTCACCTGATCCCTTTCTCCCCTGGCAACTGGCGCTCTCCTCTTCTCCCCTGTGCTCCAGCGGTGGACTGTCCCCCGGCGTCCTTATATCCAATGCAAAGCTATGGGTGTTGATGGCATCAGAGGACCTGCGGCAGTTGGATATTGGGGGGGGGGGAGAGGCTGCTGGGGCTTTTCTAGTATTGCAGAGGGAGCCTGCAGGAGCGGGGGGATCAGGCACCCTAGACCAGCTTTTCTCAACCTTTTCAACACAGAGAAACCCTTGAAATAGCTCTCCAGTCTTGGGGAACCCCTGCTAAAAATTAGAAATCTACAACTCGTGATACATTAGTGTGATGGTCAGTGGGAAGAATGGCCCTTACACTTGTGGTCATTGGGAAGAATTACCCCAAAAAAAGATCAATAGTGTCAGTGTGAACTTAACTGAGAGGCAGACATTGCTCATTGCTGAAGGAACCCCTAGAAACCTCTGGAGGAACCCTGATTGAGAAACCTTACCCTAGACCTAAGTAAACCCTTGGAGAAGGATAGCCCCATTGTAATGGATGAATTTTGTTTTTACCCGAGTTCAGCTTTAAAGCGGAGTTACAACTGTTTTTGTGTTTATTAAAAGTCAGCAGCTACAAAAATTGTACCTGCTGGCTTTTCATAAACACATACTCTCCCATACCACAGTCCACCGGTGCGGCCGCCTGAAGCCTCGCTCCTATCTTCTTCGCAGCGCCGACATCATTACTGTGGGCAGCTTGCAGCTGCACAGTCGGGTGCGCACTGCGCAAGTCACTCTGCGCGTCCTGCGTGGCCGGGAAATCTTCTGGGACGTGTCCCAGAAGATTGCTGGGAGGGAGGGGCCTAGGGGGAGAGGAGGAGTCACTTATGTGGCCCGGAGCGGAAGTGGGAGCTAGGTACCTCTGACCCCCCCCCCCCCAAAAAAAAAATAGCATGCCAAATGTGGCATGTCAGGATGCCTTAAAACCAAAGTTTCACTTTTGAGTGGAACTCTGCTTTAAATACTGTTATTTTAGGTATACCAAACATATATCTATATATATATATATAGATAGATAGATAGATAGATAGATAGATAGATAGATAGATAGATAGATATAGAGATAAATTGATATACTTAAAACAACAGGTATACAGGTATAAAATAATACATATATATATATATATATATATATATATATATATATATATATATATATATATATATATAAAATATTGGCATGGTACAATAATATATACAATCGGTGCAAGAAGTTGCAATGGCTAAAACATGATTTTTTTTTTTGGATGAAAAATAAGGAACACTGCCTGAAAATTAGGGTGGCCAGCGGCTGTCCACCGTTCATTAAATTTTATTGATTTTATGTCATTTTACATTATTTTTTCTTTCTTAAATGTATACTGTAGTAAACAATACTTTATATACTAACTGTATGTGGTAATAATAATAATAATGAGAAATATAACCTAAATAATAAGAAGTAATAACATTATAATAGTAATAATAACCTGTGATAATTGTTTGTAGTATGTGAATTCCATTTTTTTGTTTCCTATCTCTTTCTTTATTATGTATATATATATATATATATATTTTTTATTTATATTTTATATTTTTAAAACAATAAAGTATTGCAAGCTACCTTTACAAAACAAATACCGTATTTATTGGCGTAAAACAGGCGTCAGCGTATAACACGCACCCCAAGTTTAGGAGGGAATTTTAAGTAAAAAAACTTTTTAAGGAGAAAAACTTACATTTAAATGCCCATCAATGCAGCCTTATCAGTGTCCATCTGCAGCCTTGCACGGCGTCCATCTGCAGCCTTGGCAGTGTCATTTGCAGCCTTGCACAGCGTCCATCTGCATGCTTGTCAGTGTCCATCTGCAGCCTTGGCAGTGTCATTTGCAGCCTTGCACAGCGTCCATCTGCATGCTTGTCAGTGTCCATCTGCAGCCTTGTCAGTGTCATTTGCAGCCTTGTCAGTGTCACTGCAGTTTGAATATGGCGCCATAGAGATATACAGAGCCGGTCCTGTGTATCTCGGCTCGGCTCGTAGTCACGCCCTGTCCCGCCCTATGATGGACATAACACAGCTCCAATGGTGGGACTGGGCGTGACTGTGAGCAAAGCTGAGTGCTGCCTATATACATACGTAGCCGAGTGCACTCGGCTAGGCTCGGATAGCTCCACTCACAGTCACTCCCAGTCCCTGTGTTATGTCCATCATAGGGCGGGACTGGGCGTGACTGTGAGCGGAACTAGTGGAGGATAGCCGAGTACACTCAGCTATGTATAGATATCGGTGGCGCTCGCTCCTCCGCTCCCCATCAGTTGGGGATGGGCGTATAACACTAAGCCCTTGTACACAAGGTCGGACATTCCAATGGAAAAGGTCCGATCGGATCGTGTTGTCGGATAATCCGACCGTGTGTGGGCTCCATCTGACTTTTTCTGTCGGAATGTCCGACCAACAAAGTTTGAAAGCTGGATATAAAATTTTCCGACAACATGATCCGATCGGACTTTGTCCAATCGTTTGTAGAGAATTCCGATCGGACAAAGTGCCACGCATGCTCAGATCAAATTACGAGACCAAAAGCTATTGGCTACTAGCCTGAACGTAGTCCCGTCATAACGAACGAACGTCATCACGTTCTGAACGATCGGATTTTCCGACAACTTTGTCCAACCGTGTGTATGCAACACCAGTTTCGGACAAAATCCGTCAGAAAAAATCCGACGGATTTTGTGGTCGGAATGTCCGCCCGTGTGTACAAGAGCTTACCCACGATTTTCCCCTGATTCCCCTGAAAAAAGTGAGTATTATACGCCTATAAATACGGTAGCTTGTGAACTAATACTGTGTGTGCTATGGACACAATAGTGTTGGTTTACTCAAAGGCAGTTGCTCCAGAGCTTAGTAAATGAGCAGAAGCTCTGCTGACTTCCATCACCCAATCATATTTTCCTTGCACATGATTGGGTATTCTTTGTAAAGTGAAGCCTCACCTCATTTACAAAGCTCTGGAGCAACTGCACCTGCAGAGGGCAACTGTCTTTTTGGCGTTAGTAAATCAATCCCGTGGTGGATGTGAAAGTTTGTATGTGATATTTTATATTTTATTACACTTTTGAATGCAGGACAATCTGTTCAGCAAAAGTGGCAGCTTGGACAAACTAATGACAGAGGTGCTTACAACAGTCAGGTTGTATTCTTAAGGGTTAAACCGTTTATCCAAACGAGAAGAACAGGGGCTGTAAGGCTCCATGCACACCTTTTTTTTTTTTTAGCTGTAAAAATGCTGGAAAAAATGCTGCTAATAGCTTTTTGTAGTAGGGCTTTAGTATCATTTTTGGAGCGTTTAGGAGTGTTAGCATTTTATTTGTGTTTTTGCAATTCTTTAAAAAAAAAAAAAAAACGCTGATAAAACGCTGTTAGTAGCATTTAGCGGTTCTTCTGCTGGCAAAAGGCTCCAGGAAACTCTACAAAAACATTTATTTTTTTCCTGTTTCTAGATGCTGAAGCTCAAAAAAAAACACAAATAGCCTAAAGTAGTGTGCATGGACAGCTTGTAGGAGCTTAAAAAAAATGCATGGAGCCTAAAAAGTGTTTTGGTGGCCATACATGGAACAATCTGACCGAACAAATCTTCACAGAATCAGACAATATGATCAAATCTATGCATTATCGCAAAGATATTTACCACGTCATTGCTTGACTTTGAGTAAAACAGCAAATACATCAAAATGATTCTGATGGGTCTGGATAGAAACATTTGATCATTAATATGTTCATTAACCACTTCAGCCCGGAAGAATTTACCCCCTTCATGACCAGAGCGCTTTTTGCGATTCGGCACTGCGTCGATTTAACTGACAATTGCGCCGTCGTGCGACGTTGTATCCAAACAAAATTGACGTCCTTTTTTCCCCACAAAAAGAGCTTTCTTTTAGTGGTATTTGATCACCTCTGCGTTTTTTATTTTTTGCGCTATAAATCAAAAAATAGTGACCATTTTGAAAAATAATTTCATTTTTTTCCAAAATTTGTGGTCTTTTTTTTTTTTTTTAGCAAAAGATTAAAAATCCAGGAGTGATTAAATACCACCAAGTAAGCTTTATTTTTGTGAAGAAAATTATAAAAATGTCACATGGTTAAAGAGTAGCATGACCACTCAATTATCATTCAAAGTGTGACAGTGCTGATAGCTTAAAAATGGCCTGGGCAGGAAGGGGGTAAAAGTGCCCTGTATTGAGGTGGTTAAGTAGTGCACTAAAGCCTTCATTAAAATTCCGCATCATTCCGTTTGATATAATGAAGAGCCACCAAAAAGGAAAAGAAGTGCAGTTACCCAATCATTTTTGTCATTTGCCGGTTAAAATGGTTGTAAAGCCTGAAGGTCTTTTGCCTTCCATTTACTATTGTATGCATAAAGGTAAAAAATCTTCAATATGCAACTCCCCCTACAGCCCCCCCCCCCCCAATACTTACCTGAGCCCAATCTCTATCCAGTGATGTGCCCAAGAGTGACTGCTGTCCCGCTCCCTTCCTCCTCATTGGCTCAGAGACAGCAGCGGGAGGCATTGGCTCCCACAGCTGTCAATCACAGCCAGTGAGGAGGTAGGAGGGGTGGGCCAAGACCCATTCTGTGTGTCTTATGGAGAGAGAAGGGCTTGGGAGCGAGCATTCATGTTATACTTGCCTGCTCTGTGTAATGGTTTTGCACAGAGCAGCCCTGATCCTCTCTCCCCCTTCAGCCTTTGCAACTACCTAAAAAGGCTGTTAAAGCAAACTGTGCCGAGGAATGAAGCAGCAGACAGAAATGATACTTAGTGCTCTGAATTGGGACAAGTACACACTATAGAGGGATATGCTTTGCTCATATTTCATGACTGAGGTTTACAACCGCTTTAAGAACATAAAGTGCATGTAAACATAATCTTCTCTTATTTGCTCTGGTTAAGACCTATTTTGTGACTCTTCACATTAAGGGTTGAGTCACGGAGGGCTTTAGGCGCTCCCGGGGGGACCACTGAAAGTCACATCTTGTGCCGATATAGATCCTGTCTACTTCACCATCCCTTTGGTGCACTTTCCATTCGGTGGCTTGTCCTACCTTCAGCTCAGTGTCTACCCATCGGGCCCTTTTCCTTGTAAGGGAAGACTTCAATTATATTCTTGATGTATCAAGTGAATGTTGTTTGCTTTAGTGGTTGATGTATGTTATTTATCAGCTTGAAACATACCCGTTCGCCTGAAGAAGTGAACTTGTATGAAACGCGTTGAGAGAGGATGTGTTAGTATCTGATTTATGTCAGACATTTTTGCTGTTATGTCAACTTTAATGCATTACACTGCATACTGGTAAATGAATATATATATATATATATATATATATATATATATATATATATATATATATATATATATTTATATATTATATATATATATATATATATATATATATATATATATATATATATATATATATTTATATATTATATATATATATTTATATATTATATATATATATATTTATATATATTATATTTATATATATATATTATATTTATATATATATATATATATATATATATATATATATATATTTATTTTTTTTATTTTTTTGTCAAATAGTTTTTTATATATTTTTGTAACTTTCATACTTTATTTTGGCATAACCCCTCAAACGTCCCATGGGCATTTTTTTTTTTTATGTTGAATTTTTTTTATGTAAAAATAAGACCTAGTTTACTCTTGCAGTTGGGCGACAGTTAAAAATGGGCAGTTGAGTCTCCCTCCAGTGATCCCTAGACATGTGCTCTGCCGAAAAATTCATTTGTTTCATTTGTGTCTTTTTTGTTGTTTTTTCGTTTTTCGGGTCATTCGTTATGATTGCAATTCTTAAATTCAAAAATCCAAACATAAGAAAGAAAATCTGAAAATTCTAAAGAATAACTACCGTATTTATCGGCGTATAAAACGCACTTTTTTTTCCCTTAGAATCAGGGGGAAATCGTGGGTGCGTGTTATACGCTGAACGGCTAGGGGAAGGAGGGAACGAGCGCCGCCGAAATAGACAGAGCCAAATCACTTGTGTACTTGGCTTCTCTCGGCTCCCCTCGCAGTCACGCCCAGTCCCGCCTCCCGCCATTGGACCGGTGTTATGTCCATCATAGGAGCCGTGCCATAGGGGCAGGACTGCGAGCCGAGAGGAGCCAAGTACACAGGACATCCGCCTCTGTCTATCTCAGATGCGGCTGCATTGATGGGCATTTAAAATGTAAGTTTTTTTTCCTTAACCACTTCAGCCCCGGAGCTTTTGGCTGCCCAGAGACCAGAGCATTTTTTGCGATTCGGCACTGCGTCGCTTTAACTGACAATTGCGCGGTTGTGCGACGTGGCTCCCAAACAAAATTGATGTCCTTTTTCTTTCTTTTGGTGGTATTTGATCACCTCTGCATTTTTTATTTTTTGCGCCAATTTGTTTAGATGCAGCATTAGTTATTTCGGAAGTTAAGAATTATCCGAAATAACGAATGCTGCATCTAAACAAATGGGATGGAACTAATTAATAAATAATATTAATAATAATAAAAAAAAATTAGAATTATTTCAGATTTTTGAATTTTCGGATTTTCAAATTTAGAATTTTGAATTTCTGAGTTTTCGAATTTACGAATTTACGGATTTTAGCATATTCAAATTTACGAGTTTTCGTTAATTCGGATAATTTGGAATAACAAATAACAAATTAAATAACACATTTTTCTAAATGCATTAAGCGAATTCGGAATGAAACAAATTGCTCATGTCTAATGATCCCCTTCTAAGCTGCAAAGACAACCATATGGGGGTAAATACATGCTGCAAGGCAGTGCAATAAAAATCAGAACTGCCTGCCAACTTTATCTCAGTGGACTACCAAACACCTCCCCCCTGTTGCAGAGATGGAAGGGAGGTGACTGTAGTTCGAGCCCAGTATCATGTAGTCCTAACACACACTCTGGCCTAAGCTGACAATGCTGCTCAGTACGATTCTCACCAGAGGACAGAATGTGAGTTAATGGCAGGATTAGCAGGTTAAAATAAAGTATGAAAAAAAAAAAAAACGAATGCAGCCACCACATCCAAAGACTGTGAGCCTTATTCTTGTAAAAAAATAATTTCGCTTAAAATAGAAATGAAAGGCAAAACAGTTGTGCATATATGAAAACAACTTCTAAATACTTTATTTCAGATTTTTTTTAAGTGACCACATGACCTCTGTTCTCTGCTGTATAATGGGGCATAGAGAGGTGGGGGTGGAGACTACTTGGGGATGATGGGGTGGGGGGTGTCAGCAGGAGGCAGAGAAGCAGTAGTACACTGATCTCCCCAGCGATAAGGTGTGCAAGGGTGGTGGGGGGTTGTCAGCAAGAGGCAGAGCAGCAGCAGTACACTGATCTACCCAGTAAGAATCTGCGGGGGGGGGGGGGGGCAGCAGGAGGCAAAGAAGCCGTAGTACACTGATCTCCCCAGTGATGAGCTGTGCAAGGAGGGGGGTTGTCAGCTGGAGGCAAAGAAGTAGTAGTACACTGATCTCCCCAGTAATGAGCTGTGCAAGGAGGGGGGGTGTCTGCTGGAGGCAAAGAAGCAGCAGTATGCTGATCTCCCAGTGAGGAGCTGTGCGGGGGGGGGGGGGTGTCAGCAGGAGGCAGAGAAGCAGTTGTACACTGATTTTCCCAGTAAGAAGCTGTGCAGAGGGGCATTTCGGCAGGAGGCAGAGAAACAGCAGTACACTGATCTTCACAGTATTTCCCAGTAAGGAGCTGTGGGGGTGGGGGGGGGTGTCCACAGGAGGCAAAGAAGCAGCGGTACACTGATCTACCCAGTAAAGAGCTATGGAAAGGGGCATTTCAGCAGGAGACAGAGAAACTACAGTACACTGATCTCCCCAGGGGGAAGCTATGCAGGGTGTACATGTCAGCAGGAGACAGAGAAGCAGCAGTACACTGATATTCAGTGGCGTAACTAGAACCTTCAGGGCCCCGATGCAAGAAACCATGAAGGGCCCCCCTGAACCCCAGCCAGGGCCCTTCCCTCCGAGTCCGGCGGTGGAACTCCAGGGCGTGGTCACAGGTATGACCTTTGTGAGCCCTGTAGTTCCACCACTGGTATCAGTAGTTTTTTTTTATTTTTTTATTTTTAGGTGCCCCATTGGGGGACTGTCCCTAGGCAGGACGGGGTCCCCGTCCCCAGAAGAGATGAGGTCCTTTTCTCCAGGGCAGATAAAGTTACTGCCCCAGGTGAGAAGGGGTCCCTGTCCCCAGGGGAGGTGGGGGTCCCTGTCCCCACATGAGAAGGGGTCCCTGTCCCCAGGGGGAGATGGAGGAGGTATGTAATGGTGTGTAGGGGATGGGGTCCTCTCACTCACCATGACCAAGCTGTAGGCCGCACACTGATCCATGTTGGCCTGGGCTCCATCCAGTGTGCTGGACGGGCGATCAGCATATCTCCCAGAAAGACCTTTCATCATCTGTGTATGACGGGGGAGGAGGGGGGCTGGCAGACAAGCCTGCGGTGTCCTCCGGGGGGCTCTCATAGGGCTGCACTGAATCTTTGTGCTTAAAGTTTGTTTACCCGGGAGAAGTATGCAGTGCAGTGTGGGCCGGACTCGGGGGGGGGGGGGGACTCTGGCTGGGGAGAACAGACATCGGACTGAGCGGCAATGCATGGAGCAGGAGAGGGGTACTCTAAGGACCCGGCCGAGGACACAGGTCATGCGGGGAATGCACAACTAAAGAGCAGCCAGTGTGATAGTCGAGCATGGAGCTCTGCTAGTCACCCTCCACCTCCAGCCACCCGTGTCCATGGTGCACTGGTACCCCTAGCTGCCTATGCTGTTGCTGGTCATATGTAGAGGGGGGCTGCATGGGCCCCCTGCATCAATGGGCCCAGTTGCGGTCGCAACTGCTGCACCCTCTATAGTTACGTCCCTGCTGATATTCCCAGTGAGGAGCTATGCGGGGCGGGGGGGGGGGGGGTGTGTCAGCAAAGGGTGGAAAAACAACAGCACACTGATCTTCCTAGTGAGAAACTGTGCAGGGGGTGTTTCAGCAGGAGGCAGAGAAGCAGTAGTATACAAATTTTCCCAGGGAGGAGCTATGCAGGGGGACATGTCAGCAGGGGGCAGAGGGAGAGCAGTACATTCATCTCCAGAGTGAAAAACTGTGGGGGGGGGGGGGGGGGGGGCTGAGCTCCCAGCTAAGGCCAAGAAGAAAACTGACCACGCTGCGGTGGATGTGCTTTAATGCCCGGCATGGTCAGTTTGAAATAGAAATGCAGGATATGCATTCATATCCTAATAGGAAGAAGGAAGGCAGGATCACCAGGAATTTCACACAAAGGAGCAATACAAAGAGAACAGCATACATTTATATACATAACATACATAACATAACATACATAACATAACATACATAACAAGGTACAGCAGGCACATATCAGGAATATGAAATGTTGGGGTAACAAACACTTTAACAGCATCAGAAATACTCTTTTAGAACAACATAGAAAAGCTTCTTGACCCGGAGTCCCCCTTTTTTTGGGGGCGTTTTATGTTTATTGTGATTGGCCGCAGTTTGTGGCGTATTAAGAACCTCGCCATGGAGGGGGGAGAAGAAATAAAAGCGGCTCTCCTGTTGTTTTCTGGTGTCTCCGCCCAGCGTGCCCTTTGATTGTGTAAATATCAGACGTCTTTGGAGTTGGGAGTAGTGATGGACGAACTTCCGACGGGACGTTTCGCGAACGCGAAACGCGAACGGACACAAACGTTCGCGAAAACGACCGTTCGCCGCGGGCTCCATTGACTTCAATGGGAGGCGAATTTCGCAAACCTTTAGGTCGAATTTGCGGCCACGGGGTAATTATTAGGGGGTAGCACGTAGTCCCACCACCTGGACAATAGCATAATACATGTATGAGGTGAATTTGGGATCGATAACTACAAGCATTTTTTTTTTATTTGGGAAATTGTTCTGACAATTCAGGACTATGGAGCTAATGAAGGCAATGGAGGAGAGGGAAGGTCAGGGACCAGGGTAGGCAAACAAGAGGGTGCAGGAGATACAGAGCACTGACAGCAGCACCGTAATACAGAGCACTGACATCAGCACCGTGACATACAGCGCTGACAGCAGCTCCGTGACATACAGCGCTGACAGCAGCTCCGTGACATACAGCGCTGACAGCAGCTCCGTGACATACAGCGCTGACAGCAGCTCCGTGACATACAGCGCTGACAGCAGCTCCGTGACATACAGCGCTGACAGCAGCACCGTGACATACAGCGCTGACAGCAGCTCCGTGACATACAGCGCTGACAGCAGCTCCGTGACATACAGCGCTGACAGCAGCTCCGTGACATACAGCACTGACAGCAGCTCCGTGACATACAGCGCTGACAGCAGCTCCGTGACATACAGCGCTGACAGCAGCACCGTGACATACAGCGCTGACAGCAGCTCCGTGACATACAGCGCTGACAGCAGCTCCGTGACATACAGCGCTGACAGCAGCTCCGTGACATACAGCGCTGACAGCAGCTCCGTGACATACAGCGCTGACAGCAGCTCCGTGACATACAGCGCTGACAGCAGCTCCGTGACATACAGCGCTGACAGCAGCTCCGTGACATACAGCGCTGACAGCAGCTCCGTGACATACAGCGCTGACAGCAGCTCCGTGACATACAGCGCTGACAGCAGCACCGTAAGCAGCCCCAGGAGGAAGTCAGCACAGCACAGGGATGGTGTGATCCCCTCATAATAAGAACCCCCAGGAGGAAGTCAGCACAGCACAGGGATGGTGGGAGCCCCTCATAATAAGAACACCCAGGAGGAAGTCAGCACAGCACAGGGATGGTGGGAACCCCTCATAATAAGCAGCCCCAGTAGAAATATGACACCGCTCAACCTCTTCAAAGAGGAGGGTAGGGGCATATAGTACGGTGTGCTTTTTTGGGTCAGGGAAGTGAGCCAAATGAATTAAGAAGGTCTGTGTGCTTGATTCCAAAAATTGTTTATAGACATATACATGGTCTACTGATCACATGTGTTGAATTCCTCCGAGATCCATGCCTCATTCATTTTTAGAAATGTGAGGTAGTTAACACTGTCGTGAGCTAGGCGAGTACGCTTATCGGTCACAATCCCCCCTGCTGCGCTGAACGTCCTTTCGGACAGGACACTGGATGAGGGGCAAGCCAACAGTTCGATTGCAAATTGGGCAAGCTCTGGCCAGAGGTCAAGCCTGCCCACCCAGTAGTCTAGGGGTTCATCACTCCTCAGAGCGTCCACATCGGCCGTTAACCCAATGTAGTCGGACACCTGACGGTCTAGGCGTTCCCTGATGCTGGATCCGGATGACACCTGTCGATGGGTCGGCTGAAAGAATGACCTCATATCCGAAGTCACCAACACATCTTCAAACCGGCCTCTTCTTGCAGGCGCTGTTGGATTGGTACCCGCAAATCCTTCTCTGGGAGTGGGAATTGCTCCTCTGCCAGCGCACGCAAAAGCAGAATGCAGCATTTCTCGAAGCAAGGCCTGGAAGTGCTGCATTCTGACAGCCCTCTGCGACGGCGGTAACATTTCCGCCATTTTGTGTTTGTACCGGGGATCTAAGTACGTTGCCACCCAGTACTGGTCCTTGACCCTCATGCTTTTTATACGGGGGTCCCTATTAAAACACTGGAGCATGAAGGCCCCCATTTGCACTCAAGCGGAAGGTATGTGGTGGTGGTGGTGTTGTTGGTGGTAGTGTCTTTGGGGGTGCACATAGCAGAGAGTGAAGAAGAGGGTGCAGATCGAGAGGATGAGGAGGGTGCAGAAGAATAAGGCTGAGTGAGCCACTCAACCAAGTCTGGTGCGTCCTTTAAAGTAATTGAACGCACCTTCTGCAACTTCCCACTTTGGCTCAAGGCTGTTGCTCCTGCCCTACCCCTACCACCCCTGCGGAAGGGCCTGCCTCTTCCTCTGCCTGTCATTTTTTAAATCACCCTGTGACAAAACTCTTAGTCCCTATACCGCTGAAGGACTGCTGCAGTATAGGGCAGCGGTCAGCAGTAGTGCACGTCAACCCTATGTATTGTGGACCGATAGCGGTCCTTACAGAACAGCAGACTGTACTGCACTCAGGCCTATGTACCGTAGCACCCTATACCAAGTTACCAGTCCTTATAAAAACTTTTGTGGACCAAGCAGGTTGTGTGTTAGTGTTTAGCAGACTGTGCGTCAGTCCCTATACCGCTGAAGGACTGCTGCAGTATAGGGCAGCGGTCAGCAGTAGTGCACGGCAACCCTATGTATTGTGGACCGATAGCGGTCCTTACAGAACAGCAGACTGTAACGCACTCAGGCCTATGTACCGTAGCACCCTATACCAAGTTACCAGTCCTTATAAGAACTTTTGTGGACCAAGCAGGTTGTGTGTTAGTGATTAGCAGACTGTACGTCAGTCCCTATACCAATGAAGGACTGCTGCAGTATAGGGCAGCGGTCAGCAGTAGTGCACGTCAACCCTATGTATTGTGGACCGATAGCGGTCCTTACAGAACAGCAGACTGTACTGCACTCAGGCCTATGTACCGTAGCACCCTATACCAAGTTACCAGTCCTTATAAAAACTTTTGTGGACCAAGCAGGTTGTGTGTTAGTGTTTAGCAGACTGTGCGTCAGTCCCTATACCGCTGAAGGACTGCTGCAGTATAGGGCAGCGGTCAGCAGTAGTGCACGGCAACCCTATGTATTGTGGACCGATAGCGGTCCTTACAGAACAGCAGACTGTAACGCACTCAGGCCTATGTACCGTAGCACCCTATACCAAGTTACCAGTCCTTATAAGAACTTTTGTGGACCAAGCAGGTTGTGTGTTAGTGATTAGCAGACTGTACGTCAGTCCCTATACCAATGAAGGACTGCTGCAGTATAGGGCAGCGGTCAGCAGTAGTGCACGGCAACCCTATGTATTGTGGACCGATAGCAGTCCTTACAGAACAGCAGACTGTACTGCACTCAGGCCTATGTACCGTAGCACCCTATACCAAGTTACCAGTCCTTATAAAAACTTTTGTGGACCAAGCAGGTTGTGTGTTAGTGTTTAGCAGACTGTGCGTCAGTCCCTATACCGCTGAAGGACTGCTGCAGTATAGGGCAGCGGTCAGCAGTAGTGCACGTCAACCCTATGTATTGTGGACCGATAGCGGTCCTTACAGAACAGCAGACTGTAACGCACTCAGGCCTATGTACCGTAGCACCCTATACCAAGTTACCAGTCCTTATAAGAACTTTTGTGGACCAAGCAGGTTGTGTATTAGTGTTTAGCAGACTGTGCGTCAGTCCCTATACCGCTGAAGGACTGCTGCAGTATAGGGCAGCGGTCAGCAGTAGTGCACGGCAACCCTATGTATTGTGGACCGATAGCGGTCCTTACAGAACAGCAGACTGTACCGCACCCAAGCCTATGTACCGTAGCACCCTAGACAGACCAAGTTACCAGTCCTGATAAAGAGCTTTGTGGAACAAGTGAGTTGTGAATGATTAGCAGACTGCAGCAGAAGGGCAGCAGTCAAGTATAATATTCTTTCTATATTTGGAAGAAAGAATATTATACGTGTACAAGCCTATTACCGTACCACTGATACCAGTCCTGAAAAGAACCTTTGTGGAACTAATAGTAACAGCAAGTCTTTAAAATTATCCTCACTGCCTGACACACTGCTTCCTGCCTGTCCCTATACAAATTGGCAAAAAAGAGTAGGCTGGAACGATTAGCTGGAATAGCTCTTTTGTGGACCTGATAGTAACAGCTAATGATGATGATGATGATGATGATGAAGAAAGACTAATCTGGCTGAGCTGTCCCTAAAATAGCAGCATACAGCGCTCTGTCCCTTTATCTAAACTGACAAAAGAAACTCAGGCTGCTGACCTAACACCTATACCAGTCCTGAAAAGAACTTTTGTGTACCAAATAGCTAGCGTTTTCTCTGTCCCTACTCCACACAGGATCCTTTCCCTACAGTGACAGAAGAAAGAATGTAAAATGGCCACCGGATCGGGTGTATTTATAGGTTAGGGGGAATGTCCAAGTGTCCATGAGCTGTCATGTCTCAATTGGTTGTCCTGTAACACATGATAAACGTGTCACGAAAGGTTAAAGTTCTTGTATACATTAAACACGTAAGTCCGCCGGGGCGAACGACGGAAAAAGGCGTTCGAACCCGCGGACGGCGAAAGTCGGAAATTCGCCGCGAAACGACCGCCGGGCGAAACGTTCGTCCATCACTAGTTGGGAGCAGGATGGTGTTACACAACAGGTTGTAGGGAAGTGTTATTTCTTCCCCTCCTCGCTCTGCTGGGTGACAGAGCCGCCTTTATGTGAGCGCTGAAGGCTCGCTGATCCCAGCACGACTGATAAGTATGTTTGGCACAGAGGAACGTTGTCTGCTCCGTCTTGGCACCCGAGCGCGGTGTGGAGTAGCAAGCTGACTGCTAATGTAAATCCCGCTGAGCTGTCATATGTCCGCAGAGCGGGGTTTATATAATTAGTCATCAGTACCACCTGCACTGCATGCTGAACACGGGACCAGGGATTCATTTTGGCCGATTCTTTGCAATTCATTAACATCAATCAAACCCAAAAACTGGTTATACAGTGTAAAATCTGATTGTACAATCTCCTTCAAGCTCACCACACATGTTACAATCTGATTGCACAATCTCTTTTAGATGTCCCAACAACTATGTAGTGCAAGCAGTGCCAGGACAAGGTCATCTAGAGCCCAGTGTGAACATCAGTGGGGTCTGGTGTTCAATATTTTGGGGGGGCGGCAGATCAATGCCACCCCCGCCGGAAACGGATCAGACAGAAGGTGGGGACCCCCCCCCGTTCACGAGCAGGAGACAGACGGGAAGGTGGCGATCAGAGGCCTCCTTACCTTAGGAGGCAGATGACAAGGATCCAGGATAGGGCTGCTGCTTACTCCGGGGGAGTTGCTTCTCCTCCCGGTCAAACAGGAAGTCAGTCCTGAGACCCGATTGACCAGGGGTCCTTATAATCCCAGCCAATCAGGTCTCACCCACACCCCCACCCCAGGTTAGTCATCAAGCGGGCTCCTACGGGCAGCGGCTCCTGTCTCCTCTCCTCCTCTTCTGCATCACAGCGGCCCTGTGTCTCCTCCCTCCTCCTCCTAGGTGTCCTATAGTATCGCCTGTCCTTTCAGCCAATCTGGTGATGGGTCTCAAAACTCGCTTCCTGATTGGCCAGGAGGAGAATCAGGAAGACAATATTGAATATTAATTTGCTATTGTGAAACAACTGGGTGGGCTTAGGGTGCAGTGTTCTGCGCCCTGATCCCACCCTTTTTTGAAGCCAATTAGAACCTCAGGCTCTAATCATGTGCTTAAAAAAAAACCCTTTGAAATCCATGTGTCCGGCACCCTGCATGTAGATTAGGGGCCGGGTGCATGGATTAGGGGGGCAGCGCCCCTGCGCCCAGTATGGATGGGCCGCCACTGGTTAATATGCCAAACTGCACTCCCCCAAGTTGTATGAGGACTGTGTGGCAGCAAAAATTACCTCCAATAAACTGGGCACTAATCTGCATGCTCATTCCCTAAGCATACATTTTATCTCCTCCCAGTACAAATCTGCCCCCCTGCTGAATATCCCAATCCCAGAACCCTATATTTGGTCCCCTTTATCCCCCAAATTCCCCCAGCCAAAAAATAAATCACTCCTCCTAGCACAAATCTTCTACCCCTCAAATTTCCCCCCAGTGTACATCTCCCCCTCCCCCCCAACTCCAAATTCCCTCTTCCCAGCACAAATGCCCCCAGTCATACCCACTATCACAAATCCCCCCTCAAAAATTCCTCTCCCTCTACGTTATCAACACTTCTAGCCCAAACCCCCAATCTCCCCTCCCAACACAAGTTCCACTCCTAGCAACCCCCCCCCCCCCCCCAGAAAAAATAATCCTCTCCTAGAGCAATTCTTGCCCCTGCCACCCCCCAAATTCCCCCTCCCAATACAAATCACTTTCTTCCCCAATCTCCTCTCGGATACCCCCCCCCCCTCACATGATACCACAGTGCCAAAGGCAGCCATCCCTTCTGCCCACCCCTTGTCCTGGCCCTAAGTACAAGGGTCTGCCTGGTTGGATACAGGTTGCTTGGATAGCTGGGTCTTCATATTACATAGGTTTGGGAAATCGAAATTTAATTATGCAAAAATTGTAGCATGGTGATCCCAAAGCCTGGTACACGCATTCTTTTTTTTTTTTGTACTAACAACAGGTGGTTGTACTAACTATGCAATGTTAGTTCATCAATCTACCACGCTGTGCTGCTGTGTTCTGAAAGAGGGACCGACATTTGTACATTTCATCAAAAATTCAAAATTTCTAAATTCATTAAATTGTATTTTTCCCAAAAATGTGCCCTTGAAAAAAAGAATCCATTTCCAATCAAAATTGCAACAACAGCCATTTTTTCTCCAGGGCCTCTGCTTTCAGAAAATATATAGTATTTGGGGGTTCCACGTAATTATCTAGTAAAAAAAAAAAAAAAAAAAAAAATGGCGATTTTCTATTTTTACATATATGTAAGAAGTGTAAGAATGTGGTTGGGCAGACAGTGGATTAAAAAATATCCATTCAGCTTGAATTCTATGGGCAAGCCCTTACATTACATTGTTGGTGGTAGATTTAAAAGAGATTGTACAATCAAATTGTATAGGGATCTGTCAGCTTTAAGGCTAGGTTTACATCTGTGCATATCAGGAATGCACTTAAAATCACGCTCTTTGCCAACATGTATGGAACCACGCAATGCCATTTTTTGTTAATGTCGCCCCCACACACCTGCAAACACACACGTTTTTATGCACCAAACCCCATGGTAGTACTGCAGCACCATGCAGTTCAGTGCACTGCATTTTTGGAAAAGTGTCAGGGGCTTCTTTTTTTCTGTGTTTGTCTCCTGTAGGGAAGTGTGCTTTCAAGGGCTATCACACTGGAGCGGTGCGCTTGCGGGACCCTAAAAAAAAAGTCCTGCAAGCAGCATCTTTAAACCGCTCCTGCCCATTGAAACGAATGGGCACTGCTGCCGGAGCGCCGGCAAAATGCTTTGGCAGCGGCGATACACAGGCGGTAATAACCCCTTCTTCGGCCACTAGCGGGGGTTAACAGTGCCCCGCTAGCGGACAAAAAGTGGCGCTAAAACAACGGTAAAGCACCACTAAAACTAGCGGGCATGTTACCGCCGAGGCTCATACTGCCCCAGTGTGAAACTACCCATAGTGTAATTGTCCTTTCCTGATGCCAGTCCATGCAAACATACATGTGATAGCAGTAGGTGGGGTACTAGCATACATATGCTGCCATGTTGGCATCAAGTAGTTCCTCTTGTCTTTTATTTAATGTCTACTGCACAAGGAGAGCCACTGACCATAATATGTGACAACAAATTGAAAAGCTGCCTAGTATTTGCAATGGTGTAAATGGATTATTGTTGGAGATGTACCATCAGAAGCTACAGGAACGTTTTGGTTTAGAACAAAGTTTGTTAATTTGTGAGGTCACCAAATTACCTGTAAGCTGGTTATTGTTTTAGAGATGTAAATCGGTTATTGTTAGAGACTGAGGCTGGGCTCTCACCTCACAGCAGGAGATCGTGACCGGCTCTCTAAGGAGTCGGTTCACACATCTCCGCAGCGGCTCCGGTGCGAATTGCGAATTCCTGTGTGTCTTTTGGTCTATTTCCGGTCTGAATTCAGCCCAAAATTTGGGTTTAAACTGGACCTGAAACTGTTAATGGGGAAGCTTTGTGAGCCGGAGCGTGCTGCGGTATGAACCCAGCCTTACAGTAAATTGGTGTAAACTGGTTATTGTTGGAGATGTATGGGCTCTACCAATAGGAGCCACAGGAACGTTTTGGTTTAGAACAAAGTTTGTTAAATTTTGAGGTCACCAGGAATCAGAGCTGCACATTAGCTGTAAATTGGTTATTGTTTGGAGATGTAAATTGGTATTGTTGGAGATTTACAGTAAATTGGTGTTAACTGGTTATTGTTGGAGATGTATGGGCTCTACCATTAGAGGCTACAGGTAAGTTTTGGCTTAGAATTATGTTTGTTAATATTTTGGTCACCAGGATCAGAGGTACAAATTAGCTGTAAATTGGTTATTATTTAAGATGTAAATTGATGTAAAGTGGCTATTGTGGAAGACGCAAATTCTATTTTAATGGAGAAATATGGGCTCCACCATTAGAGGCTTCAGGTAAGTTTTGGTTTAGAATGAAGTTTGTTAAATATTTTGGTCACCAGGATCAGAGCTGCCAATTAGCTATAAAATAATTATTGTTTGGAGATGTAAATTGGTGTAAATTGGTTATTTGAGGTCACCAGGGATCAGAGCCGCACATTAGCTGTAAATTGGTTATTGTTTGGAGATGTAAATTGGTATTGTTGGAGATTTACAGTAAATTGGCATAAACTGGTTATTGTTGGAGAAATATGGGCTCCACCATTAGAGTCTACAGGTAAGTTTTGGTTTGGATTGAAGTTTGTCAATATTTTGGTCACCAGGATCAGAGCTGCCAATTAGCTATAAAATAATTATTGTTTGGAGATGTAAATTGGTGTAAATTGGTTATTGTTTAAGAATGTACAGTAAAATGGTGTACATGCGTTATTGGTGGAGATGTATGGGTTCTACCATTAGAGGCTACAGGAAAGTTTTAGATTTAGGGTGATGTTTGTTAATATTTGGGGTCACCAGGATCAGAGGTGCAGATTATCTGTAAATTGGTTATTTTTGGAGATGTAAATTGATGTAAATTGGTTATTGTGGAAGATGTCAGTTGTTTTTCACTAGAGAAGTATGGGCTCTACCATTAGAGGCTACAGGAAAGTATTGGGTTTAGAAATAAGTTTCCTAATATTTGAGGTCACCAGAATCAGAGGTGCAAATTATCTGTAAACAGGTTAATGTTGAAGATGTAAATTGATGTAAATTGATTATTGTGGAAGATGTAAATTGTTTTTTTTTTTACTAGAGAAGTAAGAGCTCTACCATTAGATGCTACAGGAAAGTTTTGGCTGAGAACAAAGTTTTATTAATATATGAGGGCATCAGGTTCTGAACTACAAATTAGCAGTTAATTTCAGATCATCGTGTACCTGACTTGTGTTCTCCCTGTAAGCAAAAAAATTCTGTGGAAAGCCTGCATGATAAGACAGCACATAATCAGAGGCGCTCTGCTTCAGTAATCTGCACAATTAACAAACAGTGCTGCTCCTAGTAATCTTGTGATTGCTACTGATGGAAGGTGAAATTGTACAGGAAGCCATAATGAAATTTGGCGATCCTCCAATAAGGGCCCGCAGTGTGGAGTTTTCTGCTGTTTTGTGGTAACAGATTATTGCGGCATAATGTTATACAGACAAAAATTGTATGAGGACATTCCAATCGAAGAATAGAGACCATAGTTGATGCAGCATTTTTATTTTTTTAACAGGTACGTATTTGTCTCCATTAGGAGAAACGTGGTGTATAATTTAACAGTGTATTACACATACTTTTTACACAAAGATCAGTGTACAAACATTCTTTCAGGTCATAGTATTACAGAAGCATGGTAAAAGGTAATAGAGTTGCAATAGTTTGAGGAGGATCCAAAGAAGAACCAACTTTAGATTGTGAGTGTATATCAAACAGTCATTCGCCTATTATTGCTATCCAATACTAAATTTTGACAATAGATGTTAGTGATCTTCCATCCCTGGGGGGGGAAGGATCATAGTGGAGGGGAGGGTGACCAGGGAGCAATAATGGAGGGGGTGGGGGGAGGAACAACAGAAAGGACGTCACACTGAAGAAGGGTAAACTAATCTTCCCATGCTCTTTCGTGTTTCCCCGCTGTCCACTACTCCATGTATCCCATTGCCCGCCTCAGTGCTCAACTCATAGTTCAGTTGCCCCATATCTTCATTTATGACTCATATATGTGATTTTGTACAATGGTAAGGTGGAGTCGACCATGGCTCTCCATTGTGAAACTGTGGGGGGGGGGGGGGGGTCTGATTGCTTCCAATAAAGCAGGATGGTCTTCCTAGCATAGAATGTTTCATAGAAAATGCACAGCTGTTTGTTTGTATTCGATGTAACATTATCACATATACCTAGTATGAGGATAACCGGGTCTAAACCTTTCGATAGGCTTCCAACTGAGTTGATCATAGATTAGGTAAACTAATCTCCCCATGCTCTTTCATGTTCTCCCACTCTCCTCCACTCCATGTATCCCATTGCCCGCCTCGGTGCTCAGCTTATTCCAGTTGCCCCATATCTTCACAAATTTATGACTCATATATGTGATTTTGTACAATGGTAAGGTGGAGTCGACCATGGCTTTCCATTGTAAAACTGTGGGGGGGTCTAAGTTGCTTCCAATGAAACAGCATAATCTTCCTAGCATAGAATGTTGCATAGAAAATGCACAGCTGTTTGTGTGTATTCGATGTAACATCGTCACATATACCTAGAAGGAGGATAAGCGGGTCTTTACCTTTCGATAGGCTTCCAACTGAGTTGATCGTAGAGACCGCGTCTACCCAGAACTGTTGTATAATAGGGCAGGACCATACCACATGGAAGAAGGTGCCCAGTACATTGGTGCACTTTGGGCATCTATCCTAATGTGTAGGGTATATTCTCGAAAGTCTCTGGGAGGTAAAGTACACGCTGTGTATGAATTTAAGCTGAATGAAGCTGTCTTTAGCAGAGATCATTAGGGGGATATATTGTTGGATCCATTCCTCCCAGTCATCATCCACCAAGAAGGCAGGCACATCCTCCTTCCATTTCCAAAACAATTTGGTCCCTTCGCTGGAATCCTCACAGGATATCTGCTGGTATAATGAGGAGAGAATGCGATCTGCATTGCTGGAGACTAGGAAGCTCTCCACCCCATGTTATTTAAGGGCAACTCTGAGGGGGAATTGTGCCTGCACTGCGTGACGCAGCTGCAGGTATCGGAATAACATCCTGGATGGAAACTGGAAGGCGTCTCGTAGGGTGTTAAATGAGAGCAGCGTACCTTCCGGAATTATGTGTTGTAGAGTTTTGATATCATATCTAGCCCAGAGAGCTGGTTCTGGGACGGTGACTAAGCTTTGGGTTATCCCATAATGATGTGTATGGCGAGATGGTATTAGCCTTGTTAAGCTTCTTAAACTTTTTATTTTAGTGCAGTTTAGACAGAAACATTATTCATAGGTTGGGTGACAGGTCTCCATAAAGCCCAGCTTCAGCCAAAAACCTTCTCTGTTGAGTAGGGAAAGGTTAGGACACCTTTTATTGCTCTTTGGGTCTTCTTGCCCTGGTTACACCTGCACCCTTCCATTTTCCTAGTGCCTCAAGGACAGAAAGGTAAATTAAATCTCCATTCATCCAACATCCAATTAAATCTCCAATTCATCCAACATCTCCAACAGCTTATGCTCCTTATGACTAATGCCGAGGAAACATGACCAGACTTTCCGGCAGACTAGGTCCGACGGAATTAGTCCGTCGGACAATCCGATTGTGTGTGGGCTAATCCGATAGTTTTTCATTAAAAAAAACACAACACACATTTATTTGTTGGTGGAAAATTTGAGAACTTGCTAGCCAACATTTGTTGGTCGGAAAGTCCGGCAACAAATGTCCGATGGAGCATATACGCGGTCGGACTTTCCACCAACAAGCTCAAATCCAACATTTGTTGTCGGAAAATCCGATCTTGTATACAGGGCATTAGAATGTTGGTGGCTATAGATGTAGGGATTTTTGTTTTAGCATGGACTTCCACTTTAAGGAGAGCGGTTCCCTAAAACCACTACTCTTTGCCCGCTCGGCTGGTCATAGCTCTTGTTTACCATCACACGCAACTCAGCGATGCCATCTGGTATGTAAGGACAGTAAAGGCCTGCCCTCATCCCAGGGGGTCAGAGAGCAATATGCTGGTTGCCTGTGGAGTGAGGGATGAGGTAAGTAGTTCACCTTATTCATTATCCCCTAGAAGAAAAAAACAATTAAGGCAGTGCTGGATCCAATTGCATGGTGATTTTTTTTCAGCTGAGGTAAGTGCAGCTTTTATCCCCCAATTTCTAAGCATTCTTCACAGGATGTTATTCTAAATGCTTGCAGTTAAAAAAAAAGCACACCAGAACTGGTGAGAGCTATCTAGCATGGAGGGGTGGAGTGTAGTAAAACAGGGACTGTGCTAACTAACATAGAAAGATAAGCAGATATTATCTTACCTTAGATTGTAAGCCCCTTGAGGGCAGGGACTGATGTGAATGTACAATATATGTGTAAAGTGCTGCGTAAATTGAAGGCACTATATAAGTACCTACATAAAAATAAAATAAAAAATAAACAAAATGATTCAGAGGAACATACTAAAACCTTAAACACACATTTTAAGTGTGAAGTTAAAGTTCTAAAGTCAAAATTCTTTTTTTTTTAATTTTAAAATTGGGAAAAGCTAAAACCTTCATCAAGTTTTCCTTAATGTCTCTGTCCCCACTGGGCAGATTCACTATCTCTGTCCATCCTGATGACCATTGTCACTGGTGCAGATGTTGACATAAAGTCCAACATTTTACAGGTGTCAACAGATAATCAGGAGGATAGTGGAAATCTTCAATTTGGAGACACTTGTCAAGGTGAGAGTTCTCTAATAGTGGATTTCATCTAACTTTGGGAAGATTTCCTATCCTAGTTGTTCTGTCATTCCTAATGCGTGTTTGGCACATCAAATCTCCCTAACATGCTTCCCGAGAAAAAAAAAGTTCAGATAGAGGTTGTAAGCATTCTTTAGATTCCCTGATTTTTTTAATAATGTTTATGTTTTAGAATTAGAAGAGAAGTGAAGAAGTAGAACCCTGGTCAAGTTTTTATTGATTTCCGTGCCTCACCACCAGTTAGATTAACTTGTCTGTAGGGAACTTTTCTACAAGAAGAGGTAGTAAGGATAAATCTTCCAATGGGGACACCTGTTCTGGTGGCATCTGTCTAAAGCCCCATACACACAATCGGAAATTCAGCCAGCAAAAGACCAATGAGAGCTTTTGGT
The DNA here is from genome assembly GCF_037356315.1 of Lithobates pipiens. Taxonomy (NCBI): domain Eukaryota; kingdom Metazoa; phylum Chordata; class Amphibia; order Anura; family Ranidae; genus Lithobates; species Lithobates pipiens. The sequence continues at coordinate 491,293,140 of NW_027507718.1, read as the reverse complement.
CGGAAAATGCGATCATTTGTATGCTTCATCTGACTTTTACTGGCCAGCAAAAGATTGAGGGCATGTTCTAAATTTTTTGGTCGGAGAAAGTTCCTATCTGAAAATGCGTTTGTGTGTATTCAATTCCAATGTGCAAAAACTCACGCATGCTCATATTCAACTACGAGACGGAAGCTATTGGCTACTGGCTATTGAACTTTCCTTTTCTAGTCCCGTAGTACGTGTTGTACGTCACTGCGTTTTTGACGTCGGAATTTGGTGTGACCGTGTGTATGCAAGACAGCTTGAGCGAAATCCCGTCGGAATTCCGGTCGGGAAAACCATCAGAGCTTTTTCCGACCAAAATTCCGATCGTGTGTACGTGGCATAAGAGAAAAATTCTCCTCACTTTGCAGAGAACTCCATGTTTTTGTCACCAAGACGAGAAGAAATGAGGTGTCTCTCTAAAGCAAAAAATACATTTAAAAGGGATATAGCCCTTCTCTACTATATCCAAAAACACCAAAAACATTTTAGCTATACATACACTTTAATCCTGCTCTGGGGCAGACATACTTCTAAATGTCTGACTTGTTATACTTTGTGGAGATTGAAGACCAGGTTTAATTCCATTCAACCCAGTTGGCTCAAACATACTGATAGGAATCATCCTCTAAAAATTCATTAGACAAAGTTTTCCTCCTTTAACCATAAAGAGAAAAACTTTCAGATAAATTGACTACATCTCGTGCTGCATTCATGTCTTGTTTTATGCTACAAACCATACTTAGTCATGTCAGATGATTAAAAGATGATTAAAAGATGATAAGGTAGGGAACTGGTGAGGAAAGGTTTGAATTTGCAGCATCCTCTTATAAATTAGTAAGCACAGAATTATCCAAGTACATAAGATGTCTCTGATGACCTGCATGGCTTGGGAATGTAGCCCCCTGGCAGATGAGTGCCTATTTGACTTATTAGATAGATTGTGTCTAAGTGTATATAGGGCAAGCACAGCACACACCTCGCCTTGGCCCCGGGCATTGGAGGCTCTTCCCTTCCTTTAAATGTTTTCAGTTTAACAAGAACATTCTTGCCATGCTTGAGATAATAATAATTACTAATCTGATGACTGTGCTGTAGTGTCTGCCAGTTTCTGCTGTTGCCTATTATTGAAGATACCGACACTGAAAAAGCTGGTGAATGGAGACTTTGTATGAGCCAACTTTTCAATTCAATTTTTTAAGTAGGCATTATCGAAGACCTATGTTAAGCACTTTTTGCATTTCATTATATCCACCAACATAATTTAGAGGTAGTTTCAGGAAAACTACATACTACAACAACAAAAGCAGAAAGGTGTAAATGGACGCTTTTTAGCCCAAAAAAACACAAAACAATATGGTGATTCAATGACTTTAAAGAGACCATTTTAGTGTCTAAAAAATTGTGACAGAACAGCCATTATCCTCACCTCTCCAGTGGCCTGTGACTTCGACCTCTGCTTCATTCCAGTGCTGTAGCCTTCTTTTAGTCTCTTTGGAATTCAACACCTCCAAGAGTGTTGGGTGCCTGTGTCCCCCAAAGAATGCTCATGCTTATGTCTATACTGAATCTTGGAATGACGTAAGTTTTAAAGGATGGAACCACAGTGCATGGCGGAAGGGAAAAGGCATCCAGAACCTTTGAAGGTGTTAAAGAGTCTAATGGAGGCGTCAGTGTTGGAATAGAGGGTAGATAGGAAACATGGACTGCTGTATGATAGTGAATATAATTGCCTTTCTCTTAAAAATGTTGCCATGGAAGAAATTTCACCTTGATTTCCTGTAATTTCCTGCTAAAGTAGACATGGCTGTTTACAACTCTAAGCAGCCATTGAGGTAAAAATGTCCGAAAGACGGTTGAAGAGAGGTGAACTAGGAGGATACAAATAGAATCACCCAGAAGTGGTCATGCCTTGACTTCACATATGTACAGGCGAGCGGTGCTAGATTGGTCATATTGTCTGTAGTATTTTAGTGATACTGGGCAGATTTTAGTGGTGCCAGTGGGCAGATTTTAGTGGTGCTAATGGTCAGATTTTAGCCATGCCAGTGGTCAGATTTAGTCAATGAGGATGGAAAAGATATCCTAGGAGCCGCACATCACACAAAATGCTCATGTAAAGAGTGGAAGCAGCCATGACTAAGCCCTGAGGGAGGGGAGAAACATGTCAGGTTTAAGGCCTGGAGTCTAGGCTGAGGCTTTTTCCACTCTTTACATGAGAATTAGGTGTGATATGCGGCTCCTGTGACTTCTTTTCCTTCCTCATTGACTCCTAATGGAGCTAAGACAAGTTCTTTCCCTGCCGGCACTCCCAGTGGCTGTCAGCATGGATCTACTAGAGCCAGATGCGCACCATTCATTTCTCTGTATGAGGTCAGATTTGCTAGTGTCCGTGGACAGATTTTAGTGGTGTCAGTGGTTAGATTTTAGTGGTGCTAGTGTTCAGATTGAGTGGTGTCAGTGGTCAAATTTTAGTAGTGTCAGCAGTCAGATTTAGTGGTGTCTCTGGCCTGATTTTAATGGTGACAATGATCAGATTTAGTGGTGTCAGTGGGCAGATTTTAGTAGTCAATGATTACCGGTAAGTTTTAGTGGTGCCAGTTGCCAGATTTAGTGGTTTAGTGGTCAGGTTTAGGGATGAGCTTCGTGTTCGAGTCGAACGCATGTTCGAGTCGAACGCATGTTCGACTCGAACATCGGTCGTTCGTGCGTTCGCCGAATTCCGAACGTTTGGGCCGTTCGCGGCAAAATTCGTGTGGCCCACAATGCACTGCGATGGCGCAATGCATTGCTGTCTCACGATTGGTCAAGCATGCACTGTGACCCCGCATGCTTGGCCAATCGCAGCGCCAGTAGCGAGGAGAGCAATGGTTGGCCACAGGCATCCTGCCTGTGGCCAATCATAGCTCAGACTGTGTAGTGCACGCCCCACACTATATAAAGCTGCCTTTCAGGCGGCCTCGTGTAGTGTTTGTTAGCATTTGAAGCAGTGGGTGTTCTGTGTACCTTCAACACAGTTACACACCAATCGTTTTTGGCTGATTTACTATTTTGCTCTTGTGTAGTGGTTACTGTCTGTGCCCTGACCGCAGTATACACCACTATATTCACCTCACCTATATAGCTAGTGATCTAGCTTTAATAATAGAGCTTGCAGTCAGTAGTGTTAGTGCGTGCTGTCTGCGTGCTCTGTACCCAGTACATACCACTATATACACCTACAAAGCTGTTCTCTATTTGAGCCCAATTGCCACCTGCAGGAGTTATTGGAAGTTGTGTGTGCCTCCAGCACAGCACAGTATACATCTGTATATACCCCTTTAACTCTGCTGTTTTCTTGTTATTGTCTGCGTGCCCTGACCGCAGTATACACCGTGATATTCACCTCACCTATATAGCTAGTGGTCCATCTTTAACAATAGAGCTTGCAGTCAGCAGTGTCACTCAGGAGATAGTGCGTGCTGTGTGCCTGCTCTGTACCCAGTACATACCGCTATTATCCACCTACATAGCTGTTCTCTATTTGGGCCCGATTGACATCTGCTGGAGTTATTGGAAGTTGTGTGTGCTTCCAGCACAGCACAGTATACATCTGTATATACCCCTTTAACTCTGCTGTTTTCTTGTTATTGTCTGCGTGCCCTGACCGCAGTATACACCGTGATATTCACCTCACCTATATAGCTAGTGGTCCATCTTTAACAATAGAGCTTGCAGTCAGCAGTGTCACTCAGGAGATAGTGCGTGCTGTGTGCCTGCTCTGTACCCAGTACATACCGCTATTATCCACCTACATAGCTGTTCTCTATTTGGGCCCGATTGGCATCTGCTGGAGTTATTGGAAGTTGTGTGTGCTTCCAGCACAGCACAGTATACATCTGTATATACCCCTTTAACTCTGCTGTTTTCTGGTTATTGTCTGCGTGCCCTGACCGCAGTATACACCGTGATATTCACCTCACCTATATAGCTAGTGGTCCATCTTTAACAATAGAGCTTGCAGTCAGTAGTGTCACTCAGGAGATAGTGCGTGCTGTGTGCCTGCTCTGTACCCAGTACATACCGCTATTATCCACCTACATAGCTGTTCTCTATTTGGGCCCGATTGGCATCTGCTGGAGTTATTGGAAGTTGTGTGTGCTTCCAGCACAGCACAGTATACATCTGTATATACCCCTTTAACTCTGCTGTTCTATAAAAAAGGCATCTGCAGGAGTTAGTGGGTGTTGTGTGCCTCCAGCACAATATAAACTACCCAACTACTGTTTTACCCAACTCCCTTCAGGCCATTACCATGTCTGGAAGGCCAGCAAGGAGAGGCAGACAGGCGCGAGCCGATAAAAGAGGGCAAGCAGGCTCTGTGTCTAGAGACAACAGTGCTGGTCGTGGACGCGGTGCATTGTCATCTGCACGTGGCCATGGGACATGCTTGTCCTTCTTTTCTGCAGCTGGACATGTTGAACCGCAACATGCCAACGACTTGGTAGAGTGGATGACCAAGCCCTCTTCATCCTCCTCATCCTCTCTCACCCAGTCTCAGGGTAGTAGAAAAGCAGCTGCCAACACATCGTCGTCCCTCCTCTCAATGTCATCATCAGTGACTCCTTCCCTAGACCCACCACGTCCTCCTGAGGAGTCTCCTGAACTCTTTGAGCACAGTGTTGGGTACATGCTCCAGGAGGATGCCCAGTGTTTGGTGGGCTCTGATGATGACACTCAGCTAGAGGAAGGCAGTAGCGTGAGCACAGAGAGAGGGGATGCTCAAGAAGGACAGCAATCTGGCAGTCATGTTCCACAAGCTGCAGCATACTGCCAGGTTTGCTACAGCGATGAAGAGGGAGGGGATGATGAGGGCACTGACTCCACGTGGGTGCCTGGAAGGAGGGAGGAGGAGGAGGAGGAGGCACATGTCCAACGAGGCAGGATGCCCTCCGGGGGCCAGCTTAGGGGCAGCACACCGACTGAATCACACCGCAGAGCTCCGCCTGCGCAGAGCGCTTCCTCTGCGCAGAGCGCTTCCTCTGCGCGTTATTCTAAAAGTTCTTTGGTGTGGGCCTTTTTTGAGACGAGTGCATCAGATCGCACCGCTGCTATTTGCAACATATTTCTCAAGCGTATCTAACGTGGCCAAAACATCAGCCGCTTGGGCACCACATGCTTGACCAGACATATGTTGACCTGCCATGCAGCTCGTTGGCAAGCATACCTCAAAGACCCACACCAAAGAACAAAGTGGACCTCTCCTTGCTCCTCATCAGCTGGCATCTCCAACCCCACTAGACCTTCAGTCCTCTCTGAAACCTGCTCTGAGAGGAATGAAGGTGTAGAATTAGGTGTGTCACAGCCAAGTGCTTCCGGGAACTCTGCTAGTGGTACATCCACGTCCGATTATAGCAGACAAATGTCCCTGCCCCAGCTGCTGGACCGGCGGAAGAAATTTACTCCCAGCCATCCACATGCCCAGCGGTTGAATGCTAGCTTGGCTAAATTGCTAGCACTTCAACTGCTGCCTTTTCAGTTGGTAGACTCGGCCCCCTTCCGTGAGTTTGTACAATGTGCGGTTCCTCAGTGGCAGGTCCCCAAACGCCACTTTTTCTCACGGAAGGCAATTCCGGCTCTCTACCGGCATGTGGAAGGCAATGTCCTTGCCTCGCTGGACAGGGCGGTCAGCGGTAAGGTGCATATTACCGCTGACTCATGGTCCAGCAGGCATGGACAGGGACGTTACCTGTCTTTCACGGCCCATTGGGTCACTCTTCTGGCTGCTGGGAAGGATGCAGGACAAGGTGCAGTAGTATTGGAGGTTGTTCCGCCACCACGCCTCCAAAATGCTACTATTGGTTGTGACACACCTCTCTCCTCCACCCCCTCCTCTTCTTCTTCCTCCATGGCCTCTTCCAGTGCTCTGTCCTCAGAACCAGCGGTGCTCCGTAGGCGTTGCAGGGGCTACGCAAGTACGCAGGCAAAACGATGCCATGCCGTGCTTGCGCTGGTTTGTTTGGGGGACAGGAGCCACACTGGGGCGGATGTTTTGTCAGCTCTGCAGGGGCAGGCCGAGAGGTGGTTGACGCCACGCCAGCTTAAGCCAGGAATGGTGGTTTGCGACAATGGCACCAACCTCCTCTCCGCCCTCCGACAGGGACAACTGACCCATGTGCCCTGTGTAGCTCACGTCCTTAACCTGGTGGTGCAGCGGTTCTTGGGCAGGTACCCCGGCTTACAGGATGTCCTGAAACAGGCCAGGAGAGTCTGTGTGCATTTCCGCCGATCATTTAATGCCTGTGCTCGGCTGGCTGAGCTCCAAAAGGAGTTGAACCTGCCCAAGAACCGCCTTATATGTGACATGCCCACCAGATGGAACTCAACATTGGCCATGCTGCAGCGGCTGCACACGCAGCAGAGGGCCATCAATGAGTACCTGTGCGACTACGGCACCAGGACAGGGTCAGGAGAGCTTGGTTTTTTCTCACCACGCCAGTGGGGCATGATCAGGGATGCATGCACTGTCCTGTCACCGTTTGAGGAGGCCACAAGGATGGTGAGCAGTGACAGTGCATGCATCAGTGACACTATACCTCTTGTCCACCTCTTGGAGCATACGCTGCGTGGAATAATGGACAGGGCACTTGAGGCAGAACAGAGGCAGGAAGAGGAGGACTTCCTTGCCTCTCAAGGCCCCCTTTATCCAGACAGTGTTCCTGCTGTGCCACCCATCACACAGGAAGAGGGTGAGGAGGAGGAAGAGGAGGAGGAGGATGATTGTGTCAGCATGGAGGTGGAGGCTGGCACTCAGCATCAGCAGTCTTATAGGGATGATTTACAGTCCCAAGAAACACGTGGACTTGTACGTGGCTGGGAGGAGGTAGCTGCGGATCATGTTGTCCTTAGTGACCCAGAGGACTCCGGACCGAATGCCTCAGCTAACCTACGCTGCATGGCCTCCCTGATCCTGCAAAGCCTGCGGAAGGATCCTCGTATTCTTCGGATCAAGGAGAGGGACCATTACTGGCTGGCCACTCTCCTTGATCCACGGTACAAGGGTAAGGTTGCCGACCTTATCTTGCCATCGCAGAGGGAGCAGAGGATGAGACATCTCCGGGAGGCCTTGCAGAAAGCTCTGTGCAACGCGTTCCCAGAGACTGGGAGGTCACAAACTCCTGGTCCTGGACAACGTGTTGCTGAGGCATCAGTCAGAAGGAGCGGTGGAGAAGGTGGCCGTCTGACTGATGCTTTCAGACAATTTTTTAGTCCGCAGCCCCAAGGTATGATTGGTTCCAGCACCCATCGCCAGCGTCTAATTTACATGGTGCAGGAATACCTAGGGGCAAGGTCAGACTTGGACACCTTTCCCACTGAAAATCCTCTGGCTTACTGGGTCTTGAGGATGGATCACTGGCCAGAGCTTGCACAGTATGCAATTGAGCTACTGGCCTGTCCTGCATCCAGCGTTCTTTCGGAACGCACCTTCAGTGCTGCTGGTGGCTTTGTTACCGATCACAGGGTGCGCCTGTCCACCGAATCAGTTGATCGACTGACCTTCATCAAGATGAATCAGTCTTGGATCACCCACAGCTACCAAGCACCTGAAGCTGATGTAACCGAATCATTTTTTTTGAAATACCACATCCCTTCAAGACTGCCTATGCTGATGCTGAGTGACTGTCCTGTTATGTTGATTGTCTATCCTCTTCCTCCTCCGCTGATATGTTGGAAGAACATTTTTGGTTCTGGGTGATGCCAGCAGCCCAATTTTTCTGCCCCTGTTTAACAGGGGCGTTTAAGTACAATTTTTGATGCAATGCTTTGCAGCAGGGCTAATTCCTGCAAAAAAACTAGAGTGTATGGCAGAGGTTGCAGTGTGATGGCACCAGTGCCTAAGGCCCAATTTTTCTGCCCCTGTTTAACAGGGGCGTTTAAGTACAATTTTTGATGCAATGCTTTGCAGCAGGGCTAATTCCTGCAAAAAAACTAGAGTGTATGGCAGAGGTTGCAGTGTGATGGCACCAGTGCCTAAGGCCCAATTTTTCTGCCCCTGTTTAACAGGGGCGTTTAAGTACAATTTTTGATGCAATGCTTTGCAACAGGGCTAATTCCTGCAAAAAAACTAGAGTGTATGGCAGAGGTTGCAGTGTGATGGCACCAGTGCCTAAGGCCCAATTTTTCTGCCCCTGTTTAACAGGGGCGTTTAAGTACAATTTTTGATGCAATGCTTTGCAGCAGGGCTAATTCCTGCAAAAAAACTAGAGTGTATGGCAGAGGTTGCAGTGTGATGGCACCAGTGCCTAAGGCCCAATTTTTCTGCCCCTGTTTAACAGGGGCGTTTAAGTACAATTTTTGATGCAATGCTTTGCAGCAGGGCTAATTCCTGCAAAAAAACTAGAGTGTATGGCAGAGGTTGCAGTGTGATGGCACCAGTGCCTAAGGCCCAATTTTTCTGCCCCTGTTTAACAGGGGCGTTTAAGTACAATTTTTGATGCAATGCTTTGCAGCAGGGCTAATTCCTGCAAAAAAACTAGAGTGTATGGCAGAGGTTGCAGTGTGATGGCACCAGTGCCTAAGGCCCAATTTTTCTGCCCCTGTTTAACAGGGGCGTTTAAGTACAATTTTTGATGCAATGCTTTGCAGCAGGGCTAATTCCTGCAAAAAAACTAGAGTGTATGGCAGAGGTTGCAGTGTGATGGCACCAGTGCCTAAGGCCCAATTTTTCTGCCCCTGTTTAACAGGGGCGTTTAAGTACAATTTTTGATGCAATGCTTTGCAGCAGGGCTAATTCCTGCAAAAAAACTAGAGTGTATGGCAGAGGTTGCAGTGTGATGGCACCAGTGCCTAAGGCCCAATTTTTCTGCCCCTGTTTAACAGGGGCGTTTAAGTACAATTTTTGATGCAATGCTTTGCAGCAGGGCTAATTCCTGCAAAAAAACTAGAGTGTATGGCAGAGGTTGCAGTGTGATGGCACCAGTGCCTAAGGCCCAATTTTTCTGCCCCTGTTTAACAGGGGCGTTTAAGTACAATTTTTGATGCAATGCTTTGCAGCAGGGCTAATTCCTGCAATAAAACTATAGTGTATGGCAGAGGTTGCAGTGTGAGGGCACCAGTGCCTAAGGCCCAATTTTTCTGCCCCTGTTTAACAGGGACATGTAATTACAATTCTTGATATAATATTTCACAGGAGGGCCCCTTCCTGTGCCCACCCAGAGTAACTGTGAGGACTTATAGTGTTGTGGCACCAGCACCACAACCACCAAAGGTCAATTTTTCTACCACTGTTCAACAATGGCATGTAATTACAATTCTTGATATAATCGTTCACAGCAGGGTGCTCCAGCGCCCACCAAGAGTCACTTTGAGGGCTTACAATGTTGTTGCAAAACCAACACCTTGTTCCGCCATTTCTGCAGAGCATATAGGGCAGGCCCCTACTTTCAAACATCCAACTTACAAACATCTCCTACTTGCAAACGGAAGGAGACAACAGCAAGTGAGATGAAAAAAGATGGACGACAAAACAAATTATACAGGGGTGATAACCCTTCCCTATGTTTTCCAAAAAGCTTAAAAATATTTTTTTTGACTGGAGCTACACTTTAAAAATGTACCAGTTGAAAATTACAAACAGATTCAACTTAACACAACAAACCTACACAGTCCCAGTCTTGTTTGCACCGCCTGTATACTGCTGTTCTGAGTATATAGGGCCTGGGGGCCACACGCATTTCCTTTTTTTAATATGGGTACAGGGTTCCCCTTAATATGCGTACAAGACCCAAATAGGCTGGTAATGGGCAGGGAGGGCTACCCATGCCATTTTTCTGAATGATTTTCAACCATATTGCAGGAACCAGATATAACATTAAAACCGCAAGCAGTTTTAAATGGTGTTATTTCCGCTTAATGTCATTTTGTGCAGGGACTGTTCTAAACACGGGAAACACGTGGCACTTCACAGGCATACTACAGACACCCCCCAGGCACCATATTTAAAGGAATATTTCACTTTTTTTTTTTCACTTTAATCGTCATTAAAATCAGTACTCCCACCAAAACGGTAGTTTTTAAAACTTTTTTTTGCAGTGACCCATGTCCCCTGAGGCAGGAGGCAGGTCGCCAAACCCTTTTTAGGACACTATCTTGCATATTAGCCGTTAAAATTAGCACTTTCCAATTCGAACGTTCGAGTCCCATAGACTTCAATGGGGTTCTAACGTTCGTACCGAACGCGGGGGTCGTTCGCAAGTTCTGGTGCGAACCGAGCCGGGGGGTGTTCGGCTCATCCCTAGTCAGGTTTAATGGTGTCAGTGATCAGATTTTAGTGATGCCAGTGGTCAGATTTCAGCAATGTCAGTCACATCAAGAACCGGCCAGACACTAGAAACTATTTGAAATCTTATTTTTTATTTTTTTTCTCTCTATATTTCAAGATCATTTTCGTCAGGTATAATAACAAAATAGCCCAGAAAGAAATCTTTTATTTTCTCGCCAATTGAGCTTTTTATGGCATATTTAATGATCTCTCTAGCCTCACGAAATAGGATGCCTCCGTTTAATAGCAGCGTCTCTTATTTCATGCATAAAAAAATATGCACTTTAAATAAAACCATAAAACAGGAGGCATTTAATGCTATCTGTAAATTGTTTATAAATGCTTGCAATGAGATTTTAAAAAAAGGAAGCTGCAACATAACTTATCACAGAAATTCCTTGGGTTGTACATGTGTTATTGTTATTTCACAGATAAGGCCATCACTGTGTTGCCTTAATCAAGTCCATTTGTCAAATGGAATTTCGTCTGGATGTGCCCTTCGCAGCTTGAAACATTGGTCTGTTCAGCATCAGATCCCCAGCCGCAAACAAATGTCCTGCTGGCCTCTTCATCACCATAATGTTCTTAGCGGCTGTTAGTTTGATCTTATCTACTCCTTTCCATGGTACCCTTGGCATCACTTCACATGCCATTGCTCTGTACTGCTGGCTAAAGCGTTGCACTCAATGCCCTCTTAAAGGATAGCCGTCAGGGGCATCATCAAGGGGCAGCATTATGATAGAATACCTGCCCAGAATGAATGATGTCCCTCCCTTGTCAGCCCCCGGGACTAGAGATCTAGTGAAGTTAGAACTTTACAATGTGTACAAGTTGTCTAGTAGCAGAGGTCTCCAAACTACAGCCTGCAGGCCAGATCCATCCCGCTGCAAGATTTTCTCTGGTCATCTGATAGGATTAATGGCCTCTCAAACATGCCTTACATAGGTTTTCAGATCAGTCTATGGTCTCTGTTTCTCTCCAACATCCACAACCCCTACCCCTGTCCTCAGAACTGGTTCCCCTGGCTGTTCCCCTGTTGTCGTTATTCCTTAAATCCCATACATTAAATTCCCTCTTTCATAAGAGCCCCTGTCTGAGTTCCTCCTTACATGAGAGCCCTCATAAGAGTACCCCCTTACCTAAGAAGAGTTCCCGTCACAATCCCCCTGTACATCAGGGACGCTGGTGGCTCAAGATTAATTGGAATTTCATCGGTTTGTTTTTCTTTTTCTGTTTTTCTGTTGTTCTGAAACATATCACAGTGATTATGGCTCCATTCACACCTAGGCGATTTAAATCGTGGGCAGAGTTGCTGCAACTCTGTCCGCGATTCCAAAATTTGTTGCAAAATGCGGGACTTGTTTGCGATACCATTATTTCCTAAAGGAACCTCAATTGCAATGTGATTGTCGTGCGACAGATTGCGGCAAAATCACGCAAACAAAAATCGCGGGATGCCTGTCGTCCAAAAGAATTCCTTTTGGGTGACAGGCATCCCGCAATTTTGTTTGCGTGACTTTGCAGCAATTTGTTGTGTAACAATCACAGCAAAATGACACCGCGATTGGAATGCCACACTGGTGCGACATGCGCTCCGACTTTGAGAGCACATGTCGCATGACATGTAAAAAATCAGTGTTTCCCTATGAAAGCCATCTTAACGAGTCCAACTCTGGAAAAGGCATCCAAGTTGGATCCTCATCTTTATTGATGTGATTTGGATCCGATGTTACAGGAAGATTACACAGGAACTCCCTGAAGTTGCTGCAAAGTTGCTTCTAAGTCGTGTCAAAGTCACGCCAATGTCGCCTGGCAAAGTTGCGTGACTTTCATGTCAGAGCAGTGCGAACTCAGGCCTTAGAAGTAATGGCATCGCAAACGCGTCCCGCGTTTTGCCACGATTTGGAATCACGGTCAGAATCCCAGACATTCCGCCAGCGATTCAAATCACCTAGGCGTGAATGGAGCCTTAGGGCTTGTTCAACACCGGGTGCATTGCACAAACTAATGTAAATACGAATAAATGTGAAATCCTGCGGTAGAGGTGCTAACATAAATCCAAAAAATTATAAATTATAAAAACAGAGATACTAAACACAATAAAATGTGTACAAAGAAGCACAAATGTGTTACGCTGCCATTTTAAACATATCATTTAACAAATTATACAGAAAAATAATAGAAATGGTCCTAAAATGAGGTCCAGCGTGAAGTGAAATTGTATTTTCATACCCATATAGTGCACCAGCCACCATACAAAAAAAAAATAAAAAAAAAATAAAAAAAAAACATTTGCCAGCTTATCAGACTCAGAGACCTCAATTGTGGACTATGGTGGGGCTAACAGAGCTGTTTTGGGACACATCCCAGGTTGGATGGATGGATGATAACCACTTTAAATCCCACAAATGATCAGTTTCCAGAGAGTGCACCTTTGTAAATATGCTCCTTCATACACTGGATAATAACATTCTCCCTTTCCGGAGACGATTCAGGGACCACATTTTGCCTGAATTTGGCCCTGAAACTGAACCAAAGACGCTCAGATATTTTTTCAGATATTTAAAGGAAAAGTATGGCAAAGGTAAGAACGGCAGTGAAGAAAAAGTAAGAGAAGGTTGACACAAGGCGTTATATGTGGGTAAAGAAAAAGCATCACCCACTTTTTGCTGCATCTGTACCTTGAGGTCTTTTAGGAACTCACCAACATCCATGCAGAAGCTAACGTGTACAGTAGGGTGATGGCCTCTATAGAGTGTTTATATGACAGCTCGTGTTGTTTCTGCACTCTTTATATGTTACCGCCATGCTCTTTTCATTGAAGATATCAAAGGCCTTTTATCACAATAACCTCCTTAACCTAATCTCGACAGGCAAGGTTCTTTGAGGTTTCCAGATGTCCCTAACTAAGTGTGACAATTGGCATCTGGTTCCACTTAGGTTGGAAAGTTATGCTTACAATAATTAATAGAGTATGTTGAAAGAAAAAAAGGTTATAAATGGAGGAGGAAAACTGGAAAATACCTCCAATGCTTAAGTGGAGTTAAAACAAATGCCTTGCAGGTCTATATTATTATTTATTTATTGATTACCGGTATTTTTTATAGCACTGACAATTTTACGTAACACGTCACATGCTGGACATTCCCATCAGCCTTGTCCTCAAGGTCCTTATCTCACGTGCATGCATAGATTATTATTGCTATTATTATTATCATAATAAAGGATTTCTAAAGAATTTATATAGTGCCTGTAGTTGTCCAGCACTTTACAAAATAAAGGAAGATAATACAGTTATATTACAATTCTAAACAAAGGATTAGTAGAGCCCTGTCCTAAGAGCTTACAATCCAAAAGGGAAGGGCAAGTGATACTAAAGATAATACCTGTAAGGTGAGCTGATTGAGAAGGTAAAAGGCAGGATAGGCATTCTTGAAGAGATGAGTTTTCAGGGGTTGCCTGAAGGCAGACGACATAGCTGGGCAGCTCGAGATAGGGAATTTTAGAGCAGTGTTTCACAAACTTTTTTTGCCTTGCGGCGCACCAAAAAGATTTTCAGGGCACACCTGAAAAGATTTAACAATTTTTCTGGTGAAGAACTTATTTATTTGTACATATATATTTAATTTTAAATCTATTGTCAAGGATGTGCCAGCTCTTGAGAGCAAATCAGATTGAAGTGATTGTAATCTTCTTTGCACTTTTACTTCCTTCCTTGCTTTTCATTAACCACTTGCCGACCGCCGCACGCCGATGTACGTCATCAGAATGGCACGGGCAGGCATAAGCACATACATGTACGTCCTTTGCCTCCCGCGGGTCGGGGGCCCGATCGGGCCCCCGCCCGGTGCCTGCGGCGGTCGGTTTTCGTTCGGGAGCGATCCCGGACGAGGGGACGGCCATTCATTCATGGCCACCCCCTCGCGATCGCTCCCGACGAATGGAAATCCCCGGTGACATCACTTCCTCTCCTGTAATGTAAACACAGGAGAGGAAGTGATGTATTCTCTCCTCCGTGTCGGTATTTTTCGTTCCGACACGGAGGAGAGCGGATCAGTGAGTTGCACCAACACATCCCACACACAGTAGAACATGCCAGGCACACTCACACCCCCCCTTTACCCCCCGATCACCCCCCCAATTACCCCTGCCCCCCAGTCACAGTGACACCAATGTCATTTTTTTTTTTTTTTTTTTTTTTTTTGCATTGGTGTCATTTGTGACTGTAATAACTGTTAGGGCAGTTAGGGTTAGCCCCCTTTAGTTCTAATGTACCCCCCTAACCCCCCCAATAAAGGTTTAACCCCGTGATCACCCCCCGTCGCCAGTGTCACTAAGGCTGGGTTCACATTGCAGCGGTTTATGAGAACGAATGTGATTCGCACCGCACTGCAGTGCAAATCACATCCGATCTCTGTGCGATTCGAGTTCAGCCATTCGCCGCACCCGCCGCACCCGCCACACCCGCCGCACCCGCCGCAAATTCGCACGGGACCCTTTTTTTGGCCCGCAGCAGAATCGGATCGCATGGGTGTTCACATCATGCGATCCGAGTTTGCAGATCGCACTGCGATATGCGAACTGATCTGGGGGTGTCAGTAACATTTCACTGACACTCCCAGCAGTTCGCATAGGGCAGTGTGAACTGCCGCCGGGAGGCATGCGATGCGGGAACCCGCCGCGGATTCGCGGCGTTTCCGCATCGCTCCAGTGTGAACCCAGCCTAATAAGCGATCATTTTTCTGATCGCCGTATTAGTGTCACAGGTGACGCTAGTTAGGCAGGTAGGTATTTAGGTTCGCCGCAGCTTTTTATAGCGCTAGGGACCCCCATATACTACCGCATAAAGCCCCCTGATTGCCCCCTAGTTAACCCTTTCACCAGTGATCACCATATAACTGTTACAGGTGACGCTGGTTGGTTAGTTATTTTTTTATAGTTTCAGGGCACCCGCCATTTATTACCTAATAAAGGTTTAACCCCCTGATCACCCGGCAGGTGTCATTTGTGACTAATAACTGTTAGGGCAGTTAGGGTTAGCCCCCTTTAGTTCTAAGGTACCCCCCTAACCCCCCCAATAAAGGTTTAACCCCGTGATCACCCCCCGTCGCCAGTGTCACTAAGGCTGGGTTCACATTGCAGCGGTTTATGAGAACGGATGTGATTCGCACCGCACTGCAGTGCAAATCACATCCGATCTCTGTGCGATTCGAGTTCAGCTATACAGATAGTATGGCTGAATTCGTGTCGCACCCGCCGCACCCGCCGCAAACTCGCACGGGACCCTTTTTTTGGTCCGCAGCAGAATCGGATCGCATGGGTGTTCACACCATGCGATCCAAGTTTGCAGATCGCACTGCGATATGCGAACTGATCTGGGGGTGTCATTAACATTTCACTGACACTCCCAGCAGTTCGCATAGGGCAGTGTGAACTGCCGCCGGGAGGCATGCGATGCGGGAACCCGCCGCGCATTCGTGGCGTTCCCGCATCGCTCCAGTGTGAACCCAGCCTAATAAGCGATCGTTTTTCTGATCGCTGTATTAGTGTCACAGGTGACGCTAGTTAGGCAGGTAGGTATTTAGGTTCGCCGCAGCTTTTTATAGCGCCAGGGACCCCCATATACTACCGCATAAAGCCCCCTGATTGCCCCCTAGTTAACCCTTTCACCAGTGATCACCATATAACTGTTACAGGTGACGCTGGTTGGTTAGTTATTTTTTTATAGTTTCAGGGCACCCGCCATTTATTACCTAGTCTCACTAGTGTACCCCTAAATTTAGGGGTGTCTAC
Organism: Lithobates pipiens; assembly: GCF_037356315.1. Taxonomy (NCBI): domain Eukaryota; kingdom Metazoa; phylum Chordata; class Amphibia; order Anura; family Ranidae; genus Lithobates; species Lithobates pipiens. The sequence continues at coordinate 491,277,023 of NW_027507718.1, read as the reverse complement.
TTTCTAAAATGGGGTCATTTGGGGGGGGGGGGGTTTGTGCCATCTTGGCATTTTATGGCCTTCAAAACTGTAACGCCCTTAGAAAGCCTGAAGGCGGTGCTTGGTTTTTGGGGCCCCGTACGCGGCTAGGCTCCCAAAAAGTCCCACATATGTGGTATCCCCGTACTCAGGAGAAGCAGCAGAATTTATTTTGGGGTGTCATTTCACATATGCCCATGGCATGCGTGAGCAATATATCATTTAGTGACAACTTTGTGAAAAAAAAAAAAAGTTTGTAATTTTCCCGCAACTTGTGGCAAAATATAAAATATTCCATGGACTCAACATGCCTCTCAGCAAATAGCTTGGGGTGTCTACTTTCTAAAATGGGGTCATTTGTGGGGGTTTTGTGCCATCTTGGCATTTTATGGCCTTCAAAACTGTAATAGGTAGTGAGAAGTGAACTCAAAAAATTACGCCCTTAGAAAGCCTGAAGGCGGTGCTTGGTTTTCGGGGCCCCGTACGCGGCTAGGCTCCCAAAAAGTCCCACATATGTGGTATCCCCGTACTCAGGAGAAGCAGCAGAATTTATTTTGGGGTGTCATTTCACATATGCCCATGGCATGCATGAGCAATATATCATTTAGTGACAACTTTGTGAAAAAAAAAAAAAAAAAAAAAAAGTTTGTAATTTTCCCGCAACTTGTGGCAAAATATAAAATATTCCATGGACTCAACATGCCTCTCAGCAAATAGCTTGGGGTGTCTACTTTCTAAAATGGGGTCATTTGTGGGGGTTTTGTGCCATCTTGGCATTTTATGGCCTTCAAAACTGTAATAGGTAGTGAGGCGTGAAATCAAAAATTGACGCCCTTAGAAAGCCTGAAGGCGGTGCTTGGTTTTCGGGGCCCTGTACGCGGCTAGGCTCCCAAAAAGTCCCACATATGTGGTATCCCCGTACTCAGGAGAAGCAGCAGAATTTATTTTGGGGTGTCATTTCACATACGCCCATAGCATGTGTGAGCAATATATCATTTAGTGACAACTTTGTGTAAAAAAAAAAAAAAAATTTTTTTTTTGTCATTATTCAATCGCTTGAGGCAAAAAAATAAAATATTCAATGGGCTCAACATGCCTCTTATCAATTTCCTTAGGGGGTCTACTTTCCAAAATGGGGTCATTTGGGGGGGTTTTGTACTGCCCTGTCATTTTAGCACCTCAAGAAATGAGATAGGCAGTCGTAAACTAAAAGCTGCGTAAATTCCAGAAAACGTACCTTAGTTTGTAGATGTGACAACTTTTGCGCAAACCAATAAATATACAATTATTGACTTTTTTTTTACCAAAGACATGTGGCTGAATACATTTTGGCCTAAATGTATGACTAAAATTGAGTTTATTGGATTTTTCTAATAACAAAAAGTAGAAAATATCATTTTTTTTCAAAATCTGCGGTCTTTTTACGTTTATATCGCAAAAAATAAAAATCGCAGAGGCAATCAAATACCATCAAAAGAAAGCTCTATTTGTGGGAAGAAAAGGACGCAAATTTTGTTTGGGTACAACATTGCATGACCGCGCAATTACCAGTTAAAGCAGCGCAGTGCCAAAGTGTAAAAAGACCTCTGGTCATTTACCAGCAAAATGGTCCGGTCTGAAAGTGGTTAAATAGTTTCTCCTTCAGAGTTCCAGACTTGATTAAGTATTTATCCATCGCTAAACAACAAACAAACTTTATGTATAAGCATCAAAGTTGGAATGGAACGGTCTCTATTATTATATTATAATTAGAGCGATCGAGTTCTCCCGAGATCTCGCACAAGTCTCACTTTACTAAAGGAACCAATGAATGACAGACTGACAGAGATTGCGTTTTTATGTTACTTTTCTAACTTTTGCGACATTGATTTACCATTTAAATTTTCAATATGTTCAAGGTTATGTTCAAGGCCCTGTGTTTATAAAGTTTGGTGAACATTGTTCTGGACCATCAAAGATGGTGGAGCCAGCAATGAAGGGGAAAGGGGGGGGGGGGATTAGGATAGGTTAACATCTGTGTGGGTGGGGAACACGTGCATAACTGCATGCATTCCGACTTGCAGGTTAAAGGTGCTGACGCAAGAGGGGCCTTTCATTCTTAATAGCACCTCCACACATCAAAAAACGCAGTGTGTTTTTCGGGTGCACAAAACCACATGGTGCTGCAATTCAATGTGGACCTGTGCAGCCACTTTTTGCATTCAAATGCATATCCTGCTTTGCACGCACAAACACGGCATGCAGGACCCGCAATAATGTGAACCTAGACTCAAAGAGAAAACCAATGTGGACAACTACATATTAGGTCTTGTAAGCTGCAATTGATTCCATTTTTATTCTTAAGTCCCCTTTCACACTGGGGCGGGAGGTGCGTCAGCAGTAAAGCGCTGCTATTTTTAGAGGCGCTTTACTGTCGAATTTGTGGGGCGGTTTTGCCCCTGCTATAGGCCAAGAAAGGGTTAAAAACCACCGTGAAGCGCCTCTGCAGAGGTATAGCTGCGGTGCCCCATTGATTTCAATGGGCAGGAGCGGTGGAGGAGCGGTGTATACACCGCTCCTTCACCGCTCCAAAGATGCTGCTAGCAGGACTTTTTTTACCGTCCTGCTAGCGCACTACCACGGGGCTTTCAGACTGGAGACACAGCGGCTGTTTCAGGTCGGTTTGCAGGCGCTATTTTTAGCAGACTAGCGCCTGCAAAATGACCCAGTGTGAAAGGGATTTAGACGACTTTCACACGAGCCATGGGGGGGGGGTTGCCGGCAATACGATTTTAGCGCCACTTTACTGTCGTTTTAGCGGCACTATTCGGCCGCTAGCAGGGCGGTTATAACCTCCTGCTAGCGGCTTAAAAGGGATTAAAATGTGGCCGGAGCGGCGCTTTGCTAGCGGTATCGCACTGCTGCCCCATTGATTTCAATGGGAGGCAGCGGTGGAGGAGCTCCTTCACCGCTCCAAGGAAGCTGCTGGCAGGACTTTTTGTGACGCCCTGCCAGCGCACAGCTCCAGTGTGAAAGCCCTCGGTCTTTCACACTGGAGTGAATGGAGCCACTTTTTTCAGGCGCTATACAGGTGCTATTTTTAGTACTGTAGCGCCCAAAAAATGCTGGCAGTGTGAAAGGGGTCTCAAGTTTAAATACTGTATATTGTACTTTGATGGATTTTAAGATTTTATAGTTTTGAAACGTGTTCTTCATTTCTTTATATATTTATCAGGGAACCTAGAGTTTGACATTCTTACAGTAATCCTTCGTGTAGACCGCCGCATTGCGTGATTGCAGCAATTGACATTAATATCCTGGACGTGCCTTGTAAATCCTGGTGATTGGGGTCTACTTAGCTTCATGTCTTTTGGGGAAATGAATTTCTACGGCCTTCTCGCACACATGGTTACAATTATAGCCGCGCTGTTGTCTGGTATTGGAGAGGGTTGTTCTGATGCCTGGGAGGCTCCTAAACCTTTGATTCAGGAAGGAAAATAAATCTATGAACACGGTCCCTTGTTGCATCTAAATGGCTTAATTTGTATCGTTAAATGGTGTTTAGTTATTCACAAAGTAAAAAGGTGCTGATACTTGGCAGATTGCTGAGGCAGAGCACAATCATGAATTATTAATCAGAAGAATGCAAATTTTGTCCAGTTTTGCATATTGTTTAAACACACATTTTAAATGCCTTAAAGGACAGGTACATCTGAACTATAGGATTTTATTATGATGTTAACTATAAACACAGTGGGCCAACACCAGACGATGACATGGCTCCCCAAATCATCACAGACTGTGAACAATGTTGCATTTAATTTGGAAACCAGAACCAGAATTTGGAAACCAGAACCAGACTTTGGACACCTCCAAAGTTCCCAGAATCTGGAGGAAGAGTGGAGAGGCACAGAATCCAAGTTACATGAGGTCCAGTGTGAAGTTTCCACAGTCGGTGATGATTTGGGGAACCATGTGCTGGTGTTGGTCCACTGTGTTTTATCAAGTCCAAAGTCAGCTCAGCCCTCTACTAAGAAATTCTAGAGCACTTCATGCTTCCCTCTGCTGACCAGCTTTATGGAGATGCTGGTTTAATTTTCCAGCAGGACTTGGCACCTGCCTACACTGCCAAAAGTACCAATATCTGGTTTAATGATCATGGTATCACTGTGCTTGATTGGCCAGAAAACTCGCCTGACTTAAACCCCATAGAGAATCTGTAGGGTATTGTCAAGAGCAAGATGAGAGACACCAGACCCAACAATGCGGACGAGCTGAAGGCTGCTATCAATGCAACCTCTTTGCTTTTCAAAAATAAATTGTTTGTAGCGCTGCAGTCATAGACTTTCTTTTTATATGTTGTGGCTGCTTGGGACAGCCACGTTGCATGGCACTCGTTGCATAAAGCCCAAGTGCTGTTGACCTTATTTATAGAGTATATAACCTTCTCGCGAAATCCTCTTACCATTGGGGTCCCCCAAGGTTCTGTCCTTGGACCTCTGCTATTCCTGATCTATACGTTCTCCTTGGGTCAGCTGGTCCGCTACAATTCATATGCCGATGACACCCAAGTCTATCTCTCTACCCCTCAGCTCACCCCATCAATCACATCACTGATTTACTCACAGACAAATCAGCTTGGATGTCACACCACTTCTTCAGACTGAATCTATCTAAAACCAAGCTCATAATATTTCCTCCCCACGTGCCCCTTCCCCTGACTTCTCTGTCAAGATCAATGGCACAACTATCAGTCCGTCCAGTGGCGGCCCGCCCATAGGGGGCGCCCGGGCGCCGCCCCCCTCTCCCTAGGTGTAAAAAAAAAAAAAGTAAAAAAAAAAAAAAAAAAAAAGTTAAAAAAAAATAAATAAAAAAAAACGGGCCCTTTAAGACATTAAAAAAAAAAAAAAAAATGTCATTTAACAATTTGACATAGTGTACTGTGGCGCCGGTCACAGTGCACTATGAGAAGCGCCACGTCGATGCAATCACAAGATTGCATCCATGGCGCTTCATTTGCGGGTTAAAAACCCGCCTTGCGGCGCACTGCAGAACGCCGACTAGCTTCCGCCCGTAAAATCACTGTGATTCTACGGGCGGGAGCATTGTCATTCTTAGACAGGCAGTCACTTCCGGCTTTCGGCTGCTTCACAAAACCCGGAAGTGACGTTGGCAGCTCCGTTCCTTAGCACGAGCGGAGCTGCCAGACAGTGAGACAGGTGAGTCACCGCATAAAGGCTTTCTAGTTTCTACTTTGTTGAGAATGTTCATGCATTTAGCTGAATGAATGCAAAAAGCTTTCACAGCCAGAAAGGTTTCCCCAGGCCAGGCGACTTTTGCCGTGGCCAATCAGAGAATGAGCTCTGAAGGGGGAACTCCACGCCAAATTTCTGAAAAAAAATTTGACGTGGGTTCCCCCTCCGAGAGCATACCAGGCCCTTAGGTCTGGATTCCAAGGGGAACCCCCTACGCCGAAAAAACGGCGTGGGGGTCCCCCCAGATCCACACCAGACCCTTATCCGAGCACGCTACCCGGCCGGCCAGGAAAGGGGGTGGGGACGAGCGGGCCCCCCCCCCTCCTGAGCCGTACCAGGTCGCGTGCCCTCAACATGGGGGGGGGTGCCTTGGGGGAGGGGGGGCGTGCGGCCCCCCCACCCCAAAGCACCTTGTCCCCATGTTGATGAGGACAAGGGCCTCTTCCCGACAACCCTGGCCGTTGGTTGTCGGGGTCTGCGGGCGGGGGGCTTATCGGAATCCGGGAGCCCCCTTTAATAAGGGGGCCCCGGATACCGGCCCCCCCACCCTATGTGAATGAGTATGGGGTACAATGTACCCCTACCCATTCACCTGTGAAAAAGAGTACAAAAAAAACACAACACAGGGTTAAAATATTTTATTGCACAGCTCCGGGGGTCTTCCGTCTTCGGGGGTCTTCTCGCCGGACTCCTCCGCTATCTTCTTGTAGTTCTTTTGCTAGCGGAGGAGCCCGGCTTTCTTCCTCGCCGCCGGCCTCTTCTTCCGACTTCGGGGGTCTTGTCCCCCTCTTCGTTTCTTCTGCCGGTCTTCTATCGCCGCCGCCGCCGCCCATTCTTCTTCTTCTTCTTCTCCTTCTTCTCCAGGAGATGTTGCCTCGACGATCTCCCTGGCCGGAATGCCAGGGACGCGCTGCGCTGCCACTTATATAGGGACAATGGGGCGGTGTCACATGGGTTGATGTCACATGGGTTGGTCACATGGGTTGATGTCACAGTCGCCATGTGACATCAACCCATGTGACCAACCCATGTGACATCAACCCATGTGACACCGCCCCATTGTCCCTATATAAGTGGCAGCGCAGCGCGTCCCTGGCATTCCGGCCAGGGAGATCGTCGAGGCAACATCTCCTGGAGAAGAAGGAGAAGAAGAAGAAGAAGAAGAACGGGCGGCGGCGACGACAGAAGACCGGGTCACCGCCTGTAAAAGAGCTATAAGAAGGCGCGGTGGCCCGGCAGAAGAACCGAAGAGGGGGACAAGACCCCCGAAGTCGGGAGAAGAGGCCGGCGGCGAGGAAGAAAGCCGGGCTCCTCCGCTAGCAAAAGAGCTACAAGAAGATAGCGGAGGAGTCTGGCGAGAAGACCCCCGAAGACGGAAGACCCCCGGAGCTGTGCAATAAAATATTTTAACCCTGTGTTGTGTTTTTTTTGTACTTTTTTTCCACAGGTGAATGGGTAGGGGTACATTGTACCCCATACTCATTCACATAGGGTGGGGGGCCGGTATCCGGGGCCCCCTTATTAAAGGGGGCTCCCGGATTCCGATAAGCCCCCCGCCCGCAGACCCCGACAACCAACGGCCAGGGTTGTCGGGAAGAGGCCCTTGTCCTCATCAACATGGGGACAAGGTGCTTTGGGGTGGGGGGGGCCGCACGCCCCCCCTCCCCCAAGGCACCCCCCATGTTGAGGGCACGCGGCCTGGTACGGCTCAGGAGGGGGGGGGCGCCCGCTCGTCCCCACCCCCTTACCTGGCCGGCCGGGTAGCGTGCTCGGATAAGGGTCTGGTGTGGATCTGGGGGGGACCCCCACGCCGTTTTTTCAACGTAGGGGGTTCCCTTGGAATCCATACCAGACCTAAGGGCCTGGTATGCCCTCGGAGGGGGGAACCCACGCCAAATTTTTTTTCAGATTACATAAGGGGCGTGTTTTATGAGAAATGGGAGGGGCCAAAATGATGGGCGGGGTCATGATGGGCAGGGTCTGGCGCCCCCCCATCCAAAAACTTCACCAGCCGCCACTGAGTTCGTCCCCACATTCTGGGGTGCTAGGGGTAACCCTAGACTCTGAAATGTCCTTTCAGGCCCACATCCAATCCCTGTTCAAATCATGTCGCCTTAGCCTCCGCAACATCTCCAGAATACGCCCCTTTTTAACCAATGACACCATAAAGCTTCTAATTCACTCCCTCCTCATTGGATTACCTCTACATAGTCTATCCCCCCTGCAGTCCATAATGAATGCTGCTGCAAAACTCATCCACCTTACCAACCGCTCAGTGTCCTCCACTCCTCTCTGCCAATCCCTGCACTGGCTTCTACTCACCCAACAAATAAAATTCAAAGTACTAACAATAATTTACAATACCATCCACAACTCTGCCCCCAGCTACATCACTAACCTAGTCTCAAAATACCAACCAAGCTGCTCTCTTTGGTCCCCCCAAGAACTCCTGTTCTCTTGCTCCCTTGTCACTTCCTCCCATGCTCGCCTCCAGGATTTCTCCAGAGCTTCTCCCATCCTTTTAACCACTTAACAACCGGCCCATAGCTGAATGGTGCCTACAGGGCGGTTGCTTAACTCTGGGAGGGCGTACTATAACGTCCTCCCAGAATTCCGCTCTCGTGCACTCCCCTCGGGTGCGTGCCCGAGAACATACCGGAACACCCGAGAACATACTGGATCAAATGATGGAGCATTTCACTTGTAAACAAACCGGCGTCGTGTTCCTCTCTCCTCTCTGTGTACCGATCGGTACAGTGTGAGAGGAGAGGGGGAGAGACTGGTGGCAGCAGCGCTGTGGGCTGGATCTGTAGTGCCCACAGCGCTGCTCTGTGACAATTGCAGTCACATCCACCGATCCATCCATCCATGCTCAGCCATCCCTGGCTCTGCAATACCCAGCAATACCGTGCAATACTCAGCAATACTCTGCGCTACTCTGCAATACCCTGCGATACTCTGCAATACCCTGCGATACTTTGCAATACCATGCAACCACCTGCGATACTCTGGTGGTCCCTGCCATACTCTGCCATACCCTGCGATACCCTGCAATACTCAGCCATACTCTGCAGTACTCGGCGATACCCAGTCATACTCTGCAATACCCAGCCATACTCAGTGATACCCAGCCAAACTCGGCAATATCCAGCCATACCCAGCCATACCCAACCATACTCGGCAATACCCAGCCGTACCCAGCCATGCTCAGCCATACTCGGCCATGCTCGGCTGTACTCTGCCTCTGTATGAGCAGGCTGTGGAAGACTCACACATGTGGTATCGCCATACTCAGGAGGAGTAGGAGAATCTATTTTGGGGTGTCATTTTTGGTATGTACATGCTATGTGTTAGAAATATTGTATAAATGGACAAATTTGTGTTTAAAAAAAAGTGTTTTAACCACTTCCCGCCCTCCGGCCGTCATATGACGTCCTTGACTTTGTGCGGGGATATCTGAATGGTGGGTGCAGCTACAGGCATCATTCAGATATCAGCTTTTTCGGCCAGCGATTCCCTACACCATAAGAACGATCATAGCAGCTTTTCCACTGCTTGATCATTCTTACGGGAGGGGACGTCCCCCCACCCGCCGCCCTACAGTGCTTCTACCAGCTCACCACTACGAATGAAGCCATGATCGTTTTTTTATTTATTTTTATTTCAGGCTTTCCAGCTTAGAGGTGAGATGTGGGGTCTTATTGACCCCATATCTCACTGTAAAGAGGACCTGTCATGCCATATTCCTATTAAAAGGGATGTTTACATTTCTTGTAATAGGAATAAAAGTGATCAAAAAAATTATTTTTTCGGGAAAAATGTCAAACTAAAATAAATAAAGTAAAATGAACAATAAAAAAAATAATAAAATGTAAAGAGCCCCTGTCCCTGTGTCCTTGCATGCTGAAGCGAACGCATACGTAAGTCCCGCCCACATATGAAAACGATGTTCAAACACATTTGAGGTATCGCTGCGAACGTTAGAGAGAGCGCAATAATTGTGGCCCTAGACCACCTCTGTAACTCAAAACATGTAACCAAAATAAAGTGTTGCCTATGGGAATTTTTAAGTAGCGAAGTTTGGCGCCATTCCACGAGTGTGTGCAATTTTGAAGGGTAACATGTTAGGTATCTATTTACTTGGCGTAACTTCATCTTTCACATTATGTAAAAACATTGTGCTAACTTTTCTGTTTTTTTTTTTTTTTGTAAAGCGCAAAAAAAAAATTTCCCCCAAAAAAACGCATTTGAAAAATTGCTGCGCAAGTATCGTGCAAGATAAAAAGTTGCAACGACTGCCATTGTATTCTCTAGGGTCTTTGCTAAAAAAATATATAATGTTTTGGGGTTCTATGTAATTTTCTAGCAAATAAATTATGATTTTTACATGTAGGAGAGAAATGTCAGAATTGTCCTGGGTGCTCCAGAACGCCTGATGGTGCTCCCTGCATGTTGGGCCTCTGTATGTGGCCACACTGTGTAAAAGTCTCACACATGTGGTATCGCCGTACTCGGGAGTAATAGCAGAATGTGTTTTGGGGTGTAATTTGTGGTATGCATATGGGGTGTGTGAGAAATAACCTGCTAATATGACAATTTTGTGAAGAAGAAAAAAAAAGAAAACAAAATCTTGATTATGCAAAGAAGTTGTCGGAAAAAATGACAACTTAAAAAAAACTCATCATGCCTCTTACTAAATACCTTGCAATTTGTACTTTTCTGGCATGCTAGGGTCTCAAGAAATTAGGTGTGATAAATTTTCAGATATTGGCACCACAGCTTGTGGACTCTATAACTTTCACAAAGACCAAATAATATCCACTAATTTGTACTTATTTTTACTAAAAGTATGTAGCTATATAAATTTTGGCCAAAATTTATCAAGAAAAATTAATAATTTGCTAAATTTTATAACAGAAACGAAGAAAAATTATTATTTTTTTACAGAATTTTCAGTCTTTTTTCTTTTATGGCTCAAAAAATAAAAAACGAGCGGCGAATAAATACCACCAAAAGAAAGCTCTATTTGTGTGACAAAAAGGACAACAATTTCATGTGGGTACATGGTTGTATGAGTCATTCAAAATGTGAGAGCACCGAAAGCTGAAAATTGGTCTGGTTATTAAGGGGGTTTAAGTGCCCAGTGGTCAAGTGGTTAAACTCCTGACAAGTACTGTATGTCCATCAGATCTGACTTCACCCTTACTTTTTTCAGGCCAGTGACTGGTCTAAGTACTGGATCCGGAGATAACCAGGCTACCACTTGTGTTTTCAGAAGTAGGTGTGCAATGGTATGCCTGTATTCCCCTCGGAGCAGATTTCTTTCATATACATTTATTGACTAGAGGCAGATAAGATCGCTGCAAATCTGTTGACATAAACATTCCTCTCACCCTGCAATCCATCAAATACCTTGGAAACTCTTATTAAGGGTGCAGGCACTCTTGTCTTTATTAGAGTAATGATATCACTGGAAGCAGGGAAACCCTCTGTCTTCCTAATGCCGCGTACACATGATCAAATAATGCGGTGGAAAAGTCAGGCGAACTCAAGTCCGCTGGACAATCCCCCCGTGTGTAGCCTCCGGCGGACTTTTTTTACCCAAAAGTACGGCGGACTTAGAAAATAGTTTTGCACTGCAATCTTCCCGTTGGACTCGCATTTCGGCAGACAATTCGACTATTGGTATGCCAGTCCGCCGTACTTTTGAAATGAGCGGACTTTTCCCGCGCGGAGAAAAGTCCGCTCATTTTGAGCGCGTCTCCAGGTAGATGGGGCCAGCGAAGGAGGCGTCGCTGACCCCGTCACCTGGTATGGACTTAAAGGGGAACCCCAACGCCGAAAAAATTGGCGTGGGGGTCCCCTCCAGGTCCACATCAGACCCTTGTCCGAGCACGCTACCTGGCCGGCCAGGAAAGGGGGGGACGAGCGAGCGCCCCCCTCCTGAACCGTACCAGGCCGCGTGCCCTCAACATGGGGGGTGCCGCGGCCCCCCCACCCCAAAGCACCTTGTCCCCATGTTGATGAGGACAAGGGCATCTTCCCGACAACCCTGGCCGTTGGTTGTCGGGGTCTGCGGGAGGGGGGCTTATCGGATACCGGCCGATTCAATAAGGGGGCCCCCGGATACCGGCCCCCCACCCTATGTGAATGAGTATGGGGTACAATGTACCCCTACCCATTCACCTGTAAAAAAAAACACAACACACAAGGGTTAAAATAGTTTATTGCACAGCTCCGGAGTTCTTCCGTCTTCAGGGGTCTTCTCGCCAGACTCCTCCGCTATCTTCTGCTAGCTCTTTTGCTAGCAGAGGAGCCCGGCTTTCTTCTTCGCGGCCGCCCTCTTCTTCCGACTTCGGGGTCTTGTCCCCCTCTTCGGTTCTTCTTGCCGGGCTACCGCGCCTTCTTCTAGCTCTTTTACAGGCGGTGGCCCATTCTTCTGTCGCCGCCGCCATCGCCGCTATCGATGTCTTCTGTTCTTCTCTTCAGATGTTGCCTCATCACTCTCTCTGCTCATTTGCTGCTCATACCTCATCAAGGTATTCTAGAGGAGAAGAGAATGGGAGTTCTGTATAGACATGTGCAATTCATTTCAGTCCGAATCTAAATTTAGAGGAATTTTTGGTTATTCTGAATTTCAGGTGCATTCAAATCTCTAGATGATAGTAGTAGTGAATTTTGTAGTGTCGATACCAATGATTCGACACTATTCCTCCCACTGACAGTAATGAATGGGTAATGTTACATCCGTTGCATTTTTTCTGTTTTCTTTTTTCTTCTATACACCTAAGGTTGAATATATAAAAATATCTTTCTTAAAAGTTAATTTTTGAACAACTTCGCCCATTTTTCCTGATGAAGCCGCTTTCGGCGAAACATGTAGAAGCTTTTGGACGTAGTGTGTGATTACAGTATCAACAGTGTCGCTAATAGGGATTTTTTGTATATACCTATGACTCTGAACATATATCTGTATCCACCTTTTTTATCTGTTTGTTTTGTATAAATAAAACAATTTTCTATTTTTACATCAATATATTGTAGTGTATACTTAAGATACTTACTTTTAAAATCCCTTATCCTGTACTCCATTACATCCGCTAATACCAATGATGGGCACTGTTACTCCAATTAATACCAAGGATGGGGCACTATTCCTACCACTGACACCAATAACGGGGCACTATTTCTCTGACACCAACGATGTGGGACTATTCCTCCCACTGACACCAATGATGGGGCACTATTTTCCCCACTAACACCAATGATGGGCCACTATTCCTCCCACTGACACCAATGATGGGACACTATTCCTCCCACTAATACCAATGATAAGCCACTATTCCTTCCATTGATACCAATGATGGGCCACTATTTCTCCCACTAATACCAATGATGGGCCACTATTCCTTCCATTGACACCAATGATGGGGCCCTATAGCTCCTACTGAAAGCAATGATGGGCCACCAGTCCTCCCACTGACAGCAACGATGGGGCAATATTCCTCTTACTGATATCAATGATGGGGCAATATTCCTAATCCTACTTCGCTTTAACATGCATTGCACTAAGGCAGCCCATTGAAATCACTGGGCAAATACACAAAATTATCCCAATTATCAGACAGATTTTTGCAACAATGTGTTATGGTGTGTTGCCGTGCATTGCAACTTATGTGCGTTGCCTGAGTGCATTAGGGTGCCGCACAAAAAGAATGGCACAGCAATGAATTAATGTATGTAACATGCTTTGCCATCTCTTGCAGTAATGTATGTGTTAACGCAAGTATTTCCACAACATAGACATAATTCAGCCCTGCAAATTTTTAAGGAAAATATTCCCAACGTCCCAATAGGCAGATCCAGTATAGGTGTTCAGTAAAATGTCTAAAGCTTTTAAAAGCTGTCCTTGAACACTAGTCTGAGTCCTAGTCTGAGATGGTGGCATCAGTCTGATGTACATTAAGACGGATCCATTCACTTACATTGATTTTATCATGTTGCACGACTTGAGGCAACTTGGGACGACTTAAAGTCGGATCCAAAGTTACCCCTGTGTGAATGGACTCTCATTCTCCTGAGACTCCATTCACACAGGGGCAACACGGCTTTCAGTGAGACTTTGGGAGGCAACTTGGACACGACTTGAGTGTGAATCACAGCACGACTTGAGGCAACTTACAAGGCAACTTGAAGTTGGCTCCAGGACAGGGGACTTTGCCAGTGGCCAATCACATAATAATCAGCTCTGTGGGAGGGAGGGGTTTGCCTAGAAAACTATTTTTACTTCCTGGAAAGTTGCTTCATGTAAGACAGGGGATCCGACTTGGAGGCGACTTCCATTGAAATCAATGGGTACAAGTCGCCTAGAAGTCGGATTGAAGTAGTACAGGAACCTTTTCTGAAGTCGGAGTGACTTCAGTAGTGTACATGAAGACAGCTCTCATTCACTTACATTAATTCTATCATGTTGCAAAACTTGAGGCAACTTGGGACGACTTCAAGTCGGATCCAAAGTTGCCCCTGTGTAAATGGACCCTCAGTCTCCTCTTCCCAAGTGATCAGACATTGTAGCATTTTGTAGCAAGCTACAAAGAGAGTTGATGCAGCAGAGGCTAATCTGTGTAAGCCCTTGTACACACGGCTGGACATTCCGACGTAAAATGTCCAATCGGACCATATTGTTGGATAATCTGACTGTGTGTGGGCTCCATCGGACTGTTTCCGTCAGAATACCCGACCGACAAAGTTTTAGAGCTGGGCTATAAAATTTTCCGACAACATGATCCGATCGGACTTTGTCCAATCGTTTATAGAGAATTCCGATCGGACAAAGTGCCACGCATGCTCAGATCAAATTACGAGACCAAAGCTATTGGCTATTAGCCTGAACGTAGTCCCGTCGTAACGAAATTACGTCATCACGTTACGAACGATCGGATTTTCCGACAACTTTGTCCGACCGTGTGTATGCAACACAAGTTTCGGACAAAATCCGTCGGACAAAATCCGATGGATTTTGTTGTCGGAATGTCCGACCGTGTGTACAAGGGCTTAGACCTTCAAGAACTGTGCAGATACCAGAATTGACATGGTTGCGTAATCTCTGAGCCGGCATCTCAGTTATGGAAGTAGACATTGACCCTGGGTGTTGATGGTGGAATCTGACTCCAAGTCAGCTTTATCTCCTTACATTTCAATCAGAAGTTATAATCCAATATTTGTGCTCGTTGATCATACCCTAAATGACTTTTCATGGTGTTTTATATTGCTTGGACTACATTTTACATCTATTGAGTTGTTGTTTTTTAAGTATCCCTCATTTATTTGCTGCCTCTGGGCCAGTTATCTCTTTGAAGGAATTTGATGCTGACAGCCTGCACACTATAATTGTCTTCATTGCCTAATGTGCTGATCACTGATGAGATAATGATGAGGGAGAACACATGTGTCTGGCTTCCATGATGCTTTGTGTTTGCTGAGCTTTTTGATAATAGCGCACAATAAAAGGACAGTCCCCTCTCCCTCCTCACTTCCTCCACCGTATATTTCAAAGCTGAGATGACATTTAGTTGAATAGGCTGCTGCTGTGTCTGGAGCTCAGACAAAATCCGAAGTGATTTGTGGCGCGGCGGTGTTGCAATAACTGTCCACTTGCCATTTTAAACTGTAGGAAAAAAATAAAACACAAATCATTCTCAAGAAAAGCATTATGAAGCCTTCACAAAGGCACCCCTACAACAGCTCCATTGTAATAGAATTCCAACAATTCTAAAGGGATCCTGTGGTCAGGTTTGGGCCATTTAAGGCACCACTCTTGGATACCTTTCACTAGCTGCCCACCCCTTCTTCTCACCCTTCTCTAGCTAAATACTCTTCAGGGGCGGACTGACCATTCGGGCGCTCGGGCACAGCCCAAGGGCCCCATGCCACCAAGGGGCCCCATCAGGGTTGCCAGCCTCAATAAAACTGGGGACAGTATCTAAAAATTTCTTAAAAATCCCAAGATTATAGCTGCCCCAACCTCTCCAGTACCTTTCAGTGTGTGTTTGTGTATTCTGTGTGTGTATACGGTGTGTGTATATTGTGTGTCTGTGTGTGTGTATACTGTGGGGCCCCGTAATCTATTGCCTGGGGGCCCCGTAATCTATTGCCTGGGAGCCCCATAATCTTCTCCTATTGCCCGGGGGCCCCATAATCTCCTATTGCCCGGGGGCCCCATGAGTTTTCAGTCCGCCCCTGATACTCTTTTAAAGTTATCTGATGTGACCTGGCAAGGCCAAGTGGTGGTCCTTCTTTGGGTGTCCATGTCACTGTCTGTGATACCCACAAACATCCAAGTAGCTGGGTCCTCTCAGGAGAGAAAAGAGGACAATGTTATTACAGGACAGCAGGGAACTAGTGGTCTCAGGGCTGCATTACTGTGCTGGATTAGTTGCCCCCCGCACTGGTACCATCGGCAGTGAGGGACCTGGACAGGGAACATAAAAGAGAAGTATGAGAATTTGTTTTTTGATAATCACGTCCGGATCGCCACATGCTGATATATGTCCATATTTTGAAGTGGAATATCGTTGTTATGGCAGTAGCTAGCTGCCATAATCCTGGTATCCTCTTCTTCAGGCAGCGGTCCGCTTTCTGATAAGAGTGGTCTCTGTGGCGGATCTGCCGTGAGATCACTTTTATCAACATCGGGAGAGGGCCACCCTCCTGCCATACTCCGGGGCCCTCTGCTGCTTACCGGAGCCGTCGGCAGCGGCAGAGGCAGTCGGATCTTCACCCTTGCTGGGTATGGAGACGAGTGAGGGGAAGGTGGCCCCCACCCATCTCCATAACATTGCAGGGTGGAAGCGATGTCAAAACATCACTTCCGTTCTTAAAGGGCTATCTTTTTTTTTTTTTTTTTTTAAATGACAACATTTATTTTATTTATTTTTTATTGCATGTTTTGCTTTTTGACCCCAGATCTCATATTTAAGAGGTCATGTCATACTTTTTTTCTATTTACATGTTTACATTCCTTGTAATAGGAATAAAAGTGACACAATTTATTATTATTTTTTTTTTAAAAGTGTAAAAAGGTAAAATAAATAAGAAAAAAATTGTAAAAGCACGCCGTCCCGTCGAGCTTACGTGCAGAAGCAAACGCATACGTGAGTAGCGCCCACATATGAAAATGGTGTTATAACCACACATGTGAGGTATTGCCGCGATCGGTAGAGTGAGAGCAATAATTCTGGCCCTAGACCTCCTCTGTATCTTAAAACATGCAACCTGTAGAATTTTTTAAATGTCCTCTATGGAGATTTTTAAGGGTAAACGTTTGTCACCATTTGCAATAAATGGCCTGGTCATTAAGGGGGTAAAACCTTCTGGGGCTGAAGTGGTTAAAAAATATTGCAAACCAAAGAGTTTTCCGGAAGCCCATACCTGACACACGGTCCACAGTAAATCTCAGTTTGTCCATGTTGAACCTAAGCCCTGTTCTCCGCTAGAATTAAACCTCACTCCATCCATTGGTTAGTCCAATGTCGGAGCTTCTATTGGCATAGATTATACACCTAATAGGTTTACTTCAAGTGAAAGTTTTATTTTTATTTTCAGACGGCAATCACTGGAGCTGTGTTCTATTATCTCAAATGGATCAGTTCTCCTCCTGAGGGCTGTTTAGTGTAACACATCGTGCAAAGTTTCCAGATGGAAAATTTTAGTAGGCCTACATTGCCAGCTGTTGGAAGCTTCCCCAGTTTTAGAAGGTAGCAAAAGACATTTCTAGATATAATTGTTGAAGTTATCCATCTGGACTGTGAACGAGTTACTAACCTGGAACTAGCATACAGTATATGGAGTGAGGAAAACTTGTTCCCATTGGAGATTTTTTGGGTTTCTTTTGCTTTGATTCCTCGGTTGCGTATTTGTTGCCCCAAGAAAATCGGGTCCTTTAAACCTTAAGCCATCTAAAAGTACCCTGGAGCCATCTAAAGATCTGTCAGTCGCTAGTTGTATGTCACAATGAGCACCTCTAAGGGTTTGCACATAAGCTAAGCTTTCCTTCTGAGTGCCCCAGGAGTTTTTCTATCTCCAGATTTCCTGCTATGCAAGTTTCATCCACCTCCGATGGTCGAGATGAGAGCTTATCCACCATGCCTACAACCAATAGATAGGCACGGGAAAGGTCTGAATTTTCAGGTGCATCAAAACTATAAATAATAGTAAAATAATTCAAAGTCTCAGGGTGTCTTCTTTAGGAAGCAGCCACCCCCGAAAAAAGATACACCTGATCTGTCCCCGACCAACATGCTGTAGAAATGGACCCTCGCTCTCTGTGTAGAAGCAGGGGTCACAACACACCCCCTAGTGAGCTCTTCAATCAGCAAGGAGAGTAAATGTTGCTGATTGCAGAGCTGTAGGGATAATCAGGAGGCACGATGGACCTCTACACTTAAGCCTCGTACACACGATCGGATTCTTGACCAACAAAACCGCAGACTTTTGTCCGAAGTGGGTTGGCCCAAACTTGTCTTGCATACACACGGCAAGGCCAACAAATACGAACGTAGTGATGTACTATGTTGTTTTTCAGCTCTTTAGCGCCACCCTTTGGGCTCCTTTTGCTAATTTCGTGTCAGTTGAAGTTTGGTGAGTGTTGATTCGTGCTTTTCATTTTGCGCTTTTCAGTTAGTTTCTGACCAGTGGCAAAAAATAGAGAGCAACTGAGCATGTGCAGAGCGGGGTGTATTACTGCATTGTAAACAGTATAGGCACTTATTTGTAATGTTTTATATAGCTATACCTGCAAAAGGGGCCAGGCTAAAGTCATCTAGCAGGACTTAATTTTCTGGCTAAAGTTCCATTTTAAGTTTACTGATAAAGAAAAAATGAAAATACAAAATATTAGGGACATGTGCCGCTGGCTATTGTCAGCTATTTGAGACCTGTCAGAGACCGGAGGTGCATCTGTGCATGTGCCGGATCCTTCAGTATGGTGGCATGGATTGGAGGGAATGGGTAATGGGGGTTATTTATGAAAGGCAAATCCACTTTGCACTGCAAGTGCACTTGGAAGTGCAGTCGCTCTAAATCTAAGGGGTAGATCTGAAATGAGGGGAAGCTCTGCTGATTTTATCATCCAATCATGTGTGAGCTAAAATGCTGTTTTTTATTTTCCTTGCATGTCCCCCCTCCGATCTACAGCGACTGCACTTCCAAGTGCACTTGCCATGCAAAGTGGTTTTTCCTTTAGTAAATAACCCCAATGGTGTTGAAATTCTACTTTAAAATAAGCTTAAGACAGAAATAAACACCTGACAGGGGTTCTAACCATTCCCCTGCTCCGCTAAAAAAAAAAAAAAAAAAAAAAAAAGATTTTATGTATATTATATCCATGTTGCAGTTGGATATTTACAATTACTTCCTGTCAGGTGAAACTGTAGTCACCAGGACAGGTGGTAGTGTTGAATTATTATTATTATTTTTTAATGGAAGTGGTATTAAATCTAAAAGCAAACATGTATTATATTGCAGCCTACTAATTCTTAGATGTGATGGCTGCATTCATTTTCTTTTTTAGGCGTTCTTTTCTTTATTTTCACCTCGAGATCTAGCCAGCAAGTCTGTTGTTTTTAATAGAACAAGCTCTCCTGCAAATGTATCAGTTAGGAGTGTTGGGACTAACTATTTAACACTAGCACGGGTGCTTACAGTGATCAGCTTTTACTTCTTCATGTAAAACCTTTATCCCAAACAGAAAAAAAAAACAGTTGCTGCAGCTGCTTGTTTAACTGCAGTGTGAACAGGAGTTTGCCTTCAATTTGTTATTGTATCTAAATCTCAGTGGTGGCTGCTCGCTGTCGAATTTTGCACACCAAGCTGGCCAAAATTTTTTTTGGGCTGCTGCCTCCATGCCTATAGACCCCCCCCCCCCATGGCGCTTTGTGCCGGTAACCAACATTTTAACCCCCTTCTTATTTTGACCCCCCCATGAACAAGTCCCTCCAAGATTAATAGTCGTTGGTCAGCTTGGTGGGGAACAGCATGGACCAAGCTGGTCAACGTGGACCACCCCAAGCTTACCCCATCTAGGTGACATACATCGGGCAGCGGCTCCTTTGTCCTCTCCTTCATCACAGAGGCTCCCGCTGTGCTTCTCCTCCCCTCCCCCTCCTCCTAGGCATCCAATAGGATCGCCTGCCCTTTCAGAAAATCGGGTGACGGGTCTCAAGACCCGCTTCCTGATTGCCTGGGAGGAGGATCATTGTTACAATAGCGCTATTCATTTGCTATTGTAACACACCTGGGTGGGCTTGGAGCGCAGTGCTCTGCGCCCTGAGCCCACCCTACTTTGAAGCCTATTTGAGCCTCTGGCTCTAATTAGGTGCTTCAAAAAAAAAAAACCCTCATCATTGGAATCCATGTATCCAGCGTCCTGCATGGGGGTCAGACGTATGGGTGAGGGGGTGGCACCCGTGCATCCTTAATGGACGGGCCGCCACTGCTAAATATGCTAGTGCATCCCAGACTGACAATGCTGCTGTCCAAAGGTGTGGGAGCACTCTAACACAGACGGGGTTGATTTACTAAAGGGAAAAAGACTGTGCACTTTGCAAAATGCAATTGCATTCTGCTAAGTGCAGTTGCTCCAGAGCAAAAACAGAGGGGAAAAATAACGAATGTAGCCCCCTGTTCCTAAAATTGGGGCTATAGTGTAAATTTTATTTTTGGCTGAACTGTAAACAGCTCAGATTGATTGTACAAAGTTTATTTGGTTCTGTTCTAATTTTGACTGTGTTGTGCATTTCCCACTGTTGCCAGTAGGTGTCACTGGTACTACAGGACAGTGTGAGAATAACTAGGTTGAGCTGTATGAATATTCTTTTACCAGAATCAGCCCAGTAGGAGGTTCCTGCCGCTGTGCATTCTGGGAAGGGGTATTTATTGAACAGATGCCATGTGCTCTGATCAGTCCTGACCTTGTGGCCCTTCTGGCCTAAGCAGGGGCGGACTGACAACTCATGGGGCCCCGGGCAATAGGAGATTATGGGGCCCCCAGGCAATCAGAGATTATGGGACCACACAGTATACACACACACAGTATACAATCACACAGTATACACAGACATGTTTCTATTGGCTGAGAAGGTACTGGAGAGGTGGGACAGCTATAATCTCAGGATTTTTAGACCAAAAGGATGTCGGTAAGGGACATTTTAGAGACAGATGTAAAGAAACACAAATTTTTACATACTGTCCCTGGTTTTAATGAGGCTGGCAACCCTGATGGGGCCCCCTAGTGGCCTGGGGACCTCGGGCAGTGCCCGAGTGGCCGAATGGTCAGTCCGCCCCTGGGCCTGAGGCTACGCTGCTGCAAGCTGTGCAAGTAGGCCCAGAAGCCTGTCTGGGGTCCACTACTTCTGTGGTAGTCCTTAGGCTGTCTTGCCTGTTTGGAAGAATCCAAGCCAAGCTTAGAAGATCCAGGGGAGAAGCCTTGCTGGAGAGAGCCAGTATAAAGGCTGGTCTCTCAGAAGGGCCTGGTAACCCGTTTGGAGAACACACCTACATCTAAACTACCCTCACAGTACCTCCAGATCGGCTTAAAGGTTCTGGTACTGTCGAGCTGCTCTACAATCCAATCAAGGTAACACGCTCCTGGTTGCTACGTTTGTGAGAGAGACTTATCCAGGCATTTTACTGGTTGCTTGGTCTGTGTGAGAGACCTACCCAGGTAGTCAAGATCTGCTAAAAGAAAGCTGTTTTGTCCTTTAATTCAAGGCGTCTGTAAGTGATCGGCTGAAAAACCTCCCCTCAACCTCTTTTTCTACAACCTTTCTCACGTTTCAGTTAAAGCATTGAAAAATACCTAAAGTGACTGGCACCCATATTTGTTCCAACTTCCCATTACAGCCATGGACTCAGCCCTGGGGTGAATGTAAGCTCACTCCCTGTATCTGGAGGTCCCTTTTTGCTCCCAGTATACCCAGGGGGGCACTACACAAAAAAACATAAAAAAAACAAAAAAAAACAAATGCAGCCACCACATCTAATGATTGGTAAGCTGCAATATATGACATTTTTAATTTTGCCCGTAATACAGTTTGAAGTTAATGGAGAGCAGTAACCACTCGACAAGAGTTCAAATCCTCCCCAAATCTACCCAATGGAAAAAAAATGAATTGGTTGGACATATGCTTTAGTTTTTCACAAATGCATACCTCTCAACATTTTGAGATGGGAATGAGGGACATCTACCAGCATGCGTATGTAGGCATAGGACACGCCCCCTGCCACACCCCCTTAAAGGAGAATTAATAAAAAAAATATTAATTAAATCCAGAAGGGCTTTTTTTTACCACTACTATTCCTTTATATTGGCTTTTAACATTTACAAATGCAGAAATTTAGAATTTGGATGAAAGGTTTAGCCTGAGAAACACTTTTTGAAAGATAAAAAGTGAATTTTATATACAACTATATAGATCAGACCAAAATGAGGGACAGAGGGACATTGTTCCATATCAGGGACAGTCCCTAGAAATCAGGGACAGCTGGGAGCTATGCAAATGAAAAAAGTGAAAAATGATTTTTTTGGCTCCAGCTCTATTTTCTTGTCTCTAGTTGTTGTTATGAATCAGCCGGCAGAGCTTGAAATCCATCAGTGGTCAGAAGTCAGAGTGAGACGCTCATAGCGCCGCAGGAGAATGATGAACAGAATGTAATAGGCAGGGCACATCATCGCATGTCGCAATACTGCGGTATTTATATTGGTGATAGAAGAGTTGTGTAGGCTGTAATTATAGAGTGATTCCAACTACATAATAGCTGGGTAATTTGTTGTGTCGGTGATGTTAATGCCATGTAAATATGTTCTTCTCAGAGGATCCTTCAGTCTGGGACTACACTACCCAAATGATCACCCTGGCAGTTCCCTGGTAGCTTTCACTTAAAATGTATATCAAGGCAAAAAAAAAAAAAAGGTCTATGTTTGCAATAGATGCACATTTCCCAATGTTTTATCCCTTTGATGACCCTGCAAGTACAGAAAATACCTGCTGAGTTGATAGAAACATTTAAAAGCATTTTTGTGAATTGTGTGGTGTCAGCCCTGCCTTGTGTATTTTGCTAAACAACTTAACCACCTGAAAATCGGGCTTTTTTTGGCACTTTTTAGATACATGTAGCAATCAGGTTTTTTTTTTTCTAGAAAATTACTTAGAATCCTCAAACATGAAATATTTTTTTAAAGCAAAGTGTTGGGTTTTTCTTTTTTTTTAATGTCACATGGCATTTGCGCAGCAGTTTTTCAAATGCAGTTTTTGGTAAAAAAAAAAATTTGAATAAAAAAACAAAAACAAAAAAACAATACATATTGTTTTTTTTTACAAAAGGCAAATCCACTTTGCACTGAAAGTGCTCTTGGAAGTGCAGTCGCTCTAAATCTAAAGGGTAGATCTGAAATGAGGGGAAGCTCTGCTGATTTTACCATCCAATCATGTGCAAGCTAAAATGCTGTTTTTTTATTTTCTTTGCATGTCCCCCTCGGATCTACAGCGACTGCACTTCCAAGTGCACTTGTAATACAGAGTGGATTTTTCTTTAGTGAATAACCCCCATTGTATTGTAAAATATAAAAGATGATGTTATGGCAAGTAAATAGATAACAAACATGTCATGCTTTAAAACTGGGCACACCCCTGCAATGGTAACAAACAACGGAAATTTTACTATCCATAGGCGATGCTTTAATCACTTGCTGACCAGTGCACGACGATATACGTCGGCACAATGGAACGGCTGTGCAAATGGGCGTACAGGTATGTCCCCTTTAAGAAACAGCATTGTGGGCGCACGCACGCACGCCACATGCATTTTTAAAGCACTGATCACTGTGTAAATGAGAATGGTCCCAAAATAGTGTCAGAAGTGTCCGATGTGACGCCATAATGTCGCAGTCATGATAAAAATTGCAGATCGCCGCCATTACTAATAAAAAAAAAATGCTCTAAATCTATCCCCTATTTTGTAGACGCTATAAACCAATCAATATAAGCTTTTTGCCAAAAATATGTAGAAGAATACGTTTCAGCCTAAACTGAGGAAAAAAATAATTTTTTTTATATATTTTTGGAGGATATTTATTATAGTAAAAAGTAAAAAAAAATAGCTTTTTTTTCTAAAATTGGTGCTCTTTTTTTGTTTATAGCGCAAAAAATAAAAACTGTAGAGGTGATCAAATACCACCAAAAGAAAGCTGTATTAGTGGGAAAAAAGGACGTCAATTTTGTTTGGAAGTAACGTCGCAAGACCGCGCAATTATCAGTTAAAGTGCCGAATACTTGCTAACCTGCCACTCACAGGGGTTCCTACCACCAGCTTGTGTGTCCTGTAGTGTAGCATACATGCTGTAAGCTGGTAAGTGACAGCTTTTCAACACGTGGGCCACTGGAAAGGTAAGTATATTCACTCTTCTTTTATTGGCTTGTAGGCAGGTGCAGTTCATTTTCTCCACGACAGGTGGCATTCTTCTGCAGTGGCACTGTTCCTGGAGAGGAGGTTAGGAAGACTCTATAGATTCCTGCATCACTGGGGAAGCTATCCTATTGGGTGCTGCCTCCCCGTGTGACCTCAGCACTCTTGGGTCTAGCAGAGCCTGTTTTAGGCCCCGACTCCTGGGTTTTGTTATTCTTTGGTGAGTGGACAGAGTAGGGGGAGGTACTCCATCTCTGAGGGACAGTAACAGCACTAGGGAAAGGTCTCTGACGAGGAGGGTAAATGTAGGGCCTCATCTCTTCAGGACAATAGGACCAGACGGCCAGGCCGCATTCAGTGCCCTCTCAACAGATGCTATAATACCGGCTAGAATCTACTTCTGTCATGCTACTGAACTGTGAGTGTGCCTGGCTGGGTGACCTAACCACCGGGTTTGTTGTGAACCGTTGCTGCATTGCTTCAATACAAGTTTTATTGCACCGGCCTGTGTGAATTATTGTCCCTGCACCACACTGCACTGCCTTGTGTTTAGATGTGGCTCAGTGCCGATGGGGTAAATTTAACTGTCCAAAAATGAAAGTAGGGTTGGTTATATCCCAGTATAAATAAAGTAGACAACTTATTTAATTACTTCATTCACAGGCTATAGTCATATGACATCTGCAGATGGGATCTCCCATCCTGGGTGGGCGTCATATGATGTCCTCAGTTTCTCACTGCTCCTGCGGGCCCCCTGACCGGTGATCGGGGATGAGGCCATCAGAGTATCTGAGTACCTGTCACCAGGCCATCAGAGTACCCGAACCTGTCACTAGGCCATCAGAGTACCCGCACCTGTCACTAGGCCATCAGAGTATCCGATTGCCTGTCACCAGGCCATTAGAGTACTCAAGCATCTATCTCAAGCCCATCAGAGTACCCGAGTACCTGTCACCAGCCCATCAGAGTACTCAGGGACCTGTCACCAGCCTATCAGAGTACCCGACTACCTATCTATAACCCATGCCTCATAGAATGTACGTTGAGGTGTTTGCTTTACAAAATGGGGTCATTTTGTGGGTAATTCCACTGTCCTGGGGCTTTAGGGCCTTCACAAATGTAATAGGTCATTAGGAAATCAGAGGTGTAATTTTATGCTCCTAGAACCCCTGACGGTGCTCCCTGGGTGTTGGGCCTCTCTGTGTGGCCAGGCTGTGTAAGCCCTTTACACACGGTCGGAGAATCTGTCGGAATGAGTCTTATCGGACCGTGTCGTCAGATAATCCGACTGTGTGTGGTATGCATCGGACTGATTCCGTCCGAATCTCCGTCCGACCCAATTTTCCAACATGTTGGAAATATTTCCCGACCAACTGGGCCGGACGGACCTAATCCGATCATGTGTAGAGCATTTTCAACGGACCAAGTGCCACGCATGCTCAGATCAAATTCCTACATCAAAGCTATTGGCTACTAGCCTGAATGTAGTCCCATCGTAACGAAATTACGTCATCACGTTCTGAAAGATCGGATTTTTCGCCAACTTGGCCCGACCGTGTGTATGCAACAGTTTCGGACACAATCCGTCGGACAAAATCCGACGGGCAAAATCCGACGGATTTGGTTGGCAAAATCTCCGACCGTGTGTACGTGGGCTAAAACTCCCACACATGTGGTATCGCCATACTCGGGAGGAGTAGTAGAATGTATTTTGGTGTATAATCAGAAGTATGCATATGCTGTGTGTGAGAAATAACTTGTTATTATGACAATTATGTGAAAAGAAAAAAAAAATCTTAATTTTCTCAAGAATTGTGGGAAAAAATTACAACTTCAAAAAACTCATCATGCCTCTTACTAATTACCTTTGACTGTCTACTTTTGAAAAAGGGGTCATTTGGGGGTATTTTTACTTTCCTGACACTTCAGGGCCTCAAAAATGAGATAGGCTGTCAGTGCATCGGGTCGGATCAATTTTCAATGATTTGCACCATAGTTTGTAGACTCTATAACCTTCACAGAAACCAAATAATATTCACTAAGTTGGGTTATTTTTACCAAAGAGATGTAGCATTATAAATTGTAATGCAAATTTATGAAAAAAAAATACTTATTTGCAAGATTGTATTATAGAAACTAAAAAAAAAGTGTTTTATTTTCAAAACTTTTGCTCTTTTTTCACTTATGCTGCCAAAAATATAAAACCCAGTGGAGATTAAATATCACCAAAAGAAAGCTCTATTTGTATGAAAAAAAAAAATGATAAAAATGTTGTTTGGGTACAGTGTTGCATGATTGAGTAATTGGCATTCAAAGTGTGAGAGCGCTGAAGGCTAAACATTGGTCTGGGCAGGAAGGGTGTATAAATGTTCTGTATTCAAGTGGTTAAACACCAACAAATTGAGAATACTTGTGTTTTATTCTCATCATTGTACAAACCAGAGTTCCCCGAGGTCAACCCAGTAGGGATTCATTATCCCTATCATTTTCCCTCTGCATACTCTATGATTTACGGCCAATTACAGACACTTAGCTGTACTTTGCAGCTACTTGAATGTAAAACACATTAATTAGCCCTTGGATTTGCAGTGTGTAGAGGGACTTCTCTGCTTACAGTGTTGTCAATTGCCCTCCAGTCAAGGCCTTCTGTCTCCATTCACAGATCAATAACCCAACCACATGACTTGTCTGCCTGATCCAATATTCCGTCCCATGGCGCTGATTCGGGATTTATCACCAACCAGGCCTTGATCCTTGATACATCAGCCTTGAGCTGTGCAGACTACACATTATGCATTGTTTGTTGGAGTACACATCCCATTGTTCCTTGCTGATCCTGTTATGGCAATGCAAATATACCAAGGAAGACATCTGATCACTGATCAACCTATGCAGACTTTATTTTGCAGAGTTATACATTCATGGCTGCTTATAAATACTTGTGTCTGCCTACAGCTAAGCTCTTAAAGGATAAGTTCACCCTTTTTTCCCTAAATTCCACCTCCCCTATGTACCAATATGCCATTTAGGTGAGGGACTCTAATGGGGACACCTTGGTCAGGAATATGTAATGTACCACATAATGCTTAGAGTGCAGGGATCAGGAGTAAGTAGCCTACAAAACAGCATAAAGAATGCAGCAGTCAGGATTAACCTCAGAGCTCCCCCTTACATCACAGTCCCCAGCATTTCCCTATAGGTCAGGGTTCCCAGAGTCTCTCCTTACATCAGAGTTCCCAGTGTTCGGCTTTACACCAGAGTGCACACCTTACATAAGAGTTCTCCTTTACATCAGAGGCCACAAAGTTTCCCCCTATAATCAGATTTACCCCTGCATTCCCTCCTTACGTCAGTTTCCACCCTTACACCAGGGTCTGCAGATTTCTATTTTATATCACAGTCCACAGAGTTCCCCCTTACATCCACAGTCCTCTCCCTTGTTGCCATACACCATGCCCCTCCCCAATCACATCAGCGTCCTCCTCACTTATCCCCCTCCAGAGTCTGGGCAGCATCCCTCACTGCAGGGCAGAAGGGAGGCAGAGCAAGTCTGGACAGCAGGAGGAAGATACAGCCTCCTTCTCTGATGCGGGGCCTGTGCAAACACTTAATCGGAAAATACGACCGTGTGTATGCTCCATCGGAATTTAGCTGGCTGAATTCCCGCCAGCAAAAATTTAAGAGCATTTTCTCAATTTTTTAGACGGAAATTCCGATCGTGTGTATGCAATTCCGACGCGCAAAAACTCACACATGCTCAGATTCAACTAGGAGATGGAAGCTATTGGCTACTGGGTATTGAACTTCCTTTTTCTAGTCCCGTCGTACGTGTTGTACGCCACTGCGTTCTTGACGGTCGGAATTTGTAACGTTGTGTGACCGCACAAGACAGCTTGAGCGAAATCCTGTCGGAAATTCCATTGGGAAAACCATCAGAGCTTTTTGCGACCAAAATTCCAATCGTGTGTATGCGGCATAACAGAAGAAGCCAGGCTCCTTTTTTACAGATAGTTTGTACTGAACATCAGTACTGGGACAAGGTCATCTGGACCCCAGGACAAACATGCCAAACTGCACCCCCCCCCCAAACTGTATGACCATTATGTGTTAGCATGCTTACCCCCTAAGAATAAACTCTCCCTCCCCACAGGACAGAAATCACCCCTCACAGCACAAAACTTTGCGCCCCCCCCCCCAAAAAATCACCTCTCCTAGCACAATTCCTCTACCCCTCAAGTTCCAAAATACACATCCTCTCCTCCCACTCCAAATCCCCCACATTGCCCCTCCTAGCAAATATACGCCCTGATCATCCCTCCTAGCACCAATCTCCTCCCCCCTCTATCAACATATCACTTTGAGTAAAAAACAATCCAAATCCTAGCACAAATCCTCAAATCCTGACGAAGAGGCCCTGCGTGGCTCTGAAACATTGCTGTATGTTTATCATGTGACCATGTAAATAAAGCTTTGGACCCTTTCGGGGAATCCTTGGTGGGCTGATGACTTTTTCTTCAATTTGATCATCTATGGTTTCCAGCCTATGGTCATTATAGCACTCAGCATTACGGAACAGCCAGTTTCTTTTCCTCTTGCCCCATCCCCCCTCCCAACACAAATCCCCCCAAATCATCTTTCCTAGCACCCCCTCCCTAAATATCCCCTTCTACAACAACTATTACCTCCTGCTGCCCCCAAATTCCCCCAACCATCACAAATACTCTCCCCCCAAACTCCTCATGGTGGCTCCCCACCTCACATGATACCATAGTGCCCAGGACAGCCACCCCTCCTGTCAACCTCTTGTCCGGTCCTGCTGTCCATGAACGGCACCTGCCACCCATAAGTGACTTTGCAGGGATGACGGAGAGCTCTGGTAGTGAGGGAGATTTTGAGCTTAACCTCCTCCCTAGCAATCAGTACCTCATACACTGGATCAATATCAATCAATATGGATCAATATCACGGCACAGAGTCCTTTTTACCTGCTCTAAGGGAACCCAGTACTGAAAAATATGGTGGAGCACAGGACTTCCTTCACTGTTTCCAACAATACATTGCTCAATGCATAGCCAGCCAATCACCAGTCCCTAGCACTGTCGGGAGAGGTGGGGATAGTGACCATTGTCTTGTGTAAGCTCTAAATGTTCTAAAGCCTGTGTTCCAAATTTGCTTCTCCGAATATGAGAAAAGTACAGCTTTGCTTTAAGTTTTTACAAAAAGACTTTTTGGACAGCTTTGATCTCTTACAAAACCTTGAAACAATTCCGTGTATATGATGGAGATCAGTTGGGGAGACAAAAGCGTGCCTGAAAAGATTAATCTTTCATACTGCAAGTTTCTGACTATTGTGAGGCAATATTATGACAGATGTTATTCTGCCTGATTTTTGGCAAGTGAGAATGATTCCCTTTTGAAGTTGAATCTTAGAGATGGAGCAATAAATGTTTCCAAATTTGTAAAACAAGCAGGTGATAATAACATTATTCTTCCCTTGGTTGGAAAGCTACCGAGCAAACAAATGTCAGCCTACAAACTCACATCCAGTCTATGAAGTAGCTGACATGTTCACCATGGATAATACCATCTAAAAACCCAAGATTTGATCAGGGGTCTCCA
Organism: Lithobates pipiens; assembly: GCF_037356315.1. Classification (NCBI taxonomy): domain Eukaryota; kingdom Metazoa; phylum Chordata; class Amphibia; order Anura; family Ranidae; genus Lithobates; species Lithobates pipiens. The sequence goes on along the minus strand of NW_027507718.1, from coordinate 491,247,690 downwards.
AACAATTATTACAGGGGCCACATTGTATATTTTACAAAAATCTGTAGGCCAATAAAATCAGTTGTAGAAATGAATCCGTACCCCCCCTTACATCAAAGTGAAGAAAATGTTCAGTGACCATAGGCTGGAAACCATAGATGATCAAAGTAAAGAAAATGTCATCAACCCACCAAGAATTCCTCAAAAGGGTCCAAAACTTTATTTTGGTGGTCACATGATAAACATACAACAACCTTTCTGAGCCATTCAGGGCCCCTTCCTCAGGCAAGTGACGTCACTTGCCTGACGAAGGGGCCCTGTGTCCACAGAAAATTTCAAAAACCTTACCCCGACTTGTTCATGCCCCGACTTAGTTGGGGTAGGCGGAACACTTTGGTGGGGGTGGGTCAGCCTGATCTTTTGACCTTTTGACCCCTGGGGGACACGCCTGCTGACCTTTGACCTTTGGGGGAGGTCCCTATTCCAATCCCTGAGTCCTAACCTTGTTCTTCTAGGGGAAACCCTAACCCTAAACAATTGTCCATGTGTATGTTGCATTGGACAATTGTTGGATTTTCCACGAACAACAGCCTGTCATTGAACATTTCCCGTCGGAAAGTCCGATCGTGTGTACGCGGCTTTACTGTGAATGGCTTTTGTTCAGGAAAAATTGTACTTATAATATGCATGTGCATCCTGAAATCGAACATAGAATTCAAGACATTGGCATGGAAGGAGACTTTTAAGAGTTTTTATGCAGATATTTTTATTCAATAATGGTACCATCAAATGCTCTGGTGAATCACTTTTCTGAATTTCTATTTGCACGTTGGATCGAAATTCTACTGGTGTTTGGCCAGCTTTACTCTGCAAAGGCTGCGAGGAGTAGATGCGGAGGAGAAGTGGTGGAAACTATAAAGGAAGATCTCCTCCTTAGATGGAAGAAACTGATAGATCATTCATCTAGCCAGCATGTCCCAAAAACTGAAATATAAGTTTTGATTTGAATGACCTGTGCTTTGCTCATCTATACGGGTTCATTCTAAAATTCCACCCCACTCTCTCCCTCCCTGCAAGCAGCACATATCTTTCCTTTGCCCCCCCCCCCCCCACCCCCACCCGCTTGTCTCTTTATCTGCCCCCCTAACCCCCATCCACCGTATAGAGAAGCAATCCAAGCTGTAGCTCACACAGTTTTGTTGGACCTCCTAAGGACAGCTGTCGTCATTATGGAATGGAATAGAGTCAAATATTAAAAATCTTAAAGGATACGTTCACCTTTTTGGAAAAAAATTATAAATTCACATTGTTTTGCTTGAAAAAAAAGTGCATTTATTATTCTTTCCCTAATGCCGTGTACACACGACCGGACTTTCCGGCAGACTAGGTCCGACGGTCTTCCCGACGGACTTTCGACTGACTTTCTGAACGAACGGACTTGGCCACACACGAACAGACCAATGTCATGTACACACGGTCGGACTTTCCGATGGAAAATGTGCGTTTGGATCTTGTTGTTGGAAAATCCGATCGTGTGTGGGCTCCATCTGACTTTTTCCGTCAGAATTTCTGAAACACAAAGTTTGAGAGCAGGATCTAAAATTTCCCAACAACAAAATCCGATCATTTAAATTCCAATCGTGTGTAGACAATTCCGATGGACAAAGTGTCACACATGCTCCGAATAAATTACGAGAATAAATTAGGAGACAAAAGCTATTGGCTTCTGCCCTCTTTATAGTCCAGTCGTACGTGTTCTACATCACCGCATTCTGATCGGATTTTCCCACAACTTTGTGCGACCGTGTGTGCAAGACAAGTTTGGGCCAAAATCTGTCAGAAAAAATCCGATGGATTTTGTAGTCGGAATGTCCAACCGTGTGTACAGGGCATAAGTCCGTTCGAAAGTCCGTTCCTTTTCAACGTGATGACGTAAAAGGGACTAAACAATGAACGTGATGACGTAAAAGGGACTAATCAATAGCCAGTAGTCAATATCTGCCCTTATGTCGTATTTGGTCCGTTGGACCAGCACACAAACAAATGGTTTTCACGATTTTTAGTCTGTCGAAATTGAGTCAGTCGGATAGATTTGAAACATGTTCTATTTCTAAGTCTGTCGGATTTATTTTTTTTGAAAAACGATCAGACTAGCTCACACATGATCGGATTGTCCGATGCACTGCTCCCGTCGGACCTAGTCTGCCGGAAAGGCCGGTCGGGTGTACGCAGCATAAGGAGCCTGGAAAGCATTGGAACTCTGATCAGTTGATCAGATCAGGGGTGCAATGATTCTACGGCACGGCCATGTTATCTTCAAGTAGTGACAGTGGGTGCGGGGAAAAGATCCCCACTCGCTGTCACAGGGAAAGGGGGGAGAGGCTGCAGCTGCTGGAATATATTACACGTTCGGGTTAAACATGTAACATGTTCCAAAAGGCGAACTTATCCTTTAGGCTGGGATCACACTAGTGTGAATTGGATGCAGGTGTCAGGAGCGCTCTATGGAGTCGGTTCACACATCTCCGGATCGGCTTTCGTGTGAATTGCACACGAGTCCTGTGCGTCTTATGGTCCGTTTCAGGTCAGAATTCAGCCAAAAATTTGGGCTGAAATTAGACCTGAAACAGTGAACAAGGAGGCACCGGACCCCCTGCTGTAAGCCGCTCCGTGCTGCGATGTGAACAGAGCCTTAGGTCCCATACACACCTGAGAGATTATCTGCTTGAAGCTTGAAGATCAAAAACGCTGGAGGAGAAAAAAACGTATTATTCTCTATGGAGAAGGTTCACATCTCCAATCCATGTCACCTGAAGCCAAACGTCTGAAGCTCAACACAAGTTCTGGAGCTTTTTTTGTCGCTCCAGTCGGGCAGATTTGGGCATTTTTGGCACATTTGTATTCCCATAGAAACAAATGGAAACGCGCCATTTGTGCATTTTTGCGCGTTTCTGCATGCGTTTTTGTATAATTTTCTGCTCAAATTAAAAAAAGTAAAAAATTCAATAGTAAGAATATATTAATAAATACATGTAAAATAAATGCACAAATAACTAAAAATAATCATAAATAAGTAAAATAAATGAATAATATGTAATACAGGCATACCCCACTTTTAAGTACGCAATGGGGTCTATTTACTAAAGCTGGAAAGTGCAAAATCAGGCTCACTTCTGCATAGAAACCAATGAGCTTCTAACCTCAGCTTGTTCAATTAAGCTTTGGTAATAAAACCTGGAAGCTCATTGGTTTCTATGCAGAAATTAGCCTGATTTTGCACTTTCCAGCTTTGAGTAAATAAAACCCATTGTGTACTTAAAAGTGGGGCATGCCTGTACTACATTAATAAATGATAATTAACATCTAATCTTAAAAAAATATTAAATATACTATTAGTATTATTAGTATTAACAATAATAATAATAATAATAATAATAATAATAATAAAATAACAATAAACAGCCATACTCAAACAAAAAATACATTATTAATAATAATAATGATGATAATAATAATAATAATAATAATAATACATTTTGCATTAGGGTTAGGGTGATAACTTATTTATTACTATTTTAGTTTGTTAAGGGGTAAGGGTTAAAGTTAAGGGTTAATGATTTATTTATTGTTACCTAGTATTCATTTATTGAATTTTTTTTATGTATGATTTTTAGTTTTTTTGTGCATTTATTTATTCATGTATTATTATTCGTATAATAATAAATAAAATAACATAAAAAATAAATAAAATAATAATAAATAACCATAACCCCCCAACTCGCTTACCCTAACAAAAAAAAAACCATTATAATAAATGAATAATAATAATAATAAAAGAAGAAATAAAAGTGAATGGAAAAGCTAAAAAAGCTGAAATACCTAGCAACAAATGATGCAACAGATAACAGTTTCCTTGATTGGCTAATATAAAAGACCCGCAAAAGCCCAAACACGCTGCATACAAACAAGCAAAGAAAAACACATGAAAAAAATGCCGGAAAAGTGCTCACAGACGCTACGCTCTGGTGTGAATCCAGCCTTAAAGTGTGACATATCACACAAAGTTTAACACAAAATAATAGTTATGAAAATGTATTTGTTGATATTTAGAGCAATAGAGGTGTGCCACAGGGATGGCAGCTCAAGGAACTTGAGATCATGATTTTTGCAAGTGCATTGGAATGTGTTTTGAGTGCAACTATTAATTTAAAGCTCAACTCCGTGAAATCTGAAAATGATCCCTTAAAGTGGATCTGCACTGCAAGGGTTAAAGTATAACCAAAGGCAAAACCTTTTTTTTTTTTAGCTTTGGATAGAGTGGAGATGGATTAGAACCCCTATCAGTCTTTACTTCTGTCTGTGCCCCCTGTTAGGGAGATTTCCTCCTCTCTATTTGTCCTGTTTACAATTATTATTAAAAGTAAAGGAAAATCCCTAATTTTGGGTTGCCCCCGGAAAAGTAATATTATTATTGTTAAAATACAGGATTTATATAGCGCCACCAGTTTGCGCAGCTCTTTACAAGATGGGATATTCTTATTATTAATATTATTATTAAGGATTTATTTAGCGCCAACAGTTTTCGCAGTGTTTTACAACATGAGGGCAGACATTACAGTAATGCCGCGTACACACAACCGGTTTTTCCATCAGAATAAACTCTGACGGTCTTTCCGATGGAGTTCCGCTGAAACGGACTTGCCTACACACGATCACACCAAAGTCTGTTAGTTTAGAACGTGATGACGTACGACGGCACTAGAAAAGGGAAGTTCAATAGCCAGTAGCCAATAGCTGCCCTTGCATCATTTTTGGTCCGTCGGAATAGCATACAGACGAATGGTTTTCCCGATAGGAATTGATTCCGTGGGAAAGATTTAAAACATGTTCTATTTCTAGGCCCGTCAGAATTTTTTTTAAAAAAAGTCCAATGACGCTCACACATGATCGGAATATCTGATGAAATGATTCCGTCTGACCTTTTCTGCCGGAAAGTCCGGCGTGTGTACACGGCATTACAATAAAATTTAACAAAGGAGGCATTAGAGAGCCCTGATCGTTAGAGCTTACAACCTAAGAGCTAAAGAGGGGAAATCTTACAATAGGGAAACTAGTTCTGGTGATCTGGGGGTCCCCAAGAGGACCCCTTATTTTGCAGGGATTTCCTCTCACTTCCTGTTTGGCTATGGGACAGAAAGTGAAGGTAAATCTCCACAATGGGACAAAGATGGTAAAAATATAAAACTTGCAGGTGTTATAACCCTCCCCTACTCTATCCAAAATGAAAAAAAAAGTTTTGCCTATAGTTCTACTTTAACTGCTTTTTTTTTTCTAGGGGAAAGGAAAAGGACTTTTACTTACCTGATCCACCACCCCCCCAGCAAGTGGTGCTCCCATATGCTCAGGGTGGGTGGACTGTCCTTTAGCGGCATAGCTCCCAACTGTCCCTAATTTGGAGCAATGTCCCTCTGTCCCTTATTCCCTCATTCTGGTCTGATCTATATAGATGTATATAAAATGCACTTTTTATCTATCAAAAAGTGTTTCCCAGTGCTAAACCTTTCATTTGATTTCTAAATTGCTGCATTTGTAAATTCTAAAATCCAATATAAAGGAATAGTATTGGTAAAAAAAGCACTTGTGGGTTTAACCAATCTTGTTTTTTTGTACAATTCTCCTTTAAGGGGGCGTGGCAGGGGGTGTGTCCTATGCCTGCATACTTTTGCTGATAGGTGTCCCTCATTTTCCTCTCAAAAAGTTGGGAGGTATGCATATAATGTAGGTCTATAGACTCTACATCAGTCTTGATCACATCAGGTCCTTAGAATACTGGAGAATGGGGCAAAAGATTTTGTAGGGACTGGTAAGCAGATCTTCTTTTCTTTGCCTGCTAGAGCAATAGACCCCAACTCCAACTACCCAGCACTGGTACCAGGGACCGGTGTCGTGGAGGACGTTTTTCAAGGAGGGGGGAGGGGGGGTTAGCGTGGATATGCTGAAACCAAACAAACATCTATACTCACATACCGTAGGTGGAGGCAGTATCGATCCGCAGAAAGAGTTATATGCCCTGTCATGGTTGGTGGGTGTAGCACCTACCTAGCATGACCCATTCAAGTGAATGAGGCCGCTCTGCAAATGCCCTGCAACTTTGTGTAGTACAGCAAACAAGGGGTTAAAGCTGGCAGCATTGTGTTGCTTTCTCACCACCTGCTTTGACCCCTTGGACCCCCCCCACCGGTGAAGCATGCAGTTGCGGGGCACTTGCAGAGTGGCCCCGTTTACTTGAATGGGTCACATTTGGAAGGTTTTACCACCCCCCCAACTTTGTGTGAACAAACCCTAAGGGTGCTACTGTCAAATGCAACTAAGGGCACATTCACAAGCACAGCAGACACTGCTGGTCCGGGTGGCGGCCTCTATCACACCTGATTTAAACTTCTAACTGCCGTACTACCGTGATTACTACACAGTAGTACGGCACTTAGAAGTTTAAATCAGGTGTGAGGAGGTGACACTGGACTTGGTGATCTTTGACATCTCCTGTGTTGTTCAGGTAGATCTCTACCTCTTTAACCACTTTCCAGACCGCCCACTGTCATTTTATGTGATGACTTTGAAGGAGGATATCGCTGTTAGGGCAGCAGCTAAGTGCCATATCCCCAGTATCCTCCATTTCCGCTACAAGATAAAAGTGGTCTCTGCGGTGGATTTGCAGCGAGATCACTTTTATCGGTGGCGGGAGACGCACCCCCCTCCCCCCCCCCCCCCCCCGGCCGCGATCCGGTGCCCTGCACTGCTCACCGGAGCCATTGGCAGCAGTGGAGGCAATCGCGTCTGTCCCCTTGCTGGATATGGAGACGAGTGAGGGGAAGATGTCCATATCACTGCAGAGCAGAAGCAACGTCAAAACATCACTTCTGCTCATAGCTCTTAAAGGGCCTTTTTTGTTTTTTTAAATGAAACATTTTTTTTATTGCATTTTAAAAGGAACATTATCATACAAAATTTTTGTAGTGTCTGCCCAGAGTTTGCAGAGGGAAGGACATCAGTAATTCAATTAGAAGCAACAACCATAGGCGCGCGCAAGGGGTGTGCTGGGGCACACCCTAATCCTGGGGTTGGCAACCTGTCAGTGGTGGGCAAGTGACAGGTAAACCGCAATCCTTGCTTGCCGACCCTCAGAACCTGGACAGGAGAGGTGGCGGGGTGGAATTTAGTGGAACCAATCTGTATTTTCCTCCTGCAGCAACTGAAAGTAGGCTTCTCCTCCTCTCCCTTTTGTCAACATTCAGCTGCTGCAGGAGGAAAATATAAGGGATCGGTACTAATACAGTTGTGTTCATAAGTTTACATACCCTGGCAGAATTTATGATTTCTTGGCCATTTTTCAGACAATATGAATGATAACACAAACTTTTCTTTCACTCATGGTTAGTGTTTGGCTGAAGCCATTTATTATCAATCAACAAAAACTACCCAAATCACCCTGATCAAAAGTTTACATGCCCTGGTGATTTTGGCCTGATAATACAAGTTGACACAAAGGGGTTTGAATGGCTATTAAAGGTAACCATCCTTACCTGTGATCTGTTTGCTTGTAATTAGTGTGTGTGTATAAAAGGTCAATGAGTTTCTGGATTCCTGACAGACCCTTGCATCTTTCATCCAGTGCTGCACTGATGTTTCTGGATTCTGAGTCATGGGGAAAGCAAAAGAATTGTCAAAGGATCTTCGGGAAAAGGTAGTTGAACTGTATAAAAACAGGAAAGGGATATAAAAAGATATCCAAGGAATTGAGAATTCCATTCAGCAGTGTTAAAACTCTAATCAAGAAGTGGAAAATTGGGGGGTTCTGTTGAAACCAAACCACGGTCAGGTAGTCCAACTACAATTTCAGCCACAACTGCCAGGAAAATAGTTTGGGATGCAAAGAAAACCCACAAATAGCTTCAGAATGCATAATAAGGAGGCACTTGAAGAAACATGGGCTGCATAGTCGAGTCGCCAGAAGAAACCCATTACTATGCAAATGCCACAGAGTACCCCGCTTACAATATGCCAAACAGCACAGAGACAAGCCTCAAACCTTCTAGCTCAAAGTTATTTGAAGTGATGAGACCAAAATTTAGCTTTTTGGTCACAACCATAAACACTACATTTGGAGAGGAGTCAACAAGGAGATGAAAGGTACACCATTCCTACTGTGAAACACGGAGGTGGATCGCCCCTCCTTTCCCTGTTCCTCTTCCTTCTGTTGCCCGGGTCCCCCCCCCCTTCCTTCCATTGTTTCAGGATGGAGAGCGGGGAAGAGGCTGGTAAATATGTCAAATGCATATGTGTTGGAGCTTTTGGGTTGCACAACCTATTGCAATAGGCTGCGCCCACCTATAGCACCAATGGATCACAGCCTTGCAGAGTTCACAGAGAAGGAGTGTGGGAGAGGAAGGGGGCAAAAAAGAAATGACTAGAGTCCCACCACTAAAAAGGCCTTGTAAATTCACCCATAGTATTTTTATAAAAAGGCTGAATTATTAGAATGAAGATATCTTGAGAAAAAAACTCTATCACTTTCAGCCTTTTATAAATAGTTATCTAAATGTTTTGCCGTCGTCGCCAGTGTTTAATTTTTTTTCTCTTTTATTCCTTTTTATCCATTATTAATTAAACTGTCATTGTTATTAAGTGGAAGAAACAGACTGGAAGCAAATCGCTGTTTATACGATATGTGTGATTGGCCGGGGCAGTAATCGCTCCCTGGGACAATGTGTAATGTACTTTCTGGTCTCCTCCAACACTGTAATTAGTGGCTGACCCACATAGGATGGGGGACGAGCTGTGAATACAGAGAGTTGTGCGCTGTATGGTGGGCAGACGGGCAGGCTCATTGGTATGTTCTGGCAGGTTTGTTTGACAATCAGTTGCCTTTACTTTGCTTTCCCAGCTTCATTACTGGCAATTGTTCATTTGGGGCTTTCAAAGGGGGGAAAGCAGTTTTCACCTAATTTACGAGACCTCATATGGTTTAACTGCATTTTCTCATAGGAGAGTTTTTTTTTTAGCCCTGAGCCATACAGAGATACACTGTTCAAAAATAAGGACTGTTTTAAAGCAGCTATAATTTCCACAGGTTGCAAGCGGTATTTCTCAACCTTTTTAACATAAAGGAACCCTTAAAACAACTTTTAAAGTGGTTGTAAACCCTTACAAACCACTTTGACCTACAGGTAAGCCTAGATTAAGGCTTACCTGTAGGTTCAAGAAATATCTCCTTAACCTATACGGTTTAGGAGATATTTACCCGAAGACAGCCACCGTAGATGCAGGCGCACTGGGCAGGCCGCAGATCGCGGCAATATGCCGTGAGTGTCGGCTCCCGTGCACATGCGCGGGAGTGATGTCATCGCGGCTCCGGCGAATCACAGCGCCGGAGCAGCGAGACCCACCGAGAAGATGGATGCGCCGGACTACAGGGGACAGCGGCGACTTCGCTGGCTCCTGTGTCAGGTAAGTGACACATAATGGGCTACTATGCGATGCACAGTAGCCCATTATGCTTTGCCTTTGCAGGGAATCAAAGAGGAAGTAAACCCATGAGGGTTTACTTCCTTTTAAGGCCGCGTACACACGCGGGGACTGTTCGCTCAACTTTGTCCGCTGAACAGGGTTTCGGCGGACAGTCCGCTCGTGTGTGGGCTTTCAGCGGACAGTTTCAGCGGACAGTCTGCTGAACAAAGTTTTTCGGAAATTCCGAAAAACTGTCCGCTGAAACTCTGTTTCAGCGAACAGTCCCCTCGTGTGTGGGCTTGTTCGTCAAACTAAGTTCCGCGCATGCTCAGAAAGGATTTACACGCCGAAGTTTGCATTGCAGTGTATAGGACGTCGTATTTTTCGTCCCGTCGTACGTGCCGTTCACGTCATCGCGCACGGTTTCAGCGGACTGTTCGTTCGTCGTGTGTGGGCAAGTCCGTCCATGCTAATTTTGAGCGGACTGTCCGCTGAAACTGTTTGGCGGACAAAGTTGGGCGAACAGTCCCCGCGTGTGTACGCGGCCTAAGTCTCAGAAAATCCCTGCTAATATACAGCGGGTAAAATAAGTATTGGACAAGTCACCATTTTTCTAGGTAAACTTTTCTCCATGTCGTTAACAACCCATGCGATACATACAAAGAAATCAAAACAAATAAGTTCAGAAATGAAGTTATGTGTAATAAAATTGAATGGCACAGAGAAAAAGTACTGAACACACTAACTGAAATGTATGCAATACTTTGTGCAAAATACGTTGTTGGTAATGATAGCTTCAAGGCGCCTCCTATATGGAGAAACTAGTCGTATGCATTGCTCAGGTGTGATTTAGGCCCATTCTTCCACACAAACATTCTTCACATCTTGAAGGTTCCTTGGGGGCCTCTTCTATGAACTCTGATCTTAGTTTCTTTCCATAGATTTTCTGTTGGATTCAAGTCAGGTGATTGGCTGGGCCATTCTAGCAGCTTTATTTTCTTTCTTTGAAACCAATTGACAGTTTCCATGTTTGGGATCATTGTCTGGCTGAAATGTCCACCCTTGTTTCATCTTCATCATCATCTGGTAGATGGCAGCAGATTTTCATCAAGAATGTCCCGTACATTTTTCCATTTATCCTTCCTTCAATGATATGAAGTTTGCCAGTGCCATATACTGAAAACCAGCCCCACACCATGATGTTCCCACCTCCAAACTTAACTTTTGGTATGGGGGTGTTTTTAGGGTGATGTGCGGTGCCATTTGACCTCCAAACATGGTGCGTATTATGGCATCCAAAGAGTTCAATTTTAGTCTCATCTGACCAGACTATATTCTCCCAGTATTTCACAGGCTTGTCTAAATGTTGTGCAGCAAACGTTAAACAAGCTTCAACATGTTTTTTCTTCAGCAATGAAGTCTTGCGTGGTGAGCATGCATACAGGCCATGGCGGCTGAGTGCATTACTTTTTTTAATTGAAACAATTGTACAGTACCTGCTAATTCCAGGTGTTTCTGAAACTGTCCACAAAGAGTCCTTGACTCTTGGACAACTCTTATGATAAATCTTTTCACTCCCCTGTCAGAAATCTTGTGAGGAGAACTTAGTCATGCCCAGTTTATGGCGAAATTATGAGAGAGAGAGACTCATGTATTCTCCATTATCTTCCAGGTTCTGTGCTGTATGCATCTTAGCATTTTAAACGTACCCGCTGTTTATTAATTAGACTGGAACCGAACTTCATGACAAAAAAAAAGAACTGGAATACTAAAGTGACAAAAATTCGAACAGTGTAGGGTTGGGATAGTACATTATGCTTAATTAGATAAAGCGTTTCTTTTTGTGTTAAAATAATGTGTGGCATACGCAGCTAATTGGCCTCAGCTCTTTGAAATGAACAATCTGGCACAGAAAGTGAGAAAGAACTTTATTTGTTAAAAAAGGACTTGGCACCTTTCAGTTAGGTCAGGATGGCCAAAAACCATGCAATAACGTAATAATTGAGATCTCCTTAAACCACCGCACAAAGGGAGACTGTTCTATTTGTAGAAATGTCATTGTGAGGTTGCCCTGTTCTGAATGAAGCATTAAAGTACAACATGTGCAACTCTGTCACCTACTGGCAAGGTTTGTCCTGATGTTCTATACTTTGGTTCTTCAGTCAGAAGTGAAGAACTAAACTACAGTGTGTGTACCATTATCATCTTTGGATATGGTCAGTCCTTGCACTCTTTATTTTACTCTTTCAATTAAAGGAGGATCCTCAAATTATTATTGTTATAGGCATAAGATGCTGCAAATGGAGCCATACTGAATGAAGAACCAATATAAAGCTTGTATAGTACAGTAACTTTGGGGCATGATTGATCCTGGTGGTCTACAGTTCTTTTCTTTATACAGGAAGGATTCCAGCCCAGTAGGTCCCTTTTTGAGGGAAGGAGACATGTACATCATGTGCACCACTAACACCTTTCAGAATGATTGGGTTTAGCCCTGTGCAACTTGATCCTTCAATCGGTAGGGGGTCTCGATAAAGTAGGCATATCCTGAATAAAGTAACAAGTACAACACATGGTCCACTGTCACTTCTGAGTGAGGTGGGTCCTGGAATTCTGATGACGTGAAGATAGGCAGATTTTTCTCCACTTATTATTCATGAAAAGGTATTTGCTTGTCCTTTTTTAAGTTTTCTAATATACTTTGCTAGTCAGTGCAGTAGGTTGTCTTACAATGAACATCATAGGTCTTATAGTTAATGTAGTAGGGTTGTCCTGTAATGCACATTTTAGGCCAGATAGTCAACACAGAAGTCTTCTGTGATAGTCAACAGAGAAGGAATTTGTTATTTTCAAAAGTTACCTTTATACATAAAAGTAGTTGACCTGACCCTTGGCTATTTGGCCTATGATGATCATTCCAGGACAACCGTACTGCATTGACTATCTGGCCTATAATGATCATTCCAGGACAACCGTACTGCATTGACCATCTGGCCTATGATGATCATTCCAAGACAACCATACTGCATTGACTATCTGGCCTTTGATGTTCATTACACTAGAAGCCTTCTGTGTTGACTATCTAGTCTAAAATGTGTATTACAGGACAACCCTACTACATTAACTATCAGACCTGTGATGTTTATTGCAAGGCAACCTACTGCATTGACTTTTTAGCCTACAATGTTCATTACAGAACAACCCTATTGCATTAACTATCTGTCCTATGATATCCATTACAGGGCAGCCCTACTTTGACTATTTGCCATATGATGCTCATTACAGGACAGTTCTACTGTATTGGTATCTGTCTTATGATGTTCATTACATTACAACCTTATTGAGTTGACAATCTGGCCTATGATGTCCATTACAGGGTAGCCCTACTTTGACTATTTGACTATATGACCCTCATTACAGGGCAATCCTACTGCATTGCTATGTGTCTTATGATGTTCATGACAGGACAGCCCTATTGCATTGGCCTATGAAGTTCATCACAGGGCAACCCTTCTGAATGCAGTATCTACCCTATGATGTTCTTTACATGCAAACCCTACTGTGACAGAACCAACTAGGACAGGGGCTTTCGGAGGGGACTGCAGGGTGGCCTCTTGGTACTGACTATGAGCCCTGGCTTTTAAGGGAACACTTTTTTTGGGTGGTGTGTGCAACGCTGTATCCTGGCCTAAGCCAACAAGGCCCAGGCCTAGGGCAGCACTTTGCGGGGGGGCAGCACGGAAAGAGGGGCGGACTGGGCTGAGAGGCAAATTAGTCTAGCACCCCCATAACTGCTTCTGGTATGCAGGCGGCTGGCATTCTGCAACTGTGTGTGGGTCAGGTGCCACTTCTAATTTTGACTTTTCTCTCATCCAGGACAACAAACCTTCCTCACTACTGTGCTATATGTTTTCTGCTGTACCATTGGCATGGTTATATCTTCTTAGTCCTCTCCATAAAAGTATCAGAAATTTGTGCTTAAAGTAGAACTATAGGCAGCACTTTTTTTTTCATTTTGGATAGAGGAATGGAGGGTGAGTTTATTTTTTACCATCCCTGTCCTATTGCAGAGATTTCCCTTCACTTCTTGCCCCATAGCCAAACAGGAAGTGAGAGAAAATTTAAATTAAGAGCAAATTAAGGGAATCCATTGCCCCCCCCCCCCCCCCGGCCCTCAGAACTAGTGTCCCTACTCAAAAATTTCAGGGCAGGTTTTAAACAGCAATGGGTGTGGCCTTGACAGGATGGGGTGGGTCATATTTAAATGAGGGTGTGCACGAGTTTAGTCAGGCCTAGGGCAGCACAAAACCCCAGGCACACACTACTGGGTGTGTGCCTGGGGGACCCTTGGAGTGGTATTTCTTCAGAAGTCCAGGTCTCCCCAAAATACACAGACTCTGGGAACTGGAGGACCCAGATACATATTTGGGGCTTCTATGCCCAAGCCAGCATCGATTTGTTTAGACTGTGAGACTCAGAGCAGATGTTAATATAATCAGCACAAGCAACCTGATGCTGGAGATCTCCTGCTATAGTCTGTATATTAAGGTGTTCTGTGTTTATTAAAGTCTTACTAAACCCACAACAGTAAAATCAGTCTGTATATGCAGAATAGCATGCTTGTTCTACTCACTGTGGAACTCAAGGGGTTAGTTCTCTGTATTGTGAAAAAGAGCTCTTTGATCCTGTATGGACAGATCCTCCCCCGTCCTGCAGGGTCTCGTTTTGCAAGGCCAGATATGACACAGTCAGAGTGGTAAGGCTGCACATGCTCAGTTTGGTATCTACTACTGGAGAGAACATTTCCTGGTTAGTCAGGTCACATGGTATTGAGATCTCACATTTTGACGTGTATGCCCAATAACTAAAAAAGAACACAGTTGGTGGGATTTCACATCTTAATTCATATATGATCTGCCTAGCATAACAGCATGAGGACACAGGCTATAGTGGAAACCTCCTCTTATCTGAACATTCAGCACTCAGGCAGACCCTGCAGTTTATCATGTGACCGTATATAGTGTCAGTATTTTAATGTAAAAAGAATATTTATAAGCTGTGGGCACTGTAGGGGGGCGGATTAACTATTTTCATATTATTGGGTTTAGTAACACTTTGTCAGAAACTACGAAACAGACAAAGACAGAAATACAATCAAATCACACTTGTTTATTAATAAAAATAAAAAGGTAAATAGAAAAAAGCATAGTCAAGCATAGCCAGAGTCCTGTAGCCAGATCGGGTAGTCAGCCAGTCCAAAGTTCATTAACCAGACTGGGTAATCAGCTAGGCCGGAAGTCAGGGATCCAAGAAGAGCAACCGCAAGCAGGATAAGAAGCCAGGTGGGATGTCAGCAAGTCAGTCTTGAAACAAACAGCAGGAGATGGTTCCCTGTGATGTGACCAACACGAAGACAAATGAAAAAGTGAGCAAGAAGACTTTAAATAGGCAGGTCAGACGAGCATCATCGGAAACAGCTGGTAACTGTGGAAAGAGAAGAGACCTGGCAATTAGCCGACAGCTGAGCGGCCAGCCCAGAGGAGGAAGGGCTAAGCCAACCCTGACACACTTTAAGTGTGTCTCTCCCATTGTGGGCCTTCTAGGTGTGCATGCCCATTGTTAATTGAGTCACCTATTGTCTCCGTCTGTTGGCTAATTTGGCTAACTTTTGTAGGTTCTTATGATGGGATTAGCCTTGTGTCAACTTTAGCCCATTATCTAACCATTGTGTGATGTTTTGGGTAAATATTTGGTTTTATTGTTCATGTGGTGACTGACCTACTTTTGAAGTGTATAAAAACCTGTATTTCTGTTTAATAAACAGTCATTCCTTTGGTTCTACCACAACATCTTGTCTGTGTACAATAGTTGGGGTAAAAGGGCTGGTATTAACTTTCCGTCTGCTTGAACAGTTTGGAGACCAGGAGGCACTGTTTGGGGGAAGCACCCAAGCAGGGTGGCAAGCGTTCCGTCACACCTACTGTGTTAACTGTCTAGCCTATGATGTTCGTTACAGATAACCCTTGCGTTGACTATCTGCCCTATGATGCTCAATTCAGACCAATCGTATTGCATTGCTATCTGTCTTAAAGTAGTTGTAAACCCCAAAAAAAAAACTGCAACACAAAAGGCATAATGAGCTAGTATGTTTAGCATACCAGCTCATTATAAATTACTTACCTGAGATCGAAGCCCCCGCAGCGTTCCTCGTTCACCCCTCCGACATCGCTCACAGGGATTATGCTGTGATTGGCCAGAGCCGCAATAATGTCACTCCCACGGTGGCACAGTCTAACTGAAGCAATGACACATACGTGCCATTGCTTCAGTTTGCTTAGGCACATGCAAATACAGAGGATGTCTCCTAAACCGTGCAGGTTTAGAAGATATCCTGTGTAGCTACAGGTAAGCCTAATTATAGGCTTACCTGTAGTAAAAAGTGGTTGTAGAGGGTTTACAACCACTTTAACCTCCCTGGCGGTATGATTATTTCGTATTTTAGGTGCTGAAAGTGGTACAATTATTTTGCATGAAAATTTGGCGTTTTATATTGTAGTCCTGTAATTCTTAGGATTAACCCTCTTAAATCTGTCCAAACCAGAGTCTAGCAGACATCCCGGGTATGATAAAGTTTGAAAAATGAAATCATAAATTATAATATAATAAATAACTATAAATAATTATACCAAATAATAATATAACAATAATAAAATTTATTCAATAATGTAATCAAATCAAAAACACAGAAATTGCAGCAAAGTTGCAGAATTGTCACTGTCATTACTTTTCAGTATTTGGTGACAGATCTCCCCACAAATCGCTATCGCTCAATTCTGCGAGTGATTCCAATTTATTATCGCTGTTTTCTAGCTGGTCTAAAATCATTTTTGATGTAAAGGGACAGTTTTGGTTGCTATGGACAATCTCCAGTTTCCAGGCATAAAGAACAGTTTTTATAATATAAAACTGCATGCAGGACACTGGGCAGACCACTAGGGACAAAGGGAATGTGAAATTATTACATACAGCAATGTAATCTGTAAGATTACATTATACTGTATGTAATGTGTGTGTTTCACTTTTTGAATTGGGCGCCGATCTCCGTCCCCATGCATCGCAATGCTCGCAGGGAACGGAGATCGGCTCCATGATGAATCGAGTGGAGGACGAGCCGCTCGTACAGCGCGGGGACATCACTGGATCCAGGGGAGAAGGTAAGTCCTGCATACAGCGATGCGGTCCCGAGTCTGGCTCGGGGTTACCGCTTTTGGTATAAAACTTCCACCCCGAGCCAGACTCGGGAATACCGCCAGGGGGTTAAGATGTTCATTGCAGAACAACCCTAGTGCCCTGACAATCTGGCCTATGATGCTCATTGCAAGACAACCCTACCACACTGATTATCTGCTCGGTGATGTTCATTACAGGACAACCTGTATCACTTACAACCTGTATCATTTACAACTTGTATCAACCTGTATCAGGACAACCTGATCATTTACCCTTCCAACGTACCACCCCCCTCCTAGCATTGTTATTCCCCCTAAGTGCAAACTACCCCATACTTATCCGCATCTTGATTCCAGTTATTCTAGTTTATTTATTGTGATAAGTGAAGAATAAAGAAATTTCAGGTACTTATCCGGATGTATAAGTTTGTACTCCCTATAACACTTACTTTGTATTGGCTCATGGATCTTCTCATATTGTTTTGATCGAATGTACAACCGCTTGGCAATTTCAGGACTATGAATGTTTGCACATTTGTATTACCTCTTGATGTGTTTGTCTTATCTACAATGACTCTGTTTCATTTTCTTGATGCAAAATAAAATATATTGAAACGAGAAAAAAAAGAAAAAAAAAGAAAAATAAAAAAAAAAGAAAGAAATTTCAGGTAGGAGGGATGTGTTAAAATTGACAATGACTTTCAGTTGAGTACCTGGACATGTGTCTCTATAGAAAGAGATGATTCTAGATATAACTAAAAGTAAAAGAGAAAATAGAACTTGTATCCAGCTGAGGAAGACGATTTAATTTAAAAAGTGGCCTTTAAATGTGTAGCAGACCAAAGAAATGTTTAAATGTTAACATTAAAAATTCACACTGTTCTGATGGTACCATATTCATTCAGCTGCCAGGAGTCAGTCCAGAAGGTTATATCGTGAGTTACGGATTTTGTAAGTTTGCAGGCGATTTTGTCAAAATTCTTCTCCACTAGTTGGTTTCACCTAGGGGGGTAAAGTGAATATCTTCATGTGCAATGTATTTTCCCAGACTCCAGTCCTCACATAACCCCAGCAATTCACAAAGGAGTAGGACCAAAAAAAAGAAAAAAACGGCACCAACTTCAATTTTACTTTGCAGGGCCACACTGATGAAATATGACTAGAAAATGAAAACCCAGGCAAAATGCTTAGAACTTCCATCAGGCACTCTTCAGTGAGCTCTCTAGACCAAACCCTTAGGGGAAATCCCTCATTTAGCTTCAGAAAGGGATTTTGAAAATAGCCCCCTCCCCCCAGCTTTGCCACAGCTGGGAGTTATGCCCTGTACACACGGTCGGAAATTCCAATGGAAAAGGTCCAATCTAATTATATTGTCGGAAAATCCGATTGTGTGTGGGCTCTATCGGACTTTTGCCACACATGCTCAGATTAAATTACGAGACCAAAGCTATTGGCTACTGGCCTCTACGTAGTCCTTGTTACTTTTTTCTCTCATGGGCTGTAAGCAATGGGGGTTATTTACTAAAGGAAAATCCACTTTGCACTGCAAGTGCACTTGGAAGTAAAGTCGCTGTAGATCCGAGGGGGACATGCAAGGAAAATAAAAAAACAGCATTTTAGCTTGCACGTGATTGGATGATAAAATCAGCAGAGCTTCCCCTCATTTCAAATCTACCCCTTTGATTTAGAGCGACTGCACTTCCAAGTACACTTGCAGTCCAAAGTGGATTTGCCTTTCATAAATAACCCCCAGTGTCCAACGTGGGCAGTCAGTGGTAATGGATGTATTATAGACATGTGCACAACAAAAAAATGTGTTTCTCTTTGTTTGTTTACATTGATTCGTAACAATTCGTAACAATTCGTAATTTCATAAGACGTGGGTTTTCATATTTGGACTCGTTCCTATTTTCGTAGCAGTTATATTTTCATTGATACAGAATGATTCGTGATTCGTTTAATTTTCTTTGATTTGATATTCGTAATTTTGTTAGATAATAATTTTCATTTATTCTGAACACTACTCGTAATTTAGTAATTGTTACTTTAGTGAGATTGCCTTTGTCGTTGAGTCATACTTTCATAGGAAATAAAGAATAATAATCCTCTTCTTGCTTTTCTAATAAGTCCTGTACTTACTCCAGTCCACTCCCTCAGTCACGAGACCCGACTCCGTCTCCTTCTCAACTGAATCTAAAAAGATTCAGGAATGCCGTGCGACTCAGGCACAAAAGGGAACCGATTGGCTAAAGATATTAAGTAAAATACATCACTCACTAATGCACTGCCCATTCGAAAGAACGATTCAAGAACACAAAATTACAAACATACGAAATTACAAACATACATATTAAGATACACTTAAGCCCCGTACACACTAAGCCCTTGTACACACGGTCGGAAATTCCGACCACAAAATCCGTCAGATTTTTTTCGACTGATTTTGTCCGAAACCGGTGTTGCATACACACGTTCGGACAAAGTTGTTGGAAAATCTGATCGTTCGGAACATGATGACGTTCGTACGCAATGATGGGATTACGTTCAGGCTAGTAGCCAATAGCTTTGGTCTCGTAATTTGATCTAAGCATGCGTGGCACTTTGTCCGATCGGAATTCTCTACAAACGATAGGACAAAGTCCGATCGGATCATGTTGTCGGCAAATTTTATATCCAGCTCTCAAACTTTGTTGGTCGGACATTCCGACGGAAAAAGTCAGATGGAGCGCACACACGGTCGGATTATCCAACAACGCGGTCCGATCGGACATTTTCCGTCTGAATTTCCGACCGTGTGTACAAGGGCTTTCAGATTTTCTGCTCATTATTGTCTTCAGATTTACCAAAACCATGTAGTGCAAGGGCCGGCCTGATTGCATACAAATTGAAACTCCTAAGGTCTCACCTCATATCATATGGTTTTGGTAAATCTGAAGGAAAAACTCAGCACGATTCGAGAACACGAACATACAAAATTATGAACAGACAAAGGATTGAACATACGAAATGTAAATCATTCGTTATAGATGTAATTTTCTTTCTTTTACTTTTTCAGAGTTTCGTATTTTCGTAAATTGGTCCGTTCATAAGTTTGTATTTTCACGTGTTCGTTATTTTGCTTATTCGTAATTTCGTAATTTTCGTATTTTGGTCCTTTCGGATATTTGGATGTTTGGATTGATCCAAATGTATGAATACTAACAAATTGGTATGAAAATCCATTTGCTACGAACCACACACGTGTCTAATGTATTATACAGTATACAGATTGCAAAAGTCTGGGGTAAAAAATATATGATGCAGTGTACAGATCACAATGGTCTGGAGTAAGGAATGTATAAAATAGTGTCTAGAGTTCAGTGCTCAGGTATCATCTGTCAGTACGGAGCGGCTCTGTTCACCGTTTCAGCCCCGATTTCGGTCTAATTTTTTTGGCTGAATTCGGAGCTGAAATGGACCAAAATACGCACAGGACTCCCATGCAATTCGCTCCGGAGCGATGTGTGAACCGGCTCTATTGAGAGCCAGTCACAATCTCCCAACGTGAGAATTGGATGTGGAGAAGACGGCATCCAATTTGCAGTAGTGTGAACCCATCCTAACTCAGCAAATAGAGTGCAGTGGAAAGAATTTATAACAACTGTAAAGCATTCAGCACTCTGGGTTATGGAATGGGATATAGAACAGAATGCAGAGTGCACTGGTCTTTGAGTATGAAGCATTGAGAACAACATAACAATTACAGTTTCCTATAGTATGTAATGTACAGTGCAAGCAGCAGTTCAGAATATGCAACACATAACATAATGTACAGCTCACGAGATATATCCTACCAAGTGTTATAGTCTATAGTGTTTAATGTACTTCAAATTAAATTTCCCAAAATCATTACAGTTTCTATTTAACCGTTTCCCGACCGCCTCACGCAGATATACTGCGGCAGAAGGGCACGTACAGGCAGACTCACGTACCTGTATGTTGCCCTTTAAGAGGCGACTTCCCACCCCGGGAGTTTCATAAGCGTGATCCCGTGGACTCGATGTCTCACGGAGAGGAAGAACGGGGAGATGCTGATGTAAACAAGCATTTCCCCGTTCTGCCTAGTGACACTGATCACAGCTCCCTGTAATCGGGAGCGGTGATCCGTGATGTGTCACACACAGCCCCTCCCCCCCGCAGTTAGAATCACTCCCTAGGACACACTTAGCCCCTACACTGCCATCTAATGGTTAACTCCTTCACTGCCAGTCACATTTACACAGTAATCAATGCATTTTTAATTGCACTGATCGCTGTGTAAATGGGAATGGTCCCAAAAATCACGGCAAAAGTGTCCGATCTGTCCGCCATAATGTCAGAGTCATGATAAAAATCGCTGATCGCCGCCATTACTAATAAAAATAAATTATTAATAAAAAATGCCATAAAACTATCCCCTATATTGTAAACGCTATAAGTTTTGCGCAAAACCAATAAATAAACGCTTATTGCAAATAGTTTTTTTTACCAAAAATAGAGAATAGAAAAAGAATACGTATCACCCTAAACTGAGGAGAAAAAAAGGTTTTTTATATATTTTTTGGGGATATTTATTATAGTAAAAAGTAAAAAAAAATGTGTTTTTTTTTCAAAATTTACGCTATTTTTTTGTTTATAGCGCAAAAAATAAAAACCGCAGAGGTGATCAAATACCACCAAAAGAAAGCTCTATATGTGGGGAAAAAAGGACGTACATTTTGTTTGGGAGCCACGTCGCAAGACCGCGCAATTGTCAGTTAAAGCGACGCAGTGCCAAATCGCAAAAAGTGCTCTGGTCTTTGGCCAGTTAAATGGCCTGGGGCTGAAGTGGTTAAGTATATGTCACGTTGACTAGATGGCCTAGATCTAGATTTACATGACTTGGCTGGTTGGAATTTAATAATACATTCTGATCTGGACTTACACTGTCTCATCTCATTATACACAGACAGGGTACGGTCCATGTCATTGCTTTGTTATGCTGATTTGGTTCTGTCCTTTATGTCCTCTGTGATCCTGTCCGCGGCTTATATCGTACATTGTCATTACACACTGATACTTTATTAAAGCTTGAACTGGGATGTCAATCACATAAAAGGGAAAAAGAAACTCATTAACTCAGAATTCTAGCCAAACATAAAAACACATTTTCATCTAATTAAATGCATTTTTAAATACTGTTAACAAACCCGCCTGAGTTAGAATTAGAACTAATGCACTATTGGGCTCTTTTGCATTGCACAAAGCTGCAAACCTAACATGTTTTCATGTACTAGGAGCTGGTTGGGTGGGTTAAGATGTGGAGAGCACTGGGTGGATATGGGGCCTAACTGGTTTGGTCACATGAGCATTCCAAACGTTGTTGCAGAGATCGCAGAAGTCTTTCATGTACAGTATATATAGTATCTAAAAAAAAACTTTGTAAATACTATACATTCTATTTAAGACCAACGTAGTCTTAATCTTTAAAGCCCACATCTGGGCTTGTGCCCCCTTTCCACCTTCTGCTCCCTTATGCCGCGTACACACGATCGGAATTCTCGTCGGAAAAAGCTCTGATGGTTTTCCCAACGGAATTCGGCTCAAGCTGTCTTGCCTACACACGGTCACATCAAATTCCGATCGTTTATAACGCGGTGAAGTAAAACACATACGACGGGACTAGAAAAAGGAAGTTCAATAGCAAGTAGCCAATATCTTCTGTCTCGTAGTTGAATCTGAGCATGCGTGATTTTTGGCGTGTCGGAATTGCATACACACGATCGGAATTACCGATAGAAAGTTTTACCATCGGGAAAATTGAGAACATGCTATCAATTTTTGGCTGGCGGAAGTTCAAACAGCTAAATTCTGATGGAGTATACACACGGTCGCATTTTCTGATGAAAAGCTCTCATCTGCTTTTTTCTGGCCGGAATTCCGATCGTGTGTACGCGGCATTAGGCTACATTCACACTTCAGCGTTTTGAATCACAGGCAGATTTGCCTCGATCCTGCCCGTGATTTGAAAGTGCCGATGTGTGAATGACAAATCACCGGGCTCGCATTTGAGAGGACATTCATTTTAATGATACCTAAAATCACGGTGGGGATCTGCCAGTGATTCAAAATGCTGAAGCGTGAATGCAGTCTTAGCTTAAGTTCATGCTGGCATTAAAAGCAGGCATTTGAGACCAAAAGCACACCTCAAACACCTACACGAATGATACAATGGAGAGCACTCTGCTGGTCACGCTATCAAAATATGAAGCATAAGCCCTTGCACACATGGTTGGAGATTCCGACGGAATGTGTCCGATCGGACCGTATTGTCGGATAATCCGACTGTGTGTGGTCTCCATCGGACTGTTTCCGTCGGAATATCCGACGGACCAAGTTTTCCAACTTGTCTATAAAATTTTCCGACAACATGCTCCGATCGGACATACTCCGATCATGTGTAGCCTACTCCGAAGGACAAAGTGCCTCGCATGCTCAGATCAAATTCCTAGACCAAAGCTATTGGCTACTAGCGTGAACATAGTCCCGTCATAACGAAATAACGTCATCGCGTTATGTACAATCGGATTTTCCGACAACTTTGTCCGACCCTGGGTATGCAACAGTTTCGGACAAAATCCGTCGGACAAAATCCGTCGGACAAAATCCAACGGATTTGGTTGTCAGAATGTCCGACCGTGTGTACAAGGGCTAAAGCCCCGTACACACGAGCGGACTTTTCGACATCCAAACTCCGACGGACCGAGTCCGTCAGACTATCCGATCGTGTGTGGGCTGCAACGGACTTTAGCTTCGCCAAAGTCTGACGGACTTTAGAAATGAAGCATGCTTCAAATTTTCCCGACGGAACTCCGCCGGACCCGGTCCCCTTCGAAAAATTCGCTCGTGTGTGTGCTACTCCGACGGACTAAAACCGACGCTAGGGCAGCTATTGGCTACTGTCTATGAACTTCCTACGTCGAATCCAGTCGTACGTCATCACGTTCGACTCCGTCGGAGTTTGGTGTGATGGTGTGTGGTCAAGTCCGTTCGGTCGAAAAGTCCGCCAGAACTCCGTCGGAACTCCGGCGGAACTCCTTTGGAGGTCTGTCAGACTTAATCCCTCTCGTGTGTACGGGGCATTAGTGTTGCGTCACTTCAAAACTGAAGCCTCATGTCGGGTCAGGAGGTGTTTGAAGCCTATCAATGTGTTTGAAGCCTCCCATTCAAGTCTATGGTAAAGCTTCTGGCAGGCAGTTGCCATGCAGTTGCGGAGAATTAGGATTTGTTTAGTTCCTGTAATGGAATAGGAGTTTGTGGAGCGGTTTTAACACAACTTAACGCTCAAAACTGCCCATAGGGCATTTGGGGAGCATTTTTAACTTGTCAATAAAGCTTGTAAAACGCCAGTCTAACGCCCATACTAAATCTCATTAATGAGAGTCTAACACCGATACTAAAGCTCATTAATGCGAGTCTAATGCCCATACTAAAGCTCGTTAATGTGAGTCTAACGTCCATACTAAAGCTCATTAATGTGAGTCTAACGCCCATACTAAAGCTCAATAATGCAAGGCTAATGCCCATACTAAAGCTCATTAATGAGAGTCTAACGCCCATACTAAAACTCATTAATGCAAGGCTAATGCCCATACTAAAGCTCATTAATGAGAGTCTAACGCCCATACTAAGGCATTTGTTAAGCACATTTGTTAAGCGCCTTACCTGAGCCCCATCTCCATCCAGCGATGTTACATGAGAGTCTCAGCTGTCCGGGACTCTCATTTTTGATAGTTGTGTCCCACCATTTTGGAGATTTCCCTTGACTTCCTGTCCCATCAGCTAATCAGGAAGTGAGAGGACATCCCTGCAATTTAAGGACACCGGGGTCACCAAAACTCTATTACTGTGCTGGGGACAACCCAAAATGTGTGATTTTTTTTACGTTCACTTTCATTGGTAATAGTAAACAGGACAACTATAGAGCGTGAATCTCCTTAATGGTGGGCACAGACAGCAATAAAAACTGACCAGTTTTTTAATTCCTCTCCACTCTATCCAAAACGAAAAAAAAAAAAAAAAAACGTTTTGGCTTTAGTTACTCTTTAATGACTATGTGCAGTAACTCAAAAAGGGCCTTTACTGAGGGATATGTGACCACAAGTGGACGGTTCCTGTGTAATTATGATTAGAACTGCTAGGAAAGTGGGCATTATCTGGCTTGGGCAACCTGGAAGGTGGGCATGTCAAGTATAAGCCATAGGCAGAGGTGTCCTGGGAACTGGGACAAGTATGTTGGCAAGTATGCCATTGCTGACCTCTCCTGATAAAATTCTGTTGTCTGGTTGTTATGTAGACCATCTAGCACTGATCCAGATACAAATCTGTTTATTTTTTTATTTTTGTTCAACCTGTTTGAAAACAGCGTCCAGCAAATAAGGTTGTGTTTTCAAATATACCAAAGAAATGTGGTTCTATACCACAAACCACAAAGTGCATTAGATGTGGTGATAAATGTATTTTCTTTGTCGTCTCACTTATATCTCCAGATGTGATCCTAAGTTACAAGCACTGACAGCTGTTAATAACAATTTCTGGGTGACCCTATATTTCTAACCCTTCTGATAATGCATCTCTGGTTTGAATAGCTTCTCACAGGGAACAAACATAAATCATAAAGTGAGATGTAGAGACACGGCTCTACCACCACTCTATTACCACACTTGAAAAAACATTATTTTCAAGCAGATCTGGTGGTCTTCCCCTATCCATAAATTCTTCCGTTTTTTTAAATGTATCTATTGGTGTCTTCTATGCAATATGCAATCTTTACTCTGTTCAAGTTCAATGTGTTTTCTGTAGGTTTCAACTTTGCCTCTTGACATGCCTACGTGAACACATGCCCCTTCACAAACCAACATTTGTACAATATATTAGCTTTCAACACTGGTAGTTTGGCACTGGTTGATTTCAGAGTACTGTTCCTGGCACCAAAAAAGAAGCCCTAACCTAAGACCTCTGAGGCCCCAGCCACCTCCAGTCCCCAGCTCTCCATAAACATCAGACTAACCATCACACTGACCTTCCTTCCAACCCAACTTTCAGAGAGAAACCTGTCCTGGCACTGAGACTCTGAGAGAAACCCTAACCTAAGACCTCCGAGGCCTTAGCCTCCCTATAACCTCAACTCATACACTAACCTTCCCTGTAGCTACAATCCTAATATTACTCTTCTTATAACTATAATGCTAACCGTCAAGCTAACTCAACCTCAGAGGCCTATATTCATAAGGCGACCTAGGAACAAACATAGGGTGCAATGAATGTCCAGGAAGATCATCTACAACAGAAACATCAAATGGGATGGCTACACTTTTTTTTTTTTAAATCAAATACTTCTTCATTTTACATTTTATACGTCACAGGGAGAGCAAAAAAAAATACAATCATCCGATATCCTCCTCCCATTTAGATCTAATAGAGAGTCCCCTATCGCCCTCCAGTTCTGCCCTGCTTATGCGCCAAAACATGTCAGAAACCAGCCCTTTAGAAATCCCCATGTTAACCACCTTTTGGAGAGAGGGTATCTCATTCCACTCCACCGCTCTCCCCCAAAACTGTGCATTCAGGGCATGTCTAACCTGCAGGTACCTGTAAAAAGACCTATTTGGGACTGCATATTCCTCCCTTATCTACTGAAATGTTTTCAACCTCCCAGTGCTATACAGCCAGGCAGTAAATGCCGCTTTGTTCCTCGATTTTCCCCATTGCCATCAGTTCCTTTAAGTTCTTATTGTCCCACAAAGGGGAAAATTCAGAGAGGCCACCATAGCCCAACAGGGCCTAACGGTTTCCCACCTTTTTAACATCAGTTGAGCCGTAGAGCACCTAAGGCTGAAGGAGTCCACTTCAACTGCCTCTACCACTGTATCGTGACTAGTGTCTTCCAACACCATGTTCCTTCCTGCGTCCCTCTCTACACCTAAGACCCTCTCATATGCTACACCCTCTCATATGCTGCATCTGTGCAGCTACAAAATAGTTTCTTGGAATTGGCAAGGCTAATCCCCCCTCCTCTCTCAGCAGCTGCAACAAATTTTTTAAACCAATGCTTTGGAATCCAAACTGGAGAGTTGAGTAGCAAATACAGAATCTGTGGCATCCAAACCGGTTTAATTAAATTGCAACGGCCAGCTACCAAGAGTGGAAGCTGGGACCACACCCGGCATTTCTGTTTTAGTTTTGTCATGAGAGGGACTAGTTACCAGCTATATATTGTCTTTTCATATATTAATATCCAGATACTTAATTTGGCTTACTACCCTCACTTGGGTTATCTGTTGGGGAAGTGGCTCTGTAAGAGGGTCAATTGGCAGGAGTGCGGACTTTCCCCAGCTGATTACCAGCCCAGAGAGATGACTCAAATCCCTGACTATACCCATTGCTGCCCCCGGGGAAGCCTGCGTGTCCCCCAAGAACAGCAATACGTCGTCTGCGTACATGGCGGCCTTCTCTTCACCCATCACCCTCCTAAATCCCTGTACTTCTGTTGAGGAGCTCAGAGCAATAGCCAATAGCTCTATTGCCAGGGCGAAGAGCAGGGGCGACAATGGGCACCCCTGTCTTGTACCCCTCGCCAGCCGAAACCACTCTGAGCTTTCCCCATTTATTTTCACTTTGGCTTTTGGTCCCTCATATAGTATTTTGATACATTTAACAAAATTGGGCTGACATTGAAAATCCGCTAGGACATGCCAGAGGTAATGCCATTCAAGGCTATCAGAAGCCTTGACAGCATCCAAATGACAAGATGGCCCTTGTCCCCTCATTTTCTGTCGGTAACTGGATGTTTAAATATGCCCGCCTTATATTCGCACTTGCTGCTCTATCTGGTATGAATCCAGTTTGATCCGGGTGTATAAGTTTTGATATTATTATATTTAATCTTGCCACTAACGCCTTTGCTAAAATTTTTACATCTGAGCAAAGGAGGGGTATTGGTCTGTATGATGCTACTTCATGTTGTTTTTTCCCTTCCTTTGGCAATACGATTGTTGCTTCTGTCATGGATGGCAGCAACTTCCCCTCTCCCACAGCCCAATTAAGCACCTCCAAGAGTTTTGGGAGCAGTATGCTTTTATATTTCTATTGGCAAACCATCTGAGCCCACGGCCTAGTGGTTTGCTATATCTGCTGTTGCCTTTTGTAGCTCTTCTAATGTGAATGGAGCCTTCAATCCCTCTCTATCCTCCTTTGAAAGTGACGGAATCTACAACCCCCTGAAGAAGTCCCACATCTCCCCTTCTACGTTTATATATGATGTGCTATACAAACTTTTTAAATAATTGTTGAATTCATTCACTATTTCCGGGACTGACCTAGTAATCCTGCCTCCCTCAACCATTATGGCCGGTATGGTATAAGAGGGTGCATTTGCCCTGGCTATTAAAGCCAGGATTTTCCCTACTTGCTCCCCCTCCCCAAATAACTCTGTTTTTTAAGTTGCCTCTTATTTTCTGCTTTCGTCAAGACCTGCTTCTTATATTCTTCCTGTCTCTCAATCCACTCCCCGTAGTTAACCGGCGTTTGATCCACCACGTATTGCATTTCCGCATTTCTAGCATTCTCCCCTGCAATGATCTCTTTTAATTTTGTTTGTTTCTTAACTTGAGAGATTTGCTGAATTAATACCCCCCGAAGAAATGCCTTCAGGGTGTCCCAGATCACTCCTACAAAGGCTGACTGCGCATTTAGATCTAAAAACTCCTCCAGGCTGGTTGTTATTTTCCCTGAATCCTCGATCATTTCCAGCCAGAAGGGGTTTACTTTCCAAATGCTTCTTCTATAGCTATTCCCTATTTTTATTGAGAAAACCATGGCAAGAGTACTGTCTTACATCCGGGCAGTACCTCCTCCATACATCCACCAGCCCTGTCTCCCCGCAAAACTGGAGGAGCGGGCTGCTGGATGTACCACCAGGGGGGCCTCGAAGGAAACCTATCCATATTTTTATCCATGGTCATGTTAAAGTCTCCTGCCACTACCACCAGTATTTATGGCTTATTCATAATAAACTTCATTAGATCGTTCAGGATTTCCATGCCAAAAGGTGGGGGGGATATAAACATTAGCCAAATAAACAACCTATCTTCTATTGAACAACAAAAAAAAACATATTGACCTTTCTTATCTATCTTACTCTGCCTGCAGGAAAAATCCACCCCCGAATCCACCAGAGTGCTCACTCCCCTCGAATAGGAGGTGTGAATAGAATGGTATTGCACCTGGTAATTGCTAAGCCTCAATGTGCATATCATCTCCTTCTCCAGGTGTGTTTCCTGCAGGCAGAGTATTTTAACAACTCCTGCCTTGGACATAGAAAAGATTGCCTGACTCTTAGATGGATCCCTCATCCCCCGAACATTCCAGGAGCATATCTTTAACCTTCTGGTTTTCCCTGGGGATTTTCCTCCCCTTTCTCTAGTGACAATCATTTACTTCTTCCCTCTTCACTAAACGAAAGTAATTATCCTTAAATCTTGTGTTTGTGTGTCTTTTCTCACACTTATAACTTTGTCGCTCTTTCCCTCCTTGCGTGGATTCTAATTGTGCATCAATTCCTCACACCCCTTCACCCCTCATCATACCCTCATTCTTACATACACTCCATCCATTCCCCTTCATATCCTCCTTCCACCATACACTTCATCCGATCCATCTAGTCTTCCCACCCAACCCTCCTCCCCTCCGTCTTTCCTTGCCCCTCTTTGGGCCTATACCATGGGCTTCTAAAGTGACTGTGTTTTCTTGTTAAGGTGATATGTGCCACTTCTTTTGTGATCCATTTA
The DNA here is from genome assembly GCF_037356315.1 of Lithobates pipiens. Classification (NCBI taxonomy): domain Eukaryota; kingdom Metazoa; phylum Chordata; class Amphibia; order Anura; family Ranidae; genus Lithobates; species Lithobates pipiens. The sequence goes on along the minus strand of NW_027507718.1, from coordinate 491,218,130 downwards.
TCAAGTGAAAAAGAAAAACAAGTATAACAATAATAAGAATGTGTTCCCCACAAAACATACACACCTCCTAATCCCTTACCCTACTACAGCCCCCCCCCCACACACACTCCTTAGTATGGCATTATATATAGAGCTCAAGAAAACAGACAAAGACCAGACAAAAACTCCCCCTTCAGTCACATAGGCTTATTTCCTGTCATGTTTCCATTTTCTACTAAAGTTTCCCTTCATTGGTATCCAACCACAGTATCACTTGGTTTCCCCCCAGGGCTGTTATCCGCAATCGTGCCGGGTATAGCATTGCATATCCTATATTAAGTTGTTGCAATCTACGTTTGCTTTCTGTGAACCTGGCCCTTTGTTGTTGTTCTGTAGCTCCGGGGAAAAGTCCGGGTGTATAGAAATCCTTACACCATTAAACAATATATTTTCCATCTCCCTTGCTCTTTGAAGGATCATAACTTTATCCCTGTAACATAAAAGTCTAAAAAGAAGGGGCCTCTGCTGACCCCTGGAAGTGGTACCCTAAAAGGAACTCTGTGTGCTTGCTGGATTGAAAAAAATTTTGACAGATTTTTTACCAAAAATTCATTTAAACCAGTCCTCAAAATATTCTATGGGGTTGATCTGTTTACTCTGCTCCGGACCTAGGACCCTTAGATTTTTCCTGCATAACCTATTTTCCATTGTGTCCATTTTATGTATACGCATTTTCAGTTGTTCCCTCATTGATTTTATCTCTTGTTTCATTGGATTCACATCATCTTCTATGAGTTTAAGTCTCCCCTCTAAAGCAGATGTGCGTTCACTTACCTCTTGCACATCATGTCTTAACAGTAAGAGCTCTTCTTTTATGCATTTAAGTTGGTCAGAAATTTCAGATAAAGAGGACTTACAGTTGTTGATTGCATAGAAAACATCTTTCAGGGTCCCCCTCCCCCTCCTGGAGTTTGCTCCAAGGTTTCCCAGTTTGCTGCTGCTACTGGTGGTGCTGGGCCCTGGCTCTTTCTCCCCACAGAAGGGCCAGTCTGGGAGCAAAGTTGTTTTGTCCTCCAGCCTGTCCACCCTTCGTGGGTGTCTGGGCCGGTATATGGGCAATCCCTCAACTTTGCGGCGGCCTTGTTTCCCTTCTCTTTCGCTTTGCCTTGTGCTTGCGCACCAGCGCCATCCTGTGTGTCTGCCTCCTCCGTACCCTTCCTCCTGGTCATAGCGGTAGGGGATGCTCCGCCATTCTCTGATATCCTTTGTGGCTCTATCCCGGGCCCACGCTGTCTCCTCCCCTCTCACTGAGGAAATGCACCACTGGAATCATCATGGGAGAGCTCTCCACTGGTGGCAGCCACAGAGATAGGGCACCCTCCGCCACCTATCCAGCACGCCAGTCAGCCAATGCACCTCCCAGCGGCTCAGCGTCGCCTCAGCTCCCCCACGAGCTGCATCGCCAGGTACCCAGCACAGGAGTGGGTGCAAGGTCCGGGCTGCTACGACCTCAACATCCGGTCACGCCCGGGATGTCTACACTTTACATATTGCAAACCTTATGGATGCCAATCAAAGTGTTGGGGAGAGTCAAAGCTTCTACCTTGCCTAGGACCCTATTCTATCTTAATCTGTCCATATTCAAGGTGTAACTCTATCATTGGCCCTCACACTGACCCTGTCTGTGACCCTAACGCTAATCATAACACTGACCTTCCCTTTAACCCTACAAAAATAAAGCACTGCTCAAGGTCGGTCCACATAGTACCTCTTCCAAAAGTCCTTAAATCGAGGTACCTGCGCAGACTGCAACCGAAGACATTTTAATGGAAGAAGTGGGTGACCGCACATTCTAGTAGGACACTTTAAAATCTTTATTGTAGCAAAATAGAGATAAAAAAACATGTGTACGTGTTTCTCACTGAAAATCGCTTATGCATTGTGCTTTTCAGAGTAAAACGCATTAACGGGTCTACCTTGGATTCTGGTGCTGTGATGTTTTTTATCTCTATTTTGCTACACTCCACTTCTTCCAAACTTACTTTCAGTTACAGACCTGGAACAATGATGCAAATAAGGGCTTTTTTATGACTGACTTGATGTGTATACTCATTCCTAGTAAGTAAATCAGAAAGTACTGAAACCAGAAAGACAGAATAAAGGCCAAGCAACTAGTATTTTTAAAAGAAAGACAACAACCTTTCAGTTGCTTCATCAACAATGCTGCCCATCAGTGTCACCTACCAGTGACCATCAGTGCCATCTATCAGTGGTAAGTATAAGTGCCACCTATCAGGGACCATCAGTGCCATCTTATCAGTGGCCATTAGTGCCGCCTTATCTGTGCCCGTCAGTACCGCCTTATCTGTGCCCATCAGTACCGCCTTATCTGTGCCCATCAGTGCCACCTTATCTGTGTCTATCAGTGCCCATCAGTGCAGCCCATCAGTGCCCACCAGTGCTGCCTCATCAGTGCATATCAATGAAGGAGAAAAATTACCTGTTTGCAAAATTTTATAACAAACTATGAAACGTGTTTTTTGTTTTTTCAAAATTTTCCATTTTTTTGTTTGTTTAGCAAAAAATAAAACCCCCAGCTGTGATTAAATACATCCAAAAGAAAGCTATATTTGTGTGAAAGAAATGATAAAAATTCCAAATGAGTACAGTGTTGTATGACTGCACAATTGTCATTCAAAGTGCGTTAGCGCTGAAAGCTGAAAATTGGTCTAGGCAGGAGGGGGGTTTAAGTGCCCAGTAAGCAAGAGGTTAATGGACCTTTTCTAATAAAGAAGAAAATTTAGCAAGTACTTTATCATTTAGCATTTCTTATCTCCTTATCTCTACATTTGTTCCATGTCAGTGAACGCTGAGATCTCACAGAAATCACTTTTATTTTTTACATTCCTGCTGCCATTGGCAAATAATCGGTAGTGAAAGATCAGTTTTAATATTTTATGTTTAAATAATTGAGAAGTTTGTGGTAAGTAGCCTATCAGCTGCTCAATGCCTGGAGCTCTGGACACTGCGCTGGTCCTGTACACTGTGCAGAATTGTTCAATTTCTTGTCCTCCAGAATGTATTCATGTAAGTGTGACCCGGACATTGAGAGATTCAGAAAATGCTACCATGTCTAATTATTGAATTGCTCCATGTCCAATTGATTGTATGTGTTTAAAAGGATCATGTACACAAGTCATAGGGGTCAGACCTAAGTATTTACATAGATTTTCTAGATTTTTTTCTTACATGGCCAGAGATTTTTAGTTGGGGTGTGCACAAAACAGATGTTTCACTGGAGAAAAGAATCCACTAGGCAAAGGTAATGGAAATTGGAGAACCAATTCACTCTCAATTTATGTTTATTGGTATTTGGTAGAACTGAGTGTTAAGCTAGCGATACCCTAGTGGGCATCTTTTACACCTGCATTTGAGCAGTTGAACCACGGTATTACCTGCCCCCCCCCATAGGCCCAGTTCAAACCATGAATTGCAAAGAAATGTGTTGCGCGTTCATTCCTGGGTGCAATGCGATTTCAGACCATGTTGTTGGTCTCCAGTGCACCAGCAGCTTCCACCACATCCACAGTCTGAACCTCCATTGAACCTCATACCTGTGTTGCACTAGCAGCCTCTGCCGCCCCCCGCAGTCTCAAGCCTCCAGTCTGCCACCTCTGCACCCATAACCTCAAATCTTCACTGTGCCACCTCAGCACCCACAACCTCAAATCTTCACTGTGCCACCTATGCACCCACAACCTCAAATCTTCACTGTGCTACCTGTGCACCCATAACCTCAAATCTTCACTGTGCCACCACAGCACCCACAACCTCAAATCTTCACTGTGCCACCTCTGCGCTCAAAATCTCAAATCTTCACTGTGCCACCTCTGCCTCTGCACCCACAGCCTCAAACATTTAGTGCGCCACCACTGTATCCGCAGCCTCAAATATTCGCTATGCACACACAACCTCAAATCTTCACTGTGCCACCTATGCACCCACAACCTCAAATCTTCACTGTGCCACCTGTGCACCCACAACCTCAAATCTTCACTGTGCCACCTGTGCACCCATAACCTCAAACTTTCACTGTGCCACCTCAGCACTCACAACCTCAAACCTTCATTGTGCCACCTCTGCACCCACATCCTCAAGCATTCACTGTGCCTCCTCTGTATCCGCAGTCCCATATATTGACTGTGTAACCTCTGCACCCACAACCTCAAATCTTCACTGTGCCACCTCTGCAACCACAACCTCAAATCTTCACTGTGCCACCTCTGCACCCACAACCTCAAATCTTCACTGTGCCAACTGTGCACCACAACTCAAATCTTCATTGTGCCACCTCTGCACCTGTAGTCTCAAGCATTCACTGTGCCACCTCTGTATCCGCAGCCTTAAATATTGACTGTGCCCCCGCTGCACCCACAACCTTAAATCTTCACTGTGCCACCTCTGCACCCACAACCTCAAACTTTCACTGTTCCACCTCTGCACCCACAACCTAAGATCTTCACTGTGCCACCTCTGCGCCTGCAGCCTCAAATCTAAACTCCTACGAGGGAGTCCTTGGTGGAACACCAGAAAACGTTTAGCTTCCTCTTGTTAAATGTTCGATTACACCAGAGTTTGTGTTTGTCACACTTTAGAAGAGAAGGCATTTTTCACAGCTAACCCTTTAAACTAAAACTACAATTTGTATAACAGAGCCTCTTGTGTTTTGGTGCTCATGGGTAGCTTCCATCTTCATCTAAAGGTTTCGTCATTTGTTTGTAGGGTTACCGTACTTCAATTTAGCTGCTTATGAACTATTGCTGCTCAAAACGTAAAAGCAACCCGTCAGAAAAGAAATGTGGGAATTACTGTGATAGTCAGGGGTCACCTGAAGTCTATAAGTAGGTGGCCTGTCAAATGCGTGACCTCAGTGCCTCCCATCTTCCCAGTGTGCAGTGTGTGAGGTCAGCCATATGATATCTAGCAAATGTCCCTCACGCTCCAACTGAAGTGTCAGGCTTGGCACAAAGTAAGTTCAAGCTAAACAAGCGGAAAATATAAATCTTTCAGCCAGAACAGTTATAATAACAAAGAACATATAATATTCAGATTCCTGCATAAGTCACGTCATGAATCTGCCCGGAGCTATTCAAGTGTAGAGAACATATCACACACAATAGAGCTGTCACCCTCAAAAAAAACAGTTTGTTTAAAATAATTATTAAATCAAACCTATCAGGAAAAGTGAGTCTTTAGTTGCAGATGGAATGTTCTGTTTCAGATGCCGCTTTATGCATTGGCATACACTATATTGTCAAAAGTATTGGGACACATGCCTTTACACACACATGAACTTTGATGGCATCCCAATCTTGGTATGTAGGGTTCAATATTGAGTTGGCCCACCCTTTGCCACTATAACAGCTTCAGCTCTTCTGGGAAGACTGTCCACAAGGTTTAGGAGTGTGTCTATGGGAATGTTTGACCATTCTTCCAGAAGTGCATTTATGAGGTCAGGCACTTATGTTGGACAAGAAGGCCTGGTTCGCAATCTCCGCTCTAATTCATCCCAAAGGTGTTCTATTGGGTTGAGGTCAGAAAAGTTCCTCCACCCCAAACTCGCTCATTCATGTCTTTATGGACCTCAGTGGCCGCCTGTCCATTAGTGGCGCCTGGGACCGCCCTCTCTATCCACGCCACCTTCTATATGGTTAATGGATAAATTCATGCACCTTTTCAGGTGCACTTAACCCTTTCTTTGGCCACTAGGCCACAGGCGTTAAAGTGATAAAGCTAAAGGATCATTTTAATTTTTTTTTTTAAATAACAAACATGTCATACTTACCTCCGCTGTGCAGCTCGTTTTGCACAGAGTGGCCCCGAACATCCATTTCTGAGGTCCTTCGGTGGCTCTTGTGGCTCCTCCCCGCATTAGATAACCCCCTTGGAGAAGCTCTCTCCTGAGGGGGTTACCTTGCAGGCACGCTCCCATCCATAGAGGCCGAATGCAGGACTCGGCACTGGCCCCCGGCGTCCGAGTCATTGGATTTGATTGACAGCAGCAGGAACCAATTGCTGTGTGGCTATCAATCTATCCAATCAGGAGCCGGGAGCCTGTTGAGAGAGGGATGGCAGGGGCACGTCGACGGAAATTCGGGGCTCAGATAAGTAAAACGGGGGGCTGGGGGATCAGTGACTGCAAGGTGTTTTTTCACCTTAATACATAGGATGCATTAAGGTGAAAAAACACGAGCCTTTACAACCCCTTTAAAAGCACTGCGGCCGCACTGTGTGTGTGAAAGGGGTCTTAGTGTGCACCAACTTATTTTTTTTTTACCTGGTGACAGGGTCTCTTTAAATGTCCAAAACGTGATTTACTGTATGTCTTTAAAGCCAGAAATACTTGTGCCTCCTATATGCTCGCCGCATATTATGTATTTGGAGAAAATGCACCAATTTAGCGCGAGCCTTTGTCCAATATTCGAGTGTGAAATTCCCTGCTCAGTGTGAATTACTGCAAACTCCGATAGAACAGATCCAATATCACCAACGAGCGAAACAAGCCCACGTTGTCTGCGGAGTGTAATGAGAATCGAATCTGATGATTGTAAGCAGGGAACAGTACATAATCACATGTGCCAAATGTAACAGGAAAACCCCACCATTCTACAAAAAATATACTGTGACTGATCACGGCGAACCGTGGATCAGTGATTTAAAGGGGACCTGTCAGAGGAAGAATATGACAGCTTTCACCTTGGCTTCCATACTTAGTGAGGCACGTATTGTATGTCAGGAGATCCAATTTTACTGGGTAAAGAAAGTAGCGATTAAGAACCCCCCCCCCCCCCCCCATCCCAAACTTTGCCAAAGCATTGTTTTTCTTTTTTTTTTTTTTTTTTTATGTTTTGCACAGAAAGGGCTAGATTAGAGCCTCTGTCAGTCTTTTTTCAGTCTGTGTCTCCATTGAGATTTACCTTTGTTTCCTGTTTCCGTGAAGATTGTCTCAAGCAGTGGCGTCACTAGGGGGTGGCTTTTGGGGCTACAGCCCCGTATCTGGGGCTCATAGCCTTGAGTCTCTGCAGGGGTTCCCAAGGGGAGAGGAGGCTCTCTGGGGACCCTGCTGTAAGTAGGGGGCTCTCTGGGGACCTTGATGCAAGGGGGAGGCTCTCTGGGGACCCTGATTTTAAGGGGGAGGCTCTCTGGGGGACCCTAATGTAAGGGGGGCCTCTGGGGACCCTGATGCAAGGGGGAGGCTCTCTGGGAACTCTGATGTAAGAAGGAGGCTCTGGGGACCCTGATGTAAGGGAGGGGGGCTCTCTGGGGATACACACACACACATGTATATTTCTGTATATACATGTGTATGACCGCCCAAGCGTATAACTTTCTTTACTACGCTGCTATGGGCTCTAGCCCCAGATCTTTTGTAGACCTAGCATGCCCCTGGTCTCAAGACAGGAAAGAAAGTAATCAGATATTATTCTGATTGGCACAGATATGGCTAACATTAATTTAGTAGAGTGGGAATAGGGTTAGAGCATCTGTCAGATTTTTAATACTCCCCGTGTCATTCCTGTCTCTCTTCTAGTCCTGGTGCAGTAATGGAAAATATCCCTAGTGGTGACACCAACAACACTAACAATTTGACAGAAGTTAAGATTCTTAACCACTTCAGCCCCGGAATGATTTACCCCCTTCCTGACCAGGGTCCTTTTTGCGATTCAGTACTGCGTCACTTTAACTGACAATTGCGCGGTCGTGCGACGTTGTGCCCAAACAAAATCAATGTCCTTTTTCCCCACAAATAGCGATTTCTTTTGGTGTTATTTTATCACCTCCTGCGTTTTTTTTTTTGGGGCTATAAACAAATAAAGAGCGACGATTTTGAAAAAAAAAGCATTATTTTTTACTTTTTGCTATAATAAATATCCCCACAAAATATATATGAATACAACTAATTTCTTTCTCAGTTTAGGCCGATGCGTATTCTTCTATATATTTTTGGTAAAAAAAATCACAATAAGCGTATATTGATTGGTTTGCGCAAAAGTTATAGCATCTACAAAATAGGGGACAATTTTATGACATTTTTATTATTTTTTGCTAGTAATGGCGGCGATCTGAGATTTTTATCGTGACTGCGACATTATGGCAGACACATCGGACACTATTGGCACAATGTTGAGACCATTGTCATTTATACAGAGATCAGTGCTATAAAAATGCACTGATTACTGTGTAAATGACACTGACAGGGAAGGGATTAACACTAGGAAGGGGTTAAGTGTGTCCTAGGGAGTGATTCTAACGGTGGGGGGGGGGGGGGGGCTACCACTGACATGACAGAGATCACTGCTCCAAATGACAGGGAGCAGTAGATCCCTGTCATGTCACTAGGCAGAATGGGGACATCAAGTCTGCGGGACCCGCGGGCACGGTCACATAGTATGCGGCGTGCGCCCACTATGCCCCACCAGCAGTGCACGCCCACAATGCCGCGATTTAAAGGGGACATACCTGTACACCCATTTGCCCAGCTGTGACATTGTGCTGACATACATCGTTGTGCGCTGGTCGACATGTGGTTAAACACTGTTTTTTGTTAAAAAAAAAAAAAGTTTGGCCCGTTTTTTAAAATAAACATGTTATACTTACCTACTCTGTGTAATGGTTCTGCACATAGCAGCCCTAATCTTCCTCTTCTTGGGTCCTCCCCCATGTGGCTCATGAATCCTCCCCCCCTGCCGAGTGCCCCCCAGAGCAAACAACTCGCTGTGGGGGCACCCGAGCAGGCTCCCTATTCATTCACACACAAAGCCACGACCCCGCCCCACACCTTCTCTCTTCTCACAAACTTACTGGCTGTGATTGACAATGAGCAGGGAGAGTCCCCAGAGAGCCAAGACTCTTGTGCACATGGCTGGATCGCGATGGGGCTCAGCTAAGTTTTGGGGGGGCTGGGAGTGCTGCTGCACACAGGACGTTTTTTACCTTCATGGATAGAATGCATGATGGTAAAAAACCTTGAGCCTTTAGAACCACTTTAAGCCCTTGTACACACAGTCGGAGAATCCGTCGGAATGTGTCCTATCGGACCGTGTCGGCGGATAATCCGACTGTGTGTGGTATGCATCGGACTGATTCCGTCGGAATATCCGTCGGACCCAATTTTCCAACATGTTGGAAATATTTCTCGACCAACTGGGCTGATCGAACATACTCCGATCATGTGTAGAGAATTTTGATCGGACCAAGTGCCACGCATGCTCAGATCAAATTCCTACATCAAAGCTATTGGCTACTAGCCTAAATGTAGTCCCATCGTAACGAAATTACGTCCTCGCGTTCTGAAAGATCGGATTTTTCGCCAACTTGGCCCGACTGTGTGTATGCAACAGTTTCGGACACAATCCGTCGGACTAAATCCGACGGGCAAAATCCGACGGATTTGGTTGGCAAAATCTCCGACCATGTGTACAGGGGCTAATAAAAAACAGTGGATAAAGGAGTTGATGAAGGTGAGTCGCCTGTGTTTTGTTTACTATTTTAATGGCTTGTCACCAAACTCTGCATCTCTTATGGTCTTTAACCTATCACCACCAAGGTTTCCAACCGTCCATAAATTTATGGACAGTTTGTAATAATTGGCCAACTTACAAACTGGCTGTAAAAGTCTGTTATGGACAGCGGCTGCCGATAAAACATATGGCCGTGGGCCATTTTTGGAACTGCATTTCCACAAATCCAAAGTTGGCTGGGCTTGGGTGGGCTTGGACAGAGAAGGGGGAGACGGGGCGGGCACGTGGTGAAGTCATAACTACCCCATTACATCAGAGTCTGTAGGATTCCCCCTTACAGTGCAAGGAGGAAATCTGCAGACCCTGATCTAAAGGGGAACACTGATTTAAAGTGCTATGCTGCAGACCCTGATGTAAGGTGGTGGGGGGGCTCTGGTGACTAGAGACCACCTGACATCTGTGCTCCCCTTAACACCAGAGTCCGCAGAGTTCCCCCTTGCACAGTAAGCGGGAATCCTGCAGACTCTGATATAAGAGAGAACTCTGTGGATTCAGTATCTCACAAAAGTGAGTACACCCCTCACATTTTTGTAAATATTTTATATCTTTTCATGCGACAACACTGAAGAACACTGAAGAAATTACACTTTGCTAGAATGTAAAGTAGTGAGTGTACAGCTTGTATAACAGTGTAAATTTGCTGTCCCCTCAAAATAACTCAACACACAACCATGTGTAAACCACTGACAACAAAAGTGAGTACACCCCTAAATGAAAATGTCCAAATTGGGACCAACTAGCCAATTACCCTGCCCGATGTCATGTGACCCGCTAGTATTACAAGGTCTCAGGTGTGAATGGGGAGCAGGTGTGTTAAATTTGGTGTTATCGCTCTCACTCTCTCACACTGGTCCCCGGAAGTTCAACATGGCACCTTATGGCAAAGAACTCTCTGAGGATCTAAAAAAAAAAAAATGTTGCTCTATATAAAGATGGCCTAGGCTATAAGAAGATTGCCAAGACCTTGAAACTGAGCTGCAGCATGGTGGCCAAGACCATACAGCGGTTTAACACAACAGGTTCCGCTAAGAACAGGCCTTGCCATGGTTGACCAAAGAAGTTGAGTGCACGTGCTCAGCGTCATATCCAGAGGTTGTCTTTGGGAAATAGACATATGAGCGCTGCCAGCATTGCTGCAGAGGTTGAAGGAGTGGGGGGGTCAGCCTGTCAGTGCTCAGACCATACGCCGCACACTGCATCAAATCGCTCTACATGGCTGTCTTTCCAGAAGGAAGCCTCTTCTAAAGATGAGGCACAAGAAAGCCCGCAAACGGTTTGCTGAAGACAAGCAGACTAAGGACATGGATTATTGGAACCATGTCCTGTGGTCTGATGAGATAAACTTATTTAGTTCAGATGTGTAAATCATGTGTGGCGCTAACCAGGTGAGGAGTACAAAGACAAGTGTGTCTTTTCCTACAGTCAAGCATGGTGGTGGGAGTGTCATGGTCTGGGGCTGCAAGAGTGGTGCCGGGACTGGGGAACTACAGTTCATTGAGGGAACCATGAATGCCAACATGTACTGTGACATACTGAAGCAGAGCATGATCCCCTCCTTTTGGATACTGGGCTGCAGGGCAGTATTCCAACATGATAACAACACCCAAACACGCCTTCAAGACGACCACTGCTTTGCTAAAGAAGCTAAGAGTAAAGGTGATGGACTGGCCAAACATGTCTCCAGACCTAAACCCTATTGAGCATCTGTGGGGCATCCTCAAAACAGAAGGTGGAGGAGCGCAAGGTCTCTAACATCCACCAGCTTTGTGATGTCTCCATGGAGGAGTAGAAGAGGACTCCAGTGGCAACCTGTGAAGCTCTGGTGAACTCCATGACCAAGAGGGTTAAGGCAGTATTGGAAAACAATGGTGGCCACACAAAATATTGACACTTTGGGCTAAATTTGGACATTTTCACTTAGAGGTGTACTGACTTTTGTTGCTAGCGGTTTAGACAGTAATGGCTGTGTGTTGAGTTATTTTGAGGGGACAGTAAATTTACACTGTTATACAAGCTGTACAATCACTACTTTACATTGTAGCAAAGTGTCATTTCTTCAGTGTTGTCACATGAAAAGATAGAATAAAATATTTACAAAAATGTGAGGGGTGTACTCACTATTGTGAGATACTGTACCTAGTAACATCATGGTTGCTGGTGGTGGGGTCTCCATTATAGGGTGTAGGGTCAATGTCTGGGTAAATCATATAATAAAAAGTCCAGCATTGTTTTCTATCCTTTAAATAAGTTCTTAATATTGTAGCCAGTCTTGGTGTCATCTTACTGCATCTGAAAGAGACATCTACGCCAGACGCACGTACCATACATCAGGCTGGGAAAATGAAATTTCTCTCCTTTATAACTGTTATCCTTTTTATATTCACCATGTGATGTCTTTTTTTTTTCTCTCCCTGCCCGAGGATCAGGGACAGTGAGTCACAATCTGCGCACTTTCATTGCATACTGAAGACTTTCCCGTCTATTTTTAGAATTCCTCTGATAGCTGAAGCAAAAGTTCCGATCACAGCAGGTTACACCGTCTTCAGCTGTCAATTTAATCTCTTAGATGGTGAAGTGCTAGGCAGCATGCCTGTGCCTTCTGCCAATGACTGTATCAATGAGCAGAGCCAATACATCCATCAATATAAGAAGGGAAATACTTTTTTGTAAAAAACAAACAAAAAAACATGAAAACTATCATAACCATATATATATTTAATCATGAAAGTATCCCAAATTTGCCCACATTTCCAGAGAAGTTGGGATGACACTTGGCAAGGTAAGCGTGCCGCCTGCCATCACGTGCAATACGCTGCCCCCTGCTGGTACCAAATATAGGAGATTTAGGGCCCCTGCCCTAAAGTGATTGTAAGGGTTTTTTTTCTTTTCTTTTAATAACAAGGCATACTTACCTCCACTGTGCAGCTCGTTTTCCACAGAGTGGCCCCAAACCTGGTCTGGGGTCCCATGGCAGCTCTCGCAGCTCCTCCCCACATCAGATAACCCCCTAGGATAAGCGCTCTCCAGGGCGGTTACCTTGCAGGCGTGCTCCCGAGTCCATCATTTGGCGTCCATAGTCGCTGAATGTATGACTCGGCCCCGGCGTCTGCTTCATTGGATTTGATTGACAGCCACAGGAGCCAATGGCTGCACTGCTATCAATATATCCAATCAAGAGCCAAGAACCCCTGGGTAGAGGGACAGCGTGTCCCCGCCGGGTAATGTTCCATGGCTTAGTAAGTAAAACGGGGGGCTGGGGGCCGGTTACTGGCAGGTATTTTTTTCACCTTAATGCATAGGATGCATTAAAGCAGACTTCCACCCAAAAATGGAACTTCAGCTTTTCGGAATCCTCCCCCACCTCCGGTGTCACATTTGGCACCTTTCTGGGGGAGGGTGGAGCAGATACCTGTCTAATCCAGGTATCTCCTCCCACTTTCGGGCACAGATAGCCGCAGTATCAGCGGATATCTACGCCATATCCGCCCCCCCCCCTGCTGTCTTCTGGGAGACACACGGGTACCAGAAGACAGCAGGGACCAGTGGGATCGCGCAGCACGACTCAGACATGCACAGTAGGGAAATGGGCTGTGAAGCCACAAGGCTTCACTTCCTTATACCCTTACTGGAGATAGTGGTGCCTCCACCCAAGAGCTGAGGGACAGATCGGCTTCAGGTGCAGACATCGCGGACGCCCTGGACAGGTAAGTGTCCATATTTTCAAAGTCAGCAGCTACGGTATTTGTAGCTGCTGACTCTTAAAAAAAAGAAAATTCAACGGAATCCCCCTTTAAGGTTAAAAAACACAAGGGTTTACAACCCCTTTAAAGCAGACCTTCACTCCCTTTGAAAAATATTTCTCCTTTCCTCTTCCCTCTTTTCCAGAAATAGCAGAGATTTTTTTTGAGGGGTGGGTGGGGGATTAACCCGGGTGGGTGGGGGATTAACCCTTTTTGGGGAGCAAAAACAGTGCTCCCCTTTCTCACCTAGACAAGAATGCCACACAGCTGCCCGAAGCCTCCTTGGAATACTCATGTCACACATCCCAAGAGGCTTGGGGGCAATCTAGAACAGTGGTCACCAAGCTTTCTTTCGGACCTCATGGACCACTAAGCTCACAAATTTGAACCCCACAGATCACTAGTATGAATTGTACAAGCCTTATGCACACAATGCTCTGGCTTTCTGCTCCCCATCCTTCCCCTGCACTCTGCATCACTCTGCTGCCTTGCACAGACTCATTATTGGATCTCACCTCCTTTTCCAGCCATGTGCTCAAGTCTGTAATCAGCACTGCCATTGGAAGTCTCCTCCTTCTTCACCTCCCGCACTCTTCACTATTCCTGGCGCCTCCCTCTGAGTTCACAAGAGCCGTAACTACAGAGGAGGCATTGGGTGTCAATGCATGCCAACAGTATTGACTGAGAACAACGCTGGAAACCAATTGGGTAGTATACTATTTGTTTATTTTCTATTCTATTTGTTTATTTTATATTCTGTGTTATTTTGTTCAGTTTTATTCTATTCTTTTCTATCCTATGTTTTTTTCTATTTTATTCTTTTCATTATATTAGTTTATTTTCTATTCTATGCTATTGTTTTCTACTCTATTCTTTTATTTTCTATTTTATTTGTTTCTGTTCTATTCTGTTTCATTGTATAATTTTATTTTAGTTTCTATTCTATTTTATTCTATTCTGTTATTTTATTTTCTGTTTTATTCTATTATTTTCTATTATAGTCTTTTATATATTCTTTTCTTTTCTAGTCTCTTCTAATCTGTTTTATTAATTGTTTGTTATTTTCTATATTATTCTATTATATTATTTTCTATTTATATTTTAATTTATTCTATAAAGCAGCCTAAGTAGAGTAGGAATCATCTTATTTCACTTTTATACCTTACTGTATTTATTGCAATGTTTCTATTTCAAAATATTGAATTAATATTCGGCTTCAAATTCAAATAAATTTTTCGATTTCAAATTCAGATAATTTATTCAGTTATAATTTATTTCAGATTCGTTGAAATTCGTTACTATTGTGATTGGTAAATTTGATTACATCAGAATCTTTGAATAATGAAAATTTGTCTAAATTTCGATTCGTAAAAAAACAAAAAAAAAACAAAACAAAACACTCATGTCTAATGGGCAAACATCTGCAGTGAATGTTGAAATTTTAGATGCTCCTCCATTCCGAACTCCATCCCATAGCAGCTCATAGCAGCTACAGAATGCTTTGATCACAGGTCTTTATGAATGAATGCTTAGAACATACTGTCTCTAGACTGTGATCTCTCATGTCACCAACATCTTCATCTCCAGGAAAGAACCCATTAGAGATTCTGCTGAGATAGGGGATATGAGGTGGTCGAAGAAGATACGAGGTGGGAAATGGAGATACAAGGCGTTGTGTAGGGCTCCTCAGATCTTTGTTTTTATAGAGTATATAAAACAGAGCTGTACTGCTATTAGTGAAGTGAATTTGTGATTTAGGTTCTGTTAGAATTTATAAAATTTGTCTCTCCGATGCTGGTATAGGGTGCCGACATATATATTGGTGAAGTATTTTTTGGTGAAAGTACAAGTTTAAATTTTCTATTCCATTTTTAGGCATCTTGCGAGGAGGGCTCTGAACAATGTATGGGACCCTCAGTGTCCAATATTCCCAATTGTCCCAGATTTGGAATGATTATCCATAATTCTGAACCAATCCATCAGTCACCTTTTCCTCCTCACCAAAACTACTAAAAGTGATAGATCCGATATAAAATACCCCAACATAATTGTTTTCATTTACCATATCCCTGAGATGTCATCACCACCAGGCTTGAAAAATTCTTGCAGGGGCAGCTTCTGGGAGATCAATTCTTCACACTGAATTAAAGCGGAGCTCCACTCATAAGGGGAAGCTCCACTTGTTCGCACCCCCCCCCCCCCAACCACTGCCACATTAGGCACTTGTTAGGGGGGATGGAGTAGCGGGTACCTGTTTTTGACTGGTACCCACTCCCACTTCCAGTTAAGATCAGTGATCTGTGACATTTCCTGTCCCTCCGGCTTCTCCCCGTTGCCTTCTGAGACATGCACAGATTACAGAAGACAGAGGGACCATTCAGAAAGCACAGCGTGACTCACGCATACACAGTAGGAAACCGGCCATGAAGCCTGAAGGCTTTACTGCTGGTTTACATTAAGACAAAACAGAATGGCGCACGAGAGGGTACCGAAACACACTTAAAACAACTAAAAGTCTATATAAAGTCCAGGAAGTATATGTATGCAGCAATAGCGGCAGCTCCCTTGAGAGTAAAGCAGTCTCTGGAAGATCAATTAGGAGAAAAGCAAGGTGCGCCGAAAAGTGCAACAGAAATGCAATGAGCGGGTCCACATTGGATGGTGGTGTGTAGATGTTGACATGAGAGGAGAGGAACAACTGGCCAGACATCCATCTCGTTGTCTCGGAACCAACATGGAACGCACTTGGAGTCGCATCGGAAGTGATGTCAGAACATGGAGATAAGGTTTCAGTTGTTCCTCTCCTCTCGTGTCAGCATCTACACACCACCATCCACTGTGGACCCACTGAATGACCACAGTATTAAACTGTTATATGCCTATTGATATTTATATAAGTGTGAGCAGCCATTTAGCTGATTTTAATTCATTATACCATTCGTTGCATCTTCTGCTGCACTTAGTTTTTAGCACACCTTGCTTTTCTATTTGTTCTTCACGGCTGCTTTGCCTTACTTACAATATCAGCACCTGCACCGGAAGTGATTGACGAATGAGCTCGGGGTGCTGACATCACGGGATCTCTGGACAGGTAAGTGTCCTTATATTAAAAGTCAGCAGCTACAGTATTTGTAGCTGCTGACTTATATTTTTTACAGACTGGAGCTCCTCTAGAAAGAAGAAGTATAGCTATTTTGTCTATGCTTCTCCTATGGATCACAGGAGTGCCGTTTCTTTCTGCACTCCTGTGACCCATTTATAGCTGGTCTAGGCTCGGGAAAGATCACGACTTTACAGTCGGTATCCACCCAGATACCTGGATTGGCAACTGGTTCAGCCCCACAGTGAGCCATTGAAAGACTGAGCAATCAATTCTTGCCCCCACCATAGCCCAGCACTCCAGTGTGCACTGGAAGGGCAGAGCAGAGAGCTGGTGACTGGCAGTCACCAGCTCTCTGCAGGCTGAAGACCGAGAACTGAGCGATCAGTGGTTCTCAGTCTCAGTTCTCAGTCTTAAAGGTGACAGGGGATAGCTGCAGCTGGGATGGATGCTTCAGTTATCTAGGCTAGTATGTTTTTTTTTTTAAAGCCATACTTCTCTTTTAAACACACCCCAAGAACTACATCTCCCAAGAGCCCTTTCGTTTCACAGTGTGAAGTTCCTTCTTGCTACTCTTTCCACATAGAGTAGCAAGAAGGATGCTTCACACTCTGGAATGAAAGGGCTCTTGGGAGATGTAGTTCTGGGGGGTGTACTTAAAAGAGAAGTATGGTTTACAAATTAGACACTCCAACTGCAAAACTGTCAGCTTTACACTGGTGTGTGGCAGCTCATTATCAAAGTAAAGTTCATAGAGATAATTTGAAAAATGATTCCATGGTGTTTGAAGGATTATATAAATGAACTAAAGGTTGTATTTTATAAATCTGCCAAGAGTCCTTCTGTAGAGATGCTGATAAATAAGGTACATCAATGTGATCGCTGTAGTCACTAAACACTTGCCACAGGGAACTCTACATAATCAGAATCAGATGGATCTTTTTACGGAGCCCTTCTGTGATTTTAATAGAGAGGAAATTTCTACTGACACTTGAGGTATCTGCTATTTAAATAAGGAAACTTCGTATTGAAGAAGCGAGATGTAGAGTGAATGTCAAAAGTACTTAAGTAATCCTCCTGAGATGTTATTTGGCAAAATCAATTTCAAAAAGAAAACACGGAATGTTCAAAGTTAAGAGGAAAAAATGCAATCTGGATGAATTTTAAGCATGCCGCAGCCAAGCCGTGTCCCGTGCCAGATCCAAGATATTTTGCAATGTTACATGACTTTATTCTTGTATATTGTCATAGAAATGTGAAGTCTTTTGGAAATGTTCTCACAAACAGACTCGTCCTTGGGAAAGGCATGTGAAATGCCTGTTCCGTCTCTGGTTTGGAACAGGTTTTATGGACTTTGACCTTTGTACTTGTTTTACTTTTCATTTTTTTTTTTTTTTTATGTTTGTGTTTATCTAAGCGGTATATGATGAGTTTAAGGGTGCGCTGCAGTTAAAACCGGCTTCTGTTTTTGGTTTAGGTCTAATGGTTTAGTCAATGGGCAAACAGGACACTCCATATGAAGCAGCTAGGTGACATAGAAACAATGTGACATGTCACAACAGTGCAGTTTAACCTCCCTGGCGGTATGATTATTTCTGATTTTAGGTGCTGAAAGCGGTAAAATTATTTTGCATGGAAATTTGGCGTTTTACATTGTAGTCCTGTAATTCTTAGGAATAACTCTCTTAAATCTGTTCAAACCAGAGTCTAGTAGACATCTTGGGTATGATAAAGTTTATAATATAATAAATAATGAAAATAAATAATAATAAAAATTATTCAATAATGTAATCAAATCCAAAAACACTGAAATTTGCTCATTTGCAGAATTGTCGCTGTCATTAGATTTAGTGTTTGATGACGAATTTCCCCACAAATCGCTATCGCTCAATTCTGCAAGTGATTCTAATTTATTATCGCTGTTTTCTAGTTGGTCTAAAATCACTTTTGACATAAAGGGACACTTTTTGGTTGCTATGGACAATCTCCAAATTCCAGGCAGAAAAAAACAGTATTTATAATATAAAAGTGCATGCAGGGCACTGGACAGACCACTAGGGACAAAGGGGGTGTGTAATTTTTTTATACAGTACTGTATGTATTTTGTGTATTTTAACTTTTTTGAATTTGGCGCCGATCTCCGCTCCCGTGCGTCGTAACATCACAGGGAACGGAGCTCGGCGGCACTCGGGCACTGTGTGAATCGAGCGGAGGACAGCACGCACACACAGCGTGGAGGACATCGCTGGATCCAGGGGACAAGATAAGTAACCTCTCCCTGTATCCAGCGATGCGATCCCGAGTCTGGCTTGGGGTTACCGGTCGTGGTACTGAAATTGCAGCCTGAGCCAGACTCGGGATTACCGCTAGGGAGGTTGGGCTCACAGTGCCGTATGGAGCGTCCGATTTCCATCCGCATTTTTGGCTAAATTCGGACCAGAACACGCACAGGACCCGGCAAAACTTCATAGAGAGTCGGTCACAATCTCCTGACATGGAAAAACCTGCAGTTTTGAAGATTTCTGAAAGAGTTCTGAAGATTTTTCAGGGCAAAGGGAAAGGAAGGATTAAGCACAACACTGTCTTCAAATTACTTGCTACATGTGACAGTCCCTCCGCTTATGTAACCCTAGGTATGCTGATTTACTCACACTGTCCTCCCTGCTGCTTCCTTAGGCAAGGACTTCCTTAGGGATCCCCCCTAGCACTCCATTTTTCACCTGACCCCTTGCTGGCATGACTGATCCATATTTAAGGGCTGTTTCAGCCACCCTGCCAGGCCCATTGCCTGGGGATTGGCCAAGCTCTCCTAAGTATGCAGATTAACCCTCCTGGCTTCCACCATCTAGCATCTAGAAATTTCTCCAAACTTCCAGAACCATATGCTGGCCTGCCTGTTTGAGTCGTCCAGTCTTGCCTGCAGTAAACCCATGACTCAATTAAGACTCACAAGTTAACTATGAGTCAAAACATACATTTGCCAACACTCACACTAGTAGCACACTAGGGGGTGCTACGAGAGCATCCTGGGAAGATGATGTAGGTCACCTGCTGTAGATTAGAGAAAAAACTGTTTTCTGTGACTGCTGATTGTAACTTTCCATCAAGCAGGGTGAGAAGCAGCAAACAGATTTAGCAGTGTGATAGTGCTGAATTTCAGTTAATAGTGGATGCCAGATGACTGTACAAACATAGTCAAGAAGCTAAGCATTACTTTGAAGAAACTACACCAGTTCTTCTTTGTGGACTGATATCATAGTCCAGCAAGTAGATTCAAACCATATGAAGACGTAATGATTTAAAGGCTAAACTCTATTATCTTGTACTTTGGTAGAGTAATTAAAGTTGAGGACAGTCTGGAAATGGCACAGGTCAGATGTTAGGCCAAGTCATCAACAGATTAGTGGTGGTCAGGTGTGGTATCAAGTCAACGGGCACAGACATAGGTCAGAGGTCAGCAATATCCAACTGTGGAGTAAAGTAAACAAGCACAAACTGTAGTCTGAGGGTCAGGCTTGGTCAGAAGTGGGTTGTCAATAGCCAGCAATGACAGCAACAAATACCGGAAGTAAACGTGCAAGATTTTAGCATACTTTTTTGTCTTGGTGTGTCAGGCTTTGATAAAGTACCACCAGCAGGATGAATGGAAGAAACCATCCCATCCAAAGCAAAAAATGTTTTGGCTGGAGTTCAGCTTTTCTTTTGTAATAGCTGTCCTTCAATCATCCAATATCCATAGGTCAGTTTTAGTGCCCCAAAGATTAAAAAAAAACAACCTATCAATGCTGATCGGTCTTCCGTAATAGTATTTAGGTTGTAATCAAATGATCTAAAGTGGTTATGTATACATGAGCTGAAGGGCAGGCTGTTGCAATTGCTAGCAGCTGAGCTGCGTGCACGTTATCTGTACTGTAGCCATAACATGGAGGTCCTGGTATACAAACAGCATTAGTAACACATGCACTGTATCTCTAGTCGTGTTTGGCAAAATGCCCGGAATTAATTCCTTCACATAAATACTACATTCACTGACTGGTCAGTGGCCATCCGGGAATAGAGATCCCAAGCAAGGGCAAGAGGAAAAGAAAATATATTGTCTTCTGATCCTTCTACCTTAGCCCTTGTACACACGGTCGGAGATTCCGACAACCAAGTCCGTCGGATTTTGTCCGTCGGATTTTGTCCGACGGATCTTGTCCGACGGATATTGTCTGAAACTGTTGCATACACACGGTCGGACAAAGTTGTCGGAAAATCCGATCTTTCAGAACGTGATGACGTAATTTCGTTACGATGGCACTACGTTCAGGCTAGTAGCCAATAGCTTTGATGTAGGAATTTGATCTGAGCATGCGTGGCACTTCGTCCGATCGGAATTCTCTACACATGATCGGAGTATGTCCGATCGGAGAATTTTGTCGGAAAATATTTCCGGCAAGTTGGAAAATTTGGTTCGACGGATATTCCGACGGAAACAGTCCGATGCAGACCACACACAGTCAGAATATCTGACAAAAACGCTCCGATCGGACACATTCCGTTGGAATCTCCGATCGTGTGTACAAGGGCTTAGAGTGTAAAGGACTTACCAAATCTACCAATATGGGAAAAATTACCTCCAAATGCTAGAAGCTATGCCATGCACTAGAAGGAGAAACACAGGGCAAACCACTGACCCCAACAGTGTCTTGTGCTGGCCCTGTAACATTTGTCTGGATTTAGGTTCATGAAGTTCAGTTCTCAAAGCAAATCCAATGAAATTGGATCATTTATAATCCACTATCCAAATAAGAGTTCTCACACCGAAGACATTCAACTCCAGCCAAGGTTTATTGCAATGACAGCACGCCGCATGCTCCCACCAAAAGCCATGCCTCCAACATGTTTTTACCCACAGTAGAGCCTATTCATGGAGAATCCCTATTGGGTCATGGCTTTGTTTAGGTGGGACTAAATGGCTTGCTATCATTGCAATAAACCATGGCTGAAGTTGAATATCTTTAGTGTGCAGGCCCTTTATCTGGATGGTGGACTACAGAGGAGCAAGAGCAAACTCCTGGCATCTAATTGATTGCAGGAAATAGAGGATACAGGCTGGCCTGTGAGCTGTGAAATGGGTTAGGTGTGTCTAACAGTGGATCATTTATAATATACCGGAGTTCAGCTTTAAGACAAAAAAAGACACCATCTAAGACTTCATTCATGCTGACACTTCTATGTTTAGTTTTTAGCGTATAGATTTTTAAATGTTAAACTCATAAAGCACAGGACTGTGATCGCAGAGCAGAGGACGGAAGTTCCCTGATCTGCTTCCACTCGCCATCCTGACAGTAACTTTTACAGTACCAGAATAGTACTGACCCGATGGCCAGTGCACAGGAGAGATCCCGATAGTACCCATAGCCGAATGGTAGCTCCCCAATCTGTTACCAGCCATATAATGAAAGGGGTGGGGATTGTGATGACATCATTGACCAAATATGGCTATAGCATATTTGGTCACGGTCATTGTACAAATATGGGCAGTGGACATATTTGTGCAGTGATGGAACTGCTATTCCGAGTGATATCAATGGTTACTAGGGACATAGCATTTGTAAGCACCACCTCTTCATTAAGAACCAGTGACAGTGGGATGCTGTCATATACAGAAGCAGCAGAAATGTGACTTCTATATATGTTTTTTGGCTCCTGCCAAACGGGGCCAAATGGCCAAAAGTTCAGACATTCTTCTAAAAGCAACCGAAGAGCCAAAATTTATTGAGAACCTAGGTCCCTACCTGTGACCTTGTTTTAACCATGTAAAATCCAGGCTACAATAATACAGGACCCTACACATAAGCCTAGTTGGGTTTATTGTGCATTGAAATATTGGACCAAATAAGTCAGCTTGACAGCAAGACCAAGAGCAATTTCAGTTGTGTTCAGCAAGGGTAGCCTCTGATTTTACCTCATGACAGGTTCTCTTCAGTTTTAAGCCAGAGAAAGACCTAAAGTATTATTAAACCCTCAGTATTTTTAGTTTAACACACTGAGCACAAAAAAGTCCCCAGTAAATTATTTGTTAAACTTTCCAACTTTCAATGCTGCTGGCTCCTGCTCTCTCTTTGCTGCTTCCTTGGCCTTCTGCTCTTCACAGGAAAGAGTTAACAGTGGACCACGGAGTCTCCAGTCAGTCTGGAGAAGGGAGGGGGAGGAGGAAGAGGGAGGAGCAGGGGAGTGCTTTTCCATCCTAGGCTATGGGGCTATGAGTTTCTATTGATGCACATAGTGTAGGGAGACACAACTCTAGTTCTTGCATGCAAGGGTGACTTCGTAGGATGCTGCAAGAGAAAGAAACCGCCCTGAAACAAGAAACCTGGGGCAGCGGTCATGGCAACAGTTTAAACTAGAACATGGCAAGGATTAAAAGATAAAGAAGCTTTATACTCAGTGATTAAATCATCTGCAGAAAGTGCTTAAAAAAACTGGGGGTTTAATATCACTTTAATAGTTCCATGTAATTGTCACAGACATATTCATTTCCGCTCATCTGCATGGTTTAGATACTGGCCAATCTTGCGTTATGAATGCGAGATATTACATTTCAGAAATTGGCCCAATCACTATTATGAGCTTGTGTTGGTTGTGTCATAAAGAGGCCCAGGGGGAGACTTGTCTTCATAATGAAGCATTGTTTAATAATTCCTCCAGAAAAACAATAGCTGGATTACAGTGTTCTCTTGTTATTGGATCTGATACAGCAGATCAAAGGACAATTATTTTTTAATCACATTTGGAGTGTAAAGTTCAGTGGCTTGCAGGGTGCAGGTTGGTTTCTGGCTTCACACAGTTGTCTGCATATCATTTTAAATGTCATTCCCTATCTGTAAAGATTTTAATGCTTTTCTTGAAATTGTCTGCATGGTTTGGTAGTCAGCATAAGCTTTCCCATTCAGTTTTTCATTCAGTTTACCCTTTATCATTAAAAGTCTTGCACGCAAGTCTAGTGTTTATATATATATATATATATATATATATATATATATATATATATATATATGTATATATATATATATATATATATATATATATATATATATATATATATATATGTATATATATATATATATATATATATATATATATATATATATATATAAAACGTGTGTGTGTGTGTGTGTGTGTGTATGTATATATATATATATATATATATATATATATATATATATATGTATGTATGTGTGTGTGTGTGTGTATGTGTATATATATATATATATATAGTATCTCACAAAAGTGAGTACACCCCTCACATTTTTGTAAATATTTTATTATATCTTTTCGTGTAATAACACTGAAGAAATGACACTTGTCTACAATGTAAAGTAGTGAGTGTACAGCTTGTATAACAGTGTAAATTTGCTGTCCCCTCAAAATAAATCAACACACAGCCATTAATGTCTAAACCGCTGGCAACAAAAGTGAGTACACCCCTAAGTGAAAATATCCAAATTGGGCCCAAAGTGTCAATATCTTCTGTGGCCACCATTATTTTCCAGCACTGCGTTAACCCCTTTGTGCATGGAGTTCACCAGACCTTCACAGGTTGCCACTGGAGTCCTCTTCCCTTCCTTCATGATGACATCGCGGACCTGGTGGATGTTAGAGACCTTGTGCTCCTCCACTTTCCGTTTAAGGATGCCCCACAGATGCTCAATAGGGTTTAGGTCTGGGGACATGCTTGGCCAGTCCATCACCTTTACCCTCAGCTTCTTTTGCAAGGCAGTGGTCGTTTTGGAGGTGTGTTTGAGGTCATTATTATATTGGAATACTGCCCTGTGGCCCAGTCTTCAAATGGAGGGGATCATGCTCTGCTTCAGTATGTCACATTGCATGTTGGCATTCATAGTTCACCTCAATGAACTGTAGCTCCCCAGTGCCGGCAGCACTCATGCAGCCCCAGACCATGGCACTCCCACCACCATGCTTGACTGTAGGCAAGACACACTTATCTTTGGACTCCTCACCCGGTTGCCTCTACACACGCTTGACACCATCTGAACCAAATAACAGTGCCTTGCGAAAGTATTCGGCCCCTTTGAACTTTTCAACCTTTTGCCACATTTCAGGCTTCAAACATAAAGATATAAAATTTTAATTTTTTGTGAAGAATCACCAACAAGTGGGACACATTTGTGAAGTGGAACGAAATCTATTGGATAATTTAAACTTTTTTAGCAAATAAAAAACTGAAAAGTGGTGCGTGCAAATTTATTCGGCCCCTTTACTTTCAGTGCAGCAAACTCACTCCAGAAGTTCAGCGAGGATCTCTGAATGATCCAATGTTGTCCTAAATGACTGATGGTGATAAATAGAATCCACCTGTGTGTAATCAAGTCTCTGTATAAATGCACCTGCTCTGTGATAGTCTCAGGGTTCTGTTGAAAGCGCAGAGAGCATCATGAAGACCAAGGAACACACCAGGCAGGTCCGTAATACTGTTGTGGAGAAGTTTAAAGCCGGATTTGGATTCAAAAAGATTTCCCAAGCTTTAAACATCCCAAGGAGCACTGTGCAAGCGATCATTTTCAAATGGAAGGAGTATCAGACCACTGAAAATCTACCAAGACTTGGCCGTCCCTCAAAACTTTCAGCTCAGACAAGGAGAAGACTGATCAGAGATGCAGCCAAGAGGCCCATGATCACTCTGGATGAACTGCAGAGAACTACAGCTGAGGTGGGAGAGTCTGTCCATAGGACAACAATCAGTCGTACACTGCACAAATCTGGCCTTTATGGAAGAGTGGCAAGAAGAAAGCCATTTCTCAAAGATATCCATAAAAAGTCTCGTCTAAAGTTTGCCACAAGCCACCTGGGAGACACACCAAACATGTGGAAGAAGGTGCTCTGGTCAGATGAAACCAAAATCGAACTTTTTGCCCACAATGCAAAACGATATGTTTGGCATAAAAGCAACACAGCTCATCACCCTCAACACACCATCCCCACTGTCAGACATGGTGGTGGCAGCATCATGGTTTGGGCCTGCATTTCTTCAGCAGGGACAGGGAAGATGGTTAAAATTGAGGGGAAGATGGATGCAGCCAAATACAGGACCATTCTGGATGAAAACCTGTTGGAGTCTGCAAAAGACCTGAAACTGGGATGGAGATTTATCTTCCAACAAGACAATGATCCCAAACATACAGCAAAATCTACAAAGGAATGGTTCACAAATAAACGTATCCAGGTGTTAGAATGGCCAAGTCAAAGTCCAGACCTGAATCCAATCGAGAATCTGTGGAAAGAGCTGAAAACTGCTGTTCACAAACGCTCTCCATCCAACCTCACTGAGCTCGAGCTGTTTTGCAAGGAAGAATGGGCAAGAATTTCAGTCTCTCGATGTGCAAAACTGATAGAGACATACCCCAAGCGACTTGCAGCTGTAATCGCAGCAAAAGGTGGCTCTACAAAGTATTAACGCAAGGGGGCCGAATAATTTTGCACGCCCCACTTTTCATTTTTTTATTAGTTAAAAAAGTTTCAAAAATCCAATAGATTTCGTTCCACTTCACAATTGTGTCCCACTTGTTGGTGATTCTTCACAAAAAATAAAAATTTTATATCTTTATGTTTGAAGCCTGAAATGTGGCAAAAGGTTGAAAAGTTCAAGGGGAGCCGAATACTTTTGCAAGGCACTGTAGTCTCATCAGACCAGAGGACATGATTCCTGTAATCCATGTCCTTAGTCTGCTTGTCTTCAGCAAACTGTAGGTTTTCTTGTGCATCATCTTTAGAAGAGTCTCCCTTCTGGGACGACAGCCATGCAGACCAATTTGATGCAGTGTGCGGCGTATGGTCTGAGCACTGACAGGTTGACCCCCCCAACCCTTCAACCTCTGCTGCAATATTGGCAGCACTCATACATCTATTTGCCAAAGACAACCTCTGGATATGACGCTGAGCACATGCACTCAACTTCTTTGGTCGACCATGACGAGGCCTCTTCCAAGTGCAACCTGTCTTGTTTAACCGCTGTGTGGTCTTGGCCACCATGTTGCAGCTCAGTTTCAGGTTCTTGGCAATCTTCTTATAGCCTAGGCCATCTTTATGTAGAGCAACAATTCTTTTTTTCAGATCCTCAGAGAGTTCTTTGCCATGAGGTGCCATGTTGAACTTCCAGTGACCAGTATAAGAGAGTGAGAGCGATAACATTAAATGTAACACACCTGCTCCCCATTCATACCTGCGACCTTGTAAGACTAACCAGTCACATGACACCGAGCGAGAGATAATTGCTAATTGGACCCAATATATAGTGCTCAGCATAAATGAGTACACCCCACCAGATTTGTCAGAAAACTTTTAGGCTGGGTACACACTATAAAGTGCAGCTGCTCACAACAGGGGTCCAGTGCGTCTCCATTCACCATATCAGGTCTGATTTCAGCCCAAATTTTGGTCTGAATTCGGACCTGAAAGGCACAAAAAGATTCACAGGGCTCCTGTGCAATTTGTACTGGAGTCGCTGCGGGGTGTGTGAATCGGTACCATAGTGAGCCAGTCACAATCTCATGCTATGCAAATTGGATGGGAAACCCGCATCCAATGCGCAATAGTGTGAACCCAGCCTCACTTTCCTTTCAGAATCAACATTTTCTATGGGACACTATGCTACAAAATACAAGTATTTTTCCTAAATTAATTTAAGGCCATGTAGCAAAAATGAATACACACCAAAGAAAGTCTTAGGCTGGGTTCACACTATTGCCGCATGAGGCTAACAGCAGGGGTCCAGTGTGTACCCATTCACCGTTTCAGGTACGATTTCAGTCCATATTTTTTGGGCTGAATTCAGACCTGAAACGGATCAAAAGATGCAGGACGCAGGACCCTTGTACAAATTTGCACCGGAGATTTGTGAACCGGCTCTATAGAGAGCCAGTCACAATCTCCTACTATGCGAATTGGATTGGATTGGAACCCAGCCCATGGAGCAAAGCTACATTTTAGACAACAAACTCCTCATTAACAAGAATTCAACTACAGGTGAGTCTAATTATTCATTAAACAGGTGTCCAGCAGACAGTAAATTATAAAAGGTTGTTACTTAACAAAGAAAACCCCTTCCCATTTCATGGTGTCAGCAATGGCACAAGGCCTGAGAAAGAAAACTATTTCTATACACAAGAAGATCAGCAAAGCTTTGCATATCAGTCAGAATACTGTAGCAGCAAGATAAGAATAAGAATTTAACAAAGATGGATCTGCTACCATCTCACAAAGACGTCCAGGCCATCCACGGGAGTTAACATCTCGACAGGAGCCTATCCTGATGACAAGGGTTGAAGAAACTCACCATGCAAGTTCACTGCAGTTAGCTAAAGAAGTAGAAAGCCAAACTGGGGTGACTGTTTCCCATGACACAATAATGCATACACACTCCTTAAGCCCATGAACAAAAAAACCTACCTAGAATTTGAAAGGGGCCATGCTGAAAAAGAAGAAGTTTACTGGGACTCTGTACTCTGGAGTGATGAGACCAAGATAATTCGGATGTTTTTGGAACTGATGGCTTCAAAACTGAATGGCGTTGCAAACAGTGGCGGAATTATCAGGGTCGCACCAGTCGCATTTGCGACTGGGCCCTTGAGCTCCGCCACTGTAAGGGGGCCCGCCGCCGCTCGGGAGATAGTCATTTACGCGGAGTCCCGGTAAGCTCCGCCTATCCTTCCCGACTGCTCCGCCCATCCTCCCCGACTGCTCCGCCCATCCTCCCCGCCCATCCTCTGCTCCCGCACTCATCGGGGACAGTCCCCGCCCGCTTCACTTATCCTCTCCGCCCATTCCCTCTGCCCGCACAGTCTCCGCCCAAATTCTCTGTCCCCGCTTGCTCCGCCCATCTTCTCCGTCCACACCTTCAATCACAGGCCCCGCCCAGTCTCCCTGCTCACCCAAGCAAGACCGAGCAAGGAGGGGGAACCAAGTGATCTACAAGTGAGTGGCACCCATCTCTTGATCCCCCTCCACACCACTGCTGCCACTGATACCCCCCACACCACCACAACTGCCACTGATACCCCGCACACTGCCACTGATACCCCCCACACCAGCACTACTGTCACTAATACCCCCACACCACCACAACTGCCACTGATACCCCCGCACACCACCACAACTGCCACTGATACCCCCGCACACCACCACAACTGCCACTGATACCCCCGCACACCACAACTGCCACTGATACCCCCGCACACCACCACAACTGCCACTGATACCCCGAACACCACCACAATTGCCACTGATACCCCCGCACACCACCACAACTGCCACTGATACCCCCGCACACCACCACAATTGCCACTGATACCCCCACACACCACCACAACTGCCACTGATACCCCCGCACACCACCACAATTGCCACTGATACCCCTGCACACCACCACAACTGCCACTGTTACCCCCACACCACCACAACTGCCACTGATACCCCCCACACCAGCACTACTGTCACTAATACCCCCACACCACCACAACTGCCACTGATACCCCCGCACACCACCACAACTGCCACTGATACCCCCGCACACCACCACAACTGCCACTGATACCCCCGCACACCACAACTGCCACTGATACCCCCGCACACCACCACAACTGCCACTGATACCCCCGCACACCACTACAACTGCCACTGATACCCCCGCACGCCACCACAACTGCCACTGATACCCCCGCACACCACCACAATTGCCACTGATACCCCCACACACCACTACAACTGCCACTGATACCCTCCACACCACCACAACTGCCACTGATACCACCCACACACCATCATTACTGCCACTGATACCCCCCACACCATCACAACTGCCACTGATACCACCCACACACCACCATTACTGCCACTGATACCACCCACACGCCACCATTACTGCCACTGATACCACCCACACACCACCATTACTGCCACTGATACCCCCACACACCACCATTACTGCCACTGATACCCCCACACACCACCATTACTGCCACTGATACCCCCACACACCACCATTACTGCCACTGATACCCCCACACACCACCATTACTGCCACTGATACCCCCACACACCACCATTACTGCCACTGATACCCCCACACCACCACTACTGCCACTGATACCCACCACACAACCACTACTGCCTCTGATACCCCCCACACCACCACTACTGCCACTGATTCCCCCTCCCCCACACCACCACCATTTATACCCCCCACACCACCACAACCACTTCTGCCACTGATCCACCCCACCATGACCATCCAGCAACGACCATCCTTGCCACTGATACCATTCCCCTCCCCACCACTCATCCCATCCCACCCCCCCAACCATCACCCTCACCACGGATCCCATCTTCCCACCACCACTGCCACTCATCCCATCCCATCCCCCTCCAACCATCACCCTTGCCACTGATCCCATTCACACCACCACATCTGCCACTCATCCCATTCAACCCCCCCATCACTGATCCCACACCCCAACCACAACCCTTGCCACTGATCCCATCACCCTCACCGCTGCCACTCATGCTGCCACTCATCCCATTCCCCACCACCGCAACTACTGATCCCATCCCCACCCAACCAGCACTGCTGCCACTGATCCCATCCTCCCCACTGCTGCGACTCTTTCCATCCTCCCCACCGCTGCCACTCATCCCATCTCTCCCTCACCACTGCCACTCATCCCATCCCCCACCACCAATGCCACTGATCCTATCCCTCCTCAAACACCACTGCTGCCACTAATCCCATCCCCCACCACCACCACTGGCACTCATCCCAGGGGCGTAACTACAGGGTTCACAATTGCAATAGTGCACGTGTTGCCCCTGAACACCTAGATGGGGGAGGGGGGCATTTAGAGGAACACATCCCCTCAATTTTTCTCCTGTAGCCACTAAAAGTCTGCTTCTCCTCCTCTTCCTCTGATAGGAATTAAGTAACTGCAGGAGGAAAATGGAGAGGATTTGTTCCCCCTCCTATCCAGGTCCTGCTGCCCCCGGGATCAGTCAGAAGAGCCCTGGCTGGAAGTCAGGGGGGCCCTCCATGGTTTCTTGCATCGGGGCCCTGAAGGTTCTAGTTACGCCACTGGTTGCAAAGGTGAGGAGTACAAAGAAAAATGCATGGTGCCTACAGTGAAACATGGTGGTGACAGTGGCCTTCTGCAGGGCTACATAAGTGCTGCTGGTGTCGGAGAGCTGCATTTCATTGATGAATCATGAATTCACAGATGTACTGCTCTATATCGAAAAGGGAAGATGCCCTTGGTTGTCGTGCACTTTTCCAACATGAAGATGATCCAAAACACACATCTGATGCCCTGTACACACAGTTGGACTTTCCGATGGAAAATGTGCGATCAGGTTGTGTTATCAGAAAATTTGATCGTGTGTGGGATTTTTCCATTGGAATTTCCGACACACAAAGTTTGAGAGCCGGATCTAACATTTTCCAACAAAAATAACAACAAAATCCAATCGTTTAAATTCCGATTGTGTGTAGACAGTTCCGACTGACAAATTGCAATGCATGCTCAGAATAAATTACAAGACGAAAGCTATTGGCTACTGCCCTCTTTATAGTCCCGTTGTACGTGTTCCACGTCACCTCCTTCTTAACGATCGGATTTTCCGACAACTTTGTGCGACCGTGTGTATGCATGACAAGTTTGGGCCAAAATTAATCGGAAAAAATCAGATGGATTTTTTTCGTCGGAATGTCTGACCGTGTGTACAGGGCATAAGGCCACTGTTGCATTTCTGAGGAAGAATAGGGTGAAAGTGGTTCAGTGGCCAAGTATGTCTCCTAATCTGAACTCAATCGAACACCCATGGGGAATTCTGAAGAGATAAGTTGAGCATCACTCTCTATCCAGCATCCAGGCTCTAAAAAAGGTTGTTCTTGAAGAATGGAAAAATATAGATATTGCAATATGCTGTCAACTTGTTCATTCCATGCCTAGAAGACTTAGTGCTGTCCTTACAAGTCATGGAGGTCATACAAAATACTAGATGGAATAGTTTTTGTTGTGGGGTGTATTCATTTTTGCATCAACTAATTTGAGTAAAACTGAAGATTTTGTAATATAAGTTATATTATCAACCTTTCTTTCATATAATGAGCTAAACGAAATTTTGGAAATTTTGGAAATTGGGATATTGACTAAGATCTTACTTTTCAAAAAGGATGTACTCATGTATGCTGAGCACTGTATATATATATATATATATATATATATATATATATATATATATATATAATGTACAGGGGTTGGACAAAAATATGGAAACACTACATGATCTTCAGGTGTGAAAGGGACTATATGTTTTGCATTGAAAGTGAAAGTGATGTAACATGGAACGGTAGATGGCATAAACTCCAAACATACAAAAAACACTAGACACACTAAACTGAATTAACAACGGGTGCAGCCTTATTTATTGTTTTTTCACAAATATAAACAATTCACCATAACTCTTTTAATGAAACACTACTTTAAAACTGTAAACAAAACCAGTGGGGCACTCTTCAAATATCCCTCTGGCAACTGACAACGACCCACCTCAGCCTCCTGCTTAAAAAGTGGTCCTGGGAATTTCTGTAATATTCCTGGGGTTCAGGTGACCTCAAATTACCCATCCCATAGAACCCCCCCCCCCCCCCCCCTCCGAACCTGATCAATTTTGGAGGTTCAGTCTTGTTTTCCACCTCCAGCATCTCTGAGAGAACTGGAACAATTGTTGCATGAAGAGTAGTATCAAATCCCATTATCCAGAAACTTATAGTTGTCAATTCCCAGGAGAATTCAGGCCATCTTGGATGCCAAAGGCGGTCCAACACCATATTAGGTAAGAATTTAATTATGTTACCAGATGTTTCTGTATTTTTGTCCAACCCCTGTATTATATATTTTTGTAACAACAATTTGATGGTCATTGTTCAACACTGCAGCTCAGGTCTCTGTTGGGTACACCTGTGCTCTAATCCAGAGAGGTTAAACTGAATGCTGGAAATTTAATTCAGCCTCTGTTCATCAACAGGTTTGCTCATGCCCTGGACAGAGGTCTGTCTACCTCTAATTTCTATTTCTAATTACAAAGGATGTACAGTAAATACTAGTTAGTACAAGGAGAAAAAGGGAATGGTGAAGGGAAAAGGAGAGGACATCCCGGTATCTTGTGAAAGCTCTGAACATTCCAGGATTACCTCTAATTTCTGTCTGTTTATGCCTTGGATTATTCCTGTGTATTGTTTGGACTGTGTTTATACTCAATTTGGCTTACTTTCAGTCTACCCTGTCTTTGCTATTGTCTTTCATTGATCCATTTACCTGTTTGGAACCTGGACCCTGTCTACACCTGCTATAGCATCTGTTCCTCCTGCTGTCCTCTGGCAACACAGAGGGTCCACTGAATGCTGTGACAATATACCGTATACTGTATATTTTATTTTTATTTTTTTATTTTTTTATTTATATATATATATATATATATATATATATATATATATATATATATATATATATATATATATATATATGTATGTATATATATATATATATATATATGTATATATATATATATACATATATATATACATTTACATATACAGTATAGACAGACAGAAGCACATTGTTAAACAATTAAAGATTGCATATATGTAAGACACACATAGGCACATGTTAAGCTATTAAACATTATATCGCAATTGCAATAATAACTCAGAATGGAAATTGAATATGGACTTAACAAAGTAAACAGTAAAGTTGATTAGTAAATAAGGTGCCTCTATCGTAATTTCAACCAATTATATACAAGGCAAAAGCTTTTTTATAATTTTTTTTTTTTTTCGTTAGACAAGAATGGGTATTTAAAGTGAAACTAGCTTTACCTTATGTCACCTTTAGGGTCAATTCACACCACATCTAGTCCAGTGCATTTTTTTTCTCCATATAACTTACTATCCATGCGCCTTTGATGTAGAAAAACTAACGCACTGGACTACATCTGGTGCGAACTGACCCTGAAAAAAAAAAGCAAACAAGAAGAAAAATAGCATCAAAAATGCACCGGAACTCATCAAAAACACGTTTAAAACATGCATGCAGAAATGCATCTCGACTGGATCTGGAGTGCACTATTGTGGTGTGAACCAGCCCTTAAGCTATACAAATTTTCCAATGTAATTATTAGCTATACTAAATGAACACTCTCTACTGTTCTACTGATTTATTAAATCAACCCTATGCAACCCTTTACTAAAAACATGCTATATTTAGTTACATATGATACACATACAGTGTATATATATATATATATATATATATATATATATATATATATATATATATATGATTAGATGATTAGATATTAAAAAAACTTTGTTACTATCTAATAGATAGTAACAAAGTTTTTATATATACAGTGCCTTGCGAAAGTATTCGGCCCCCTTGAACTTTTCAACCTTTTGCCACATTTCAGGCTTCAAACATAAAGATATAACATTTTTATTTTCTGTGAAGAATCACCAACAAGTGGGACACAATTGTCCCACCTCAGCTGTAGTTCCCTGCAGTTCATCCAGAGTGATCATGGGCCTCTTGGCTGCATCTCTGATCAGTCTTCTCCTTGTCTGAGCTGAAAGTTTAGAGGGACGGCCAGGTCTTGGTAGATTTGCAGTGGTCTGATACTCCTTCCATTTCAAAATGATTGCTTGCACAGTGCTCCTTGGGATGTTTAAAGCTTGGGAAATCTTTTTGTATCCAAATCCGGCTTTAAACTTCTCCACAACAGTATTACAGACCTGCCTGGTGTGTTCCTTGGTCTTCATGATGCTCTCTGCGCTTTCAACAGAACCCTGAGACTATCACAGGGCATTTATACAGAGACTTTATTACAGACAGGTGGATTCTATTTATCACCATCAGTCATTTAGGACAACATTGGATCATTCAGAGATCCTCGCTGAACTTCTGGAGTGAGTTTGCTGCACTGAAAGTAAAGGGGCCGAATAATTTTGCACTTTTCAGTTTTTTATTTGCTATAAAAGTTTAAATTATCCAATAGATTTCGTTCCACTTCACAATTGTGTCCCACTTGTTGGTGATTCTTCACAAAAAATAAAAATGTTATATCTTTATGTTTGAAGCCTGAAATGTGGCAAAAGGTTGAAACGTTCAAGGGGGCCGAATACTTTCGCAAGGCACTGTATATATATATATATATATATATATATATATATATATATATATATATTGATATATATATATTGATATATATATATATACTGTATATATAGGCATGTGTGTATATTATAATATAAAGGGGCTTTTTTCATGTATTCAAGTATTTTAAGTATGCAAGTCTGGAGTCTGGATTTGTGGAAAGGCCACAGCCTAGGGCAGCAAAGTCTCAGTGGCGATATCTGGCTTTCCCTTGTTTTATTCTAAATGCAACCTGTCATTAGAAGATATTGTGGAAATTTACTGGCATAACTGACTGATGAAATGCCATGGGGTATAAAGTTCATGTTATTACAAGATGCTCAGATGCTGTCATGCTCCCATGGTGTACACAGTATGTGGATCTCAGATTTGCTCAACCACAACTCTCTATAATACTACTTCACATATGCAGGCTTCTCCATAGGTCACGGTGGTGCCTATATTACATTGTGGAATGCAGGGATGGGGCATCTGAGGTCAGCCTTAAGGCAAAGTTGAGGTCTGCATGCTGACGACCTGGCTATTGGGGACTATGGAGCTCTAAAATTGAATTACAAAAAGGTAAAGGTTCTGTTTGTGCTGTACATACAAAAAATAAAAACTCAGAGCTTACCTAAAACAACAAGGTAATGCTCATTTATATACATATATATATATATATATATATATATATATATATATATATATACACACACATATACAGTGCCTTGAAAAAGTATTCATACCCTTTGAAATTGCACTTGGAGTGGTGGGGAAATTTAAAGTGGGACGTAACAGTTTTGGAGCACAACAAACTGAGAGTTCTATTAAATTCATGGGGAGGGTGTATATGGACCATTCACGAACTGCACACTACTGACCCCACATATTATAGAACTATGCTATGCTGCAATCAATAGGATTTGATGGGGCTTGGGACTGTTCATCCTATTCCTCTCCTTCCTTTTTCAGCAGCTATACCTTGCAGTAAAGTCACAGCACATGCATACAAGTCATATCTTTATATAATTTCCCAGCCTGTCTCACAGTGACAATGACAGCAATGTGTAGCAGCACAGACGATGATAACACCTCACTGACACGACACGTCCCCTCCTGAGTCACATTGACAGTCGCTCTCCATGCCAGGTGGTCTCTTCAGTCCACTCCAGTCCAAAGAGCACTGACAGTCCCGTTCCCCGCTGGCTTTGCTCCCATCCCGCAGACCCGCACAACAGGCTCCGGCCACTGCGCCTGGCTCCCTTGCACTATGACATCACACAACACACTCAGGCACCGCCTCTGCCAGCTGCCGCTGCCTGAACACACTGTAGCAGGCACCAGGCCGGCTCCAGACCGGAACATCGATTGCGTAGTTCCGAGCCGAGTGTCACAGTCATATTTTTATTATTTACTGGAAACCTTTCCCTTTTCCTGTCACTGGCATTTACAGGCAGGAGAAAAGCGCCCATTTTTTAATGGCTGGCAGTAAAAATACTGATGGTTGGCAACACTGGTCCCTAAAGAATAGATTTGGTCTTATATTCAACCACAGTCCCTGCGTCACCTATCCAGAGTTCACCAGTCTTTCAGAGACGAGTAGCTTCTGTACCCAACTCCGATGAGAGGTGTCTACCAAGGCCTTCTTCTGACATTTAAGAAGTTGTTTGTGTTTTTGGTTGAACCTATTTTGTCCAGTCTTTTATTGCCAAATAGCTGTTATTGCGAGCTAGCGGGGAATTTAGATGGGCCGCGTCCTGCCAATAAATACAGAAAGATTCCAGATAAAATAAAGGAACGAGGCTTATAGGAGGAAGGGGTAGACTGTCTTTACAATGTAGATGGAAGAGAAGAAAACAATGGTCTGGGGAGGAACGTTAGATCTCGTTATATATTATGTTACATAATAAAGAAGCAGAGAAGAAATATAATGTTCTCTCCAAATCCTTTCTGACATTTCTTTGGAGATCAGACATAGATGCTGATATGAGACCAAGAGCCACAAGGCAGCTTTTCAGATATCCACAAAAATGTTTTCTGGACATGATCACATCAATCCACAAATTTACAACTCTGTGTCTTAAAAGGAAACCAAGGGGGGGTTTAAAGTGATTGTAAAGGAAAAAAATGTATGTTAAAAAAAAAAAAAATTATACTTACCGTACCTGCTCTCTGTAGTGGTTTTGCACAGAGTAGCCCCGATCTTCCTCTTCTCGGTTTCCCCTTGCTGAGTGCCCCCATAGTAAGCCGCTTGATGTGGGGGCACTCGTGTGCGCTCATCCCCGAGCCGGCACTTAACGTCTGTAAGACACAGAGAGCGTGGCTCAGCCCCACTCCTGCCTCACTGGCTGTGATTGACAGCAGCGGGAGCCAATGGCTCTTGCTGCTGCATCTCAGCCAATCAGGAGGGAGAGACCCGGGAGAGCCTCAGGTCTAATGCATGTTACTGGATCTAGATCGAGCTTAGGTAAGTATGAGGGAGTCTGAGGAGGGAGCTGCACACTGAAGGTTTTTTTACCTTTATGCATAGAATGCATGAAAGTAAAAAACCTTCAGTCTTTACAACCACTTTAAAGTGGTTGTAAACCCTTACAAACCACTTTGACCTACAGGTAAGCCTAGATTAAGGCTTACCTGTAGGTCCAAAAAAAATCTCCTAAACCGTTAAGAGATATTTACTAAAAGACAGGTACCGATGTCTACGGCGCATGCGCCGTAGACAGCGGTGCTCAGGCGCACTGGGCAATATGCCATTAGTGGTGGCTCCCATACACATGCGCGGGAGTGACATCATCGCTGCTCCGGCGCTGTGAGTAGCCGGAGCAGCGATACCTGGAAGAAGATGGACGCTCCATGCTACAGGGGACAGCAGTGACATCGCTGGCTCCTGTGTCAGGTAAGTGACACATAATGGGCTACTATTCGATGCACAGTAGTCCATTATGCTTTACCTTTGCAGGGAGACAAAGAGGAAGTAAACCCATCAGGGTTTACTTCCTCTTTAAGTCAATACATGTAGGCTGATTTACTAAAGAAGTTGAGCATCTTCTTATAATAACATAACATAACTAGTGAATTCCTTACTTCAGTTATGCAATCACATGAACAGTAAATTCCAGTTTACTTATGTCATCTAAACATAACTGGGTATTCAAAGCAAGCACATGATTAGATGATAACCGCTCGCCCACCAGCTGCCACCATACTGCATCAGGTTGGCACATTGGCAAGTGATAGGAGGCTCGTGCGATGCCAGAGCCGATGCATGTGGCCAGCGGTCGTGATGTCCTCCGGCCACCCTTGATTGCTCCACAGAGAGCCAGAACGGGGATATGTTTATGTAAACAAACAGATCCCCGTTTTGACAGGGGAGTAGAGAGAGATCTGCTGTTCTTAGTGATCAGGAACAGTGATCTCTCTCCTCCTCCAATCAGTGCACTCCCCCCACAGTTAGAAACACCTCCCTAGGGAACACGTAACCCCCTGACAGTGTTAACCCTTTCCCTGCCAGTGACATTTATACAGTAATCAGTGGCTGTTTTTAGCTCTGATCTCTGTATAAATGTCACTGATCCCAAAAAAGTATCAAAAGTGTCTGATCTGTCCGCCACAATGTCAAAGTCCTGCTAAAAAATGCAGATCGTCGCCATTACTAGTAAAAAATAAATAAATAATAAAAATGCCATAAATCTATCCCCTATTTTGTAGACGCTATAACTTTTGCGCAAACCAAACAATTGCAATTCCAAACCTTATTGCATTTTTTTTTACCAAAAATATTTAGAAGAATACATATTGGCCTAAACAGATGAAGACTTTTTTTTTTTGGGGGGGGGGGGATATTGATTGTAGCAAAAAGTTAAAAATATTGTTTTTTTTTTCAAAGTTGTCGCCCTTTTTTGTTTATGTTTTGTTATGTGCTTGGGTGTAATTTTTTTTCAATTAAAAATGTTTTCACGTAACTTTTTTTTTCATCACATAGGGGACAATAAGTCCACCATGTAAAAAATTTTTGGTAACAGGTTCTCTTTAACCACTTCAGCCCCGGATGAATTTTCCACCTTCCTGACCAGAGCACTTTTTGCGATTCGGCACTGCATCAATTTAACTGACAATTGCGCGGTCGTGCGACACTGTACCCAAATAAAATCAACGTCCTTTTTTTACCACAAATAGAGCTTTCATTTGATGGTATTTGATCACCTCTTCGGTTTTTATTTTTTTGCACTATAAGCAAAAGAAGAGCGACAATTTTGAAAAAAACACAATGGGGGTTATTTACGAAAGGCAAATCTACTTTGCAATGTAAGTGCACTTGGAAGTGCAGTCGCTGTAAATCTAAGGGGTAGATCTGAAATGAGGGGAAGCTCTGCTGATTTTATCATCCAATCATGTGCAAGCTGAAATGCTGTTTTTTTATTTTCCTTGCATGTCCCCCTCCGATCTACAGCGAATTTACTTCTAAGTGCACTTGCAGTGCAGAGTGAATTTTCCTTTAGTAAATAACCCCCAATATCTTTAACTTTTTGGTATAATAAATATCCCACATTTTTTTTATCAAAAAAAAATATTTTCCTCAGTTTAGGCCAATATGTATTCTTCTACATATTTTTGGTAACAAAAAAATAAAAATAAAAAACACAGATCCTGGTTCTCACTCTGTCACAAGCAATCGCGGGTGACGGGCACTCGCATCAGCCCCGGGCACATGCTGCAGGTGCACCCCTAGTGGTCAAAAGGTGAAGTGACGTGAGGTAACATGGGTTCGCCCAGGTGTGCCATTCTGCCACGGTAAAACTGGGGCAGCTGGTCAGCAACTATCCTGGGCTGTTTCTTGTGCAAAAAAGACTAGATTCAGTATTCTATGCAGGGTTTTTTCATTTTTAAAGGACAGTTAACAAACAAAACTCAAATATGCACAAAAGGGAAAGAAAATAAATACAAAGAACACTAAATGAGATAAACCCAACTTCTGTAAATTGATATATATTATACATTTCCTTTAATAATGCAGATGCATCCTGAGGGGAAGGAATCTAAATAAAGGAAAAAACGTCCGATTCAGCTACTGAGCTCTGTAGCAAACAAGTTTTTATTTTTTCAAACTTCCCTACATTCAAAAATATAATTTATTCATATGTGATTTGTCACAGTTACCCTTGACAAGAAAAAGAAAAAAACACAACAGTCCCTTATACAATTTATTTTATCAAACAGATGTATCCTCGTGGGAAGAAATCAAAATATGTGGGGAAAAAACTGATTTAACTACTGAGCTCTGTGGCAAAATAGTTTTTTTTCAAAACTTCACTTGCTAACTACATACAAAAATATAAATGATTCGTATGTGATGTGTAATTGTAAAAATATAATGAGGGAAGGAGGCTAACGGAGAGAACTTTAGCTTCTGCTACTGAGCTCTGTGGCAAACAAGTTTTTTTTTCATATTTTTAATTTTTAATTTTTTTTGTTAAACGTAACTTGCTGACTACATACAAACATATAAATTATTCATATGCAATATTTAAGTGTTACTTTTGAAAAGAAAAAACAAGCAAATAAGCCCACATTTCCTTTAATAAAACAGATGCATCCGGAGGGGAAGGAATCTAAATAAAGGAAAATGTGTCCGATTCAGCTACTGAGCTCTGTAGCCAGCAAGCCAAGTTTTTTTACTTTGGTTTCAAACTTTACTTGATGACTACATACAAAAATCAAACTTATTAATATGCGATTTGTCACAGTTACCTTTGACAAGAAAAAGAAAAAAAACACAACATTCCCTTCTACCTTTTCTTTTATAAAACAGATGAATCCTCGTGGGAAGGAATCAAAATATATTCGGAAGAGAAAAACAAACAAATAAGCCCACTATACATTTCCTTTAATAAAACAGATGCATCCTGAGGGGAAGGAATCTAAATAAAGCAAAATATGTCAGATTCAGTTACTGAGCTCTGTAGCCAGCAAGCCAAGTTTTTTTTTTTTCAAACTTTACTTGATGACTACATACAAAAATCAAACTTATTAATATGCGATTTGTCACGGTTACCTTTGACAAGAAAAAGAAAAAAAAACACAACAGTCCCTTATACATTTTCCTTTATAAAACAGATGAATCCTCGTGGTAAGGAATCAAAATATATTCAGAAAAACAGATTTAACTACTGAGCTCTGTGGCAAATTAGTTTTTTCAAAATTTAACTTGCTAACTACATACAAAAATATAAATGATTCATATGTGATATGTCACAGTTACTTTTAAAATGAAAAAGAGAAAAAATAAGAGTCTGCTATACATTTCCTTTAACCTCCCCAGCGGTAATCCCGAGTCTGACTCGGGTTGGGATTTTACTAACACAAGTGGTAACCCCGAGCCAGACTCGGGATCGCATCGCTGGATGCAGGGAGGACACAGGGAGAGTTACTTACCTTGTCCCCTGGATCCAGCGATGTCCTCCGCGCTGTGTGAGCGAGCCGTCCTTCGCTCGATTCACAGTGCCGAATGCCGCCGAGCTCCGTTCCCTGTGACGTTACGGCGCACAGGAGCGGAGATCGGCGCCAAATTCAAAAAAGTAAAAAGACACAAAACACACACACAGTACTGTAATCTTACAGATTACAGTACTGTATTGAAAAATTACATACCCCCATTTGTCCCTAGTGGTCTGTGCAGTGCCCTGCATGCACTTTTATATTATAAATACTGTTTTTTCTGCCTGAAATTTGGAGATTGCCCATAGCAACCAGAAAGTGTCCCTTTTTCAGTGTTTTAGGATTTGATTACATTATTGAATTTTTTTTTATTATTCTTTATTATATTATAAACTTTATCATACCCGGGATGTCTGCTAGACTCTGGTTTGAACACATTTAAGAGAGTTATTCCTAAGAATTACAGGACTACGATATAAAACACCAAATTTCCATGCAAAATAATTGTACCGCTTTCAGCACCTAAAACCAGAATGAATCATACCGTCAGGGAGGTTAACCCCCCTGACGGTATTCCCGAGTCTGGCTCGGGGTGGAATTTTTATACCAAAAGCAGTAACCCCGAGCCAGACTCGGTACCGCATCGCTAGATCCAGGAGGACGCTTACTTACCTTCTCCCTCGGATCCAGCGATGTCCCCCCTCTGTACGAGCGAGCCGTGTCTCGCTCGATCTATCATGGAGCCGATCTCCGTTCCCTGCAAGCGGCACCAAATTCAAAAAGTGAAACACACAGTATACATACAGTATAATGTAATCTTACAGATTACATTGCTGTATGTAAATATTTCACATCCCCTTTGTCCCTAGTGTTCTGCCCAGTGTCCTGCATGCAGTTTTATATAATAAAAACTGTTCTTTATGCCTGGAAACTGGAGATTGTCCATAGCAACCAAAACTGTCCCTTTACATCAAAAAAGATTTTAGACCAGCTAGAAAACAGCGATAATAAATTAGAATCACTCGCAGAATTGAGGGATAGCGATTTGTGGGGAGATCCGTCATCAAATACTGAAAAGTAATGACAGTGACAATTCTGCAACTGAGCAAATTTCAGTGTCTTTGATTTGATTACATTATTGAATATTTTTTATTATTGTTATATTATTATTTGGTACAATTATTTATAATTATTTATTATATTATAATTTATGATTTCATTTTTCAAACTTTATCATACCCGGGATGTCTGCTAGACTCTGGTTTGGACAGATTTAAGTGAGTTATTCCTAAAAATTACAGGACTACAATATAAAACACCAAATTTTCATGCAAAATAATTGTACCGCTTTAGCACCTAAAATCCGAAATAATCATACCACCAGGGATGTTAATAAAACTGATGTATCTTCATAGAACGGAACCTAAGATTTTCAGCTTCAGCTATTGAGCTCTATGGCAAACATTTTTTTTAAAGCAGAATCTGAACAAATGTAAAGTTGCTGATTACATATGAAAATATAGTTTATTCATATGTAAGCATGTAGTAATTACCTATAAATAAATTAAAAAAATAGTCCACTATACATTTCCTTTAAAAAAAAGCTGTACCCGTATGGGAAGGAATCTATGGTGGTGTAAATATACAGTATGTAGACATGCATTTTTTTGCCTCTTCCTTATGTGGCAGATGGTTTTCCTCTATTTGCTGTCTTTCAATTATACTTTACTCTAAAGTTCCTTAATGTTGCAATGTTCCAGCTGCCTAAAATTTAGTATAACAAAAAAATAAAATCCTCAATGTTCCTGTATGTTTGACCTCAACATCAATTCTAACAGCAGCATACTGGACCAAACCCTGAAGACCAAAAGCTTTTCTTATCGAACCATCTCCTAAATGTGATGTATTTGTGTTTCCCTGAGCTGAACTGTAATCCTATGTACAAAATGTGTTACTTAATACTAAAGTGACTTTTTACTTATAAAACAAGTTTACTGAATGAACCTCTTTTCTCTACAGTCTTGCTTGTTTATTCCTTTAGCTTTTAAGGAAATATTTAATAAAAAATAATTAAATTAGGCTGAAGGATATCTGGTGACTTATTTAAAAGCATCCACATCAGAAAACTAAAATTTGCCAGAAAACATCCCAAAACATAGGCAAGCGCATGGCGTGTACTGGATGTGCCTGGGCACACCCTAATCACCCAGTGTGCCAGGGCCCCTGATAAGGCAATACAGCTGGCCCTCTTGTACCAAGGCCTGGGCTGGGCCCTATAAGTTCAAAAGGAGGGCCCAGGCACTTGCCGAGCAGGAGGACTGGCTGTACTGCCTTATTGCAGACACTAATCTTCTTGTTTCTTTCCCTGCACAGTTGTGCCCCCCCCCCCCCCCATGTGCCTTTCTCCCCTGCATCGCTGCCAGATTCCCTCCTCTCCTTTCTCGATGGCAGCTGCTGAGGGCACAAGGGGGGAGGTTTCAGTATGGAGAGTAGGGGAAGGGGGGTCAATAGATATGTCCTTTTCTGGATGAACACAGAGAGCGATCGTTATCGATCAGTCCTCTGTCCATTCATGACTGGAGCATAGCAAACTATGTTTACTATGCTTCAGTTCGTGAAAGAACAGGAAGCCTGTGAGCACTTCCTATTCATACATCAGCAGGCAAAGGGACTGATGAATTTATGTCCTCTGTCCATTTCCCGGCCTTAAAGGTGAAATATCAGGGGTCTGTTTCACCAACAGGGAAGCTAAAAAATGTGAATAAAGAAATAAAAATCTAAAAAAAAATAAAAAACAAATCCAGTACTAAAGATCAAATAAAACAAATATTAAGGACCCATTCACATATGCTTCTATCATTTCTGCCATGGCTGCACAGCATAGCGTCACAGCTGTGG
This sequence comes from Lithobates pipiens, assembly GCF_037356315.1. NCBI lineage: Eukaryota > Metazoa > Chordata > Amphibia > Anura > Ranidae > Lithobates > Lithobates pipiens. The sequence goes on along the minus strand of NW_027507718.1, from coordinate 491,174,158 downwards.
AATGTGTACACCCCAAGCCACTGCCTCTGTTGCTCTGTTTTTGAGCTTTGGGGTGCACACCTACTGTATATCCCAGAAAGTAAATACTCACCCACTGTCGATAACCGCAAATACTGCCCCAGGTTTCCTGTTTCAGGGTGGCTCCTTTACTTGGAGGATTATATAGACCAGGGATATGCAATTAGCGGACCTCCAGCTGTTGCAAAACTACAAGTCCCATCATGTCTCTGCCACTGGGTGTCATGCTTGTGGCTGTCAGAGTCTTGCTATGCCTCATTGGACTTGTACTTCTGCAACAGCTGGAGGTCCGCTAATTGCATATCCCTGCTATAGAGCAACCTTTGCATGCAGGGACTAGAGTTGTGTCTCCCCGCACTGTGTGCATCAATAGAAACACACAGCCCCATAGCTTAGGATGGCAAGGAACCTCCTCTGTTCCCCCCTCCTCACCCTCCCTCCTCTCTTTAGGCTAACAGACTGCACTGCCCATTTTTAGCTCTTTCTTGTGAAGGCCAGAAGTTCAGGGAAGCAGCACTGAGAGAGAAGAAGCCAACAGCATTGAACGTTGTATACTGCAAGTGCTGGGCTAGGACATTTTTATTTTACTGCTAAGGGTAATATTGTTTTAACTGTATACTGATTAATGAGTTAAACGTACCTGGGTTCCAATGTAACAAGGTCCGTACCGTATATTAACCTATTGACGTCAACAGGACTGAAAATAAGTAATGGACATTTTCAAGGCTAATAGGAATGGGATGGTCAAACAAATTGTATGGGGGGGGGGGGGGGGGGGGGGGACTGGGCACTGCCATGGGGAACATGAACCAAAAAAAAATATTTTTTTTAAAGAATTCTGCTTGACAGGAAGCGGTGATTTAAATGTTTCTTGAAATTAAACAATAAAATCAGGAAAATTCCTTTAAATAATGTTGCTGGGAGATGCCTTTAACCTGCCTGTGAAGTGGCATGTGGCGGCTGGTGCTGTATATTATTTTTGGGGGGGGCGGCATCCCGCCCTCCCCATCTGTAGGTTGGCCTTGCAATACTTGCACCCCCCCCCCTCTCCAGGCAGTCGGCCGACCCCTACTTCCCCGATCTAGGTCCTCCTCTGCGGCTTCACCCCGCTTCTCAGGCTTCATGGCAGCTTCCTCCTTGGCAACTTCGGCATGACGGCCAATATGATCGCTTCTCCTCCCGGGTCTCAGGACCAGCTTCCTGATTGGCTGAGAATCAAGAAGACCATAGCGAATATTAATTCACTATTGTCACATAACTGGGGGGGGGGGGGGTTCCAGGGCGTAGTGCTCTGCGCCCCGAGCCCATCCTTTTTTTAAGCCAATTAGAGCCTCGGGCTCTAATCATGTGCTTCTAAAAAAAAAAAATCCCCATTGAAATCCATGCGTCTGGTGCCCTGCATGTAGATTAGGGTTTAACACAAGGATTAGGGGGGCAGCACCCCTGTGCCTCATATGGATGAGCCATTACTGGTCAATACATTGTATACAACCTGCTACAGCAAAACTGGCACTTACAAAAATATAAATAATTCTGTTTAAATTGGCAGTAAATGACAGTTCCGAGCTACTTACTTTATTTATAAACAAAGCGGCAAGGGATTCCTTTCATCTATACCATATCCTTATCCTAGATGAGGGTCTGGAATAGATGTTAATGGGTGATCTCACGAAAAAAAAAAATTCATCCTTCAACATCAAATGGATGTCGCAATTCTATAATCACTATCTATTTATGAAGTTCAAAAAAATCTATAAAAAAGTAAAAAAAAAAAGAAACCATTACATAGGAAATAAAAATGTAACTATTTCAATAATCATTAGCTTGAGATAAAAAAAATAAAAAAATAAAAAATGACTATTGGCAGATGGACGTTGGGGTACATTGAACAGACCTCCAGGGTAATCCAGAGTATTTATTAAAAAGACACTTTGTGTTTAGGATTAAACCAAGAAATCTAGAGATTTCCTTGTATTTAATCAGGATTATGATGTCTTAGTTATGACATCCACATCTAAGCTATGTGCAAGTACAGACAAACATAAAATAAACATAAAACAAAAAAAAAACAATGATTCTGCATGTTGATAAATCCCCAGATCCGTAGAAATAATTAGACCATCATCCAAATTGTTCTTGGGTAAACTGCAGGATTGAATATCACCCCGCTCTTTAGCCGACTGCTACCGTGTCCTCGACTGTCATCCCCAATACAGTCACGAAACCGTCATTTCACAAAACAGCGCAGGGGGAAACCAAAATAAAGCAGGCAAAGCAGAAACATGTGTGCTCCATTACGACAAATATTTTCATAGACTGCTGAAATATCACAAAGGCCGCAAGAAAACAACAAGCACAAATATGGATGTGAAAGATGGGACATTTAGCCAAGACTTCAACTAGGACAGAATTAAATCAAGAACACCAAAAAAAAAAAAAAAAATTGCATAGCAATTCACCCAGACGAAAAAGTCCATGTACATTTGTTCTCAGCAAATGGGTTAAAAAACAAATGTTATTAGGCTATGTCCTGTGCTGGTCGAAAGTTATTCATTGATTTAAAATGGAAAATACAACATTTGGCCACTAGATGTCTCGGAGTATCATATTACATCTATCTATCTATCTATCTATCTATCTATCTATCTATCTATCTATCTATCTATCTATCTATCTGAATTATACCATTATTAATCACTCTGTGTAAATTTAGCTGCAGCCAGCAGTCACTTTACCAAGTTTGTACTTTCTGTACAAATCAATGGCTGGCATTGTCACTGTTCACTCATCCACCTTGACTGGGCCTGGGTGATGACAGTTTGTGGCCAGGGGCTGGTGTTTCCAGCAACATACAAACTGGCCACAGCCAATCCTCCAGTTTGTATGCGACTTACCGTATATCTCTTTCAATCATCGCAAGTTTACAGCACACAATGGAAAATATTTCAAGCTGCACTGAAAACAATGCCACAAGCTTTGGAATTATTTGTTAGTAATGTCAGCAAGTTTTCATTTCAGACAGGACAGACATTACACAATATACACAAAAACTATAGAACTGGACTATAGAAACATGCAGAGGGGAACTCAACAAAAGCTTTACTACACTCCTAAAGCGGTATTAACCACTGGACCTCCAGAAGGTTTTACCCCCTTCATGACCAGGCCATTATTTGCTATTCACCACTGCGCTACTTTAACTGGCAATTGCGTGATCATGCAACACTGTACCCAAATTAAAGGGGTTGTAAAGGTTTGTTTTTATTTTCTAAATAGGTTCCTTTAAGCTAGTGCATTGTTGGTTCACTTATCTTTTCCTTCGACTTCCCTTCTAAGACCCCTTTCACACTGGGGCGTTTTTTTGGGCGTTTTTCAGGTGCTTTAGCGTTAAAAAAAGCGCCTGTAAAGCGCTTGAAAGAAGCTGCAACTGCAATCCCAATGTAAAAGCCCGAGTGCTTTCACACCGAGATCCCTTTCACACTGGAGCGTTTTTCAGGCGTTTTAGCATTAAAAAAAGCGCCTGAAAGAAGCTGCAACTGCAATCCCAATGTAAAAGCCCGAGTGCTTTCACACCAAGGCGCTGCGCTGGCAGGGCGTCAAAAAAAGTCCTGCAAGCAGCTTCTTTGCAGTGGTTTTGGAGCGGTGAATACAACGCTCCTAAAGCGCCCCTTCCCATTGAAATCAATGGGAAGTGCCTGTAAAACGCCTGAAAAACGCTATTGGCAGCAGCGTTTTGTGGGCGCTTTTAACCCTTTATTTGGCCACTAGCAGAGGTTAAAAGCGCCCCAATAACGCTCGAAAAACGCTGGTAAAGTGCTGCTAGTTTAAGTGGAGCTTTACGAGCGTTTTTCGGGCGCTGACATTGTGAAAGGGCTCTTAAAGCAATTGGGCTTTCACATTGGGACTGCAGATGAGGCTTCTTTCAAGCGCTTTACAGGCGCTTTTTTTAACGCTAAAGCACCTGAAAAACGCCTGAAAAACGCCCCAGTGTGAAAGGGGTCTAAATGTTATTTTTCTTTGTTTTCTTAGTCTGAATTTCTCACTTCCTGTTCCTCCTCAGTAAGCTGTTCTGGCTGACTAAACACCGCTCGGATGATGGTGTGAAGTTTACTGAGGAGAAACAGGAAGTGAGAAATTCAGACAAAGAAAAAAAATTTAGAAGGGAAATCGAAAGAAAAAGGTACGTGAACCGACAATGCACTAGCTTAAAGGAACCTATTAAATAAAAAACGAAGCTTTACAACCCCTTTAAATGTATATCATTTTTATATAATTAGCTTTTTCTTTTTTTTACAATTTTTTTTTCTTTCTTTTTTTTTTTTAACATACTGTGACCAGAGCAGTACAGTGTTACCATAATGACACTTTACTACTCTGGGGGAAGCGATCAGTGATCAGATTATCACTGTAATAAGCAATCTCTAACACTGTTCAAAGGTTTCATTGGCCACAGCTATCACATGGTACAAGTACTGTGATTATTCCCTGTACCATGTGATTGCTGTGACCAATGGCAGAGATCACAGTAATAAAACAATAGCCGTGAATGAAAGCCATCGTTGACAACTGACATGCGATTGTTGCGATTAGTCACAGCAATCACCTGGTACCAGGACTGCGTACAGCGGCCCGGTACAATGATCTGTGTCATAGATTGCGCTGCTGCGCGCCTCTAGGGTGCACATGTGGCGCAAAAATGTGAAAATCTGAAATAATAACTAACTAATATTAACTTAACTATTACTAACTATCAAATTATAGGTATTTGAATTTCCTTTCAAATATGGCTGTTAGTGAACGTAGCGAATATGAAATTATCCGAAGTTATGAGTAATGCGAATTAACGACTGCCGCATCTAAACAAATGGAACGTAATGAATTAATAATAATACATAACAATAATAATAATAAAACATATTAATTATTATTATTATTTATTATTATGAATTTGTTCCGTTCCATTTGTTTAGATACGGCATTCGTTATTTCAGTTAATTCGTAACTTTAGATAATTTCATATTCGTTACATTCACTAACAGCCAAATTTGAAAGGAAATTCAAATATCTATAATTTAATACTGGTAGTTAGTAATAGTTAAGTTATTATTAGTTAGTTATTCTTTCAAATTTTCTCATTTACAAATTTTATAATTTGCAAATTTACAAATTTGCGAATTTACGAATTGCGATAATAACGAATGACCCGAAAAACGGAAAAACAAAACAAAACGAATGAAACAAAAACAAACACATTTTTCGGCAATGCACATGTCTACTACATAGTTGAAGGTAAATTTAAAGGAAATGGACTAAGAAAAATTGTATAATGTATGGCCAGCTTAAGGATAACGCCACTTTTGTGGATAAAAATATAACAAATAATAAAAAATAATATAAAACATACAATTGCTACAAAAGCCATGATGTGATTTATTATTAGAAAAATATGACCTTTCCCTTTTCAATCTGTAGCCACTTTATTTTTCTGTAAAACCCAACCTGGGGGGGGGGTGGGGTTTGTTATGTAAACTGTCAGTGAACAGAACGCCCCCAAATATGTAATTTCCTCCTTGTGTGATTGGCTCACTGATTTTCAAAGAAATCTGCTCTAAGATACAAGTCAGATTTTGGGCACCTGATGGAATAGGAATTTCAGTTTTAGTGAAATGCCCTACAGGGGTTATATACATCTAGGGATTCAGACAGTGCAGCTTTTGTCTTAAGAACACTGATAGCGTACCAGGTGATTATAATGAACCAGACCCTCCAATTCAGAATCAGTGTGGCCAGGACATGGAGGGAACAAATGGCTATTTCTTCAGAGCAACAAAAGAGAGGATTCTGCTACCTGGTTTGTTAAAATCCCTGTATATGGTTTTGGTGAATCTAAAGGAAAATTGAACAAGACAGTTGTATAGTGCAGCTTTTCCTAACCTTTTCAACACAAGGGAACCCTTGACGCAACTTCCCGGTCTCAGGGAATCGCGGCTAAAAATGACTATACCTACAACTCATGATACATTATTAGCGTGATGGTCAGTGGGAAGAATGGTCCTTACACTTGTGGTCATTGGGAAGAATCACCCCTTACAGATAGCTAAAAAGATCAATGGTGCCAGTGGGAACTGAGAGGCAAAAATTGTTCCTTCCTCAAGGAACCCCTAGCAACCTCTGGGGGGACCCTAGGGTTCCATGGAACCCTGGTTGAGAAACCCTCATATAGTGTATGGCCAGCCTTAGAAAGTAGTTTTTCCTCTCATTTTACCAGTGGAAGTGACTCTCCTTTGGACACAAAACGGGATCATATACAACACAGAATGGGAGTAAGTGCCCACCTGAGACTGTTTAGTGAGATAATCTAGAACGATTCCCGATGTGTGCTACAGGGATGTAGACAATCATTCGAGGGATTCCCAATCATCAGCCCGTATAATGAACATGTGAGACACGAGCAATCAATATTCTACCGAGTATACATAATATCTACGGAATGTGGCACCATCACTCAAAAGATATTTTCCATAACATAACAGTGACAAAGACCGTGACAAGAAAGGTTATAGATATTATCGGCATATTACCGGCAATAACCCAAGGCGCACTTACACATGATGGATTTTTTTAATATGTTTAACCACTTGCTTACTGGGCACTTAAACCCCCCTCAGTCCCAGACCAATTTTCAGCTTTCAGCGCTGATGCACTTTGAATGACAATTGCGCGGTCATATAACACTGTACCCAAATGAAATTTTTATCATTTTTTTCCCACAAATAGAGCTTTCTTTTGGTGGTATTTAATTACAGCTCAGAGTTTTATTTTTTGCTAAACAAACAAAAAAAGATGCAAAAAAAAAATCATGTTTTAATAGTTTGTTATAAAATTTTGCAAACGGGTCATTTTTCTCCTTCATTGAAGTGCACTGATTAGGCGGCACTGATAGGCTGCACTGGTGGGCACTGATGGGCTGCATTGGTGGGCACTGATAGGCTGCACTGGTGGGCACTGATAGGCATAGTTAAGGCGGCACTAATAGGCACAGATAGGGCAGCACCGATGGGCACAGATAAGGCGGCACTGATGGGCAAAGATGGGCACAGATAAGATGGCACGGATGGGTGGCACGGATGGGTGGCACAGATGGGTGGCACGGATGGGCACTGATAGGTACCATTGATAGATGGGGCTGATGGGCACTGATAGGTGGCACTGATAGGTGGCTCTGATAGGTGGCACTGCTGGGCACTGATGGGCGGCACTGCTGGGCACTGATGGGCGGCACTGCTGGGAACTGATGGGCGGCACTGGGGTGCAGCACCTTTGAGGCAGATTGTGGGCACTGCTGGTTGGCACTGTGGGTGGCACTGCTGGGTGGCACTGTGGGCACTGCTGGGTGGCACTGTGGGCACTGCTGGGTGGCACTATGGGCACTGCTGGGTGGCACTGACGGGGGGCACTTACTTTTAATAAGTGGGGCACTGCAGGGGGCAGGTGGGCACTGGCAGGGGGCAGGTGGTCGCTAGCAGGGCTGGCCGTGATCGGAACTGATGTCCCGATCACGGCCGCCGGTGATCGGCTTTTTTTTTTTCTCCTCGCGCTGTCAGCGCGAGGAGGAATAATAGCCGATTACCGGCTCCGTTATATCACATGATCAGCTGTCATTGGCTGACAGCTGACCACGTGATAAGGGGTCGGGATCGACCCCTTGCACGGATCGGTGATCAGGCGAGTCTCATGGACTCGCCGATCACAGAGCGCGCCGCTCGTACACGGGACGACGTCAATAGACATAGTCCCGGAAAAGGAGATCCGCGCTGTAGCCGTTAATTGACTATAGCGCGGATCTCAAGTGGTTAAAGCTAAACTCCAGACATCCAGTATATAAAAGACACAAATAAATGCAGCTCTGTAGCCATGGATATATCCTATTGAATTTCTTAAATTCATGCAGTGAAGGGACCTATATTTGACCTGGTATTAACCTTGTGCAATCTATGTATAGTAGAGTTCAAAGACGGGGAAGGGAAGGCAGAACAAGCAGCCATTGAGGTGTGCCGATAGGAGGAGAGAGCATGTATACAGGTGCAGTTACCTATTTTGTCAGTAGGTGTCCCTGTACCAGAATAGTGTCTGATTACAGCACTTAGTGTCATCAGGTGACCTTTTAGTTAGAGCCCTCCTGCAGTGATGTCATGGGTGAGTTAGTACCCAGTTATAAACCCTAGTGCACTTGGGGCACCCCACAGCAGCACAAATGTAACCAGCATGTTGAGGTCCTGTACAAGGCAGGAGGATAGGAAGGAAGGAGTAGACCTGCACCCAGGAGAGTCAGCTGTGGACTTTCTGATCTTTATGGAGTTGGGAGCTAGGGTGGATTGCAAAAGGCCTTTTAGCAGTGGTGGCTGGTGTTTTTTTTGGGGGGGATGCAGCAAACAACCACCCCCACCCAGTCGGCCAGCGGCACCTCCTCCCCTCCCCCCCCCACTTTAGGTAGGTTGTTCGGTCAATGGTCTGGTCACCCACACCCCCACCCCCAGTTGGTCATCAAGCGGGCTCCTACGGGCAGTGGCTCCTGTGCCCTCTCCTCCTCTTCTGAATCACAGGGGCTTCTGCTGTGCATCTCCTCTCTCCTCCTCCTAGGTGTCCAATAGGATCGCCTGTCCTTTCAGCCAATTTGGTGATGGGTCTCAAGACCCGCTTCCTAATTGGCTGGGAAGAGGATCAGTGTAGCGATAGTGGATATTCATTCGCTATTGTAACACAACTGGGTGGGCTCGGAGCACAGTGCTCTGCGCCCCGAGCCCACCCTTTTTTTAAGCCTATTAGAACCTCTGGCTCTAATCACGTGCTTCAAAAAAAAAACACCCCCCGTTGGAATCCGTAATCTGGCGCCCTGCATGTAGATCAGGAGATCAGACGCATGGATGGGGTGCGGCGCCCCTAATGGACGGGCCACCGCTGCCTTTTGGCCCAGGCCAATTTTTGTTGTTATTCTGTCCCTTACTGTTAAAATAAGCCTACCAATAAAATAATAGACTGATGATTTCTTTGTCAGTGGGCAAACGTACAAAATCAGAAGGGGATCAAATACTTTTTTCCCCTCACTATATATTTTTCATCTGTGTATTTATATTTAGCTTTCTAATATAAAATGCCCTTCTATGGGGATAAGAAGTGAGAAGCGACAAGGTGGCCCGACTTAAAGCGGAGGTCCACCCTAAAATGGACCTCCGCTCATCGGAATCCCCCCCCCCCTCCAGCGCCACAATCGGCACCTTTCAGGGGGGAGGGGGGTGCAGTTACCTGGATAATCCAGGTAACTGCACCCACTTCCGGGCTAGCTCTCTGCGGAAAGGGGCGTACGTTACGCCCCTTTCCGCAAGCGCCCGCCCCCTTCAGCAAGTGCCCCGCTGCCTGCTGGGAAACACACAGCTCCCAGAGGCAGCGGGGACCGTCCGGATTGCGCCGCGCAGCTCGCGCATGCGCAGTAGGGAACCGGGAAATGAAGCCGAAAGGCTCCATTTCCTGATTCCCATACCCAAGATGGCGGCGGCAGGACCCGCTAGACGAGCGATCGATCGGCTTGGGGTGCCGACATCGCGGGCGCGCTGGACAGGTAAGTGTCACTATTTAAAAGTCAGCAGCTGCAGTATTTGTAGCTGCTGGCTTTTAAAAAAAAAAAAAAAAAACGCAGAGTCCCGGTGGACTCCCGCTTTAAAGCCTAAAGGCCTATACACATGTTTAGAAAGTCGTACAAAAAATACCGCTTTCTAATCGATTGCGCGATAATCTGATTGATTGTTAGTTGAAGGGACAAACACAAAAAATGTTCTCATGCGATTTTCGTTTAACCACCTTCAGACCGGACCATTTTGCTGGTAAATGACCAGAGGTCTTTTTACAATTTGGCACTGCGCTGCTTTAACTGGTAATTGCGCGGTCATGCAATGTTGTACCCAAACAAAATTTGCGTCCTTTTCTTCCCACAAATAGAGCTTTCTTTTGATGGTATTTGATTGCCTCTGCGATTTTTATTTTTTGCAATATAAACGTAAAAAGACCGCAAATTTTGAAAAAAAATGATATTTTCTACTTTTTGTTATTAGAAAAATCCAATAAACTCAATTTTAGTCATACATTTAGGCCAAAATGTATTCAGCCACATGTCTTTGGTAAAAAAAAGTCAATAATTGTATATTTATTGGTTTGCGCAAAAGTTGTCACATCTACAAACTAAGGTACGTTTTCTGGAATTTACGCAGCTTTTAGTTTACGACTGCCTATCTCATTTCTTGAGGTGCTAAAATGGCAGGGCAGTACAAAACCCCCCCAAATGACCCCATTTTGGAAAGTAGACCCCCTAAGGAAATTGATAAGTGGCATGTTGAGCCCATTGAATATTTTATTTTTTTGCCTCAAGCGATTGAATAATGACAAAAAAAAAATTTTTTTTTTTTTTTTACACAAAGTTGTCACTAAATGATATATTGCTCACACATGCTATGGGCATATGTGAAATGACACCCCAAAATAAATTCTGCTGCTTCTCCTGAGTACGGGGATACCACATATGTGGGACTTTTTGGGAGCCTAGCCGCGTACGGGGCCCCGAAAACCAAGCACTGCCTTCAGGCTTTCTAAGGGCGTAAATTTTTGATTTCACGCCTCACTACCTATTACAGTTTTGAAGGCCATAAAATGCCAAGATGGCACAAAACCCCCACAAATGACCCCATTTTAGAAAGTAGACACCCCAAGCTATTTGTTGAGAGGCATTTTGAGTCCATGGAATATTTTATATTTTGCCACAAGTTGCGGGAAAATTACAAACTTTAATTTTTTTTTTTTTTTTTTTCACAAAGTTGTCACTAAATGATATATTGCTCACACATGCTATGGGCATATGTGAAATGACACCCCAAAATAAATTCTGCTGCTTCTCCTGAGTACGGGGATACCACATATGTGGGACTTTTTGGGAGCCTAGCCGCGTACGGGGCCCCGAAAGCCAAGAACCGCCTTCAGGTTTTCTAAGGGCGTAAATATTTGACTTCACTCCTCACTACCTATTACAGTTTTGAAGGCCATAAAATGCCAAGATGGCACAAAACCCCCACAAATGACCCCATTTTAGAAAGTAGACACCCCAAGCTATTTGCTGAGAGGCATGTTGAGTCCATGGAATATTTTATATTTTGCCACAAGTTGCGGGAAAATTACAAACTTTTTTTTTTTTTTTTTTTTTCACAAAGTTGTCACTAAATGATATATTGCTCACGCATGCCATGGGCATATGTGAAATGACACCTCAAAATAAATTCTGCTGCTTCTCCTGAGTACGGGGATACCACATATGTGGGACTTTTTGGGAGCCTAGCCGCGTACGGGGCCCCGAAAACCAAGCACCGCCTTCAGGCTTTCTAAGGGCGTTACAGTTTTGAAGGCCATAAAATGCCAAGATGGCACAAACCCCCCCCAAATGACCCCATTTTGGAAAGTAGACACCCCTAAATTTAGGGGTACACTAGTGAGACTAGGTAATAAATGGCAGGTGCCCTGAAACTATAAAAAAAATAACTAACCAATCAGCGTCACCTGTAACAGTTATATGGTGATCACTGGTGAAAGGGTTAACTAGGGGGCAATCAGGGGGCTTTATGCGGTAGTATATGGGGGTCCCTGGCGCTATAAAAAGCTGCGGCGAACCTAAATACCTACCTGCCTAACTAGCGTCACCTGTGACACTAATACAGCGATCAGAAAAACGATCGCTTATTAGGCTGGGTTCACACTGGAGCAATGCGGGAACGCCACGAATCCGCGGCGGGTTCCCGCATCACATGCCTCCCGGCGGCAGTTCACACTGCCCTATGCGAACTGCTGGGAGTGTCAGTGAAATGTTAATGACACCCCCAGATCAGTTTGCATATCGCAGTGCGATCTGCAAACTCGGATCGCATGGTGTGAACACCCATGCGATCCGATTCTGCTGCGGACCAAAAAAAGGGTCCCGTGCGAGTTTGCGGCGGGTGCGACACGAATTCAGCCATACTATCTGTATGGCTGAACTCGAATCGCACAGAGATCGGATGTGATTTGCACTGCAGTGCGGTGCGAATCACATTGGTTCTCATAAACCGCTGCAATGTGAACCCAGCCTTAGTGACACTGGCGACAGGGGGTGATCACGGGGTTAAACCTTTATTGGGGGGGTTAGGGGGGCACATTAGAACTAAAGGGGGCTAACCCTAACTGCCCTAACAGTTATTACAGTCACAAATGACACCAATGCAAAAAAAAAAAAGCAATTGGTGTCACTGTGACTGGGGGGGCAGGGGTAATTGGGGGGTGATCGGGGGGTAAAGGGGGGGTGTGAGTGTGCCTGGCATGTTCTACTGTGTAGTGTAGTGCTTGTGCAACTCACCGATGCTCTCTCCTCGGTGCCGGAACGAAAACTACCGACACGGAGGAGAGAATACATCACTTCCTCTCCTGTGTTTACATTACAGGAGAGGAAGTGATGTCACCGGACATTTTCATTCGCCGGGAGCGATCGCGAGGGGGTGGCCATGAATGAATGGCCGTCCCCTCGGGTGGGATCGCTCCCGAACGAATACCGACCGCCGCAGGCACCGGGCGGGGGCCCGATCGGGCCCCCGACCCGCGGGAGGCAAGGGACGTACATGTAAGCCCTTATGCCTGCCATTCTGCCGACGTACATCGGCGTGCGGCGGTCGGCAAGTGGTTAATCAGTAATTTTCATCCGAAAATACAATACATTACATCACTTCCAAATTTTTATTCTGTTGTACGGGAATTTTGAGAGTAACCTCTTCATTTCCGCATTTTCGATATGGAGACTAGTATGCAAAAAAAAAAAGGATGGTCATTCGTCCAATAATCTCATTGTGTTTACTAGGCTTAAAGTGTTACTAAACCCAGTAAAATCACTAAACAGTGAAATCAGTCTGTATATGCAGTAAAGCATGCTTGTTATACTCACTGTGGGACCTAAGGGGTCAATCCTCTGTATTGTGAAAAGGCTGTTTGATCATGTCTTCTCTTATCCTCTCCTTCTTCCACTGTCCCCAATCCATCTCTTGATAAAACAGAGCCTTTAGAGTCACTCTGCACATGCTTAGTTTGGTGTGTATTGTTTTCTTTTTTTCTTGGGATGGTGCATGTGATCGGTACAGGGCCAATCAGCACTGTCTAGACAGAGGGTCAGGGGTCCTGCAGCCTCATAGGACAGTCAGAGGAGAATGAAAACTCCTCCTACAAGCTTTAACCCAGACACCGATAGAAGTCAGAAGACTGCTATATACTGCTGATGAGAAAAGGTATTTAGCAGTTTGTAATTACTAAAATAATTGAATTTCCATGTTCTCTGTACTGTGGGAGACCAGATATAGTGAGTGCAGGGTCCTGGGTTTAGTTACACTTTAACTCCAGGTTTTAATCAATCTTAATTAGTTTGTTTGGACCAAGCTGGTCCAAACTATTTTTTTTACTAGTAGGTGTATCCAGTCTCAGTGCTGTATAAACTGAACATAGCCTCAGCTAAATGCAGTATACAATGCTATGTTCCAACAACAGGACAGAGACTTCCCGTCCATTTCTCAGAACAAAATCAAGTTGGGCTGAGAGCTGCTCAGCCATTTACAGGAAGCTTTGTATTTTTATGAATGAATACAAGGTTTCATCTGATTGGCTGAGATGGAGATCATGACATCATCATGACATCATCAGCTTGCCTCTCTATCTCAGGCATCCAGAGGAAGCTTTGTATTCATCAAAATACAGTAACAGTAACTCAAATAACCGCTCGTTACAATCAAGGTATGCAGAATACCATCTCTGAACGCACAACACATTGAAGCTTGAAGTGGATGGGCTACAGCAGCAGAAAACCACACCGGGTGCCACTCCTGTCAGCTAAGAACAGGAAACAGAAGATTGGAAAAACGTTGCCTGGTCTGATGAGTCTTGATTTCAGCTACGAAAGTCAGATGGTAGGGTCAGAATTTGGCGTAAACAACATAAAAGCATGGATCCATCCTGCCATGTATCAGTATTCAGGCTGGTGGTGGTGCTGTAATGGTGTGGGGGATATTTTTTGGCACACTTTGGCCCCCTTAGTACCAATTGAGCATCATTTAATTGCCACGGCATGGATGTGCAGCCAACAAATCTGCAGCAACCGCGTGATGCCATCATGTCACTATGGATCGAAATCTCTGAGGAATGTTTCCAACACCTTGTTGAATCTATGCCACGAAGAATGAAGGCAGTTCTGACGGCAAAAGGGGGTCCAACCCGGTACTAGCAAGGTGTACCTAATAAAGTGTCCGGACCTAGGACCAACTGAGGACCAACTGAGGCAGGAGCCAATTAACCTACCAGTATGGGAGTATGGGAAGAAACCAGAGGAAACACATGCAAGCTCAGGGAGAACATTCAAACTCTAAAGCCCCATACACACTATCAGTTTTTGTGCTGAGTTTTTCCTTCAGATTTACCAAAACCATATAATATGAGGTCAAACCTTAGGAGTTTCCAATTGTATGCAATCAGGCAGGCCCTTGCACTACATGGTTTTGGTAAATCTGAAGGAAAAACTCAGCAGGAAAACTGATAGTGTGTATGGGGCTTAAAGCGGACCTCCACCCTGAAGTGGAAGTTCCGTTCATCTGATCCCTCCCCCCTCCGGTGCCACAATTGGCACCTTTCAGGGGGGAGAGGGGTGCAGATACCTGGATAATCCAGGTACCTGCACCCACTTCTGGGACAAGCTAGCCACAGCTAGCCACAGATGCCCCCCCCCCCCCCATTGTGTTCTGGGAAACACACAGTTCCCAGGACACAGCGAGGACCAGTGGAGACACGCAGCGCGACTCGCGTATGCGCAGTAGGAAACCGGGCAGTGAAGCCGCAATGCTTCACTTCCCGATTCCCTGACACAGGATGGCGGCGGGGGCAGCAGAGAGACAAGTGATTGCTCGTTATCTGCCGCTGACATTGCTGGACCCTGGGACAGGCAAGTGTAAATGTATTAAAAGTCAGCAGCTGCAATATTTGTAGCTGCTGGCTTTTAATATTTTTTTTTTAAAGGTGCAGCTTCTAATTTTTTCCTGGCTGACAACTAAAAACCAATGGTGCAAGGCATGAGTGCTAACCACTAAGGCACTGTGCTGCTCAGGGCCATCTTAATGCATGGGCACCGCCCAGGGGCCCCAGGTATATGGGGACTCCATGATAATTGCATTACACCAGATTTGCCAACTGTCCCGGATTTGCCGGGACAGTCACGTTATTTTTGCTAAGTGATCCCAGAATGACCATGTCCCAGGCAGCATCCTGGAACCTGTACTGTGCTGTCCTGATGCCAGTATTGTGCCCTCATAACCCCCCCCCCCCCTCCTTTTATTGAAAGTACTAATAATAATATATGTTTAATTTTATCAGCTATTTATACTTTCATCCTTGAAAGTAGGTGTGCAAATTGGGGCAGGCTGGTAGGTGCCCCAATGCATTACTTTGCCTAAGGGCCCATGATGATATTTAGATAGCCCTGCTTTTCCCTGCCCCTTAAAGGTACAGAAAGATCCCTGGTGTGTCTGCACCAAACACAAAAAAAGCAACAATGGCAGCTACTCAGATCAGCTTAAAACAACCGATAAAAGAAAAAGAAAGGGGAAATGAATAGAGAGGACTGGAGGGTAACCAACCCCCGGGCTTTTCTTAACGGTACCAGATATATGCAGACAATGAATAAAATCAATAAAGTTTTATTAAATGTACAAAAAGCATTTCTCAAATGAGAAAGACAATTTTATCCATACATAAACAATGTGAGAAATATAAATATACAAATATACAAAAGTTGGTGCAGAATCCTACAAAACTCCACGAATTACCACATTTGTATATGATTTGGCCTGCATTGTTTCTTTCCTACATGTTTCGCTCTTCTGAGCTTCCTCAGGACAATTGCAGCATACAGTTATAGATAGAAAACTGAAAATATACAAAACGTAAACGTAAATAATGTGCATACACAGAACCCCTAGGGGACATACGAAATGTCCACATAGACAGCCTAACACAAAACATTAAATAAGTATGGTAAAAGATCCATTCAGATCGAACATTCGACCCAAAAGAAAAGTGAATCAATTACCTCTACAATGATGAAAAACAGGACATAATTATTGTAAACAATAAGATAACAAATTGATTAATTAATGGAAAAAGACATTCACTCCTATGAATGGCATCCAAATTTGTTAGATAGACTTAAATAATAACATAATTCTCCATTTTGGAGATTACAGATTGAGTTAAAGAACAAAAAAACAAAAAACAAACAACAAAAACATCTTACCCCATATGGTTTGTAAGTTTGTATATTGTGTATCGTTATTATAAATATTAATTGTTGCTTAAGAGCCGGTTCACACAGCGGGCGATGCGAGGCGACACGACTCGCCTCGCCTCGCTCTCGCAAGTCGCCCCCGTTCTGTACAATGGAACCGTTCTGAGAGGAGCGACTCGAGTCGCTCCGACTCAGAAAAAAGGTTCCTGTACTACTTTTGGGCGACCTCGGGGCGACTTGCATTGACTTCTATACAGAAGTCATCTGCAAGTTGCCGCTGAGGTTGCGGCAGGTCGCGGCGAGGCAAGTCGGAGTCGCCTCGCCTCGCCTGCAGTGTGAACCGGCCCTAAGCGAAAAAGAATCTTTTTTCCACCAAATAAGTGGAGTGTGATGAAAACAACGTTAGGATCCCCGATCTCTCCCATGAGTCTGCAGAGGCACGAGAAGAAATTATATAATATATCTAGGCTATTTGAGTTTTAAAAAAAATTCAAATGGCAAGCAAAAATTGATATTAAAAACATACCTGGCACAACCCAGGAAATAGCTGAATTAGAACCAGTTAAACATGTCCAATACCAGCACAATCCGTGTATTGTCAGATGAAAGTTAAACAAAATACGTTTTTAAGTACGAGATGTTCGTCTATATAGATCTAAAAAACAAAAATAGAAAATGGGGACAACATCCCGATCATTAATGTATATCTACCTCAGAGATATAGAAAAAATAGTTCCACAATTGGGCCCTGAGGAGCGTCCTCTGAGTCCCAACAAAACTTCCCAGTTCCTACCTGTTTTGTAAAATAATATGGCGATCAAGGTGGTTCGAATGCTCATCTATTGGGGAGCGTCCCCACGTGTCTTCTCCTGTCGCTTGCCCGATCGACACTGACGGGACCGACGTCTTATCTCGTGACTCCAGCCCGGCGGCGTCTGACGTCACCGCCGGGCTGCGGGCACACCTATAGAGAGGACTTCCTGGCTGCGCGTACACTTCATATTGCGCATGTGCGAAGGACGTAAACCACGTCCTTACAGCGCATCGGCCATTTTGGAATATGGCCAGAGTCAGGAAGTTTGCCAGTAGTTGCCTGTCTGAGTCCGCACTTGGACTAAGCATAACGCTTGTCAGGGGCAGGCGACCATGATAGAAATGGGCATTATGCCCTGGTCCTATTCTCAGACAGAACAAATTGCAGATATACGGGGTTGGGGATGGCTAAATGAAAAAAGAAGGCTACACATGGACAATATAGTACCCTGATGGCAGAGTTTCTTTCTTCTGGCCATGGGTCCAATAGTACTTGCCACCTCTGTTACTGAGCCAAATGTCCATGCAAAGCTTTAGAGCCGTGTACCATTTTCTGTGTTACGTGCTTCACCACAATGGCGGATCTCTTTCCTATATTTTAACTTTGCATGAAACTTTCTTCCTCTGCCTTTGGGCTGACCGCGAAGAGCTATTATGCTATTATGTAATTCATTCATTTGATTACTGAGTGTTCTTTTATGCATCTGGTTTCGCTCTGCTCTTCCTCTAGCAGACTTTGACAATATAGAATGTGATTTATGATGTAGTACTTTGGGATTCTGTTCAAGTTATGTATGCAATGTTCATCGGACAGGGGGGGACTGTGTAAAGTTTTACATAAACCAATTTAAATTCCAGTGTCCGAGAAGACAGCCTACGTGTCCTATATGTTGATTTATTTATTTTTTTACATAAAGTAAGAGCAAATTCATCATACTTAAAAAAAAAAAAATCTTTGCAAACAAGTTTGAACATTTTCAAAGACATTATTAGGTGACTAAGTAAGAGAGAGGGGCACTAGTACGGTAATGGGAAATAATGGAACAATCAAAAAGGGGGAAGCCAATGAAGAAACCCACCTGGGAACACAAGGACAAGTCTCCAGGATTCTTTGTAGGCCTTGTTTGTATTCTGAATCTGAAAAAAAAACAATAATTTCCCCTTGGGATTAGAAAAGTATTCTGAATCTGAATTATGTAGAACCCTCTGACCCCAGAGGCACATTAGGAACCCACAGAGACAGGGGTCCTAGTTGAGTCCACAGCTAAAGGTGAGGGATGTAACACATTGATCAAAGGGGGATAGGGTTCAAGGCATCCACTACCTAGAACAGTGATGGCAAACCTTGGCACCCCAGATGTTTTGGAACTACATTTCCCATGATGCTCATTGCACTCTGCAGTGTTGTTGAGCATCATGGGAAATGTAGTTCCAAAACATCTGGGGTGCCAAGGTTCGCCATCACTGACCTAGAACATTAAGTAAGAGAGAGGGAAACTAGTAGAGCGATGGGAAATAATGGAGCAACAAGAAAGGGAAAGCCAATGAACAGACCCACACGGGGACACAAGGACATGTCTCCAGGCAGGGCCGTCTTTAAGGCAGGGCAAAAGGGGCAGCTGCCCTGGGCCCTGTCATTGTTGTGGGGCCCAAAACAGCTGTGTCATACTTGCCAACTATCCAGGTTTAAATTCCCTTGTCCCTTGAAGTTTTATTCCTGTGTTGTGTCCCAATATCTCAGTGTGAAGTGCTGGTACTAATTCTGCCCAGCTCTGCCCTATTGTTGTGTGCAGATGACTCACCTGCAGATCCTATGTTTACATGTAAATAAGAAGTTGTTCACCTGTCACTTTTATAAATAAATTTGGATACTTTTTGCAGTAATTGGTCAAAAGGAAAAAAGGTTTATGGTATCAGATACCTAAAGTGCTAAATAAGAGAAGGGGGAACTAATAGAGTAATGCTAAATAATGAAATATAAAGATGGGGAGATGGAAGCCAATGAAAAGACCCAGATGAGGGCAAAAGGACAAGTCTCTCAGGGTTCTTTGAGGGCCTCATGAAGAACCTTCCTGACCCCAGAGGCACATTGGCAGGCAGGGCAGGCTAACACTTCACCCCAGGGCTGAAATTTATTTGGCAGTAATTGACCAAAAGGAAAGAGATTTTAGGGCATCAAATACCACAAGCACAGTTCTGGACAGACTCTAGTCTCCACGTCTGTCTTACAGATTCAGAGCATTAAACACGAGACTGGCATCTCAGTACATTGGATGATAAGTAAAGGGCTCTATTCAGTTACGAGTCCTCTGTGTAGGGATGAGCCGAACACCCCCCGGTTCGGTTCGCACCAGAACTTGCGAACGACCCCCGCGTTCGGTACGAACGTTAGAACCCCATTGAAGTCTATGGGACTCGAACGTTCGAATTGGAAAGTGCTAATTTTAACGGCTAATATGCAAGATACTGTCCTAAAAAGGGTTTGGCAACCTGCCTCCTGCCTCAGGGGACATGGGTCACTGCAAAAAAAAGTTTTAAAAACTACCGTTTTGGTGGGAGCACTGATTTTAATGACGATTAAAGTGAAAAAAAAAAGTGAAATATTCCTTTAAATATGGTGCCTGGTGGGTGTCTGTAGTATGCCTGTGAAGTGCCACGTGTTTACCGTGTTTAGAACAGTCCCTGCACAAAATGACATTAAGCGGAAATAACACCATTTAAAACTGCTTGCGGTTTTAATGTTATATCTGGTTCCTGCAATATGGTTGAAAATCATTCAGAAAAATGGCATGGGTAGCCCTCCCTGCCCATTACCAGCCTATTTGGGTCTTGTACGCATATTAAGGGGAACCCTGTACCCATATTAAAAAAAGGAAATGCGTGTGGCCCCCAGGCCCTATATACTCAGAACAGAAGTATACAGGCGGTGCAAACAAGACAGGGACTGTGTAGGTTTGTTGTGTTAAGTTGAATCTGTTTGTAATTTTCAACTGGTACATTTTTAAAGTGTAGCTCCAGTCAAAAAAAATATTTTTAAGCTTTTTGGAAAACATAGGGAAGGGTTATCACCCCTGTATAATTTGTTTTGTCGTCCATCTTTTTTCATCTCACTTGCTGTTGTCTCCTTCCGTTTGCAAGTAGGAGATGTTTGTAAATTGGATGTTTGAAAGTAGGGGCCTGCCCTATATGCTCTGCAGAAATGGCGGAACAAGGTGTTGGTTTTGCAACAACATTGTAAGCCCTCAAAGTGACTCTTGGTGGGCGCTGGAGCGCCCTGCTGTGAACGATTATATCAAGAATTGTAATTACATGCCATTGTTGAACAGTGGTAGAAAAATTGACCTTTGGTGGTTGTGGTGCTGGTGCCACAACACTATAAGTCCTCACAGTTACTCTGGGTGGGCACAGGAAGGGGCCCTCCTGTGAAATATTATATCAAGAATTGTAATTACATGTCCCTGTTAAACAGAGGCAGAAAAATTGGGCCTTAGGCACTGGTGCCATCCCACTGCAACCTCTGCCATACACTCTAGTTTTATTGCAGGAATTAGCCCTGCTGCAAAGCATTGCATCAAAAATTGTACTTAAACGCCCCTGTTAAACAGGGGCAGAAAAATTGGGCCTTAGGCACTGGTGCCATCCCACTGCAACCTCTGCCATATACTCTAGTTTTATTGCAGGAATTAGCCCTGCTGCAAAGCATTGCATCAAAAATTGTACTTAAACGCCCCTGTTAAACAGGGGCAGAAAAATTGGGCCTTAGGCACTGGTGCCATCACACTGCAACCTCTGCCATATACTCTAGTTTTATTGCAGGAATTAGCCCTGCTGCAAAACATTGCATCAAAAATTGTACTTAAACGCCCCTGTTAAACAGGGGCAGAAAAATTGGGCTGCTGGCATCACCCAGAACCAAAAATGTTCTTCCAACATATCAGCGGAGGAGGAAGAGGATAGACAATCAACATAACAGGACAGTCACTCAGCATCAGCATAGGCAGTCTTGAAGGGATGTGGTATTTCGGTTACATCAGCTTCAGGTGCTTGGTAGCTGTGGGTGATCCAAGACTGATTCATCTTGATGAAGGTCAGTCGATCAACTGATTCGGTGGACAGGCGCACCCTGTGATCGGTAACAAAGCCACCAGCAGCACTGAAGGTGCGTTCCGAAAGAACGCTGGATGCAGGACAGGCCAGTAGCTCAATTGCATACTGTGCAAGCTCTGGCCAGTGATCCATCCTCAAGACCCAGTAAGCCAGAGGATTTTCAGTGGGAAAGGTGTCCAAGTCTGACCTTGCCCCTAGGTATTCCTGCACCATGTAAATTAGACGCTGGCGATGGGTGCTGGAACCAATCATACCTTGGGGCTGCGGACTAAAAAATTGTCTGAAAGCATCAGTCAGACGGCCACCTTCTCCACCGCTCCTTCTGACTGATGCCTCAGCAACACGTTGTCCAGGACCAGGAGTTTGTGACCTCCCAGTCTCTGGGAACGCGTTGCACAGAGCTTTCTGCAAGGCCTCTCGGAGATGTCTCATCCTCTGCTCCCTCTGCGATGGCAAGATAAGGTCGGCAACCTTACCCTTGTACCGTGGATCAAGGAGAGTGGCCAGCCAGTAATGGTCCCTCTCCTTGATCCGAAGAATACGAGGATCCTTCCGCAGGCTTTGCAGGATCAGGGAGGCCATGCAGCGTAGGTTAGCTGAGGCATTCGGTCCGGAGTCCTCTGGGTCACTAAGGACAACATGATCCACAGCTACCTCCTCCCAGCCACGTACAAGTCCACGTGTTTCTTGGGACTGTAAATCATCCCTATAAGACTGCTGCTGCTGATGCTGAGTGCCAGCCTCCACCTCCATGCTGACACAATCATCCTCCTCCTCCTCTTCCTCCTCCTCACCCTCTTCCTGTGTGATGGGTGGCACAGCAGGAACACTGTCTGGATAAAGGGGGCCTTGAGAGGCAAGGAAGTCCTCCTCTTCCTGCCTCTGTTCTGCCTCAAGTGCCCTGTCCATTATTCCACGCAGCGTATGCTCCAAGAGGTGGACAAGAGGTATAGTGTCACTGATGCATGCACTGTCACTGCTCACCATCCTTGTGGCCTCCTCAAACGGTGACAGGACAGTGCATGCATCCCTGATCATGCCCCACTGGCGTGGTGAGAAAAAACCAAGCTCCCCTGACCCTGTCCTGGTGCCGTAGTCGCACAGGTACTCATTGATGGCCCTCTGCTGCGTGTGCAGCCGCTGCAGCATGGCCAATGTTGAGTTCCATCTGGTGGGCATGTCACATATAAGGCGGTTCTTGGGCAGGTTCAACTCCTTTTGGAGCTCAGCCAGCCGAGCACAGGCATTAAATGATCGGCGGAAATGCACACAGACTCTCCTGGCCTGTTTCAGGACATCCTGTAAGCCGGGGTACCTGCCCAAGAACCGCTGCACCACCAGGTTAAGGACGTGAGCTACACAGGGCACATGGGTCAGTTGTCCCTGTCGGAGGGCGGAGAGGAGGTTGGTGCCATTGTCGCAAACCACCATTCCTGGCTTAAGCTGGCGTGGCGTCAACCACCTCTCGGCCTGCCCCTGCAGAGCTGACAAAACATCCGCCCCAGTGTGGCTCCTGTCCCCCAAACAAACCAGCGCAAGCACGGCATGGCATCGTTTTGCCTGCGTACTTGCTTAGCCCCTGGAACGCCTACGGAGCACCGCTGGTTCTGAGGACAGAGCACTGGAAGAGGCCATGGAGGAAGAAGAAGAGGAGGGGGTGGAGGAGAGAGGTGTGTCACAACCAATAGTAGCATTTTGGAGGCGTGGTGGCGGAACAACCTCCAACACTACTGCACCTTGTCCTGCATCCTTCCCAGCAGCCAGGAGAGTGACCCAATGGGCCGTGAAAGACAGGTAACGTCCCTGTCCATGCCTGCTGGACCATGAGTCAGCGGTAATATGCACCTTACCGCTGACCGCCCTGTCCAGCGAGGCAAGGACATTGCCTTCCACATGCCGGTAGAGAGCCGGAATCGCCTTCCGTGAGAAAAAGTGGCGTTTGGGGACCTGCCACTGAGGAACCGCACATTGTACAAACTCACGGAAGGGGGCCGAGTCTACCAACTGAAAAGGCAGCAGTTGAAGTGCTAGCAATTTAGCCAAGCTAGCATTCAACCGCTGGGCATGTGGATGGCTGGGAGTAAATTTCTTCCGCCGGTCCAGCAGCTGGGGCAGGGACATTTGTCTGCTATAATCGGACGTGGATGTACCACTAGCAGAGTTCCCGGAAGCACTTGGCTGTGACACACCTAATTCTACACCTTCATTCCTCTCAGAGCAGGTTTCAGAGAGGACTGAAGGTCTAGTGGGGTTGGAGATGCCAGCTGATGAGGAGCAAGGAGAGGTCCGCTTTGTTCTTTGGTGTGGGTCTTTGAGGTATGCTTGCCAACGAGCTGCATGGCAGGTCAACATATGTCTGGTCAAGCATGTGGTGCCCAAGCGGCTGATGTTTTGGCCACGTGAGATACGCTTGAGACATATGTTGCAAATAGCAGCGGTGCGATCTGATGCACTCGTCTCAAAAAAGGCCCACACCAAAGAACTTTTAGAATAACGCGCAGAGGAAGCGCTCTGCGCAGAGGAAGCGCTCTGCGCAGGCGGAGCTCTGCGGTGTGATTCAGTCGGTGTGCTGCCCCTAAGCTGGCCCCCGGAAGGCATTTTGCCTCGTTGGACATGTGCCTCCTCCTCCTCCTCCTCCCTCCTTCCAGGCACCCACGTGGAGTCAGTGCCCTCATCATCCCCTCCCTCTTCATCGCTGTAGCAAACCTGGCAGTATGCTGCAGCTTGTGGAACATGACTGCCAGATTGCTGTCCTTCTTGAGCATCCCCTCTCTCTGTGCTCACGCTACTGCCTTCCTCTAGCTGAGTGTCATCATCAGAGCCCACCAAACACTGGGCATCCTCCTGGAGCATGTACCCAACACTGTGCTCAAAGAGTTCAGGAGACTCCTCAGGAGGACGTGGTGGGTCTAGGGAAGGAGTCACTGATGATGACATTGAGAGGAGGGACGACGATGTGTTGGCAGCTGCTTTTCTACTACCCTGAGACTGGGTGAGAGAGGATGAGGAGGATGAAGAGGGCTTGGTCATCCACTCTACCAAGTCGTTGGCATGTTGCGGTTCAACATGTCCAGCTGCAGAAAAGAAGGACAAGCATGTCCCATGGCCACGTGCTGATGACAATGCACCGCGTCCACGACCAGCACTGTTGTCTCTAGACACAGAGCC
Organism: Lithobates pipiens; assembly: GCF_037356315.1. NCBI lineage: Eukaryota > Metazoa > Chordata > Amphibia > Anura > Ranidae > Lithobates > Lithobates pipiens. The sequence goes on along the minus strand of NW_027507718.1, from coordinate 491,149,677 downwards.
TGCTTGCCCTCTTTTATCGGCTCGCGCCTGTCTGCCTCTCCTTGCTGGCCTTCCAGACATGGTAATGGCCTGAAGGGAGTTGGGTAAAACAGTAGTTGGGTAGTTTATATTGTGCTGGAGGCACACAACACCCACTAACTCCTGCAGATGCCTTTTTTATAGAACAGCAGAGTTAAAGGGGTATATACAGATGTATACTGTGCTGTGCTGGAAGCACACACAACTTCCAATAACTCCAGCAGATGTCAATCGGGCCCAAATAGAGAACAGCTATGTAGGTGGATAATAGCGGTATGTACTGGGTACAGAGCAGGCACACAGCACGCACTATCTCCTGAGTGACACTACTGACTGCAAGCTCTATTGTTAAAGATGGACCACTAGCTATATAGGTGAGGTGAATATCACGGTGTATACTGCGGTCAGGGCACGCAGACAATAACCAGAAAACAGCAGAGTTAAAGGGGTATATACAGATGTATACTGTGCTGTGCTGGAGGCACACACAACTTCCAATAACTCCCGCAGATGCCAATCGGGCCCAAATAGAGAACAGCTATGTAGGTGGATAATAGCGGTATGTACTGGGTACAGAGCAGGCACACAGCACGCACTATCTCCTGAGTGACACTACTGACTGCAAGCTCTATTGTTAAAGATGGACCACTAGCTATATAGGTGAGGTGAATATCACGGTGTATACTGCGGTCAGGGCACGCAGACAATAACCAGAAAACAGCAGAGTTAAAGGGGTATATACAGATGTATACTGTGCTGTGCTGGAGGCACACACAACTTCCAATAACTCCAGCAAATGACAATCGGGCTCAAATAGAGAACAGCTATGTAGGTGTATATAGTGGTATGTACTGGGTACAGAGCACGCAGACAGCACGCACTAACACTACTGACTGCAAGCTCTATTATTAAAGCTAGATCACTAGCTATATAGGTGAGGTGAATATAGTGGTGTATACTGCGGTCAGGGCACAGACAGTAACCACTACACAAGAGCAAAATAGTAAATCAGCCAAAAACGATTGGTGTGTAACTGTGTTGAAGGTACACAGAACACCCACTGCTTCAGATGCTAACAAACACTACACGAGGCCGCCTGAAAGGCAGCTTTATATAGTGTGGGGCGTGCACTACACAGCCTGAGCTATGATTGGCCACAGGCAGGATGCCTGTGGCCAACCATTGCTCTCCTCGATACTGGCGCTGCGATTGGCCAAGCATGCGGGGTCACAGTGCATGCTTGGCCAATCGTGAGACAGCAATGCATTGCGCCATCGCAATGCATTGTGGGCCACACGAATTTTGCCGCGAACGGCCCAAACGTTCGGAATTCGGCGAACGCACGAACGACCGATGTTCGAGTCGAACATGCGTTCGACTCGAACACGAAGCTCATCCCTACCTCTGTGAGGCCCCGGCTGCTCACAACTAATCAGGTCACCTTATCCAGTAGAGAGTCTTCCCCTTGGTACTCCAGTTGAGTATAGCTTCTATTATTCTAGACAAAACAAGTCCAGACCATGGCCCAGGCCTGACCTTCAAATACGTGTAGATCATCCTCAGGCAGAAGGCCAAAGAAGTTAACAACACCGAAAGCACTTCTGCAGCAGGACTAAGCCTTGGGGAGAAAGACTCTCTCCTCAAGGTTAACCCAAATATCTACATCTTTCCCCAGCATGCACCACTAGTAACAAAATTCCTAGCACTTGGCTAAAGAGAACCACAAATATTCATCCTACTCCAGCCCTATTGCCTCTCTTCACTTTATTACCAGAAGCACATTTGTTCCTTGCAAATGGGGCAAACATCAGTACTTATTAGGCTATTTCCTGTGCTGTTCAAATGCTTTCAATTGGTTTAAAACTGCAGGTACATCATTTGACCACTAGATGGCGGTAAGTATCATAAGAAATCTTCCCAAAGTAGGTTTCAGATAGATAGGCATAGACTAGAAAAATGGAAATACAATGTGGAAATGAATATATGATTTTACATTTTGACCATAGATACACTGAAATATTTACTGCTATGTTTTGGTACCGTACCTGCACGGCTGGTTGAGTTAAAGTATTATTAAAAATACTATTCTGGGACATCTTTGAGCAAACGCCTCTACAAAACACATCAGTTATTTAGAAGCACTTGGATCACAGATTTTATTATACAAAATCATTCTTCACATCGATAAAAATGTGCTTTGCCAATTGTGCCAACCTTTTTATAAATGTAAAATTTTAAATTGAAGCTCCATTATTATGTGTAATGATCTTTCACTTTATTCTAAAGACTTTGACTTTTAGAAAGTGCAACGGACCAGAAAATAGTTCATTCAGTTGTGTTTATTTCACATAATGTAAGACAGAGTGAATTTAGTTGTTAAAGAGAGTCGTCTGCTTTGCAAGGCCTGGTGAGACCCTCCAGACCCAGCCACCCATTAAACAATTGCATGGTCAGTCCAGCATTGCAGTCTGAATTCCTCTGCCCACCACGAGCCTGCAATTCTCAAGAGGAAACGAACATTGACTCCATTCACAAATGAGTGTATAGTCCATCCATCCCTCCATTAGTTCTTTCCATTTCCTTTCTTTGCCTACCCTCCCCTCTTCTTTCCTCTTCTATTCTCTCCTTCCCTTTTCTTTTTCCTCCTTTTCACTCTCTTCTCTTCTCTTCTCTCCTCTCCTCTTCTATTCTCTCCTTCCCTTTTCTTTTTCCTCCTTTTCCCTCTCTTCTCTTCTCTTCTCTCCTCCCCTCTCCTCTTCTATTCTCTCCTTCCCTTTTCTTTTTCCTCCTCTCCTCTCCTCTCCTCTTCTATTCTCTCCTTCCCTTTTCTTTTTCCTCCTTTTCCCTCTCTTCTCTTCTCTCCTCTCCTCTTCTATTCTCTCGTTCCCTTTTCTTTTTCCTCCTTTTCCCTCTCTTCTCTTCTCTCCTCCCCTCTCCTCTTCTATTCTCTTCTTCCCTTTTCTTTTTCCTCCTCTCCTCTCCTCTTCTATTCTCTCCTTCCCTTTTCTGTTTCCTCCTCTCCTCTCCTCTTCTCTCCTTCCCTTTTCTTTTTCCTCCTCTCCTCTCCTCTCCTCTTCTATTCTCTCGTTCCCTTTTCTTTTTCCTCCTCTCCTCTCCTATCCTCTCCTCTTCTATTCTCTCCTTCCCTTTTCTTTTTCTTCCTCTCCTCTCCTCTTCTATTCTCTCCTTCCCATTTCTTTTTCATCCTCTCATCTCCTCTCCTCTCTTCTCCTCTTCTCTCCTTCCCTTTTCTTTTTCCTCCTTTCCTCTCCTCTCCTCTTCTATTCTCTCCTTCCCTTTTCTTTTTCCTCCTCTTCTCTTCTTTTTTTTTGTTGTCCAAAGCATTTTTTGTGAAACGGCACTGCATCCTTTTTAGCTGACAATTGCGCGGTCTATTGATGCTGTACTCAACCTACATTTTTGCCACAAATAGAGCTTTCTTTTGGTGGTATTTGATCACCTCTGCGATTTTTATTTTTTGCGCTATAAACAAAATAAGACCATCAATTTTGAAAAAAAGCAATATTTTTTACTTGTTATAATAAATATCCCCCAAAAATCTATAAAAAAAAAAAATCGTAATTCTTGCACAGTTTAGGCCGATATGTATTCTTCTACATATTTTTGGTAAAAATAAAAACTCACAATAAGCATTTATTGATTGTTTTGCACAAAAGCTATAGCGTCTACATGATAAGGGATAGATTTATGGCATTTTTCTGATTTTTTTTTACTAGTAATGGCGACGATCTGCGATTTTTAGATTTCAATAGATTTTTATTTCATTTTCTTCAGAGGGGGTCAGACTGTGGCCAATAGGAGTAGAAAATGTCCCAGTGTCCATGGAAGTAAACTATTCTCCATCATTGGTATCAGTGTGAGGAATAATGCCCCATTATTGGTGTCAGTTGGTGGAATAGTGCCCTATAGTTGGTATCAGTGACAGGAATTATGCCCTGTTGTTGGTGTCAGTAAGAGGAATAGTGGCTTATTTCTTTTTTCAATGGGAGGAATAGTGCCCAATAATTCGTGTCAGTGGGAGGAATAGTGCCCCATCATTGATGTCAGTGGGAGGAATAATGCCCCATCATTGGTGTCAGTGGGAGGAATAGTGCTCCATCTTTGGTGTAAGTGGGAGGAATAGTGCCCCATCATTGGTGTCAGTGGGAGGAATAGTGTCCCATCATTGGTGTTAGTGGGAGGAATAGTGCCCCATCATTGGTGTCAATGGAAGGAATAATGCCCCATCATTGGTGTCAGTGGGAGGAATAGTGACCCATCATTGGTGTCAGTGGGAGGAATAGTGACCCATCATTGGTGTCAGTGGGAGGAATAGTGACCCATCATTGGTGTCAGTGGGAGGAATAGTGCCCCATCATTGGTGTCATTGGGAGGAATAGTGCCCCATCATTGGTGTCAGTGAGAGGAATAGTGCCCCATCATTGGTGTCAGTTGAATGAATAGCGCTCCATCATTTGTGTCAGTGGAATGAATAGCGCCTCATCATTTGTGTCAGTGGGAGGAATAGTGCCCTATTGTTGATATCAGTGTCAGGAGTTATGCCCCATTGTTGGTGTCAGTGGGAGGAATGGTGCCCTATCATTGGTGTCAGTGGGAGGAATGGTGCCCTATTGTTGGTATCAGTGTCATGAGTTATGCCCCATTGTTGGTGTCAGTGGGAGGAATGGTGCCCCAAGGGGCAAATAAAGACAAGGCCACATCCAGCCCCCGGGCCGCAGTTTTGAGACCACTGATTTTATGGACAGTAGTTCTCTAAATGATGGAGGCTCAGGGTGCTCTATCTAGGAGAACGCACTCCTCCAAACTAACACTCACCCATGGTAATTGCAAAACCCCTCCCAAGAGCCGGCCCACTGCTTGTGTCATGGCTGGGGGGGGTCTTGTGAGGACCACTGAGAATGGGCGCTGGGATGTTTTCAGGAATCTATGTACAGCACCCTGCCAGCCCCCACCATCCATGATCTGCCTACATTGAATAGAAAAGCACAGAGACCTAGTGATGATGTCACTTGGTCTAAAAAAACAACAATATATAATGACAATGGAAAGATTCTATTTAAAAAGTGTCATTAGAATGTAGATGGGGAAAGGAAGAAATAGGGAATATAGAGGAAGCGTCATCTTCCATGATCTCCTCTTACCCCCTTCTTACCCCCTTCTGTGTCTTTGGGACAAGGGGGAAGATAAATGCACTAATGGGAAACAGACAGTAAATGCTCCATATTACATAAATCTTTCCTTTTTGACTTCAGGTTGGCTTAATTCAAAGCGGATGTGTTGGTTTGAATGACATGGATCCCCCTTGTTTTCTTCTACCCTTCAGGCACCCCGGGGTGGAGATATCACATCCTTTCCACTCATTGCAGATACAAAGATCTTGGCTTCTTCTCTACAAAGTCACAACTTGTAGAAGTTTATATATCCTTCCTTTCTTTGGCTCTGGCTCAACTGAGATCTATTCAGTGACAAGATTGAGAAGTTGCAACAACAGTGTTATGCCCTGTACACACGGTCGGACTTTCCAACGGAAAATGTGCGATCGGATTGCGTTGTCTGAAAATCCGATCGTGTGTGGGCTCCATCTGACTTTTTCCGTCGGAATTTCCAACACAAAGTTTGAGAGCCGGATCTAAAGTTTTCCAACAACAAAATCTGATTGTTTTAATTCCGACAGACAAAGTGCCACGCATGCTCAGAATAAATTACAAGACAAAAGCTGTTGGCTACTGGCCTCTTTATAGTCCCGTCGTACGTGTTCTACGACACCGCGTTCTGAACGATCGGATTTTCTGACAACTTTGTGCGTCCGTGTGTATGCAAGACAAGTTTGGGCTAAAATCCGTCGGAAAAAATCCCATGGATTTTGTCATCGGAATGTCTGATCGTGTGTACAGGGCATTATTTGTTACAAATCCATCAATAACAGCGAGATCAAACGAGATGTGATGTGCACTTGGGTCATGATAATCATTGGCCTTTATTTGTCACCAATGAGGGAGCTGATTGTCTGTTCTTTTTGATGCATCACAAATAAAGGTCAACAATAACTCATTATCTCTTACGCCCCGTACACACGAGCGGGTTTTCCATCGGAAAAAACTTGGATGGTTTTTCCAACGGAATTCCACTCAAGCTTGCCTTGCATGCACACGGTCACACAAAAGTTCTATGTACTTTCGACCGGCAAGAACGCCGTAACATACAACAAAAATACAACTACTACGAGCCGAGAAAATGACGTTCAATGCTTCCGAGCATGCGTCAAATTGTTTCCAAGCATGCGTAGGAATTTTGCGCATCGGAATTGCTACAGACGATCGGAAATTTCCGATCTGAACTTTTTCCGACCAAAAAAATTGAGAACCTGCTCTCAATCTTTTGCTGGTGGGAATTCGGTCAGCAAAAGTCCGATGGAGCATACACACGGTCACATTTTCCAACTAAAAGCTCTCATTGGTCTTTTGCTGGAGAAATTTCCAATCATGCGTACGCGGCATTAGTGTTACTAAAATTTTGGGCTTTGGAATTAAAATAAAATATAGCGATGCCATGGCTGTCTTACATATATCAGAAGGTGCTTCAGTGAGATCATTACCAAGCAGTGAAGGAAGGGCTAGGTATGAACAAAATTGAGATAGTCTTTATTTCCTGAAAATATAAAAAAAAAAAAGTGTAAAAAATCATATTTTAGGCTCTAAAGAGGAAATAAATCCTGATGGGTATTACTTCCTCTTTATTCTCCTGCACAATAAAAGCATAATGGGCTAGTATGCATCGCATAGCCCATTATGTGGCACTTACCTGCAAACAAAGCCCCCAATGTCCACAATGTCCCCGCTGGTGGAAGCATCCATCTTCACCCCTCTTTTTCCAGCTCTGTGATTGGCCAGAGTCGCGTGACGTCACTCCCAGAGCCACCAGTCACAGCACGCGCTGGGAAAGAAACGGCACTGAGGGCCGTTTCTTCACTGCGCATGTGCCGATGACATTGTCGGCGCACTACAAGGTAAATATTTCATAAACGGCGCACATTTAGGAGATATCTTCAGTGCATATAGGTAAGCCTTATTATAGGCTTACCTATATGTAAAAATGTCTCCGGGGGCGGGGCATAGGCATGGGCAGGGGGTGTGCCAGGTGTGCCCGGGCACACCCTAATCACTAAGTGAGGTGACGATTCCTCCTACTGTCTGGGCTTCCCCCTGTGTTGGTTCCTTAGCCCCACAGTGCTGCTGGCTTCCCTCCTCTCCTCTCCCTCCGGCTGCTGCGGGAGATGTTTCAGGAGAGAGAGCAGGGAAAGGGGCTAGTGAATATGTAATTTTTCCTTTTCTAAATGAACACAGTGCTCACTGTGTCCATTAATACCGGAAGAATAGTAAACTGTGTTTACTATGCTTCAGTTTGTGAATGAACAGAAAGCCACACAGAGCACTTCTCATTCATTCACTGCCCAGTGTGGCTGAGGCTGCGGAGAAAGACGTGTGTGTTTTAAGTTTTGGGGTGCACACCCTAATGTAATGCCAGGGGGGGGTGCACACCTATGCCAGGGGGGGGGGGGTTTGGTTTACAACCACTTTAACCACTTGCTGACCAGATCACGTATATTTACTGCTGAACCGGGGTGCTTTTTTTTTTCTCCAGTTTAGAAAAATTCTGAATTGGTTTAAGAATCTAATGGCTTTTTACACAGGATAGGACATTCCGACCACAAAATCCATCTGATTTTTTCCGACGGATTTTGTCCAAAACTAGCTTTGCCTACACACGGTCAGACAAAGCTGTCGGAAAATCCGATCGCTCGGAAAGTGATTACGTTTGTTCGTTACGACGGGACTACATTGAGGCTAATAGCCAATAGCTTCGGTCTCGTAATTTGATCTGCGCATGCGTGGCACTTTGTCCGATCGGAATTCTCTACAAACGATCGGAAAAAGTCTGATAGGATTTTTTTGCCGGAAAATCCGCACAATCGCATTTTCCAACAATATAATCCGATCTGACCTTTTCCGTCGGAATTTCCGGCCGTGTGTACAAGGCATTAGATTGAGCTGATTGGCTCGGGAATTCTAAGTGGCTCGTTATTAATGCAGTATAATGTGAAATATGAAGATAGACTGTCTCCATACAGTGCAGATGTAGTAGTCACTAAATCAGGATGGGGAGAGGTTGGGGGGTCACCGTGTGCACAGGCTGGTAGTAAGGTTCTCATTTTAAGCATCTGATCTGTTCTGCTGCTTTCAATTTACATCCTTCACTACAAAGAGACCCCGTCGGCTCCATCACCTATCATCTCCCAGAACCACTACTTTCATGTCATGACCTCCGCAATGCCTTGGCCTCTACGTCCAATCTTCTGCCTTAGAGAACACTCAACTACATCAACACACTGATACATGCAAGGAATATGCAAACTGTATACTGTATGTTAGTGGCGGCCCGCCCATAGGGGGCGCAAGGACGCCACACACTCCCCCAACCCCCGCCCTCCCAGCCACCAAAGCTACTCATCATTAAAATAAAAAAATAAAAAAATACTGGCCCTTTAAAGTGGGAGCAAATCCGCTGACTTTTTTTTTTTTTTTCTACACCTGTAAGTGAAAAGGTATAATGAGCTAGTATGCACAGTATACTAGCTCATTATGAAATACTTACCTTACAACGAGGCGCCGGCATCTCACTCAGTCCACGCCGAGGGAGCTGACATGTTCCCTCAGCGTGTCTTCCAGGTATCATGGTGAGTGGCCGGAGCCCCGAAGTCGTCATGTGCGGGAGTTTTCTTCCCGGCAGGGTCCGGCGTCTGCCGGACTTTCAACTAAGAATACCCGGAGCGCATTCGCCGCTGAAGTCAGTGGCTCATTGCGAGGGGAATATCTCCTACACCATACAGGTTTAGGAGATATTGTTTTTACCTACAGGTAATCCTTATTATAGGCTCACCTGTAGGTCAAAGTTACAAATATGACTATACAATCGCTATAAGTGTGTGTACAAGTCTGATTGCAAACAAGAAGCTCTATTGGCTTCTTTTAGAAAGTTCTCGGGGAGCAGAGCTCTGCGCTCAGAACACTCCAACTATAGTATTGTTCCCTGCTGTGGTTAGTGATTGGCGGGTGCCGTGCCTTCACTTCTCTGACTCGTCTGAAGGTGGATGACAGGCGACTTGCTGTGCAGGCTGTGAGTACAAGGGGGGGGGGGGACATCTGATGTAAAGGAGGACTCTGATGGGGAAATCTGATGTAAAGGGGGACTCTGATGGGGACATCTGCTATAAAGGGGGACTCTGATGGGGACATCTGATGTAAAAGGGGACTCTGATGGGGATATCTGATGTAAAGGAGGACTCTGATGGGGACATCTGATGTAAAGGGGGACTCTGATTGGGACATCTGATGTAAAGGGGGACTCTGATGGGGACATCTGATGTAAAGGAGGACTCTGATGGGGACATCTGATCTAAAGGGGGACTCTGATGGGGACATCTGATGTAAAGGGGGACTCTGATTGGGATATCTGATGTAAAGGAGGACTCTGATGGGGACATCTGATGTAAAGGGGGACTCTGATTGGGACATCTGATGTAAAGGGGGACTCTGATGGGGACATCTGATGTAAAGGGGGACTCTGATGGGGACATCTGATGTAAAGGGGGACTCTGATGGGGACATCTGATGTAAAGGGGGACTCTGATGGGGACATCTGATGTAAAGGGGGACTCTGATGGGGACATCTGATGTGAAGGGGACTCCGATGGGGACACCTGATGTAAAGGGAGATGCAGATGGGGACACCTGTTATAAAGGAGGACTCTGATCGGTACACCTGCTGTAATGGGAGACTGTGACATCTGATGTAATAGGGGGCTCTGAGGACAGTGAATTTATTTTATTTTACTTAAAACGTGGATGTGATTGGCCTACTGTGATGGGCACAGTAGGCCTCACTGTGCTGCAATTGATGGGCACAGTGAGGCTGCAATTGATTAGTACAGTGAGGCTGCATATTATGGGCACAGTGAGGCTGCTTATTATGGGTGCAGTGAGGCTGCATTTGATAGGCACAGTTTTTAATTTTTCAGTTTGTTCGCACACCAGCTGCCACTGCTGTATGTGTAGGGAGGTTTTATGTTCATTTCTATAGACATACATAGATAGATAGACTATATTGTCAAAAGTATTGGACACCTGCCTTTACACGCACATTAACTTTAATAGCATCTCAGTCTTAGTCCCTGTTGTTCAATATTGAGTTGGACCACCCTTTGCAGCTATAACAGCTTCAACTCTTCTGGGAAGACTGTCCCCAAGGTTTAGGAGTGTGTCTATGGGAATGTTTGACCATTCTTCCAGAAGTGCATTTGTGAGGTCAGGCACTGATGTTGAACAAGAAGGCCTGGCTCGCAGTCTCCACTCAAATTCATCCCAAAGGTGTTCTATCGGGTTGAGGTCAGAACTCTGAACAGTCAAGTTCCTCCACCCCAAACTCACTCATCCATGTCTTTATAGACCTTGCTTTGTGCACTGGTCCAAATCATTTGGTGGAGGGGGGATTATGGTGTGGGGTTGTTTTTCAGGGCTTGGCCCCTTAGGGTCAGTGGAAGGAATAGTGCCTCATCGTTGATGTCAGTGGGAGGAATTATGACCCATCATTGGTGTCATTTGGAGGAATAGTGCCCCATCATTGGGGTCAGTGAAAGGAATAGTGCCTCATCATTGGGGTCAGTGGAAGGAATAGTGCCTCATCATTGATGTCAGTGGGAAAAATAGTGCCTCGTGATTGATGTCTGTGTGAGGAATGGTGCCCCATCATTGGTATCAGTAGAAGAAATGGTGTCTCATTTTCTCTGTGTCAGTGGGAGGAATTTTATTATTCTTATTCTTATTTTTATTCTATTTATTTTAACACGTATATTTCATTATTGTGTATTTTTCACTATTCCCAGTCAGGGAACATGAATATTTGATTGTGCACTCAGTATCTTGCTATATTGCAAGTTAATCACATATTCTTATTTAAGGATTTATTGGGAGTTGTTTAGGGAGCACAGCACTGTTTTATCATGTATATTTTATAGGAGGTATTTTAGTGCCTTAATCAGTGGTATGAAGGGGGCCCCAAGGGCTGGATAAAGGCATGAAAAGGGCTGCATCTAGCCCACGGGCCGCAGTTTGGAGAACACTGCTGTAGGTGACTATTATTATAGCACCAACAGCTTGCGCAGCGCTTTACAACATAAGGGCAGACAGTACAATTACAATACAGTTTTTATACAGTAGGAATCAGAGGGCCCTGCTCTTTAGAAGTTACAATCTAAGAGGGAGGGTAGATAGATAAATCGATAGATATGGGTGGCACAGAAAAGTTCTTCTACACTCTTATGGTGCTAAAATTATGATTCTGGTTCAAAGCTATTTTTTTAAAGGCCGTGAACAAACTTACATTTTAGGCTTCTTGCACAGGGGGACATCTAGCTGCTGCGCACTCCCTGCAGCATTTTAATGTGCCCAGGGGGGACGGGTGCAGTGGCAGACCGCACTGCCTGCAGCCTATCAAAGTCTATGGCGTGCTGTGGCTGGTTATGACTGAATGCTGTGCTAAGTGGTACTCACAATTAGGGCCCTGTAATTCAGGGATGAATTCATGGAACTCAGAAGACCTTGAGCTGAATACTGTATACCTGTCTTTCCTTGGCACTGGACGGGGTGCACAGCAGCTAGACACCCCTTATGTGCCAGGCGCCTTCAGGGCTGGTTGACACCAGAAGCGGTGCGGGAAGGCACAGTGGTTTTTCAATCTTCTGCGGTTGTTAACCTGCTGGTAAGTGAAGACCCCGCTTTACAGTGTTGGGTATTAAGAGGAGAGAAGACTGAGGAATGCTTCCTCCTGCCTGCAGCAGACTGATGACATCTCGGCCTAGGCAAAGTCTTTAGACTTGGAGCTCAAGAACGGCCTTTTAATAATTAAGGATTCATCTTTTTTTTTTTTATTGTACTGTCCAATGTTAATTTTTTACATCATATTTTGATTTCGTTTTTGTCATAGTCTTATGACTATGCCATATTAGTTGTAGTTGTATTTTATTCATCTGAATTGTTTCAGTTGTAGTCGTATTTTAGTCATTTGAATTGTTTTAGTTGTAGTCATATTTTAGTCAACCAAAATCTCCAGTACGTTTTAGTCAACTAAAATCAAATGGGTTTAGTTAAATTGCGATCTGGATTATCTGAGGAGGCCTGTAATACACAGTGAGCATTCTGGGTGGTCTAAGGAGGCCTGTAATGTACACAGTGTTCTGGGCAGTGGTCCAAGGAGGCCTGTAATGTACACAGTGCTCTGGAAGGTAGTCTGACTGAGGTGGCCTGTAATTATTCCCACACACAGTGCTCTGGATGGTTAGGAGGCCTGTCAATGCTACACAGTGCTCTGGATGGTTAGGAGGCCTTTTCAATGCTGCACAGTGCTCTGGATAGTTAGGAGGCCTGTCAATGCTGCACAGTGCTCTGGGTGGTTAGGAGGCCTGTCAATGCTACACAGTGCTCTGGATGGTTAGGAGGCCTGTTAATGCTGCACAGTGCTCTGGATGGTTAGGAGGCCTGTCAATGCTACACAGTGCTCTGGATGGTTAGGAGGCCCGTCAATGCTGCACAGTGCTCTGGATGGTGGTCTGAGGAGGCCTGTAATGCACACAGTGCTCTTGATGGTCTGAGGAGGCCTGTATTGCACCCAGTGCTCTGGACAGTGATCTGAGGAGGCCTGTAATGGCACAGACAGTGCTCTGGAGTTGTCTGTCTGAGGAGTCCTGTAATAATGCTGCACACAGTGCTTTGGACAGTCGAGAGGCCTGTCAATGCTGCACAGTGCTCTGGACAACAGTGGTCTGAGAAAGACTGTAATGCTGCACAGCGCTAAGCACACCACTAAGCACGCTATGGTTGCTTGCTTACTTGCTGGGAGGAGAAACACTCATGGGCTTTGAGCTCTGAAGAAACCAGAAGTTCACATGTGTAAATGTCCCTCCCTCACATTTTCATTCGTTGATGAAAACTGAAATTGATTTTTGTCATAGTTTTCATCAATTGATGAAAATTTGGAGCAATTTTCATTTAGTTTTCATCACTGGAAACATGCCGATGCCGAAAATTAGGATAAAAATATTTTCGTCCACGAATTCAACATTGTTGCTGTCTATTGTGACATGTCATGAATGTATTTATGTAGACTTGAAATGTGACTGGAAGGTCCAATTATCTGTACATCTGTTTTGGGACTTTCAGTACAGTATGTGCCTCCAATGCGTATGCCGGTAGATGAGTCACTCTGTTAAATACCATTCCGGTTTAATATAAGTCTATTCTTATTATATTTCTAATGTCATATTAAAATAGGTGGATGCTCACTCCTGACAAGTGCTCTTCTTCAGATGATAAAAAACAAGGGTTTGGGACTTTAAATGAAACATGCAATATGGGAAGGAGTAACGAACTGTAATTCCCCATACACATGGTCAGAAATTCCGACGGAAAAAGTCCGATCGTGTGTGGGCTCTTTTGGACTTTTTCTGTCGGAATTTCGTACGGAAAAAGTTTGAGAGCTAGATCTAAAATCCGATCGGCCTTTTTCCGATTGTGTGTAGAGAATTCCAATGCACACGCATGCTCAGAAAAAATTTGGAGACAAAATCTATTGGCTACTGACCTCTATGTAGTCCCGTCATATGTTTTGTACGTCACCTCGTTCCGAACGATCGGATTTTCCGACAATTTTGTCCAACCATGTTTATGCAAGACAAGTTTCGGCCAAAATCTGTTGGAAAAAATCAGACGGATTTTGTGGTCGGATTGTCCGACTGTGTGTATGGGGCATTATTGTGTAGACAAGTTTATTGCATATGTAGCACTGACCCCCAAAGGAGAGGCTGGTTTTGTTGGGCTTACCGTTACCTTCTTGACCTCGTGTACGTCTAGGGGTTTCCTCGAGGTAGATGGCCCAAAGAACTGCAGAGACTGACACTGAATCCACTTTTAGGATATTTATTTGACAAGTAGACAGAACAGTCCCTCAATGAAGGGTAGAGGGTTTAGGTAGGAAGTTCAGGTACTCTTGAAACTGCAAAATATAGAAAGTCTCCCACTATAGAAATCCAGAGAATTACCGCTCACAACTGGATTCTCACAGCTACCGGATAGACCTCCTCTCACTAGGCCTAGCAGCCGATAGAGTGTTTGAGTAAAGCGAAGCCTCTGCCACAGACTTGCATATAGAACACTTGAACAAAGTCTCTGTCACAGACTTGGATGTAGAACACTTGTGAATAAAGTCTCTGCCACAGACTAGAATGTAACTGAAGGATGTAGATAAATTGAGAGAGCTATCATACGGTACCAGTATCTCGCAGCCGGTCCGGTGATACCGTATGAGTGTACATTCACTTGGTGTCTTTCAACTGAGCCTCCAGGCTCTTTCTGAGAAGCCAACCTTCAGCGTGGCCTTCTCCCGAAGAGTCCTCCCCTGGTTGCTTCTCCAGTTGCTGGGCCTCTCCACAGATGAGACGGCACCGGACCACCTTTGAATCCTCCTTCCAGTTGCTTTGCCTCGGGCTAGCCAGCCCCGAGACTCAGAATTGGATGGATCCACACCCCAGGCCATGAGGGCCATGGGGGCCGGTCAGGAGGACCAGGACTAAACAGACAGAAAGATCTTCTGGACCAGAACCCAGAAGCACGTGATGACAGTACCTTAAGTACCCTCTCCCAGAATGCACAGCAAGAAGTCACTCCCACTGGGCTGGTTCCGAGAAAGAATGGCACTCAATGCGCCTAGCTAAACTGCGTTCTCACACTTGCCAGTAGTAACAGCGCCACCTGTGGCCAAGCAGAACCCAGTGCAATTCTAGCTAGACTGGTACTGAAACCATAATTTTGTATAATTGACCCTAAAACCCAACTGTAGTTTTAGGAATTTTAAATATAGAAAAACACATGCTCTTCAGGAGCCGGCGCTACACATATAACCATAAATAGGTCGAAGCTGTTTCACACATACACATAAGCATGATGTAAATTCCATATATATGTACATAATGAAAATACACATCAATGCAAGGGCATAATACTTCATGGTAGCTCATAGATCAATTTCTAAAATCATGAATTGTTGATAGCATAATAAAAAAGAAGTATCTAGTAGGCATTGGTAAAGCATATAATGATACACAGGGCTTTTTTTCTCAGAGAATAGGTGCAGGAACTCCTCCTTTTGGGAGTTACCCATTGTCTTTTCCCCCACCTACCTCTGAGCGCCAGTCCTTGGTTTCACCCCCTACCCACCTCCCAGCACTACCCCTTTTAGAGAATACAGAACCAAGTAACATTTGTGGTACTAAGTCATTTGTATGGAATTTGTTATTGATAACAAGAAAAGTAATAAAATCGACTCCCCGTAGCAAACAACAATAGACCCACCAGCAACAATAGATCCCCCATGCAACAATGGACCACCTACAACAAAATACCCCCAGCAACAATAGACCTTCTAGCTACCAGCTATAATAGACTGCTCTCCTAACATTAGATCTCTCCCAGTAGCAACTGACCCCCCCCCCCCAGCAAAATAAGACCCACCCCAGCAACAATAGATCCCCCACCAGCAACAGTGGACCTCCTCAGCAGCAATCAACCCTTCTGTAGAAATTGATCCCCGCTAGCAACAATAGATCCACCAGCAGCCAGCATCAATAGACACTGTAGCACAACCCAGCACTCCTTGCCATTACATATATTCAGTGCTGGAGGTGCTGAAACTGCGTTCCCCCGCATTCCCGCTGAAAAAAAGCCCCGATGATACATATCTAAATGTTGCTCTGAATAGAAAACGCATTGGTATGGCATCTGTACCTCGACGCGTTTCGTGGTTGATTACCACTCGTCAGGAGCAGATGCGACCAGCTTGTAGGCTAGTCGTGAGGCTCGAGTGTGCCAACAGTCACTGAAAGTGGGTCTAGTTCATGGGAGCTAAGGTGGCACACAGGCAGGCAAAGAATCAGGGAACAGGTAGGGGAAATGTGCTGGAATGCTTGGATGATATGTTCGTTCCCTTTAAATTTTGACAAATTCTTTTCACATCTGTCCTTGCAGGGCTCTCACAAATGTTATATACCGATATATTTTAGTAATTACTTTTCAGCTGTGATCCTACAACAGAGGATAAAGATCTTTGTGAAGGATATGAAAACGAAATGAAAATTAATCATTAGGAGGATTATGACATAAGTGAATCCCCGCTGACAGCGAGGTTTATACAGCACAGACGATCGTCCAGTTGGCACAGATTATTGAACTAAACACAGTTTTATCCTTCTAATCCCACTGACAGATCTGGATGCAGGTCTTCCAGCTCCCACTTCTGCTGGCTCCAGGACTAGGGTCTGATTACACACATCTCATACAATTTACAAATGACCCCACCGGGGAATAGAAGGTTCTGATCCCATTATCAAAGCCAAAGTTCAGAGAGGTGACTTGTTGCAGAATAAGAAGACTAGTGTGGTAAAAATAAAAATGAAAGCAGAACATTTTTTGCAAATTTGCAAATCTGTATGGATAAATTCTTGACATGTCATAGTATACAGCCTACAAATCATTAAAAAGCAATTATTGGGCTCCTGTTACAAATACAGTAAAACTTTGGTTTGAGAGTAACTTGGTTTGAGAGCGTTTTGCAAGACAAAGTTTGACTTGATATACAAGTAGCATCATATCACAACTGAGTATAAAAGAGAAGAGAGGCGCCTCTAATGCCCCGTGCACGTGGTCGGATTTTCCGACGGAAAATGTTCAAGCTTCTTATCGGAAATTCTGACCGTGTGTAGGCCCGATCGGACATTTTCCATCGGAATTTCCAACACACAAAATTTGAGATCTGGATCTCAAATTTTCCGACAACAAAATCCATTGTCAGAAATTCCAATCGTGTGTACACAATTCCGACGCACAAAGTTCTCCCATGCTCGGAATCAAGCAGAAGAGCCGCACTGGCTATTGCACTTAATTTTTCTCGGATCGTTGTACGTGTTGTACGTCACCGTGTTCTTGACGATCTGAAATTCCGACAACATTTGTGTGACCATGTGTATGCAAGACAAGTTTGAGCCAACATTCGTCGGAAAAAACCCCATGGATTTTGTGTCGGAATGTGCGATCAATGTCCGATCGTGTGTATGCGGCATAAGTGTTCTCTGTAAAGCACTACAGAACATTTCAGCACTATATAAATGAGTCCGAATAATAAATTGGGGCTGTGGAAATTAAAGATGAATTCCTCGATTAATCGACTATGTTTTTTGATCAATCAAAAAATTATTTGATCGGTACTCACCTCTACGCCAGCTTCTGGGTCTTCAGGGAGTTCTGTCGGAGATCCGGTGATGTCACGGACATCGATGTCACTGGACTCCTCCCCCCTGCCCCAAGTGCCTCCATCTGCTAACAAAGGGAAGGGGGGAGGAGTCCGGTGATGTCGGAGATCTGATTGAACGCAGCGCGTACAGGGGAGGAGCTACGCATGACGTCACCCACTGCTGCCCTACGGAACTAAGTTTTGTTTTTATCAACTTTATGTAGTTATTTAGAATAGTTTGTGTTTGAACACAAAAAATAAATCTTATACTTAAGCGGTGAGCACTTTGATCTTTTCTTTCTACCCATGACCTGGTGTCCTTGCTGAGATCTAAGGAGACGTGAGAGAAGTTTATGGTCCCTGTTAACCCTTTTGATACCCGCTTGCATGACCACCTGTTTGCACAGGGGTCCATGCCATAAGGTGAGAGTGATTAGTTAGCCCAGAGGTGGAGGGTTGCCACGTTAGCGTGGAAAGAAAAATGACTTACATCAGTGCTACAGTTTGAATATAAAGCATATTTGTGTGAACTGTGAAGTTAAGTTATGGATTGTGGAAACTAACTAGTGTCGGGTGATTGTATATAGTGTATACCACATTTACCACTGACTAATGCAGAGTTGCAATGCAAGGAGTTCAACTAAAAGTAGTTGGATCTGTATGTGCGTTATAATTAATCAAAATTAGTCGATTAATCGTTTATAAAAAAATTGATTAACCGAACACGAACATTTTAATCAGTAGCAGCCCTATAATAAATATATAATGCCGCAATATCAGGCAGCCCGACATGTCACAACACGCAAAGTAGCCAGAAGGGTTTACAAGTGCTTGATAAATAAATAGAGCTAATGTTCCCTTTTATTTCCTATGTGAGAGGCATTGAGGGTTTTTTACTAAACCTGAAGAGTGCAAAATCTGGTGCAGCTTTGCGTAGAAACCAATCAGCTTCCAGGTATTATTGTCAAAGCGTAATTGAAGAAAATTAAGTTACAAGCCGATTGGCTGCCATGCACAGCTGCAACAGATTCTGAGTGCTCCAGTTTTAGTAAATCTCCCCCCAATCCAATGCCTGTCTGGATCATCCACAGCAGGATTACATTACGGCCTGGCTGGTAGGAAATGTGTTGAACACGTGTTGTTGTAATCCAGCACATGTGTCTGCGGGGCCCCGGCTGAGCCTGTCCACATACACAGCCAAATACAAACCAGGTAGACTTCATTCTAACTCGTTCTGTCTGCCCGCTGCATCTCTGCATGGATCTGTCAGTGTAACTACAGAAAGCCATAAGGACTTGCCGGGACCTCCGAGTGTACTTGTCACACGGCCCATTGTCCTACACAGAAAACATTTCTGCACCACATTTTTAAAGCTGAACTCCAGGAGGCAAACTGATAAAAAAAACTGCTGGAATTCACAGTTGTGAACTCTCTCAGCAACCAAAAGATTTCTAATTCTGTCCATCCATTTTCATGTTTTATGCCGTGTACACATGATCGGAATTCCGGCCAGAAAAAGACAGGAATTCCGGCCAGGAAAATGCGAACGTGTGTATGCTCCATCGGAATTTAGCTGTCCGAATTTCCGCCAGCCAAAAATTGATAGCATGTTCTCAATTTTTCAGATGGAAAAACTTTCTATCGGAAATTTTGATCGTGTGTATGCAATTCCGACACGCCAAAAATCACGCATGCTCAGATTCAACTATGAGACAGAAGCTATTGGCTACTGGCTATTGAACTTCCTTTTTCTAGTCCCGTCGTACCTGTTGTACGTCACTGCGTTATAAATGCGTTATAATCGGAATTTGGTGCGACCGCGTGTAGGCAAGACAGCTTGAGCGGAGTTCCATCGGAATTCCATCGGGAAAACCATCAGAGATTTTTCCGACAAGAATTCCGATCGCGTGTTACATTACACCTCTCTGCCAGACAACACAGCCAGGAGGGTGACACCACTTTATCGCCCAACCACTTCAATACCAGCCACTTTTACCCACTTCCTGCCCAGGCCAATTATTAGTTTTCAGCGCTGTCACACTTTGGATGACAATTGCGTGGTCATGCTACGCTGTACCCATATGAGATTTTCATCATTTATTTCACACAAATAGAGCTTTTTTTGGTGGTATTTAACCACTTCAGCTCCGGAAGGATTTACCCCCCTTCCTGACCAAGCTCTTTCTTTTTTTGCAATACGGCACTGCGTCACTTTAACTGACAGTTGCGTGGTCGTGCGACACTGTAGCCAAACAAAATTTGCATCCTTTTTTTCCCCACAAATAGACATTATGGTGGACACATTGGACACTTTTGACACATTTTTGGGACCATTGCCATTAATACAGCAATCAATGCTATAAAACTGCATTGATTACTGTAAAAATGTCACTGGCAGTGGAGGGGTTAACACTAGGGGGCACTCGAGGGGTTAACTGTGTTCCCTGGGAGATGATTCTAACTGAAGGGGGAATGGACTGACTAGAGGAAGTGACGGATCGTGGTTCTTAGCTAATAGGAACACACGATCTGTCACTCCTGTCAAAACAGAACAGGGAAGTGTGTGTTTACACAGACACTGTCTCCTGCTCACGATCGCTTGTGGTCAGCGGTCATCACGACCATCGGCCACGAGCATACCTGCTTCCCCGACCCCATGAGCCGACGTACAGCTACAACGGATCGCGCAGGGGAGCCAACCTGCCGCAGCATAACTGTGGCGGTTGGTTGGGAATTGGTTAAAGGAATCCAACCACTCTTTACAATTGCCATGTGATCTGCTGTGATTGGTCACATGGATCACATGGTACCGGCAGCACAAGGCACCTGCTGGGAGCATGTCATATGACGTCCACCCGGAATGACGAACGTCCCACTCAGCCGTGAGGTGATTAAAGAAGAACTAAAGTAAAACAATGCGAGCAAGCAGGTTCTTTATTGGGTCACATGCTTTCTCAACCATCCTCATGTTATCATTCAAGATCGCCAAGATAAATACTTCTAAACACGCTAAAGCACTAGGTGCATTTAGCACTTGAATGTTTATTCATTTCAATGGCCCAAATAAATAAAAATTTTGGCTAATGA
Source organism: Lithobates pipiens (assembly GCF_037356315.1). Lineage (NCBI taxonomy): Eukaryota > Metazoa > Chordata > Amphibia > Anura > Ranidae > Lithobates > Lithobates pipiens. The sequence continues at coordinate 491,129,160 of NW_027507718.1, read as the reverse complement.
AATAAATTAACATCCAAACACCAGTTGCGGCTAAACGTGCCTAAATGCGTTGGCTTGGGTGCATTTTTAATGCAGATTTTCTCCTGGCATTAGAAACAGTGTTTACAATAAACCAGTGTGGGGCCTAAGATGACCTACTGAAGGTAGTTAGTGCATGGCTTCTAAATCATACATATAGGGGATAATTAGGGTCAAAATAAGCCACATGAAACACACCTGTAGAATGTGCCGGTATATCTAGTGAAAAATGACTGTTTAAGTTATAAGGTATTAGCCCTTGTACACACGGGCGGACATTCCGACAACAAAATCTGTCTGATTTTTTCAGATGGATTTTGTCCGAAAGTGGTGTTGCATACACACAGTCGAACAAAGTTGTCAGAAAATCTGATCGTTCTTAACGTAATGACGTTATTTCGTTACGACGGCACTACGTTCAGGCTAGTAGCCAATAGCTTTGGTCTAGGAATTTGATCTGAGCATGCGTGGCACTTTGTCCAATCGGAATTCTCTACAAACGATCGGACAAAGTCTGATCGGATCATGTTGTCAGAAAATTTTATAACCAAGCTCTCAAACTTTGTCCGTCGGATATTCCGAAGGAAACAGTCCGATAGAGCCCACACACTGTCGGATTATCCGACAACACGGTCCGATCGGACATTTTCCATCGGATTTTCTGACCGTGTGTACAAGGGCTAAGAATTACATGGGCAATTTCAGCAAGACAGCTGTACTGCAAATGCTTGTGACTCTGAAAAGTCAAGTGAGGACACAGGTGACATGAAAACGTGGTGTGGGGTAAGATTGATGGGGGGGAGAATTGGAAGAAGAGACAGAAGCCATGAGATGAAAGAGTGAGATGAGCAGAAAGGAAAAGGGAGGGGGGTGCCGAGTAAGCTTAGAGAATAATCTCCAGATGTTAGGAGGAAATAAATATTGTGGGGAGACAGTCCGAACCGAAGATCAATGAACGCAAAGAGAAATGCAAAAATGCTTAAAGGGTATGTCAAGGCATTACCTAAATTTAACCTTAATCCCCCCTTTTCTCTCTAGGGCATGTCCCAGCATTAATTTTTCTTTTTTTCTTTTATCTTGTTCTGTCTTATTACTCCTTGTGATATTATTACCAGACTTATAAAATTTCTGCAGGGACAGCTTCCGGGAGCTCAGATCCTATTGACATAGACATCCCCCAAGAGTCTTTTCTCTAAACACGGTGGCTTTTTGGGCGTCAAGGCCATGGCAATGGGGAAGAAATGTGTGAAAAATAAACTTGCTGTCCCATTTTCCAGTACTTTTCAAGCACTCGCTAACCGCGATATAACTAAAATGACGGCTACATCCATCCAGTTTTGGGCGGGTGTCATTAGATGCCCTACCAGTACCCAGCCTCCTGCGACACCTCCTGTGGCGCTGTTTGATCACTGTGTCCTTTGCACACAGCTGATTACAGATCGGTGGAAAAGGGCCAATCACAGCGTCCCTTTACCATGTGATCGCTCAATTACAGCTGATCACATGTAAACAGAATTGCTGGTTATTGGCATTCCTTTCCTCCCACGCTGTGTCTGTGGGAGGAAAAGAGAGCCGTTAACCGGCAAAGTTGTCAGGACATCGTTCACACTGCTAATCAGGGCACTGATCACCAATGCCTTGATTATCAGTGCAGCCCCATAAGTGCAGCTAATCAGTGCCACAAATCAGTGCCCATCAGTGCCACAAATTAGTGCCCATCAGTGCAGCCTATCAGTGCCTATCAGTGCTACCTCATCAGTGCCCATCAGTGCTACCTCATCAGTGCCCATCAGTGTTACCTCATTAGTGCCCATCAGTGAAGCCTATCAGTGCACATCGGTGAGGAAGAAAAATTTACTTATTTGTAGAAATTTAAAAAAAAACATTATTTTTTCCAAATTTTCTGTCTTTTTTTTGTTTAGAATAAAAAAAAAATAGTTGTGATTAAATACCACCAAAAAAGAGATCTATTTGTGTGAAAAAAATGTAAAAAATGTCATATGGGTACAGTCTTGCATGACCGCGCAATTGTCATTCAAAAGGCGACAGCACTGAAAGCTGAAAAGGGGTAAAAGTGCCTGGTAGGCAAGGGGTTTAAGCAATTGTATTGTCAGCTTGCTCAATTTTTACCTACAGGTAAGACTATAAGAAGGGTTACCTGTAGGTAAATTGAATATCTCCTAAACCTGTACGGTTTAGGTGATATTCACCTTTCATGCAGCCGCTGACGTCAGTGGCGCATGCGCGCTGAAGGTCCCAGTGGCTCATGCTGGACGTTGCCAGAATGAAGGACTTCCACGCGCATGCACGGGAGTGACCTCATCGCGGCCAGTCACAGCACCGGAGCTTGCGAACCTAGAAGAAAGGCAGAGGAAACATGTCAGCTCCCTCTGCGGTGACTGGGTGAACTCGGGAGCCTCGTTCTATGGTAAGTATCTCATAATGCACTAGTATGAGATGCATACTAGCACATTATGCTATTGTCTTGCAGGGTTTTTTTGTTTGTTTTGTTTTTTATTGTCGGTTTGCTACCACTTTAAGGCAGTAACCTGAAATAGGTAAACAAGTGAATTTGGAACTTCCAACTTGAACGCTTGTTCCAGGTGACTTGCTAAGACGGCATTCAAGCCATTAAACCATCAGGCAGACTGATAGTGGTCAACCTATTTCTTTCAGTCCAGGTTTCCTACAACTATTAAATTTTTTTTCTATCTTTTGCCGTATTCACATGACCGGACTTTCCAGCAGACTAGGTCCGACGGTCTTCCCGACATACTTTCGGTGGAGTTCTGACAGACTTTCTGAACGAACGGGCTTGGCCACACACAATCACACCAAAGTCCAACGGATTTGAACGTGATGACGTACGACTGGACTAGAATAAGGAAGTTCATAGTCAGTAGCCAATAGCTGCCCTCGCGTCGGTTTTTGTCCATCGGACTAGCATACAGACAAACTGATTTTTCGACCGGACTCAAGTCCGTCGAGAAAATTTGAAACATGTTTTAAATCTAAAGTCCGTCTGATTTTTAGATAGCAAAGGTTCCAATGAAGCCCACACACGATTGAATTGACCTTTGCTGTTGAAAAGTCCAGCCGTGTGTACGCGGCATTAGAAATAAAGCACCGAGTGCCACTGGTGAGAAACAAACATAGAATCCTGATGCTACAAAGCCATAGTTTCAGCCGCCGATGAACCACCAATGTCCTACAACCATGGTAGGGTTTCCTACTCTCCAAAATATAAATTCTCGACAAATTCAAACAAATTCTCAGCTTTAGCGATTACTTATTGGTTATGAATATTAATTTTGAGTTTGGACATTGGGACTTTGTTATTACTCTTGTAAAGGCCAATTGATTCTTCGTTTGGGGAAAAAAAAGGAAAGACTTCAACGTATTTTAAAACGATACTTTTGTCTTCATAATTCCCACTCTTCTACAATAAGGCAGAGCATAGAGACAAATAAAAATACGTTGATTTATTTAATGAGATAGATAAGGAGCTGCATCCTTATTTCACATTATCGTTCTTATGTGGTCTCTATTGTCTAGGCTAGCGTGACTAATGGAAGTGACTTCATAAAATGAATAAGAAACATGGACTACTTTGCTTTTAGAAATAATTGCCTTCAATAAGGGCTGACCTCATGCCTTATCAATGCATTATTCACAGCGCTATAACAAAGTTACAACTTAATTAGCTTTTTATTCAGAGAATTCCTCAACCTGTTTGGCTCTGTTTATCTTGTCATATTACAGAGAGAGCGCCATTCGGAGTAGCGACCGCCACAGGTCACTTACAAGGTCATGCTATCTACATTACTTAAAGCAATGTCTGGAGCCTGCGGTGATATTGTTGCCCAATAACTGAGATATCATCAGATACTTTATATTTTTCTCTTAAAAAATCTCTCAGTGATTTGCTAAAATATCAATTTCCTGTAATCATTTTTTCAATTAATGAATCTATTTTTTTTATGCGGAAAATAAAAAGCTACATTTGGCAAGACCCTTATGCCCCACCAGACACCCCAAAGCTTCCCATAATATATATATATACTGTATATTATAATTATATTAGAATATATATATACAATATGTTGGCAACTCTCCACGAAAGTGAAGGAACCCTTCCAAGAATGAAAATGTAGAGATTTTGATTCGACTGAATAATTTAAATAAAGAAACAAATGAAATGGCATGGGCAAAAATGATAGGATCCTTAACCAAACCGTTTGTTGCATACCCTTCAGGGGCAATCACTGCAAGCAAGCAATTTATGTAGTTCTCAATGGGATTGGCCCACCTACCTTGAGCATACGACTCTCAAGGTTGAAGGGCGCCTTGCCCAAAAGGAATGTTTCAGTTCCTTCTATAAGGCCCCTGTCTGTCCACTGATTCCCTGCTGAGCTGCAGGTCCGCGTCTGCTCCAAATATGTTGAATGGACAGGGGCACAGCCTGTTCTCCTCTATGGGCAGTTGGATGTAAAAAATGCATTAAGGTAAAAAAAAGTTTAGATGTGAGTACTACTTTAAGATGGGTAGAGAGCCCGTGTTTTATTGGTCAATGCCAGGGTTTCTTAACCAGGGTTAAGATGGGTAGAGAGCCTGTGTTTTATTGGTCAATGCCAGGGTTTCTTAACCAGGGTTCTGTGGAACACTAGGGTTAAACCAGAGGTTGGTAGGGGTTCCTCGAATAATGAACAGTTTCTAACTCCTATCAATATTATGTTTTTAATTGTCTGTAAGGAGGGAAGTCTTCCCACTGGTCGACAATGTAAGAGTGCCCTTCTTCCACAAGCTATTAATATATTGTAATGCCGCGTACACACGACCGTTTTTTTTCGTCAGAATAAACTCTGGCGGTTTTTCCGACGGAGTTCCGCTGAAATGGACTTGCCTACACACGGTCACACCAAAGTCCGATTGTTTAGAACGCGGTGAAATACAACACGTACGACGGGACTAGAAAAGGAAGTTCAATAGCCAGTGTAGCCAATAGCTGCCCTTGCGTCATTTTTGGTCAGTCGGAACAGCATAGAGACAAACGGTATTCCTGAAGGAATTGATTCCTTTGGCAAGATTTATAACATGTTCAATTTCTAGGTCCGTCAGAATTTTCGAAAAAAAAAAGTCTGCTGAAGCCCATACACGATTGGAATATCCGATCAAATGATTCCGTCTGACTTTTTCTGCTGGAAAGTCCGACCGTGTGTACACGGCATAAGGGGTCTTTCTCTCATTGGCCATCTATCTTTGGAACCACTGCACCGGCCCCCAATATAAGAAAGCACTTTTCCACTTACCACCAATGTAAGGGGCACTAGAATTGTCTCCATTGTTGTTTGTTATTTTTCTGGTCATTATTATTATTTGTTCTACATTTTATTATTGTTACTGAATCCGTTTTTTTTTTCCTATTAATCAGTTTTGGGTGACAAATATGCTAAGCACTCTACATTCTTCTATGTATTATTAGACTTTTGACTTAGATGTAATCATTTAGCAGGGGTTCCCCCAGAAATGGAAATTATTTCAAGGGTACTCTGTGTTAGAAAGGTTGAGAAAGACTGCTCTAAACTGAAATAATGTAATTGTTAGGGCATACTTATGTTCGTGAACAGATCACCATTAAATGATGGTGGCATAGGCGTGCGCTTGGGTACACCCTAATCAAAAAGTGAGACATCAGGGGTCTGTTTAAACCCCCTGATATTACATCCAAGCCCCCCCCCCCCCCCCATGGGACTCCTAAACATATTGTAATGATAATATTGTAGTAAATACTAAAAATACAATTTTGTTTTTTTTAAATAACAAACATGTTATACTTACCAGTTCTGTGCAGTGGTTTTGCAGCTCCGGTTCTCTTCTCTTCAGGCCCCCCCCCCCCAGAAAAAGCCACACGCCATAGGGGCACCACTGTGTGCTCGCCCCCGAGCAGCTGCTCTATGCGTCCCTAAGACACTTAGAGCCATAGCTTGGCTCCGCCCCCCCCCCGCTCTCTCCTCATTTGCTCACTGGCTGTGATTGACAGCAATGGGAGCCAATGAGCTCCCACTGCTGTCCAATAAGGAGGGAGAGTCCCGGGACAGTTGAGGCTATCGTGAACATTGCTGGATCGGAGGGGGCTGAGGTACGAATTGGGGAGGCCACTGCACACAGAAGGTTTTCTAACTTCATGTATAGAATGCATGAAGGTAAAAAATGTTCGGCCTTTAGAACCACTTTAACACATTAAAACGAATATAGACAATCTTCTGAAATAACTTCCGTAAATATCACTTGATTCGGACGAGGATACAAAATTAATTCTGAAAACAAATCATTCTAACTAATAAGGCAAAACAAAATGATTTACTTAACGAATGAATCAAAATTAAAACAAATGTTTCCGTTTTACATCTCTCGATTGTTCTATAAAGTGGTCCACTTTATTCTAGCCCCGGGAACGGTGGATTTATAGGATGTTGAATATAATCGGAGACTCCGGGTGTACAGTATTTAGAAATATGCAGAATTTTCATTTTTGCCTGGACTGAAGGAAAGGAATAAATTTCCCGAAAGTTTGTCCTGAAAAATGAACTAATAGTGCAAAATAGAAACTTTCACATTCGGTATTTCGCTTGTGGTGTTTCAATTGCACCAACACGGTTACAATCACCTTACACATGATGGAAGACCTTTGACATGAAACCTAAACTTAGCAGAACGTCTGCCTCTCAGAACAATAATCATGTGTCCGTCTTCCAGCACCTTGAGCTTAGAAAGACAGCCACAGTTCTGTATGTATATATGAACATCGGCCATCATTCACTGTTTGGATAAACCCAGAGAGTTGTTTTCAGACGCTTGTCAAGAATGTTTTTTGTTCGGAGAAGCGTCTTGTCTCTTTTGCGGCGTGGATACACAGTTCATGAGTTCGGTCTCTTGCTGCCTACTAGTGGACATTCCAGGAAGTGCAAAGACAAGACATCATGACAGCTGTCAGCAGTCACACTTTGTGTCTATGGAATTGGAAATTAATATGGGAATTATATTAAGAAGAACACCTGCCTAATGGAAAATAATGATATTTTAAACTGAATAACTGTTGATGTTACTTATTATGTGCAATGATCCTTTTTCCTCCTACGAGAATAGCTAAAACAAATACCGAGTACTTAAAGAATATGTAATGTAAAGCTTCGTTCTTTTTTTTTTTTTTAACCGATTTAGCTCCGGAAGATTTTACCCCCTTCCTGACCAGAGCACTTTTTGCGATTCGGCACTGCGTCGCTTTAACTGACAATTGCGCAGTCGTGCGACATTGCACCCAAACAAAATTGACGTCCTTTTTCCCCACAAATAGAGCTTTCTTTTGGTGGTATTTGATCACCTCTGCAGTTTTTATTTTTTGCGCTATAAACAAAAAAAGAGCGACAATTTTGAAAACACATTATTTTTTACTTTTTGCTATAATAAATATCCCCCAAAAATATATAAAAAATTTTTGTTTTCCTCAGTTTAGGCCGATATGTATTCTTTTACATATTTTTGGTAAAAAAAAATCACAATAAGCTTATTTTGATTGATTTGCGCAAAAGTTATAACGTCTACAAAATAGGGGATAGCTTTATGGCATTTTTAACAATTCAACAATTTTCAAATAAATTTTGACTTGATATACAAGAGATGTCTTGATATACAAGTAGCGTCACGTCACAACTGAGTATAAAACAGAACAGAGGTGCCTATAATTCCCCATACACACGAGCAAATTTTCAGTCTGAAAAAACTTGGATGGTTTTTCTGACGGAATTGCGATCAAGCTTGGCTTGCATCCATCAAGAACGTGGTGACGTACAACACTACGGCGAGCCGAGAAAATGAAGCTCAATGCTTCCGAGCATGCGTCAAATTGTTTTCAAGCATGCGTAGAAATTTTGCACGTCGGAATTTGTCCAGATGATCGCAATTTCCAATCGAAACTTTTTCCGACTGAAAAATTGAGAACGTGCTCTCAATCTTTTGCTGGCCGAAATTCCGACAGCAAAAGTCCGATGGAGCATACATATGATCGCATTTTCTGACCAAAAGCTCTCATCTGGCCTATTGGAAGCTGAAGTCTTCTGATCACTAGTAGGCAGGTACCAGATGGCAGGAACTCAGTAAAAACATAGGCTAAGCCTAAGGTTGAGTTCAGGTAGAAGTGAGTGGTGAGTGCAGGGTCATTAGACAAGACAAAGTTATGATGTCTGCTCTTCAGTTTTTGCACACCTTGGCTAGCAAGACCTTCCTGACAAGAGGAGGTGTGTGTGTGTGTGTGTGTGTGTGTGTGTGTGTGTGTGTGTGTGTGTGTGTGTGTGTGTGTGTGTGTGTGTGTGTGTGTGTGTGTGTGTGTGTGTGTGTGTGTGCAGTTCCAGTATTGGGCAATTTAAACGTTTTTCTCAAAGATGTGAAAATCAACATTGTTTTGCTAAGAAATTACTTAGAACTCTGAAACATTATACATTTTTTAAGCAGAGACCCTGCAGAATAAAATGGTTTTAGATACAATATAATACCCGCTTTTTTTTTATTATTAAATCATTAAAGATGGTGTTATGCCAAGTAAATAGATACCTAACATGTCAAGATTTAAAATTGCGTATGCCTGCGGAAAGGCGCCAAACTATGGTGCAGAAAAATCTCCATAGGCAATGCTTTAAAAGCTTTATAGATTATCAGTATACCTCACATGTGTTGTGCGATCACCATTTGCATATGAGTGCGGGACTTATTTGTGTATGAGCATGGGGGGGATGAGGGCGCTGTAAAAGTAATGGCGGGACAGGAGACCCCCTTCCACTGCCTGTAAAAGTGACTCAGAGGCTATAAACAGCTGCTAGAATAACTTTTATGTGATAGGGAATTACCAATTGAATGGAACAACACCAGGGTTATCACTGTAGCTACAGTCATGATCTTGGTATATACACTTCAACTTTTATAGCAGGAAGTTTAAAAAATAGTTTTTATTTTTTCCCCCAAAAATGTTCTTTTTTTGTTTATATAATAAAAAAAAAAAAACAGTGGTGACCAAATACTCCCAAAATAAAGCTCTATTTGTGTGAAAAGAATTACAGTAAAACCTTGGTTTGGGAGCGTTTTGCAAGACAAGCAAAATTTTCAAATAAATTTTGACTTGATATACAAGAGATGTCTTGATATACAAGTAGCGTCACGTCACAACTGAGTATAAAACAGAACAGAGGTGCCTATAATTCCCCATACACACGAGCAAATTTTCAGTCTGAAAAAACTTGGATGGTTTTTCTGACGGAATTGCGATCAAGCTTGGCTTGCATCCATCAAGAACGTGGTGACGTACAACACTACGGCGAGCCGAGAAAATGAAGCTCAATGCTTCCGAGCATGCGTCAAATTGTTTTCAAGCATGCGTAGAAATTTTGCACGTCGGAATTTGTCCAGATGATCGCAATTTCCAATCGAAACTTTTTCCGACTGAAAAATTGAGAACGTGCTCTCAATCTTTTGCTGGCCGAAATTCCGACAGCAAAAGTCCGATGGAGCATACATATGATCGCATTTTCTGACCAAAAGCTCTCATCTGACTTTTTCTGGTGGAATTTCCTATGTGTATGGGGCATTAGTGTAGCAATATGGTTATATGGATACATTAATGAAGGTACAACATTTAGCAAATCACATGGTTGATGATTAAAACAGACGCATGTTGTACCGTCATTAAATGTAACCATATTGCCTCTCTTCTCTTTTATACTCTGTAATTCCTGCTGGATTTTGCTTCTAATCCCTTTGTGGAGGCTTTCATTTTTTTGTGCATGAACATTTTATAGTTACACAACCTGGTCACATTGCTAAAATCTTTTATATATGGACTATAAACTGAAGGACTTATGAATAAATGGTTGTGGAACGAATCATCTGAGTTTCCATTATTTCTTATGGGGAAATTTGCTTTGATATACAAGTGTTTTGGATTACAAGCATGTTTCCGGAACAAATTATGCTCACAATCCAAGGTTTTACTGTATATAAATTTCATTTGTGTACAGTGTTGCACGACTGTGCAATCGTCAGTTAAAATAGCGAAGTACCGAATAGCAAAAAATACCCTGGTCATCATGGAGAAGGTAGTTCAAGTTGTTAACCATAGATACAATTTAGGCCACTTGCAGATGGCTTCCCCCTATCAGCAGGAGATCCGTGAACCGGAACCAAAAGGTATCGGGATCATGATATCCATGTCCATTCTTTTTTTTCTCCAGCTTGCAAGCGAAGGCAAATTAATCCATGTTAAGTCTATGGGCAAGCAGATGTAAACGAATGTGCGTCTGTTTACCTCTGATCGTTCACGTTTAGATCTGAAAAAAAGGATAAGGACACAAACTTTTTTTTTATTTTTTGGACCTCAGAGGCAATTGAATGTAAACAGATACACATCCCTTTGCATCTACCTTCCCATATATTGACGCTGAGCTTCGGATCAGAGGTGAGCTCCGATATGGCATGCTGGTCTACTCCACCCATAATTAGCAATTATTTTTATGCTGCTTTTCAAACTTCTCTCTGACATGATTATAACTCGTCTATATTACACATGTTAGTCACCAAAAACAAACACAATGTTCAAAACTTTTTTTTTTTTTTTTAAGTTAAAACGACCTAAAGATAAACCGCCCTCCCCCGCTCTCCTGCCTATGATTTATTTGAAAGATGTTTTGTCTTCACAGAAAATCGTTTATCTCCTCATTTTGTGCTCAGAAATTAAAGAAAGAAAATCAGCCTACATAATTAAATAGCTGTCTTGTCCCATCAGGTTTAATTGCCGTGTTTAAGGCTGGGTGGATCAACACACAATAGGAAAATTCATGCGCTACTGTTCGGAGTTTACGAATGATTGATCTCTGTTGGAAGATTTGTCGTGAAGAAATTTTACTGATCTTTTAGAAGTTTCTTCTTGTTGTTTTTAATATTAGTACAATGTGACTTGTCACAGCATTCTTTGAAGAGTAGATAAAAAAAAACATTCATGCCAGTCCCTGCCCCCGAGGAGCTTTTGTGTAATACACCTTTACTACACAAACACCAGGAGAACAGAGAAATTCCATGCAGCACTGCTAGTAGAAAATGTACTTGGTACCACAAGACTAGAATGCTACCCTCTTCACCAAAATGCTGTTCTTTCCTAAATGATACAGTTAATGGTCCACCATTACACGCAAAGTGAAATATCCGGCACTTTCGAGCATGGGGGAACACGTGACTCTGCGTGAAATGTTGAATATTCCTTTGAGCAGCCATTCTCAATCAGAGTTCCGTGGAAACCTAGGGTTCCTCCAGAGCTGGGTAGGGGTTCCTTGAGCTGTGGCTTATTTACCTCCTGTTTGATGGTGCCTACATAATTCTGAGCCCATGCCACTTGGAGGGGCCAGTGGTATGATCCAATGATCTTCATAGCTCTCTGTAAGGGGGCTATTCTTACACTGACCACTAAAGTAAGGGGCATTGTTCCCACTGATCCCCAATGATTGGTTTTTATTAGGGGTTCCCCGAGACCGAAAATAATTTTAAGGGTTCCCCTGGGCTAAAAAGGTTGAGAAAGGTTGCCTTAGAGATTATAGTTTGTATTTAACAGTGTCATCCACATTGGCCACCTTGTTCACTCATTAATGGGACATTTTAGATTAGTGTGGAATGTTGATAGCCACTACACACCAGTATGCAATGGTTCCTCAGCAGCCAATTGCCAGATCCAAGCATCGGCACATGAAGGCAGTGGGGAGGGACTTTATCTCCATAAAATCTTTAACTAGACCAACCTGGAGCTCACAAAGGGCTCTTTTATTGCGTTCAGCTATGGGGGGAGTGCACAGAAGGTGGAGGGCAGAGCTAATGATAAGGATCCTCTTGAGCCTGTAGTCCAAACAGGTTACAGGGGGTGCTAAGTTGGTTTAGTAGAACAAGTGCAGGATGAAGACTCAACAGCAGTTGAAAATCTGTTGGCCTATTGGAAGCTGAAGTCTTCTGATCACTAGTAGGCAGGTACCAGATGGCAGGAACTCAGTAAAAACATAGGCTAAGCCTAAGGTTGAGTTCAGGTAGAAGTGAGTGGTGAGTGCAGGGTCATTAGACAAGACAAAGTTATGATGTCTGCTCTTCAGTTTTTGCACACCTTGGCTAGCAAGACCTTCCTGACAAGAGGAGGTGTGTGTGTGTGTGTGTGTGTGTGTGTGTGTGTGTGTGTGTGTGTGTGTGTGTGTGTGTGTGTGTGTGTGTGCAGTTCCAGTATTGGGCAATTTAAACGTTTTTCTCAAAGATGTGAAAATCAACATTGTTTTGCTAAGAAATTACTTAGAACTCTGAAACATTATACATTTTTTAAGCAGAGACCCTGCAGAATAAAATGGTTTTAGATACAATATAATACCCGCTTTTTTTTTATTATTAAATCATTAAAGATGGTGTTATGCCAAGTAAATAGATACCTAACATGTCAAGATTTAAAATTGCGTATGCCTGCGGAAAGGCGCCAAACTATGGTGCAGAAAAATCTCCATAGGCAATGCTTTAAAAGCTTTATAGATTATCAGTATACCTCACATGTGTTGTGCGATCACCATTTGCATATGAGTGCGGGACTTATTTGTGTATGAGCATGGGGGGGATGAGGGCGCTGTAAAAGTAATGGCGGGACAGGAGACCCCCTTCCACTGCCTGTAAAAGTGACTCAGAGGCTATAAACAGCTGCTAGAATAACTTTTATGTGATAGGGAATTACCAATTGAATGGAACAACACCAGGGTTATCACTGTAGCTACAGTCATGATCTTGGTATATACACTTCAACTTTAGTCCAAATGAATGGGAAGTGGTTAAGGAGGGTATTAACAGGGAAGTGAAATGTTTATATATATATATATATATATATATATATATATATACTGTCAGGGGCGTACCTAGGGCATTTGGCACCCGTGGCGGATCCTATTTCTGGCACGCCCCCCAACAAAATCACAGCACACAAAGCTTGTCATTTAAAAAGGAGCAGGAGCTTCTTTTGAGCAACAGTATCACACGTTGTGATTTGCCGCAACTGCAGCTCAATTTAAGAAGGTTAGAGTAGTATAATGGCAGGTTAGGGCAGTATAGGGTATTATGGTGGCAGGCTAGGGCTGGATAAGGTATTATGGTGGCAGGTTAGGGCAGTATAGGGTATTATGGTGGTAGGTTAGGGTTGTATAGGGTATTGTGGTGGCAGGTTAGGGCTGTATAGGGTTATATAGGGGCAGATTAGAACTGTATAGGGAATTATAGGGGCAGGCTAGGGCTGTATAAGGTATTTAGTGGCAGGTTAAAGCTGTATAGGTATTATAGGGGCAGGCTAGGTCTTTATAGGGTATTATAGGGGCAGGTTAGGTCTGTATAGGTATTATAGGGCAGGTTAGGTCTGTATACAGTGACAATGTGCTCACTTACAGCATAGCTGCAGATGCAGACACTCGTGGCTCTTTCAGCTGCAGGGTCAGCCAGTGAAGGAGTCTTTGGGAGGAGTGGAAGAGACAGCCACACCCCTGGCCCCACCCACCTCATGAGACATTGAAGTTCGTCGAAGGACAGTCTGCCTGATTGGATGACTGGGGAGACAGGCAACCACCCTCCCCTGCACCGTTGGGCCCCCTACCGACCCGATGAACTTCTGATGTTTACAAAGCTGGGAAAGTGCAGGGTCGCCCACTCATTATGACGGCCCTGCTGTGATCTCCTCTCCTGTCCAAATTGGGCCCAAATTGTCTATATTTTGTGTGGCTACCATTATTTTCCAGCACTGCCATAACCCTCTTGGGCATGGAGTTCACCAGAGCTTCACAGGTTGCCACTGGAGTCCTCTTCCACTTCTCCATGATGACATCATGGAGCTGGCGGATATTAGAGATCTTGCGCTCTTCCATATATATATATAAATAACATTTCACTTCATTGTTCATGCCCTCCTTAACCACCAGATACGAAGACATAAGAAAATATTAAAAAAATTGTGAGGGGTGTACTCACTTTTGTGAGATACTGTGTGTGTGTGTGTATATATATATATATATATATATATATATATATATATATATACAGTGCCTTGCAAAAGTATTCGGCCCCCTTGAACTTTTCAACCTTTTGCCACATTTCAGGCTTCAAACATAAAGATATAAAATTTTAATTTTTTCTGAAGAATCACCAACAAGTGGGACACAATTGTGAAGTGGAACGAAATCTATTGGATAATTTAAAGTTTTTTAGAAAATAAAAAACTGAAAAGTGGTGCGTGCAAAATTATTCGGCCCCTTTACTTTCAGTGCAGCAAACTCACTCCAGAAGTTCAGCGAGGATCTCTGAATGATCCAATGTTGTCCTAAATGACTGATGGTGATAAATAGAATCCACCTGTGTGTAATCAAGTCTCTGTATAAATGCACCTGCTCTGTGATAGTCTCAGGGTTCTGTTGAAAGTGCAGAGAGCATCATGAAGACCAAGGAACACACCAGGCAGGTCCGTAATACTGTTGTGGAGAAGTTTAAAGCCGGATTTGGATTCAAAAAGATTTCCCAAGCTTTAAACATCCCAAGAAGCACTGTGCAAGCGATCATTTTGAAATGGAAGAAGTATCAGACCACTGCAAATCTACCAAGACCTGGCCGTCCCTCTAAACTTTCAGCTCAGACAAGGAGAAGACTGATCAGAGATGCAGCCAAGAGGCCCATGATCACTCTGGATGAACTGCAGAGAACTACAGCTGAGGTGGGAGAGTCTGTCCATAGGACAACAATCAGTCATACACTGCACAAATCTGGCCTTTATGGAAAAGTGGCAAGAAGAACGCCATTTCTCAAAGATATCCATAAAAAGTAACGTCTAAAGTTTGCCACAAGCCACCTGGGAGACACACCAAACATGTGGAAGAAGGTGCTCTGGTCAGATGAAACCAAAATCGAACGTTTTGCCCACAATGCAAAACGATATGTTTGGCTTAAAAGCAACAAAGCTCATCACCCTCAACACACCATCCCCACTGTCAAGCATGGTGGTGGCAGCATCATGGTTTGGGCCTGCTTTTCTTCAGCAGGGACAGGGAAGATGGTTAAAATTGAGGGGAAGATGGATGCAGCCAAATACAGGACCATTCTGGATGAAAACCTGTTGGCGTCTGCAAAAGACCTGAAACTGGGACAGAGATTTATCTTCCAACAAGACAATGATCCCAAACATACAGCAAAATCTACAAAGGAATGGTTCACAAATAAACGTATCCAGGTGTTAGAATGGCCAAGTCAAAGTCCAGACCTGAATCCAATCGAGAATCTGTGGAAAGAGCTGAAAACTGCTGTTCACAAACACTCTCCATCCAACCTCACTGAGCTCGAGCTGTTTTGCAAGGAAGAATAGGCAAGAATTTCAGTCTCTCGATGTGCAAAACTGATAGAGACATACCCCAAGCGACTTGCAGCTGTAATCGCAGCAAAAGGTGGCTCTACAAAGTATTAACGCAAGGGGGCCGAATAATTTTGCACGCCCCACTTTTCATTTTTTTATTAGTTAAAAAAGTTTCAAAAATCCAATAGATTTCGTTCCACTTCACAATTGTGTCCCACTTGTTGGTGATTCTTCACAAAAAAATGGGATTTTTATATACAGCTTACCTGTAAAATCCTTTTCTTGAGAGTACATCATGGGACACAGGAGCTTCATTACATAGTGGGTTATATAGGCACCTCTGGTGATTGGACACTGGTTGACCCTAATTAAGGAGAATTCCTCCCCTATATAACCCCTCCCATCTGGGAGGCACCTCAGTTTTGTAGCAAAGCAATAAGAAACCACGTAAAACCCAAGAGGGGCGGGAGCCCTGTGTCCCGTGATGTACTCTCAAGAAAAGGATTTTACAGGTAAGCTGTATATAAAAATCCCATTTTCTTGATCATACATCACGGGACACAGGAGCTTCATTACATAGTGGGATGTCCCATAGCAATGCTCAGATTGAGGGGAGGGAGACACAGATCATAAATATAGACCGCCAGGGACCTGAGGACCTAAACTGCAGCCTGCAGTACACTGCGCCCGAAGGCGATATCCTCTTGCCCTCTGACATCCACCTGATAGAATCTGGTGAATGTATGGACTGATGACCAAGTCGCAGCCTTACAGATCTGAGTCAGGGAGGCCTGGTGATGCACTGCCCAAGAAGCACTGACAGCCCTAGTAGAGTGCGCTTTCACCTGAAAAGGAGGAATCTTCCCCTTTAAGTCATAGGCCTGAGAAATAACTTGTCTGATCCACCTTGAGAGAGTGGATTTTGACGCTGCCTGGCCCTTTCTAGGGCCTTCCGGCAGAATAAATAAATTATCAGTTTTCCTTATCTCAGAAGTTGCCTGAAGATAAACCCTGATTGCTCTAACCACATCCAAAGTGTGAAAAGACTCTTCCTCTGTGGACTGAGGGTCCGGAAAAAAGGATGGTAGGATTACATCCTGATTCAAATGGAAACCCGAAACCACCTTAGGTAGAAAGGACCTGTTGGGACGCATAACCACCCGGTCCTTATGGATAATTAAATACGGCTCTTTACTGGAAAGAGCTGCCAACTCTGATACTCTTCTAGCCGTGGATATGGCTACTAAGAAGACCAGCTTTTTAGTCAGGAGAGCTAAAGAAGCTAGATGCAAAGGTTCAAAAGGTTGCCCCTGTAAGGCCGAGAGAACCAAATTCAGATCCCATGGGCATACCGGAGGTTTAACTGGCGGCTTTGTCCGCATGGCCCCCTGGATAAAAGCCCGTACCAGGGAATGTGATGCAAGTGGTTTTTGAAAAAATACCGATAGGGCCGAAATCTGCACTTTGATAGTGCTTATGGCCAAATTAATTTCTAGGCCTGACTGGAGAAAGGCCAAGATTCTGTTAATGACATACTTTCTAGGATGCCACTTCCTGAGTTCACACCAGGAAACATATGCCCTCCAGTTGGAGGCCGGCTTTCTGGCATTGACCAGAGTAGAAAGGACTGGCCCCGAAAGGCCACGGTCTCTCAGAATGTGGGTCTCAGCAGCCAAACCGTCAAATTCAGACTGCGTAAAGCAGGATGGTAGATTGGACCCTGTGAGAGCAGATCTGGCCGGAGAGGGAGGGTCCATGGCCTGCCTACTGCCAACTTCATGATTTCTGCATACCATGGTCGGCTGGGCCAAGCCGGGGCCACCAAAAGGACCGACTTCGTCTCCCTCTTGACCCTTCCCAGGAACCGCGACAGCAGCGGGCTCGGGGGGAAGCCATAGATCAGATTGTAATGATCCCAGGGAACCGTCAGAGCATCTGACCCCTGAGCAAGTGTATCTCTTGTCCTTGACACAAACTTGTCCAGCTTCCTGTTGAACCTGGATGCAAACAGATCTACGTCTGGAGTGCCCCACTTGTGACATATGTTCTGAAACATGTCGGGGTGCAGAGCCCATTCTCCTGGGCACAATTGCTGGCGGCTGAGAAAATCCGCCTGCCAATTCTCCACTCCTGGGATGAAGACTGCAGAAAGACACGGAACATGCTTTTCTGCCCAGACAAGTATGCGATTCACCTCCTTTTGGGCCACCAGACTTCTGGTACCGCCCTGGTGATTGATATAAGCCACTGCAGTGGCATTGTCGGACTGAACCCGAACCGGGAAACCTCGCAGTCTGTAAGACCACTCTATGAGTGCCATGTAAACTGCCCGAATCTCCAAGATATTTATGGGCAGTAGACTTTCGGTCGCAGACCATTTCCCCTGCGAGCATGTTCCCTCCAATACAGCTCCCCAGCCTGTCAGGCTGGCATCTGTTGTGATAATCTTCCATGAGAGGGGAAGAAAAGTTTTGCCTTTCAGCAAATTCCTGGTTTGTAACCACCAGACAAGACTTTTGCGTGTCCCGGGGGATAAACGCATAGGAAGAACCAGGGATTGGGGCTTCCCGTTCCAAGCCGCAAGGATGCATCTTTGCAGAGGCCTTGAATGGAACTGGGCGAATGGGACGGCCTCGAAGGAGGCGACCATCTTTCCCAATAGTCTCATGCACAACCGAATGGAGGAAGATCTTCTGCCCAGAATCAGGCGCACCAGATCTCCAATGGCCAAGGCCTTTAGCCTTGGAAGAAACACCCTGCCCTGAGCGGTGTCGATAATCATACCTAGGTATTCCAACCTGGTAGACGGTTGTAGGGACGACTTTTCTAGGTTTATAATCCAACCTAGGCGTTCTAGATGTTCTAGCGTTTTGGTGACGCTGCGACTTAGGAACGCTGCAGTTCTCTCTACGAGAAGCAAGTCGTCTAGATAAGCCATGACGGCGATGCCCTGAACTCTTAAGATTGCTAAGAGAGGGTCCAGAATCTTTGTGAAGACTCAAGGGGCTGTAGCAAGCCCGAACGGCAAGGCCACAAATTGAAAATGGCGCTGCTCTACCGCGAACCTTAGAAATTTCTGGTGTGCGGGAAAAATTGGCACATGGAGATATGCATCCTTGATATCTATTGATGCCATGAACTCTCCCCCTTGCAGGGAGGAGACCACAGTGCGGATTGACTGCATACGGAAGGTCTGGATGTGTAAAAACCGGTTTAGGTCTTTCAGATCCAGGATAGGTCTGACACTTCCATTTGGTTTTGGAACGGTGAAGAGATTTGAATAAAACCCTGAACCCTGATCTTTCGGGCTCACTTCTACTATCACACCCTGGGATAGTAACTGATCTAAGGCCAGGAATAGCGGTTTTTGCTTTACTGGATCCCTGGGGATCCTTGACCTTAGGAAACGAGAAGGTGGAATCTCCTGAAACTCTAGCTTGTAGCCCAGAGATACTGAAGAGATCACCCACTTGTCCTGGATCTCTTCCCGCCGGGCGCCTGCAAACTGCAGGAGCCTTCCCCCCACTCTGCCGAGTGGGGGCGCCCCTTCACAAGGAAGTTTTGGGGCTCTGCTTGGCAGGCTTTCGCCCCCAAGTCTTTTTCTGTCCCTGGGCTCGGCCTTGAGCCCTTCTAGCAGTGGAGGACTGAGAAGGCCGTCGCCACTGTTTAGAGCTTGATGCTTCGGGAGAGAGAGCACGCCTGAATGAAGGACGCTTGCTCTTTTTGACTGGAAGGAGTGTAGACTTACCTCCTGAAAAATTTTGGACGAATTTATCTAATTCTTCCCCAAACAAACGCTCCCCTTTAAACGGGAACCCAGTCAAATGCTTTTTGCATGACAGCTCAGCAGCCCAATTTTTTAGCCATAGGGCCCTACGCATGTGTACCAACATGAGGGACAAACGTGATGCTTATTGGACAGAATCCAAAATCGCATCAATTATAAAACACAGGATGTGAGGCAATTCTGCATAATTTTCTACTTCCTCACTGGGAAGGAGCCCAAACATCTGTTTAACTTGTTCCTTGAGGAACTGACACAACCCCACGGCTGCGACTGTAGGTTGCACCACAGCGCCAGCCATGGAAAAGGAGGTTTTTAATAAGGTTTCCAGCCTTTTATCGGTTGGATCCTTGAATACCTGCGCATTATCCAAAGGACAAGTTAGGTTTTTATTCACACAAGAAACAGCCGCATCGACAGATGGGACCCCCCACTTCTTGGTGAAACTTTCCTCCACAGGATAATGCATGGAAAACCTTTTGGGAGGAGTAAACAGTTTATCGGGATGTCCCCAATCCTCATACATCAATTTATCCATTAAAGGATGAATTGGGAAGGAACAAGCAGTCTGTGGGGCTTTCCTGACACCCAGGGAAGAAACAGAGGACGTAGCGACTTCAGCAGCAGGCATTCTGAACGTGGTACGCACCAATTCAGTATAATACTGCACCTGCTTTCTGAGTGCCTGGGAGGAGGGGACTCTCTCCTCTTCCTCTGACTCATCCGACTGCTCATGATCCCTATCCAAAGATAGGGATCCCTCCTCATTTTCAGAAGAACTATCCGAGAGAGGGATACCAGCAGAGGGAGGGGATCTACCCCTTTTCCTGCTATCTTTTAGGGAAGCAGAAATAAAATTCATGATTCTCCCTTCAAAACCCTCCAATGTAGCCCTAAGGGAGTCCTCAGTGACATAAACCGGGGCTGCGACATTAGGAGAGGCTGCAAAACCTGACAGGTGCACTGACTTGTCTTGAGAGGCTGGCTCCAGTCTTGCAGAGGGGGATGGTAATTTACAGGCACTCTTGGAACCCCTGGACCTAGGCGGTGACTTGCCAGTGCTCTTATTACCTCCCCCTGAGACCCTCTTATGAGGAGACATAGTACTAAGCTACAAAGCAGAGGTACTAGTACAAGTGCGATCACTGTTGCGCTTAAAGTCTCACAATAAATAAATATATGCTTAAACTGCACAACCTGACGCTGAGTAGGTGTCTTAAGGTTTGCCTGGATCCAATCCCCACGGATGCCTACTGCCCACATCTCCTGTGTCTCCAGTTACAGCCCCCTGACGCTCTGGGCTTTTTAAAATTGCCGCCTGGCGCCTGCGCAGTACAGCGCCGTGCACACTGACGTGCACGGCTCGCAACCACACCCCCCCCCTTCTCCATAAGGCCGGGAGCGCGCCCGGACCGCGGAATCCGGGGGGGGGGGGAGAACCCAAAACGGAGCAGCGTGGGACCCCTGAACTGCGTGGGACCCCTGTTTACCTTCATCTGTGGCAGGGACTGCAATGGAGACGTGAGTAGCTGAAGAACCAGGCTTTCACTGAGCGTGTGTATTGAAAGGCATGTAAGTATGCATCAGGGTGCTCTTACTCCCTCTAGTGGTGGAAACCAGGTAAGACATACAACTACTCACAATGAAGAAATCCATTCATATATTTAAATATATAGGATGACTTCCCTTACCTGTCCCCGCCGCAGGAATTGCTGAAACAGACCAATTCCAGCCTTCACCCATCACGGCGGGTATTGTTAGCCAACCTTCAGGTATATCTGGGGCTCTTACGAAAAGATCCTCCCACCTGGGCCATGTAAAAAGCTCTGCCAGAAACTTTCGGGCGCTCTGTATAAACAGTACCCCAAGTCTGGTTTTCCCAGAGCCCAGTCTTCCAATGGAGAGGACTTACAGGCAAAACCTCGCTTCTTCGGCAGACGAGGCCCGGGTACCATACCATCTTGGGAGTCAAATATCGGCCCGAGATATGGATCCGGTTTGATGTAGCCCTTCGGCCCCGCAGGGACCTGCATAGAGCTAAAGTTTTACGTGACCATCACCCAGACACTGGCGAAAAAACTGAGGTGCCTCCCAGATGGGAGGGGTTATATAGGGGAGGAATTCTCCTTAATTAGGGTCAACCAGTGTCCAATCACCAGAGGTGCCTATATAACCCACTATGTAATGAAGCTCCTGTGTCCCGTGATGTATGATCAAGAAATAAAAATTTTATATCTTTATGTTTGAAGCCTGAAATGTGGCAAAAGATTGAAAAGTTCAAGGGGGCCGAATACTTTCACAAGGCACTGTATATATATATATATAAATAGATGGGATTGCTACACAAAAATGCTTTAATTAAAACACTAAAAATACTAGACATGTGCAGAGTAAAATATTTCGTTTCGGAATTTCGTTTTCGTCTGAAAACTTAATTTATTTAGTTACTCCCGAAATTCGTTTTTATTTATTTCATTTTTCGTTCAAAAATTGCATTCGTCCGAAAATCCACATGAATCACGGTCGAATCTGTCTTTGAAGGCTTATGGTGTCTGTCGAATGTATAAAGAAGATTCGACGGAGCTAGTATATAGCATACTTTAGAACCCTATTAAAGTCTATGGGACTCCAACGTTCAAAATCTAAAGTGCTCATTTTAAAGGCTAATTTGCAAGTTACTGTCATAAAAAGTGTTTGGGGACCTGGGTCCTGCCCCAGGGGACATGGATCAATGCAAAAAAAAGTTTTAAAAACGGCTGTTTTTTCGGGAGCAGTGATTTTAATAATGATTAAAGTGAAACAATAAAAGTGTAATATTCCTTTAAATTTCGTAGGGGGGGGGTTGTCTATAGTATGCCTGTGAAGGGGCGCATGTTTCCCGTGCTTAGAATTGTCCCTGCACAAAGTGTCATTTATGCAGGAAAAAAAGTCCTTTAAAATCACTCGCAGCTATTATGAATTGTCGGCTCCCGTAATACAGAGAACACTCATTGAAAGTCATTGATAAAAAAATAAATAAATAAATAAAAAAAAAAGCGTGGGGGTCCCCCAAATTCAATTACCAGGCCCTTCAGGTCTGGTATGGATATTAAGGGGAACCCTGCCTCAAATTTAAGAAAAAATTTGACGTGGGGTTCCCCCTAAATATCCATAACCAGACCCTTCAGGTCTGGTATGGATATTAAGGGGAACCCCGCGTCAAATTTAAAAAAAAATTGACGTGGGGTTCCCCCTAAAAATCCATACCAGACCCTTTATCCGAGCACGCAACCTGGCAGGCCGCAGGAAAAGAGGGGGGGACGAGAGAGCGGCCCCCCCTCCCTCCTGAACCGTACCAGGCCACATGCCCTCAACATTGGGAGGATGCTTTGGGGGTCTGTGACCCCTCAAAGCACCTTGTCCCCATGTTGATGAGGACAAGGGCCTCATCCCCACAACCCTGGCCGGTGGTTGTGGAGGTCTGCGGGCGGGGGGCTTATCAGAATCTGGAAGCCCCCTTTAACAAGGGGACCCCCAGATCCCGGCCCCCCCCCCTGTTTGAAATGGTAAGGGGGTACAAAAGTACCCCTACCATTTCACAAAGAAAGTGTAAAAAATGTTTAAATAAAACAAACACACTTTTGAAAAATTCCTTTATTAAAAATAAAAAAATAAAAAAAAGATTCCAGCGGCGGTAATCCACTCTTGCTATCCATCGACGGACGGTCATATCTCCAGCGATGTCTAATATCATCCAGCGCAGCGCAGCATCCTTCTTCTGTCTCCGTGGAGGAGACACTACAGACATTCCGGCGGCTGACGTTTGTTATATACGGAGGGCGGGGCCACCCGTCACCTGACCCCGCCCCCCTCTGACGCAAGGGGAAACCCGGGGTTCCCCGTGACGTAGGGGTGACCCCGCCCCCCTCTGATGTAACGGAAACCTGCCTGTGTTACATCAGAGGGGTGCGGGTCACCCCTACGTCACGGGGAACCCCGGGTTTCCCCTTGCGTCAGAGGGGGGCGGGGTCAGGTGACGGGTGGCCCCGCCCTCCGTATATAACAAACGTCAGCCGCCGGAATGCCTGTAGTGTCTCCTCCACGGAGACAGAAGAAGGATGCTGCGCTGCGCTGGATGATATTAGACATCGCTGGAGATATGACCGTCCGTCGATGGATAGCAAGAGTGGATTACCGCCGCTGGAATCTTTTTTTTATTTTTTTATTTTTAATAAAGGAATTTTTCAAAAGTGTGTTTGTTTTATTTAAACATTTTTTACACTTTCTTTGTGAAATGGTAGGGGTACTTTTGTACCCCCTTACCATTTCAAACAGGGGGGGGGGCCGGGATCTGGGGGTCCCCTTGTTAAAGGGGGCTTCCAGATTCTGATAAGCCCCCCGCCCGCAGACCTCCACAACCACCGGCCAGGGTTGTGGGGATGAGGCCCTTGTCTTCATCAACATGGGGACAAGGTGCTTTGAGGGGTCACAGACCCCCAAAGCATCCTCCCAATGTTGAGGGCATGTGGCCTGGTACGGTTCAGGAGGGAGGGGGGCCGCTCTCTCGTCCCCCCCTCTTTTCCTGCGGCCTGCCAGGTTGCGTGCTCGGATAAAGGGTCTGGTATGGATTTTTAGGGGGAACCCCACGTCAATTTTTTTTTAAATTTGACGCGGGGTTCCCCTTAATATCCATACCAGACCTGAAGGGTCTGGTTATGGATATTTAGGGGGAACCCCACGTCAAATTTTTTCTTAAATTTGAGGCAGGGTTCCCCTTAATATCCATACCAGACCTGAAGGGCCTGGTAATTGAATTTGGGGGACCCCCACGCTTTTTTTTTTATTTATTTATTTATTTTTTTATCAATGACTTTCAATGAGTGTTCTCTGTATTACGGGAGCCGACAATTCATTATAGCTGCGAGTGATTTTAAAGGACTTTTTTTCCTGCATAAATGACACTTTGTGCAGGGACAATTCTAAGCACGGGAAACATGCGCCCCTTCACAGGCATACTATAGACAACCCCCCCCCCCTACGAAATTTAAAGGAATATTACACTTTTATTGTTTCACTTTAATCATTATTAAAATCACTGCTCCCGAAAAAACGGCCGTTTTTAAAACTTTTTTTTGCATTGATACATGTCCCCTGGGGCAGGACCCGGGTCCCCAAACACTTTTTAGGACAGTATCTTGCAGAATCTTTTCTCTCTGTCAAATCTTTTTTCTCTGTCGAATATTTTCTCTATATAATCTTGGACTAATAGAGGTAAGGTTAGGCACATTCGAACACAGGTTCTATAGACACGTTGTCAGAGTCACGTCGAATCTCCTATTCTATATCGAACTGTTGTAACAATGAAAACGAAAATAAAGCATTTATTTATGTCGGATCTTTCGTTTTTCGGATTTTGTGCTTTCGTTATCGTTTGGCAAAACGAAAACGAAAATAGCTGAAATTCGGACGAAAATGCATTCGGACGAAAACGAATGCACATGTCTAAAAAATACATCAGTTATATGGTATTCAAGGTTGACAGTTTTGGGCTGAACAGATAACGCCCTTCTTCAAAAACCAAATACTTACCTGGTAGGTATTTGGTTTTTGAAGAAGGGCATTATCTGTTAAGCCCAAAACTGTCAACCTTGAATACCATATAACTTTGATGTATTTTTAGTCTTTTCATTAAAGAATTTTTGTGCAGCAATCCCATCTCTTTTTCTATATAGTAACCCTTGAGAAGCCGTGATTGCATTGCACGAACATCCATGACCGACATGCACCTTACTCTTAGAACTTTGCAATATCTATCTATATATATATATATATATCTGGTGAGTGCCTGGACGGCCCTAAGCCCTGTACTAGGCAAATGGCTTGACCAAAATCTTTTTTTTTTTAAAGGTATATAATAGCTCCCAACAGTCCCCATTTTGAAGAAAAAGTCCCTATTTTCAACTGTATCCTTGACGCTCTTTCATTAACATATGCCAAATGCCATCATCTACATCTGAGGATCTGTATAATTAGGTGTACCATTTAAATGAAGTGTTTATATTGTTCCAAACTTTATACTAGACCGCTCAGTAAATTAATCTCCTTATTTCTAAACCCTAATGGTACCCATACCAACCAGTCAAATGTTTGTCTTCACTTTGTAACTTAATCCAGAAACCGATGCCACACAGGAATTCCATTGTTACGAAAAGCTATTTTGTTTTTGGAGAGGCAATGTTGTGTGCGAGTGATTTGTGTTTTTGGTAGTTACCGTTCTTCGATGGTATGGACCATTGTAGGTAGAACAAACATTCAGTGTGCGATGATTTTGTTTGTATTAATGGACATTTGTTTTAGTTTTTTTTTTTCTTATCAGGAATGGTGTATCTTTTATTAATAACCATTGGCAATAGGTACAGCTCCCTATTATCTTGAAAGGTTGAGTAGTCTGTAGTATGGGATATAACTGATGGTTAGCTCCTGAGCTGCGGCAGATGTTTTCCCTGACGAGGGGTTTGAGAAAATGCAGTCGTGGAATGTCTTCTTACCGCAAATGCTAGGGTTGTTGCTGGTTACAGATTGACAGAGTTAATTTGACAAAAAATGATTTTATTACAAAATTACTATGGCTACTTTCACACTGGGGTGTTGCGGGCGCTGGCGGGGCAGTTTTAACCCGGCGCTGCAGCGGCGCTTTGCAGGCAGGTTTGCAGCGCTGCCCCATTATTTTCTATGGGAAGGGACGCTTTAGGTGCAGTAAATACACGGCTTCTACAGCGCTCCAAAGATGCGACTCAGGCTTTCACACCAGAGAGACAGCAGCGGCTGTTTCAGGAAGCTTTGCAGGCGCTATTTGTAGCGCTGTAGAGCCTGTAAAGCGCCCCAGTGTGAAAGGGGCCTTATTCTTATGTAAGCTGAAGTGTAATTCTCAATTTTGCTCATTGAGCTGTCTAGTCAAAATTTTCTTAAAAAAATTTCAAAAGTCTAATTTTTTTTCTTCTTCCTATTTGACGGCTCTGTTTTCCTTTTTTGAGTATATTTATGGTATTTTTTTACATTTTTTATTTAGTGTTCTTTGCATTTGTGTAGAGGTCGACTGATATATTGGCCGATATTTGGCCTTTTTTAAGAAATCGGCATCGGACGATTTTTGTACAAAAAATCGGCCAATTACCTCCCTTCCCCACAGTTTCACACACTGAGCGGCTCTGTGCGCCTGTGCGAATTGTAGCCTCAGTTTCCTGTTCTTAGCTGACAGGAATGGCAACTGGTGTGGTCTTCTGCTGCTGTAGCCCATCTGCTTCAAGGTTTGATGTGTTGTACACTCAGAGATGGTATTCTACATACCTTGATTGTAATGAGTGGTTGAGTTACTGTTGCCTTCCTATCATCTCGAACCAGTCTGCCCATTCTCCTCTGACCTCTGGAATCAAAAAGGCATTTTCCTCCACACAACTACCACTTACTGGTTATTTTCTCTTTTTCTGACCATTCTCTGTAAACCCTAGGGATAGTCGTGTGTGAAAATCCCAGTAGATCAGCCGTTTTTGACATTACTCAGACAAGCCTGTCTGGCACCAACAACCATGCCATGTTCAAAGTCACTTAATTCACCTTTCTTCCCCATTCTGATGCTCAGTTTAAACTTCAGCAAGTCGTCTAGATGCCTAAATCCATTCAGTTGCTGCCACGTGACTGGCTGATTAGCAATTTGTGTTACCAAGAAATTTTACAGGTGTACCGAATAAAGTGGCCAGTGAGTGTATAATGCAATGATAGAGATATTGGGAGCCTCTTTGAGCTCAGGGAGTTATGTGAATGGTCTACACCGGGCTTTCTCAACCTTTTAACCCTAGAGGAACCCCAGAAATAATTTTCAGATGTCAAGGAACCCTTACTAAACCAATTCATTAGGGGTCAATAGGAACAATGCTCCTTATACTGGTGGTCAATAGGAAGAATGTTCTCCTTAAAGTGGTGCTCAGAATGCCACCTTTAACCACTTATAGACCGGACCATTTTGCTGGTCAACGACCAGACCACTTTTTGCGATTCGGCACTGCATCGCTTTAACTGACAATTGCGCGGTCGTGCGACATTGCTCCCAAACAAAATTGATGTCCTTTTTTTCCCACAAATAGAGCTTTCTTTTGGTGGTATTTGATCCCCTCTGCGGTTTTTATTTTTTGCGCTATAAACAAAAATAGAGCGATAATTTTGAAAAAAAAACACATTATTTTTACTTTTTGTTATAATAAATATCCCCCACAAATATATAAAAAAAACATTTTTTTCCCTCAGTTTAGGCCGATACGTATTCTTCTACATATTTTTGGTAAAAAAAAAACGCAATAAGCGATTATTGATTGGTTTGCGCAAAAGTTATAGCGCTTACAAAATAGGGATAGTTTTATGGTATTTTTATTAATATATTTTTTTTTTACTAGTAATGGCGGCGATCAGCGATTATTATTGTGACTGCGACATTATGGCGGACACATCGGACATTTTTGACACATTTTTGGGACCACTGTCATTTATACAGCAATCACTGCTATATAAATGCAGTGATTCCTGTGTAAATGACACTGGCAGTGAAGGGGTTAACCAGTGGGTGGCAGTGTAGGGGTTAAGTGTTCCTAGGGGTGTGTTAATAACTGTGGGGGGGCTGGGCTTTCATTTAGTGAACACTGATCTCTGCTCCAATCACATGGAGCAGAGATCAGCGCAGGGGCGGACTGACAACTCATGGGGCCCCTGGGCAATAGGAGATAATGGGGCCCCCAGGCAATCAGACATTATGGGGCCACACCGTATACACAAACACACACACACACACAGTATGCAATCACACAGTATACACAGACATGTTTCTATTGGCTGAGAAGGTACTGGAGAGGTGGGGCAGCTATAATCTCAGGATTTTTAGACCAAAAGGATGTCAGTAACGGACATTTCAGAGACAGATGTAAAAAAAAACACAGATTTTTACATACTGTCCCTGGTTTTACTGAGGCTGGCAATCTTGATGGGGCCCCCTAGTGGCACGGGGCCCTCGGGCAGTGCCCGAGTGGCCCAATGGTCAGTCCGCCCCTGGATCAGCGTCACTAGTTGCTAGGCAGAACGGGGAGATGCTGTTTACAACGGCATCTCTCCGTTCAGCCACCCCGTGAGACGATCGCGGGTATCGTTGAGTCCATGGGACCTGCGACCGGACTCATGGGGGTCCCGACCGGCACGCGAGTGCGCTGCCAGTGGTATGTTCGCGATGGCATGCTCGCGATGGCAGGGCAGCAAATTTAAAGGGATGTACAGGTACGCCCATTTGCCTGCCCGTGCCATTCTGCCAACGTACATCGGCGTGCGCTGGTTGGGAATCGGTTAAAGACAGCTAAAAAGATTTTGTGTCATGCTGCTGGTTTTTGTTTAAGGTTCAACAAGTGAAACTCTATAGCAGCCTTTCTCAACCTTTTCAAAACAGAGGAACCCTTGAAATAGTTCTCCGGTCTCGGGGAACCCCTTCTAAAAAATGTAAATCTTCAACTCATGATACACTAGTGTGATGATCAGTGGGAAGAATGGTCCTTACACTTGTGGTCATTGGGAAGAATTACCTCCTTACAGATAGCTAACAAGATCAATAGTGTGAGTGGGAACCTATCTGAGAGGCAAAAATTGCCCAATGCTGAAGGAACCCCTAGCAACCTCTGGGGGAACCCTGGTTGAGAATCGCTGATCTATAGGCACCAAATGGTGGTTCATCAGCCACAAGCTCAAGGAACCCCTAGAAACCTCTGGAGGAACCCTTGAGAATGGCTGGTCTGCACACTGCGAAGAGTGCTATGGAATAAGTCAGGGAGTGATATAAATGAAGAATATAAATAAAATCACTGTAATAAAATCAGCTTGTCATGTCATTGAAACAGGTCTGTTTTTTATTGTTTCATTTGGATTAAACCATAAGAAACTGAATTACTATCCTGAGATCAGAGGTGAGAAGAAAGTTCATTTTCATAACTGAGCCCGTGACACTCAATACATTCTCCGCTCTGCCTTAATCCTCAGACGTATTGAAATCGAGTTGACTGCGAATGAAGGTGGCACAGGTGACACGTTCCGAGAGATTGCATTAGAACCTTATCCATCTCAGTATTATATGCAGTTGTCTCTTGGTAGACGGTCCTGTGTATATTGCTCATACAGTCATCCTCATATTTGTTTCTTCCACAGACCCTAGGGTTACTTCTGAATGCCTTTTATATGTATCCACTATTGTCATACAGCTCTTGGTTAAATATTATCTCAACATTGATTCCAAAATACTGTTCGGTTCTGTTCAAATGCCACATTATGCATTGAAATACCTTCTTAGACCCAGTCTATCCAGACAGTATGGTCACCCGCTGGCTTGGCACCATCCACAGGCAGTTTAACCACTTCCAGACAGGCTCATAGCAGATTTACTGCTAGGGGAGCACTCCGGTGCAGAATCACATACAGTATCTCACAAAAGTGAGTACACCCCTCACATTTTTGTAAATATTTTATTATATATTTTCCTGTGACAACACTGAAGAAATGACACTTTGCTACAATGTAAAGTAGTGAGCGTAGAGCTTGTATAACGGTGTAAATTTGCTGTCTCCTCAAAATAACTCAACACACAGCCATTAATGTCTAAACCGCTGGCAACAAAAGTGAGTACATCCCTAAGTGAAAATGTCCAAATTGGGCCCAATTAGCCATTTTCCCTCCCCGGTGTCATGTGACTCGTTAGTGTTACAAGGTCTCAGGTGTGAATGGGGAGCAGGTGTGTTAAATTTGGTGTTATCGCTCTCACTCTCTCATACTGGTCACTGGACGTTCAACATGGCACCTCATGGCAAAGAACTCTCTGAGGATCTGAAAAAAAGAATTGTTGCTCCACGTAAAGAAGATTGCCAAGACCCTGAAACTGAGCTGCAAGACCAAGACCATACAGCGGTTTAACAGGACAGGTTCCACTCAGAACAGGCCTCGCCATGGTCGACCAAAGAAGTTGAGTGCACATGCTCAGCGTCATATCCAGAGGTTGTCTTTGGGAAATAGACGTATGAGTGCTGCCACCATTGCTGCAGAGGTTGAGGGGGTGGGGGTCAGCCTGTCAGTGCTCAGACCATACACCGCACACTGCATCAAATTGGTCTGCATGGCTGTCATCCTTCTAAATACGATGCACAAGAAAACCAGCAGTTTACTGAAGACAAGCAGACTAAGGACATGCATTACTGGAACCATGTCCTGTGGTCTGATGAGACCACGATAAATGTGTTTGGTTCAGATGGTGTGAAGCGTGTGTGGCGGCAACCAGCTGAGGAGTACAAAGACAAGTGTGTCTTGCCTACAGTCAAGCATGGTGGTGGGAGTGTCATGGTCTGGGGCTGCATGAGTGCTGCCG
Source organism: Lithobates pipiens (assembly GCF_037356315.1). Taxonomy (NCBI): domain Eukaryota; kingdom Metazoa; phylum Chordata; class Amphibia; order Anura; family Ranidae; genus Lithobates; species Lithobates pipiens. Next base: position 491,098,509 of record NW_027507718.1, on the reverse strand, counting down.
ACACTGGGGAGTTACAGTTCATTGAGGGAACCATGAATGCCAACATGTACTGTGACATACTGAAGCAGAGCATGATCCCCTCCCTTCAGAGACTGGGCCGCAGGGCAGTATTCCAACATGACAACGACCCCAAACACTCCTCCAAGATGACCACTGCCTTGCTAAAGAAGCTGGGAGTAAAGGTGATGGACTGGCCAAGCATGTCTCCAGACCTAAACCCTATTGAGCATCTGTGGGGCATCCTCAAATGGAAGGTGGAGGAGAGAAAGGTCTCCAACATTCACCATCTCTGTGATGTCATCATGGAGGAGTGGAAGAGGACTCCAATGGCAACCTGTGAAGCTCTGGTGAACGTCATGCCCAAGAAGGTTAAGGCAGTGCTGGAAAATAATGGTGGCCACACAAAATATTGACTCTTTGGGCCCAACTTGGACATTTTCACTTAGGGGTGTACTCAGTTTTGTTGCCAGCGGTTTAGACATTAATGGCTGTGTGTTGAGTTATTTTGAGGGGACAGCAAATTTACACTGTTATACAAGCTGTACACTCACTACTTTACATTGTAGCAAAGTGTCATTTCTTCAGTGTTGCCACATGAAAAGATAGAATAAAATTGTTACAAAAATGTGAGGGGTGTACTCACTTTTGTGAGATACTATATATATGTGTGTATATTGCACACACATAATAATGTAAATATACACAGTGTATATATATGTATATATAGGTCATACCGTTGTTTCAACTCTTCTTTTGACTCTTTTCATTTCTTGCTTCTAACCATTCCTATCCCATGTGGTATAGACGGGACCTTCTGTGACGATTGCACTGTAATGACTCCTTAGGGTCTATGCTATATGTATCATGGTCACACAGGATAATCCCGAAAAAAAAAATGATTCAGGAACATAAAGCCCTTGAATCATTTACATTCAAGTTCCTCTGATCCTGCCAATATAAATAACGCTCTGCCAGTATCATTTTTTTTTTTGGAAACAAAAACTATTCCCAGTATTCAAAGTCGTAGATTTTCAGTGTCGTAAAATGTCCTGGGAAAAGCAGAACATGGAATTTCCCCGATTCCAGGTATTCTAAAGAAAAACCCCGCTAACCATTATTTCTATGTACTCTGACCAATTGCAGTCCTCTGTGTGCACAAAACAATGACTATGGATTAGCAATTACAGCCAGGATCATGTAGAACAACTGAAATGGTTGGGAAATGTGTGGTGATCCATACGTTTAGGGCCAGTTCACACCACAGAAACGCAGTCCAGATTCCCCCCCCCCCTTTTTTTTTTTCCTTAACTTTAAATAGGAACATGGGTCTTCCAGTGCGTTTTTGGCCCGTTTAGGTGCGTTCTGGTGCGTTCCCGTGAGTTTTTGATGCTTTTTACAGCGTTTCAGTACAGTCCAGTGCAGGAAAAATGCAGCGTGTTCTACTTTTTTTTCTGGAACTGGAACGCACTGGAACTGAAAGCACTGATGTGAACTATGCCATTGAAAACCATATAGCCTACTATCTATGCGTTTTTTGATTCAGAAGAAAAAGCACTGGACTGCATGTGGTGTGAACTGGCTCTTAATGTAGATCATATGTGTCAAATGGAAGGCCTGCGGGTCACATTTCACTTGTCCCTCGCACCTCTCCTGCAGCTGCGGCATCCCCTCATGCAGCCTCAGAGAGGCTCAGCTGTGCCCTACCTCACCTCAGCAGTTGGCAGCAGAGAGGAGGACAGAACTCCCCATACAGATCCTGTGCCTCTCTGTACAGCCACGGCAACGTCTTGTCTCCGCCTCCCCTGGTCTCAGCATTCAGCAAACTCCAGCAGTTGGCTCCAGCCCTCCTCAGTTCCTCCTCCAGGTTCTGCACTTTCTACTTCCCAGCTCCACCCCCAGCTTCTTCTCAGCAGCAGCACAAGGTAAGGGAGGGGGGTGCACTGTGATGCAAGGGAGGGAGGGTGGCTCTTGACAGCTGATGTATCTCCATGACGATATCACGGAGCTGGTGGATGTTAGAGACCTTGCGCTCCTCCACCTTCCATTTGAGGATGCCCAACAAATGCTCAACAGGGTTTAAGTCTGGAGACATGCTTGGCCAGTCCATCACCTTTACCCTCAGCTTCTTTAGCAAGGCAGTGGTTGTCTTGGAGGTGTGTTTGAGGTCATTATCATGTTGGAATACTACCCTGCGGCCCAGTTCCAAAGGGAGGGGATCATGCTCTGCTTCAGTATGTCACAGTACATGTTGGCATTCATGGTTCCCTCAATGAACTGTAGCTCTGCAGTGCCAGCAGCACTCATGCAGCCCCATGACCATGGCACTCCCACCACCACTGCTGGAAAAAAATTGTGGCCACAACAAATATTGACACTTTGGGCCTAAAGACTTAGGCTGCAGCTCAGTTTCAGGGTCTTGGCAATCTTCTTATAGCCTAGGCCATCTTTATTTAGAGCAAAAATCTTGTGCATCATATTTAGATAACATGTTTAAAAGAGACTTCCTTCTGGGACGACCAATTTGATGCAGTGTGTGGCGTATGGTCTGAGCACTGACAGGCTGACCCCCCCCCCCCCCCCCAACCTCTGCAGCAATGCTGGCAGCAGTCATACGTCTATTTCACAAAGAAAACCTCTGGATATGACACTGAGCATGTGCACTCAACTTCTTTGGTCAACAGTGGTGAGGCTTGTTCTGAGTGGAACTTGTCCTGTTAAACTACTGTATGGTCTTGGCCACCGTACTGCAGCTCAGTTTCAGCTCAGTTTCAGAGTCTTGGCAATCTTCTTATAGCCTAGGCCATCTTTACGTGGAGCAAGAATTCTTTTTTTCAGATCCTCATGGCAAAGAGAGCTCTTGGTGCCATGTTGAACTTCCAGTGACCAATATGAGAGAGTGAGAGCGATAACACCAAATTTAACACACCTGCTCCTCATTCACACCTGTGACCCTGTCAATCTAATAAGTCACATGACACTGGGGAGGGAAAATGGCTAATTGAGCACAATTTGGACATTTTCATTTAGATGTATACTCATTTTTGTTGCCAGTGGTTTAGACATTAATGGCTGTTTGAGTTATTTTGAGGGGACAGCAATATATATATATATATATATATATATATATATATATATATGCACCGATCTGCCATAACATTATGGCCACCCATCTAATATTGAGTAGATCCCTCATTTGCCACCCAAACAGCCCTGACCCTTTGAGGTATGGGCACCACTACACATCTGAAGGTACACTGTGGTATCTTGTACCAAGCAATCGGTAGCAAATCCTTTAGGTGTAGGTTGTGAGGTTGGATCTCCATGGATCTGACTTTTTTCCCAGCACATCCCACAGATGCTCAAATGGATTAAAGTGGTTGTAAAAGCAAAGTTTTTTTTTATCTTGATGCATTTTATGCATTAAGATAAAAAGCCTTCAGTGTGCAGCAGCCCCCCTCAGTCCCCCAACACTTATCTGAGGTCCTTCTCTGTCCAGCGTTGTCCACGAGTGTCTCAGTCGTCTGAGATTCTGCTTCCTGATTGGCTGAGACACATCAGCGGTGTGATTGGCTCCTGTCAATCAAAGTCAGCTAGCCAATTGGGGGAGAGCGGGGGCAGGCCCGGGCTCCGTGTCTGAATGGACACAGGGAGCTGGGACTCAGCTCCGGTGCCCCCATAGCAAGCTGCTTGCTGTGGGGGGCACTGACCAGGAGGGAGGGGCCAGGATCACATTAGAGGGACCCAAGAAGAGGAGGATCAGGGCTTCTCTGTGCAAATCCACTGCAACAGAGGAGGTAAGTATAACATGTTTGTTATTTTTATAGGAAAAAAACAAGACTTTACAATCACTTTAAGATCTGGACAGTCTGGAGGCCAAGTCAATACATCAAAGGCAGCTTCTTCCATTGCTCCATGGTCCAGTTCTGATACTCACAGGGCCATTGTGGGCACTTTTTTTATCTGTGAACATGGGTCAGCATGGGCACCCTGACTGCTCTGTGGCTATGCAGTTCCATATGCAACAAACTGAAATGTACTGTGTGTTCTGTAACCTTTCCATCAGAACCAGCATTCATTTCTTCAGCAATTTAAGCTACAGCAGCTCTTCTATTGGATCAGAGAATATGGGCCAGCCCTGGCTACTTATAAGGCAGTACAACCAGTCTTGTTGTACGGGGCCCAGGCCTCATCAGCTAAAAAGGGGGGCCCAGGGCAGCTTTATTGTTCTGCCTAATTTGACTTATTTCTGCGTAAATTAATAAATAGATTTTACTAGACCACACACCCCCTCCTACTTGCTTTCCAGGGCTTAAATTACATTTCTCTGTGCCCCGTCATGTCATCAGAGGGGCTCAGAAGGTGGGAGCAGAGGAGGGACTTTTTTTTTCATTTTGGAGCATAGGCGGATAAAGTCAGTGCTGCTGTTCCACTGCACCTCAGGGTTTGGGAAGGCTGTACGAGCCTCATGATTTCTAACAACAGCCCCCGGGCCACCCTTTTCTCCCCATGTGCTTCAATGAGCCTTGTCTGCCCATGACCCCTGTCACCTGTTTGTTGTACTTCATTCCTTCGACCACTTTTGTTAGGTCCAGACCACTGCAGACCTGGAACATCTCAAAGGGCTACAGTTTTGGAGATGCTCTGACTCAGTCACCTGGCTATTTACATTTGGCCTTTTCAAAGTTGCTAAAATCGTTACACTTGCCTATCTTTTTTTTTTTGCTTGAAACACAAACTACGTAGAGGGTTCTTTACTGTAAGAGCGGCAAGGATGTGGAATTCCCCTCCACAGGCGGTGGTCTCAGCGAGGGGCATCAATAGTTTCAAAAAAACTATTAGATAAGCACCTGAACGACCACAACATACAGGGATATACAATGTAATACTGACATATAATCACACACATAGGTTGGAATTGATGTATTTTTTCAACCTCACCTACTAACAACAACTTCAGTGATAACATGTTCATTTGCTGCATAATACTTTCATGTGCCATTGTCACAAGATAATCAGTGTAAGCTTTCATGTACACGGGACGTTGTTCAACCTCTCCTGAACAATTGAACTTGACAGCTAGAAACCGGCATCTAAAAGCAGCTGTTTAGCCGCGTTTACATGCCGCGTTTGCGCCTAGAAGCGTTTGAAAAAAAAATAATATATTTTTTTTTTTCAAAATAGCCAAAAATGAAAAAGACCTGTAAACAAAACGCAGATAAATGCGAGTTTAGCCACGTTTGGCGTTTGAAATGCCTCTAAACACAGATTTTGAACGCATTTTTTTGGGTTCCAAAAAAAGCCTCTAAACGCAACTGCCTAGAAACAACTATAAACGACCCGGTGTACATGTACTGATAGGATAACATAGAGGAGAGTTCAGGAGCAGTTGAAAAAAATGCCCTACTGATCCTAAGAGTCTGTTTAGCAGCAGCAGTGTACATGAGGCCTTACGTTAGCTGTGTGTGTGTATATATATATATATATATATATATATATATATATATATATATATACATATATATACATATATATATATCTATATATATACATATATATATATATATATATATATATATATATATATATATACACATATATACATATATATATATATATATATATATATATCCATATATCCATATATACATATATATATATACATATATATATATATATATATATATATATATACACACATATATATATATATATATATATATATATATATATACACATATATATATATATATATATATATATATATATACACTGTCAGTATATATCATGAAACTGCTGCACTCCATTAATGAGTTCTTAGATCTATCTACCCGCTGTGACCATTATGAAAAGTCCCCCTCTCGCTGTTGTATTTCTAATTCAATTAATTTAAATTTCCATATTTTAATTTTAATTAAATTACTAAATTCATTTAAATGAATCCCTGAGAATGCAACAGGAAAAGAGAGAAGACCCAAAAGATGTCAGAACAGAACCAGGAAATAGAGACAGGGAGATTTCATTGCTGGAGTGCCCAGAAGATATGGAAATCAATGTCACTTCTGGGTGACTCTTTTGCAAGCAGCCATGTCTCAGAGATTTTCCAAAAAGTTGAATGGTAACTGGTAATGAGAGCCTTTGGTAGTCAAAACTGTTTTGTTTTTTTATTCTTGCCCAAAAATAAACCAATCCTCATTTGAGTGTCAGATTTTTTTTTTATGGCCACCCTTAAAGTGGAGGTTCACACAAATATTGAACCTCCGCTTTTCGGAACCCACCCCCCCCCCCCCCATCCGGTGTCACATTTGGCACCTTTCGGGGGGAGGGGGTGCAGATTTCTGTATAATACAGATATCTTCACCCACTTCTGGGCTTAGATTCCCATGGGAGTCACGCCCCTTCACACCCCCCCCCCCCCCCACTTTGTTCTGGGAAACACACAGGTCCCAGAACACAGCGCAGGGTGACTCGCGCATGCACAGTAGGGAACAGGGAAGTGAAGCCACAACGATTCACTTCCCGATTCCCTCACCGAGGATGGCGGTGGCAGCAGCTGAGAGCCGAACGTTTGATCGGCTTCGGCTGCCGACATTGCGGGCACCCTGGACAGGTGAGTGTCCATTTATTAAAATTCAGCAGCTGCAGTATTTGTAGCTGCTGGCTTTTAATATTTTTTTTTTTTGAGTGGACCCCCGCTTTAAGCATTTTCAAAAGAGGAGGAAACGACGACTGTCCTTATTATAAAACTATCATGGCAAGGCATGCATAGCTAAAATAATAACACGCTTTAAAGTGCAGCTGCGTCCAGACATGATATCAGTTACATATTTTAACCACTTCTGGACCGCCTAATGTACATTTGCTGCGGCAGGGCTGCCCGGGTGTGCAAAATTACGTACCTGTACGTGATTTCGTGCTTGCGGTTTAGGAGGTGCGCATTGAAAAAGCTTAGGGCTCCATTCCCACCTGGAATCACGATTCTGCCCCCGATTCCAAATCGCAGCAAGTCACGTGATGCTTGTGTGATGCCATTACTTCTTGTGGCGTGACAATTGTGGTAAAATGGCAGTGCAATTTGGGTACCATTAAGAAGTAATGGTATCGCACAAGCGTCCCGCGATTTGGAATCGCGGACAGAATCATGGCGATTCCGCCCGCGATTCCAATTGCCAAAGTGTGAACGGAGCCTTAAGCTTTACAACCACATTAATAAAGTGCAGCACTACAGACTAAATTAATAGTAAATTCACACTTGGAGCTATGCAGGCACCATCAGATGGGAGGTCAATTAGCGACTTCTCTAGAAACTCCTAGCAACTTCTGAAGGAGCCTTAGGCTCGGTTCACACAGGGGGCGACGCGAGGCGACACGACTTGCCGTGCCGCGACCTGACAAGTCGCCCCCGTTCTGTACTACGGAACCGTTCTAAGAGGAGCGACTCGAGTCGCTCCGACTTAGAAAAAAGGTTCCTGTACTACTTTTGGGCGACCTCGGGCGACTTGCATTGACTTCTATACAGAAGTCATTTGCAAGTCGCCGCTGAGGTCGCGGCGAGGCAATTCATGTCGCCTCGCATCGCCCCCTGTGTGAACCGAGCCTTAGTGCTACACAGAATTCTGGTTGTGATTGGATGGTTTAGAAACAGCTTTTGTGTGCTGCCAAGACTTGTTCTCCATAGCATAAAGCTGTAATTTCTGCACCTCTGTTGTGAACTTTGAAAATTAATTTCCCCATAATACTCATAGCTACAGCTGTGAATTAGGGCTTTGTTTGAACTTTGAAAATGCATTTCTCCATAATTCCTATAGCTACAGCTGTGAATCAAGGCTTGTTTTGAACTTTGAAAATTTATTTCTCCATAATTCTTATAGCTACAGCTGTGAATTGGGGCTTGTTTTGAACTTTGAAAATGAATTTCTCCATAATTCCTATAGTTACAGCTGTGAATCAGGGCTTGTTTTGAAGTGTGTTTACTGCTTTTTTGTGTGCTGCCAAGACTTATTTTCCATAGCATAAAGCTGTGATTTCTGCGCCTCTGTTGCGAACTTTGAAAATGTATTTCTCCATAATTCCTATAGCTACAGCTGTGAATTGGGGCTTGTTTTGAACTTTGAAAATTCATTTCTCCATAATTATTATAGTTACAGCTGTGAATCGGGGCTTTGTTTCAACTTTGGAAATGCATTTCTCCATAATTCCTCTAGCTACAACTGTGAATGAGGGCTTGTTTTGAACTTTGAAAATGAATTTCTCCATAATTACTATAGCTACAGCTGTGAATCAGGGCTTGTTATGAACTTTGAAAATAAATGTCTCCATAATTCCTATAGTTACAGCTGTGAATCTGGGCTTTGTTTAAACTTTGTAAATGAATTTCTCCATAATTGCTATAGCTACAGCTGAGAATCAGGGCTTGTTTTGAAGTGTGTTTACTGCTTATTGTGTGCTGCCAAGACTTATTTTCCATAGCATAAAGCTGTGATTTCTGTGCCTCTGTTGCGAACTTTGAAAACAAATTTCTCCATAATTCCTATAGCTACAGCTGTGAATTAGGGCTTGTTTTGAACTTTGAAAATTAATTTGTCCATAATTCCTATAGCTACAGCTGTGAATCAGGGCTTGTTTTGAAGTGTGTTTATTACAGATTTTTCAGAATATGTAAATACTTTAGTGAGCATAATCTGGGCACTGTTTCACTTTAAGAAGATTATCTTTATTAAAACTATTACTTTTACAGATACAAAAAAAATATTCCTCTATTTCAGATTCCTTTTAAAATAAGAGTTCGCCACCCCATCACTCCAGGGGGCTGAGACACTCCTGATCTATTTAGGTCATCATTATTTGTACCGAATGTGATTTTAAAGAAAAATAGATTCTGGTTCAAGTTTAATGTGGACTATTAGAGGATGAGCTATTTAGAAATAGCAACATCCAAGAGCATCGAAATGGACAGATAATATCTTTTCCTAGAAGTGAAAGTACTCAAGTCCATTACCAGGATAGGCAGCCTGCCGTTCTCAGAAGATAAAGTCGATTATTATTTTTTTTTATAGACAGGATGCTCAACTCTTTCTGTCACATAGCATGCATGATGATTTAATCAGACATTCACTTATATAACAAGTCGTGTTTTTAGCTATCTATTATCTCTATTATGTTACACAAACATATTCAATAAATCTATGAGTTTTTTCACTCATGTTCTGCCTAAATCATCAATCTTTTAAAGCTCTGACGGACAGAACAATGGGTTTTAAAGGAAACCTGTCTCAGACTTGGGCAACTTCGTAATGAGAAAATTGTCTCGGTCTTCGACAGTTTGATTTTTAGTTCATGTTATATGTCTGAACTAAACTAAAGCTAGCTGGCCTTCAGAGATCATACGTATGTTTTTTTTAAATTTGTATCTATAGATTTTTAATATGTTTTATGTGTCTGGACTAAAGATGACCATGAGAGACCATTCAGATGTTTTTTAAATGTGTATATATATATATTTGTAATATGTTTTATGTGTCTGGACTAAAGATGGCCATGAGATAGGTGTTTTTTAAAGTTGTATATATGTATATATATATATATATATATATTTTTTTTTTTAATATGTTTTATGTCTGGACTAAAGATGGCCATGAGAGACCAATCAGATGTTTTCTATATTTTTATATACATTTGGATTGGTGAAGGACTCATGCCATGGTGGAAGAACTTGGAATTTTGTTCACATTTTGGGACACTATATGATTATTGGTGTATTTCATGATTCTAGATTTTTTTTTGGGCACTAGAAACAATTTTCATACAGATTTGTTTTTTTAATTTACTTTGGACAAAAATAGTTTGCACTTTAATTTGCATAGCTGTACAGTAGGGTCTACAACCACTAATAATAAGGTTATTTGTTTGTATTTATAGCATGGCCATATTTTATAGGGTGTTGAGGACTTGCGCTAATCACTCTTACCAACCAAATTATTTATTGACATTGCCAATAATTGAGAAAGCTGCAGTCCACTTAGATTATTACCTGTGGTGCTGTTATTTTTTTATACCATTTTTATATATAGATCTATAATATACTGCATATCCAATTATACAATGTATTATATAATATGATAATGACAAGAAGAAGATATAGAGCATGACAATCCTGCAGTCAGAAGGTGCTGACGGCCATCTTGGTACACCCTGCCCTGCTCAGCACCAAATTGATAGTCATTTGGCGCCAAGGTACATTTTTTGAAACCCTCAGTCGGTCACGGTGAAATAGTCTATTTTTTCAGTATACCTGTTCAAAAATAAACTACGCTCAAATTGCATAACTTATAAACACATAAGACAAAATTAATAAACCAAAGAAAGATGATCTAATAACTATGGATGTCCCATTAGCCAATTTAAATCAAAGCAATGAAAGCAATAAAAATAAGTCCAGTAACATAAATAATCCAATAATAGTGCTCAGTAATTTTGATAGATCTTCACCACCATCCAACACCTCGGGAATTGATCTTGTGACTTAACACCACTACCAAAGGCTGAAAAATGCTTGCTTACCAGATCAAATGGACCTCTCATTAAAAAAGGTCAGAAACGCCTGTGGCTCCGTACCCAACCAGGGCCTTTTAAATCCAGCAAGTCTTCTAGACAAGGGACATCAATCCTCCTAATAGGGCGATCATAGCGGTTCCCCAAAATAAAAAAGACTCTGCATAGTGTAAAATTCTCAAAACATCAATGAACTTAGAAGTTGTACTTACAAGATATGAAATGTAAAAATGCCTCAATTCCTATGAGTAGGCCGGCACAAGAGTGTAATGGTGACGTCAGCAGAGTGCCAGCCTATGTATACGAATTAAGGCATTTTTACATGACATATCTTGTAAGTGCAACTTCTAAGTACATTAAAGTTCTGAGGATTTTTGTCAATATGTATTTTATGCTTTTAACTCTTTTCTATATATGACCTGTCTGTTGTAATCTTGTTGTTAATAAAATATTGGTTCTATTATACTTTTGTCCATTCCCGGGAAAAGTCAGAACGAGGGCCTCTGTCCCATGCTTTGAGCTTTGTGACAGTGACATGGTGCATTAACCTGCTTGAAGTAGCCATCAGAAGATGGGTACACTGTAGTCATAAAGGGATGGACATGGATCCATGCTTTTATGACAAATTCTGACCCTACCATCTGAATGTCGTAGCTGAAATCAAGACTCATCAGACAGCTGTGATGATTGGGAAATTAAGGTTTCCCAATCTTCTATTGTCCAAATTTGGTGAGCCTGTGCGAATTGTAGCCTCAGTTTCCTGTACTTTGCTGTAGCCCATCTGCTTCAAGGTTCAATGTGTTGTGCGTTCAGAGATGGTATTCTTCATACCTTGGTTGTAACGAGTGGTTATTTGAGTTACTGTTGCCTTTTTATCATCTCGGACCAGTTTGCCCATTCCCCTCTGACATCAACAAGGCATTCTCCTTCACACAACTGCCACTCACTGGATATTTTCTTTTTCTTTTTTTGGACCATTCTCTGTAAACCCTAGAGATGCTTGTGCATGAAAATCCCAGTAGTTCAGCAGTTTTTGAAATACTCAGACCAGCCCGTCTGGCACCAACAACCATGCCACTTTCAAAGTCACTTAAATCCCCTTTCTTCCCCATTCTGATGCTCAGTTTGAACTTCTTGTCATCTTCGCCGTGTCTTGATGCCTAAATTCATTGAGATGTTGTGATTGGCTGATTAGCAATTTGTGTTACCAAGCGATTGAACAGGTTTACCTAATAAAGTGGTCGGTGAGCGTATATCAGAGGAAGGTGCATGGCAATTGATTTTTGCATGACCCTGTAGCAGGTAACAGATGTAGAAATAACTGATGTGTGTGTGTATGTGTGTATATATATATATATATATATATATATATATATATATATACTGTATATGTACTTTACCCAAAATAATGCAAAAGTGAGAATAGCTTTTTTTGTTAACTTACATTAGTCATTCAAATAACATTTTTATAACCTTAAATAGGTTGTTCAAGCTTCACATGTTGGTAGAGTAAATCGTCCTCTATAGTAACTCTTCTTCTTCATTGTAAATATACTGTATAATTGGATTCCAAGCATAATCAATTTGCCTTCATTGCATTTTTTGACATCCACAGAAGGCTACAGAATGTTTACAGAAATCGCACCACTGGCAAAATTCACCAATGACAAGATATTGTACTTTTCAATGGTGTCACCTTTGTAAACATTCTGTAACCTTCTATGGATGTTGCACCCCATCTTCATCAAAAAAAGCAATGACAGCACGTTGCTTCTGCTTGTAATACATTAATTACTTGCAATGAAAAAGAAGAGGAGTTTTCATGGAGGAAAATGTAACCTACCAGCATGTGATAAATGATAAATATATATTAAATATAAATTATTATAAATGTAAATTATAAATATATAAATAAATATATATATACACACATATATATATATATATATATATGTATATGTATATGTATATGTATATGTATATATGTATATATGTATATATGTATATATATATATATTATATGTGTGTATGTACAGTGGTGTGAAAAAGTGTTTGCCCCCTTCCTCATTTCCTGTTCCTTTGCATGTTTGTCACACTTAAGTGTTTTTCGGAACATCAAACCAATTTAAACAATAGTCAAGGACAACACAAGTAAACACAAAATGCAATTTGTAAATGAAGGTGTTTATTATTTAAGGTGAAAAAAAATCCAAACCATCATGGCCCTGTGTGAAAAAGTGATTGCCCACTAAACCTAATAACTGGTTGGGCCACCCTTAGCAGTAACAACTGCAACCAAGTGTTTGCGATAACGTGCAATGAGGCTTTTACAGCGTCCTGGAGGAATTTTGGCCCACTCATCTTTGCAGAATTGTCCTAATTCAGTTACATTAGAGGGTTTTCGAGCATAAACAGCCTTTTTAAGGTCATACCACAACATCTCAATAGGATTCAGGTCAGGACTTTGGCTAGGCCACTCCAAAGTCTTCATTTTGTTTTTCTTCAGCCATTCGGTGGTGGTCTTGCTGGTGTGTTTAGGATCATTGTCCTGCTGCAGAACCCAAGTTCGTTTCAGCTTGAGTACACGAACAGATGGTCGGAAATTCTCCTTCAGGATCTCTTGGTAGACAGCAGAATTCATAGTTCCTTTTATCACGGCAAGTCTTCCAGGTCCTGAAGCAGCAAAACAGCCCCAGACCATCACACTACCACCACCATATTTTACTGTTGGTATAATGTTCTTTTTATGAAATGCAGTGTTCCTTCTACGCCAGATATACTTGGACACACACCTTCCAAAGAGTTCCACTTTTGTCTCATCGGTCCACAGAATGTTGTCCCAAAAGTCTTGGGGATCATCAAGATGTGTTGTGGAGAAATTGAGACGAGCTTTGATGTTCTTTTTGCTCAGCAGTGGTTTTCTCCTTGGAACTCTGCCATGCAGGCCATTTTTGCCCAGTCTTTTCCTGATGGTGGAGGCATGAACGCTGACCTTAACTAAGGCAAGTGAGGCCTGCAGTTCCTTGGACGTTGTTGTGGGGTCTTTTGTGACCTCTTGGATGAGTCGTCGCTGCGCTCTTGGGGTAATTTTGGGCGGCCGGCCACTCCTGGGAAGGTTCACCACTGTTCCATGTCTTCGCCATTTGTGGATAATGGCTCTCACTGTGGTTCGCTGGATTCCCAAAGCTTTGGAAATGGCTTTATAACCCTTTCCAGACTGATAGATCTCAATTACTTTCTTTCTCAATTGTTCCTGAATTTCTTTGGGTCTCGGCATGATGTGTAGCTTTTAAGGATCTTCTGGTGGACCTTACTGTGTCAAGCAGCTCCTATTTAAGTGATGCCTTGATTGTGAACAGGTGTGGCAATAATCAGGCCTGGGTGTGGCTAGAGAAATTGAACTCAGGTGTGGACAACCACAGTTATAGTATGTTTTAACAAGGGGGGCAATCACTTTTTCACACAGGGCCATGATGGTTTGGATTTTTTTTCACCTTTAATAATAAACACCTTCATTTACAAATTGCATTTTGTGTTTACTTGTGTTGTCCTTGACTATTGTTTAAATTGGTTTGATGTTCCGAAACACTTAAAGCGGAGGTCCACCCTAAAATGGACCTCCGCTCCTCGGAATCCCCCCCCCCTCCGGCGCCACAATCGGCCCCTTTCAGGGGGGAGGGGGGTGCAGTTACCTGGATAATCCAGGTAACTGCACCCACTTCCGGGCTAGCTCTCTGCGGAAAGGGGCGTACGTTACGCCCCTTTCCGCAAGCGCCCGCCCCCTTCAGCAAGTGCCCCGCTGCCTGCTGGGAAACACACAGCTCCCAGAGGCAGCGGGGACCGTCCGGATTGCGCCGCGCGGCTCGCGCATGCGCAGTAGGGAACCGGGAAATGAAGCCGAAAGGCTCCATTTCCTGATTCCCATACCCAAGATGGCGGCGGCACGAGCGAGTGATCGGCTTCGGGTGCCGACATCGCGGGCGCGCTGGACAGGTAAGTGTCACTATTTAAAAGTCAGCAGCTGCAGTATTTGTAGCTGCTGGCTTTAAAAAAAAAAAAAAAAAAACGCAGAGTCCTGGTGGACTCCCGCTTTAAGTGTGACAAACATGCAAAGGAACAGGAAATGAGGAAGGGGGCAAACACTTTTTCACACCACTGTATGTGTGTGTGAGTGAGAGCATGAGAGATAGATGCACTAACCCCCAAAGGCACTGCTGGTTATTTTTATTTTTTTTGGGCTTACCTTTACCTTCTTGACCTCGTGTGCATCTAGGGGTTTCCCGAGGTAGATGGCCCAACGAACTGCAGAGACTGACACTGGATCCACTTTAGGGATTTTTATTTGCAAAACGTTGAACAGGACACAGTCTCTCAGTAGGAAATAGAGGGTATAGGTAGAAAAGCTCAGGTACTCTTGGAACTGCTGACACTTGAATGTCTCTCTCTATGCAATCCAGGGAATAGCCATTCGCAACTGGATATTACAACTATCGGATAAATCCCCTTTTGGTGAACTTAGCAACCGACAGGTGATTCAGATAAAGCAAAGTCTCTGCCACAGACTTGGTTGTAGAACTTTAGAATGAAATTAGAGAACTCTCACACGGTACCAGTATCTTGCAGCCGGTCAGGCGATATCATGTGGATTCACCTGGTGTCCTTTCCAGCTTAGCTTCCAGGCTCTTGCTGAGCAGCCAGCCTTGTGCATGGCCCTCTTCTGAAGAGTCATCCCCTGGTTGCGTTTTCAGTTGCTGGGCCTCTCCAAAACCGAGACAGCACCGGACCACCTTGAAACCCTCCTTCCAGTCACTGTGCCCCTGGCTTGCCAGCTCCGAGACTTGGAAATGGATGGATCCACACCCCAGGCCATGAAGGCCTCTGGGGGCTGGTCAGGAGGACCAGGGAGTCAGAAATAATTCTCTGAATTGGAATCCCGAATCACGTGACCTCAGTACCTTAAGTACCCTTTCCCAGAATACACAGCTAGACAACGCACCCACTGATTGGTTCCGAGAAAGATTGGCACCCAATGCGTCCAACAGGACTGCGTTCCAATGCCTGCCAAAGGTGACACCCACACCTATGGCCAAGCAGAACACAATACAGTCCAGCCAAACTGATACTGAGACCATAATTTACTACAATTAACCCTAAAACCCAACTATGGTTTTAGGAACATTTAAATTGACAAAAACTTCAGGAGCCTGGCGCTACATAGAGATAGATAGATTTTCACTTAGGGGTGTACTCACTATTGTTGCCAGCGGTTTAGACATTAATGGCTGTGTGTTGAGTTATTTTGAGGGGACAGCAAATTTACACTGTTATACAAGCTGTACACTCACTACTTTACATTGTAGCAAAGTGTCATTTCTGCAGTGTTGCACATCAAATTTATTGAACACAAAAATTACAAAAAATATACAAACATGTCAAAAGTATTCCATTGTATGACAGTTTCGGGCCCTTCCTCATAGGTGAAGTAACATCTCTCCAAGAGCATCCCAGTAATGACTTATAATTGAAAAAATCTAATACAATAAAAGTGTAAAAAAAGACTATTACAAGATCATAATTAAGAATTTTATATATATATATATATATATATATATATATATATATATATATACTTTTTTAAGACTTTAAAGACTGATACAAGAGAGATAAACATCTCTTCTTCACTTTATTCCCTCTTCTAATCAAAGGATGGGGGATAGAAAGGTCAAAATGCTGAAAGTATTCCCCAGTTGGCCACAAGATGGAGCTAAAGCAGGAGGCGTGACTAGGGCATTTATTACAGGTAGGCAGCTATAATATGATGGCCTATTTAAAAAGCACTTTTTTTGCTAGGTATTTCTTTTTATTATTGCCTGACCTTCTCAGAGGCTGCAGCATACATTGCTAACTATGGAAAAAAAATGAAATAGAACGGCAGTAATAACAAAGCTTTTCCTTGCCTTTAAGGCAATTAAGAAGTTTTATTTTGTTAGTTCAATAAAGAACCTTTTACTTCCCTGCAATCATCTTCTCTCTAGTTCCTCTGATTAGACCCCCTTTAAGCATTCATTTAATGAGGCTTTTAAAAGACTTATTTGATTCATCTAAATGCTTCTTCTTTTTTTTTTTTTTTTTTTGCATAAATCTCTGAAAGATCTCAACAAGCTCTGACGATCAGAGACACTTAGTAAACTGGATGTTCCCTCTTCTATAACATCAGTTGGAACAGTGAAGACTGCTCTTTGATTTGTGAAATGATTCAGTGTTCTCTTTCTATTGCTTTATTCAACAAGGTAAACTAAAAAGCGATGTGGGGGCTGATTACTGTTTGTACAATTGGGGATATCATCCAGAGGACACAGAAAGTCGTTGGTGAAAAGTACAAAGCAATCAGGCATCGCCTTTCCAATTTAATGGTTGGGTTGCTTTTGTTTGGAACACATCGAACTTTTGAATGCAGGAATAACATAAAATGAGAACTCTATCTAGGTGGAACTTCGGTCTGATAAGGATGCAGCAGGGGGACTCATTGGATCTTTTCATAGACTATACAAGGTCTTGTCATATACTATAAGAAATTGTGAATATCGTAATGTATGAAGAAAGAAAAAGGAAGGGAAAGGACAGGAAGCAAGGAGAGGGAAAGGAAGGAAGGAAAAAAGCAAGAAAGGAAGATTGGACACGAATGAAGTGGAGGGGTTTGAAGGAAGCAATGAAATAAGGGATCAGACACAAAGAAAGTGGAGGAGTATGAAGAAAGAATGGATTAGACATAAAGGAAGCAGAGGAGTATGAAGGAAGGATGGATCGGACATGAAGGGGGTATGTAGGAAGGAAGGATGGATCAGACATGAAGGGGGTATGAAGGAAGGAAGGATGGATCAGACATGAAGGGGGTATGAAGAAAGGAAGGATGGATCAGACATGAAGGAAGTGAAGGGGTATGAAGGAAGGAAGGAAGAATAGATCAAACATGAAGGAAGGATGGATCAGACTTGAAGGAAGCAGATTGATTCAAGGGAAGTAAGGAAAGGTGGAAAGATCGGACATGAAGGAAGCGGAGGGGTATAAAGGAAGGATGGCTCAGACATGAAGGAAGCAGAGATGTATGAAGGAAGTAAGGAAAGAAGGAAGGATCAGACATGAAGAAGGTAGAGGGGTATAAATGAAGGAATGAAGGGTGGATCAGACATGAAGAGGGCGAAGGGGTATGAATGAAGGAAGGAAGGGAGGGTGGATCAGACATGAAGAAAGTGAAAGGGTATGAATGAAGGAAGGAAGGGTGGATCAGACATGAAGAAGGCGAAGGGGTATGAATGAAGGAAGGAAGGGTGGATCAGACATGAAGAAGGCGAAGGGGTATGAATGAAGGAACAAAGGGTGGATCAGACATGAAGAAGGGGAAAGGGGTATGAATGAAGGAAGGAAGGATGGATCAGACATGAAGAAAGCGGAGGACTATGGAGGAAGGAAGGAAGGAGGGGTGGATAAGACATGAAGGAAGCAAAGGGGTATGAACAAAGGAAGAAAGGGTGGTTTAGACATAAAGGAAGTGAAGGGGTATGAAGGTAAAGAAAGTATGAAAGTGAAGATAGAGGGAAAAAAAGGGAAATGGGGGAGAAAGAAAGGCAACATGAGAGGTAGGTATGAGAGGGGAAAGGAAGGAAAAGAGAAAGGAAACAGGAAGGAATTAAAGAAGGAAGGAGAAGACTGAAGCACTACCTCCAAAGGAGCCGCTAATTAACATCCTCTCTATCTGTCCTCGACCTTCTCAAAGACCTCAGCCCCTCTAATACACCAGGCATGCAAAAAGCAGCTCTACATAGAAACAAATCAGTTTCCAGATTTTATTGTCATCGTTTAATTGATCAAGCTGACGTTAGAAGCTGATTTTCTACCATGCACATCTGCACAAGATCCTGAGTGCTCCAATTCTGGTAAATCTGGTATCACAGAGGAATCCCTGACAGTAACACCAGCACCCAATTATAATGCTATATTTAAAGAACGCAAACACCAAGACAAATGGTAAAAAACAAACTTAAAGTGTCACTAAACCCACATCATAAAATAGCTATCAATAAATGGTGTATTACATGCTGATCATACCCACTCTGTCACTATGGGATTCATTTTCTGTATTCTGCAAAAAAAAAAAACCTGATTGATTGTGCTGTAAAACTATCAATACATGATGTATTACATGCTGTTCATGCTCAGGATGATTTAATTAGACATTCACTTACATAACACGTCGTGATTTCAGATATCAATTATCTCTTATATGTTACACAAACATATTCAATAAATCCATCTTTTTTTTTCACTCATGTTCTGCCTAAATCATAAATCGTTTGAAGTTCTCAAAGACAGAACAATGGGCTTTAAAGGAAACTTGTCACGGACTTGGGTGACTTAGTGATAAGAAAATTGCCCTGATCTTTTGAAGGTTTGATTTTTAGTACATTGTATGTGTTTGAACTAAAGCTGCCCATCAGAGATCATTCGGATGTCCTCTATATTTTTATACATAGATCTATAATACGCTGTATATTCAGTTATACAATTTATAATATACATTTATACGATAATGATATTGAGTGCGCAGGTTCGGGTTGGATAGAGAAGAGAATGCTTGAATCTCCCTCACAGTATCACAGAGGAATTCCTGACAGTAACACAAGTACCCAACTATAATGCTAAATTTAAAGACTGTAAATACCAAGACAATTGGTGAAAAACAAACCTAGAGTGTCACTAAACCCACATCATAAAAAACTTTCAATAAATAGTGTATTACATGCTGATCATACTCGGTCACTATGAGATTAGTTTACTGTATTCTGCAAAAAAAAACTAGTTGATCTGCTGCGCTCTATCTTCACGTTCTGTCCATGCCCCCAATTCAGCGGGGAATTTTGCAGCTGTAGTGGCAACTCTGCACATGCTCAGTTTTCAGTGAGTTTCTATGCTGAGCATTTCCTTCCTATCATATCTAAGCAGCCCATGTGACTATAGAGTCACACATGTGGGCGTCTACACAGTGCTAAATGACAGCCCACTCCCTCTCTGCTCCTTCATGCCCACTAACCAGTGAAACACAAAGGGGTGGGATATTACATGTAAATCAATGGAGGCTTCACCTCCCTTTTATTCTAAAACACAGGCTGGAGGGGCGTGACACAGCCCGTGGCTGTCAGAAATCCACTCATTCCATGTTATTGCCATAAAATAAAGATTTCATTTCAAATATACAGTATATTTGTAGGATGTTTTAAAACAATTTATTGATATTAGTTATTTATTTTTACTCTGTATTCCAAAGGCTGTTTTTTTTTTTTGAACATGTGACCAGCTGCAGAGGACTGGAAGCGCCTCCTGCTTATGTTTCCCTGCAGACATGCCTGGGAAAGAGCTGGGTCATGTGACAACTGTATATTTATTAGGAAAAAGGCACTTAGATTTTTTTTTTTATTAAAATAATTACAGTGCCATCATCCACACACAGAAATAAAAGGGTTAATGTAAATTAAACAGTGTGTATTTAGTATCACTTTAATATATTGTCATAAAATAAAGTTGGTACAAAGATGCATTGAATAATAATGACAATAATACACTTAGTACATATAAAATTTAACAATAAGAACAGGGTAGAACAGCATAAACAGTAACAATGCCACCTGAAGTGCAACACTGAGCAGTAAAATTACATGGGCTATACTGTCAGAGTGCTCTAATGGTGGTTCTGTTGGACCTCTTTCACACTGAGGCATTTTTAAGGTGCTTTTTGGACTATAAATAGCGCCTGCAAAGCGCCTGAAAAACACCTCCCCTGCAGTCCCAGTGTGAAAGCCTGAGTGCTTTCACACTGGGGCGATGCGCTGGCAGGACGTTAAAAATGTCCCACAAGCAGCATCTTTGGGGCAGTAAAGAAGCAGTGTATATACCACTCCTCCACCGCTCCTGCCCATTGAAATGAATGGCCAATGCTGCCAAAGTGCCTGCAAAGCGCCTCGGCAGTGGTGCTACACGGGCGCATTTATCCCTTTATTTGGGCGCTAGCGGGAGTTAAAAGCCGAATAGTCTCTAAAATTACGGTAAAGCGCCGCTAAAAATAGTAGTGTTTTACCATCAACGCTCACCCGCCCCAGTGCGAAAGGGTTCTTAGGCCTAAGCATGAGCCGTGGTAGAGAGGTTAAGAACAGGCACAGAAGGATATAGGGGGTTTGTGTGCAGGTTGCGTGACGGGGCAGTCCTTGAGATGTTTCTTCTGCTGGCTATATGGGGGGCCTTTTATGAAGCATTGGTGCAGGTTAAGAGAGTTTTGATGAACTTGCATGCATGCATGAACCAAATATGTGCCATACCTGGAAGATCGAATTCCCTGTAATAGACATCACTACTACAGTGATTTTCGCTTGCTCTCGGGTCCCATACCTAGGAATGCAAGGTGTTCTCTGGCTGGATGAGGTGGAGAGGAAGTGGGGAGGAGTTGACATCATAATATCCACCACATCCAATCAAAGAACGCTTTGTATTCATTGATAAAATGCCAAGTTTTCTCTGAAAGACATCTCTTCTCAGTATCAGACCTGAAAGCTAGCAGTGATCACTGTAGTAGTGGTGCCTACCAGTGATTTACAGCTTTCCCAGGGATCAACCAGGTATGGCACATGCATAGTTACAATGGCTTAAGCTGGACCAATGTAACTATGGAAAAAAATCCATACTTCAGCTTTAGATGAACCCCTTAAAATCCATAAATACAGTATCTCACAAAAGTGAGTACACCCCTCACATTTTTGTAAATATTTTATTATATCTTTTCATGGGACAACACTGAAGAAATTGCACTTGCTACAATGTAAAGTAGTGAGTGTACAGCATGTATAACAGTGTCAATTTTGCTGTCCCCTCAAAATAACTCAATAAACAGCCATTAATGTCTAAACCACTGGCAACAAAACAATGCTGGCAGCACTCATACGTCTATTGCCCAAAGACAACCTCTGGATATGACGTTGAGCACATGCACTCAACTTCTTTGGTCAACCATGGCAAGGCCTGTTCTGAGTGCAACCTGTCCTGTTAAACCGCTGTATGGTCTTGGCCACTGTGCTGCAGATCAGTTTCAGGGTCCTGGCAATCTTCTTATAGCCTAGGCCATCATTACGTAGAACAACAATTCTTTTTTTTTTTCAGATCCCCAGAGAATTCTTTGCCATGGGGTGCCATGTTGAACTTTCAGTGACCAGTATGAGAGAGTGAGAACGATAATACCAAATTTAACACACCTGCTCCCCATTCATACCTGAGACCTTGTAACACTAACGAGCCACATGACACCGGGGAGGGAAAATGGCTAATTGGGCCCAATTTGGACATTTTCACTTAGGGGTGCACTCACTTTTGCTGCCAGCGGTTTAGACATTATTGGCTGTGTGTTGAGTTATTTTGAGGGGACAGCAAATGTACACCGTTATACAAGCTGTAAACTCACTACTTTGTAGCAAAGTGTCATTTCTTCAGTGTTGTCACATGAAAAGATATAATAAAATATTTACAAAAATGTTAGAGGTGTACTCACTTTTGTGAGATACTGTATGCAGTATGGATTTTAAAGCCTAGTATGGATTTTAGGGCTGAAAGTATTGTGTCCAGTAGATGCAACAATCCAATAGCTTCTGACCTTGCTCCAAAATTTTAGCACCGGAGGCAACTTACTATTGTAAATGTGTCTTTTGCTCATAAATTCTGCATGTTCTGCAAAGTTATGTTAAGGGTCTGTCTTTTGCTTCAGTAGATTTGCACTTAAAAGTATACCCCTTTTCCATCTCAGAAAGTCAAAGTTGCTATTGAGAGGAGTTGAGCTCCCATAAACCAGAAATCTTCAACTGTCAGGGGCACCTAGCAGCATCCAGTGAGGATTCTATTTTTAAGGCTGTAGAGTGTTATTGGGTGGTAGTCACCTTTGCGATATCAGTGATCTAATAAATTAGTACAATTTCTTAGCACCTAGTAGAGTGCACACTTGGAGTGTAGGCTTCCTGTTTGGGGGAGAAGTGATTTGTATCTATACCTCCTGAAAGTGTTCTGGTAAGTGGTCTTTTGGAAAACTTTTTACAAGTTAAAGATAAACTCCAGGGAATTTCAAAACTACCCTTGCAGTGTGATTCCCCTTGCACTACAAGGGTTAAATGCTCCTTGTTGTCTAGGAGAACACGGGACTTACCTTATCCTGTTCTCCCCCAACAGCTGATGCTTCCCTCTTTCCATTCAATGCTCCTGGTTGTGCACGAGCCCTCTGGATCCTTACTTACATTACAGAACTGCTGGTCCTGCATTTTATGTGATGTTGTAAGTGTTCAACCAAGGGTTGGCGCATCGAAGAAAAGAGGCCTGCAAGAGTGTAAGGACAGTGATGGCGAACCTTGGCACTCCAGATGTTTTGGAACTACATTTCCCATGATGCTCAACCACACTGCAGAGTCCTTGAGCATCATGGGAAATGTAGTTCCAAAACATCAGGGGTGCCAAGGTTCGCCATCACTGGTGTAGGATAAGGCAAGTAAACTGCTTTTTATTTGTACCCTGGCAAAAAAGAGCATTTATCCCTTGTAGTGCAGGAGTTGCCCCACTGCAAGGGTAATTCTGAACTTTCTCCAGACTTCAGCTTTAACCACTACCACTGTAAATTTGAATATTCACCCAGTGGAGCGAATAATGGAGTTCACCATCTAACTACCTGTCTGTAGAGCTTCTACCCCTTCTTTAAATCGTTGTCTGCAAGACCGTATTTGGTTAGTAGAGATGGCTTTGTGATTCCTCTTTGATCTGTGATACCATCGGTACAGCAGTTAAACAAGTCAAATATTTAAGAAATACAGAGGGTAAGAGTTCCTAAAGAAGCCAAACAGTGCCGAGACACGTTCTCGCCGCTTTGTTATGATTTCTCTGAGCTTTTGAGGGAAGTGTACAGCCAATATCAACACACATGGGTTTATTTAATAAAGATAGGAACAAACAGGGACTTTTATCAGTGCCATGTTATGAAAGGCATTGGAGCAACACTTTAGCCATCCATTTATCTGAAAACGTGCAGAGAGAGAGAGAGAGAGGCTCATGTACAACTTTGGAAAAGGCCTCACAATCAGCAGGGTTCTTACATTGACAGTACAAGAGTCTAATTTATCAATGTGCCTGAAAATAGAACAGACTCTATTGTACCTGGCAAATTAACAGGCTTTTTTCAACTATTTCCAAATATAAACGAGAAAAATAACCTTTTGTTGCAATCTGATATGCTGCAGTGGGCACTCAGCACTAAGCCTGGAAATTCTGGCACTGATCTATCTGAGGATAGTTTTGAATTGGTATGACATCCTGGGAGCTTGACTTTGAGGATCTCAATTTTAATAGAGGTTGCTATAGCTAATGCATACAAGTAAAGAATATTCAATATGGCATTGTAAAGCAATGATGATGAGTAGCAGGAAGAATTCCATGGCGACCAGTCCCTTTAAGTTACGGTAATTATATCATACATGAATGAGTTTTGACTGGATGCTTGTAGCTACTGCACCTTCCACATTGCTCCTTGCCTTAGGCATACATTCTAACTTTCTGAGGAAAGACATAGGGACAACTTTTTGCTAAACTCCCAAGCTCTTTTTTCATTGCCTAATTTTCCTTTTTACTGACTTTTCATATAACAAATGCAATATTTTAGAGGTGCAATTAAAGCATTAGCATAGTACTGACTACCAGGGTTTTTTTTGTGGATCTCTAGGGTTCCTCCAGAGGTTGCAATTGGGTAATGAGCAATTTATGCCTTTCACATGCGTAACTACTAACAGCAATTACCATTTCAGCTATCTGTAAGGGGTATTCTTTCCAATGACCACCATTGTAGGAAGCACTCTTATTGACTATCAATGTAAAGAGCATTCTTACCACTGACCACCAGTTGAGAAGCCAGACACATACAATCAAATGAGGTCGCCAAATACACATCGAAGATTCCAAGGTAATTTAATAATAGAATAATAGAAATTGATTCATGAGAGAATAGCAGCTCCTTTGCTGCCTTCACCAACATTGTCCACCTGAAACTTTCCAAGCAGTAAGTCACAGCACAGTTTTGTTTGGTATCTGCTTACCTGAGTCTATTTAAGCACAGTCAGAATTCATATCCCTGATGAAGGGGCAGTGTCTTTGGCCCCTGAAGCCCGTTGGCTCTATTTTGCTATAAATCTATTTTTTTTATCATTAACATCTTGACGCCGGGGGTAAACACTAATGTGGCTCTCGGCACGTGGGCCTTAATCCTAAGCAGCCGTATATATGCGTAGCAGAATGTAACCAAAGCTGTGCCGAGAGTATGCACAGTTACCAGCGTCTAACTGAAAGCTCCCGGTCTCCACTTGTGATCGGGAGCTTTCCAATCATGTGACCACTGTGACAAGCAATCATGGCGGTCACATGATCAGAAACCCCGCCCCGCCTCCTAACATCAGAAACCTCTTAAAGGGCCAGGTAACTCCAGCATTAAGGGGTTAAATTACTCTTGGACATGTGTTTGGCCGTCTCATTGGATTGTATGTGCGTGCATTTCTTTTCTGGCCATTATTACTATTTGTTTAATTTCAATATAATTCTAATTAGCCATCTAATGGTGTCTATTAGCCATAGACACCAATGTCTTGTGAGCTGTAGATACAAGTATTATTAGCAGGGGTTCCCTGAGACCTGAAATTTATTTTAAGAGTTCATTCATGTTGAGAAAGACTGGGGTAGTATAACACTTTTGATAGAATAATAGTATATATTTTTTTATAGCTGTCTATACTTCAGCGCAAAAAAGAGAGGCAACGGAGGAGGAAGAGGGACAATGGGATTGGGATTGGCTTCTAAAAGCAGGATAGTTAGGAGCTATGCTTTAAGCTTATGGCACATTAGTAATTATTTCACTGTCCACAACTTGGCAATGAAAAAAATCACTGCCCCGGACGACACCACCTGTGACGAAACGCATAGGGCAGTATGCCGTGCTGATGTCATCATGTGGTTTCGCAAGTGCATGTCGCGGATTTCTTTTAAGTGCTATTTCCATTTTTTCAATGTAAGTGCAATCTTATATTTTAAATAAATACAAGAAAAGGTTTTACATGTGGAGCATTTTCTTCCATATTTTGGGGATGAGTCTAAGGAGATGATGCTGAGACGATAATTACTGCTCAAACATCTACCTCTAAAGGGATCCTTTAGGAACACTTTGTGAAGACCATGGCCGAGTTGTTTGGCCACACTCTTTGTTGGCCTTTGTTATCTTAGAAGGTCCTGTGAAGCTGGATGATTGTATCCTTGCCATACTGAGGTGGTGGTGTCACGGCTTGGATTTTATAATGGTAATGGATGTCCACTGTATACACAGACTCAATTTCTTTCACAAATTCATATTTGCACCTGGACTTTAGTTAGATTGTAAATTTTTATTTTTTTCTCTTATTTATATAGCTATATTTTGTATACACGAGTCATATGCACATTGTTTATGATTGTTATATCATTATCATATAGTAGCGTGAATCTTTTAAGTTAAAATGAAAAAAAAAATCAGTAAAGATGAAAAAACTAAAAAACGAAATACCATATACCTTTTACGTCAACATTGTAAGAACAGAGGAAGCTTCCTCTCTGGCAAGGGAGAGTCTGTAGCTTTTCAGCTGATGAATGAGCAAAGCCTCTCTATTCTGACCACTGATGGAGCAATGCCATAGAACCAGATGGGTATTCTTTCCTTTTGCACTCTCTAGCGATTCTGTCATGGCGAGTTGACACCATGGCTGCAAGAAAGAGACATTTGAATTCTCCAGCCGTGTTAGAAACTCGTAGCAGCTGGAATGAAATGGAAAAGTCATATTTAATGACAATAATTTCCAAAACAGCTTGTGTAGCATTGATATATAAAATATATCACTCTTTAGAGAAAGTGGAATTTTCCTTTAAAATTTGTAATGAGTTGTAATAAAGAACAGCTTGGGTTCCAATAAAAGTTCGACTGTTGTTCTAAATCCTAGCATTCTTCGTTTTCTTTGTCTGCGTCTGAAGATATATTTAATATCTTTTTTGGCTCCATGCTACCATACTCATTTATTTCCGAGTGGAAAAATCATGTGTTTTCAGCTTTTAGTAATTAGTTATCGCTGGGATTCTGCAGTACTTGGAGGGTGAAGATACGCTTGCGGAGTATGTGATTGCACAAGTGTTCGGAGGGTGATAGGGTAGCTGGCTTCAATTATTTTTAAACAGGTATTTGTTATTATAATGAAGTTTAGAAAAGCTGCTTCTTAAAGTGCCTCTATCCGCTGTACATACAATATACTATATCTATACACACAGTACATACATACATATATATATATATATATATATACACAGTATCTCACAAAAATCAGTAAACCTCTCACATTTTTGTAAATATTTTGTTATATCTTTATATGTGAGGACACTGAAGAAATGACACTTCGCTACAATGTAAAGTAGTGTGCTTGTATAACTTGTATAACCATGTAAATTTGCTGTCCCCTCAAAATAACTCAACACACAGCTATTAATGTCTAAACCGCTGGCAACAAAAGTAAGTACACCCCTAAGTGAAAATGTCTAAATTGGGCCCAAAGTGTCAATATTTTGTGTGGCCACCATTATTTTCCAGCAGTGTCTTAACCCTCTTGGGTTCACCAGAGCTTCACAGGTTGCCACTGGAATCTTCTTCCATGCCTCCATTACAACATCACAGAGCTGGTGGATGTTAGAGATGTTGTGCTCCTCCACCTTCCATTTGAGGATGCCCCACAGATGCTCAATAGGGTTTTGATCTGGAGACATGCTTGGCCAGTCCATCACCCTTACCCTCAGCAAGGCAGTGGTCGTCTTCCAGGTTTGTTTGGGGTCGTTATCATGTTGGAATACTGCCCTGCGGCCCAGTCTCTGAATGGAGGGGATCTTGCACTGCTTCAGTATGTCACAGTACATGTTGGCATTCATGGTTCCCTCAATGAACTGTAGTTACCCAGTGCCGGCAGCACTGATGCAGAGCCACACCATGACCCTCCCACCACCATGCTTTTTGAATGTAGGCAAGACACACTTGTCTTTGTCCTCCTCACCTGGTTGCCGCCACACACGCTTGACACCATCTGAACCAAAAGTTTATCTTGATCTCATTAGACCACGGGACATGGTTCCAGTAATCCACGTCCTTAGTCTATTTGTCTTTAGCAAACTGTTTTGCGGGCTTTCTTGTGCATCATCTTTAGAAGAAACTTCCTTCTGGGACGATGGCCATGCAGACCAATTTGATGCAGTGTGTGGCGTATGGTCTGAGCACCATCAGGCTGACCCCCCATCCCTTCAATCTCTGAAGCAATGCTGGCAGCACTCATACTCATTAACCAAAGACAACCTCTGGATATGATGCTGAGAACGTGCACTCAACTTCTTTGGTCGACCATGGTGAGGCCTGTTCTGAGTGGAATCTGTCCTGTTAAACCGCTGTATGGTCTTGGCCACTGTGCTGCAGCTCAGTTTCAGGGTCTTGGCAATCTTCTTATAGCCTAGGCCATCTTTATGTAGAGCAACAATTCTTTTTTTCAGATCCTCAGAGAGTTATTTGCCATGAGGTGCCATGTTAAACTTCCAGTGACCAGTATGAGAGAGTGAGAGCGATAACACAAAATTTAACACACCTGCTCCCCATTCGCACCTGACACCCTGTAACACTAGCGAGTCACCTGACACTGGGGAGGGAAAATGGCTGATTGGGCTGAATTTGGACATTTTCACTTAAGAATTTGTACTCACTTTTGTTGCCAGTAGTTTAGACATTAAAGGCTGTGTATTGAGTTATTTTGAGGAACAGAAAATGTACACTGTTATACAATATGTACACTCATTACTTTAAAGTAGCAAAGTGTAATTTCTTCAGCATTTCTTCAGTGTTGTCACATATAAAGACATAATAAAATATTTGCAAAAATGGCATTTAGTGGAGGGGGGATTATGATGTGGGGTCGTTTTTCAGGGGTTGGAAACTCTAAAGGCGTCTGCATTCCAAACAAGACATTTTGGACAATTTCATGCTCCCAAATTTGTGGGAACAGTTTGGGGATGGCCCCTTTCTGTTCCAAAATGACGCGCCCAGTCCAGTGAGGCCGCATATATACATACTGTCAGCATAAATTGAGACATTTGTCAACTATGTATTAAAGTGCATGAAATCCCTAACAATTAAATTTTCTAATTTGCTCCATTTTTGTTCTGCTAAATATATAATTGAAAGTGTTTTCTTATATCGGTTTTACAAGTGCAAAAAATATTTTTGGTCTTGCCAGAAATCCAGTGTTGTCTATTGCTCTTTGGGTTGTAAAAGAAGTCTTATCTTCCCCTCCAGGTTACCTTTGTGAACTACAACACCCCCCCCCCCCATTCTATATTATGGAGATGATGAGACAGAGAGGCATTCTGTAGTCATAACACATTTCCAGTCCTAGGGTGGCGACACTGTTATTCTTCTTAGCTACACTACTGCCCTGTGCAAACGGTTGGACATTCCGTCGTATTTTTTGCAATGGATTTTGGCCCAAACTTGTCTTGCATACACACAAAGTTATCGGAAAATCCAATCGTTCAGAACACGGTGACGTAAAACACGTACGACGGGCCTATAAATAGGCTAGTAGCCAATAGCTTTCATCTCATAATTTATTCTGAGCATGCGTGGCACTTTGTCCGTTGGAATTGTCTACACACAATTGGAATTTAAATGATTGGATTTTGTTGTTGGAAAATTTTAGATCCAGCTCTCATTTTTTGTGTGATGGAAATTCCGATGGAAAAAGTCCAATGGAGCTCACACGCGATCGGATTTTCCGTTAACACGATCCGATCGCACATTTTCCGTCGGAATGTCTGACCGTGTGTACAGGGCATACAAGTGAGCAAGCTTTGTCACCCTAGGACAGGAAATGTTCATGGAAGGGTCAACAGGTGAAACGAAAGGATTAATAAGCTGAAAAAATAAAACAATGCAGTGACCAGTTGCAAAGTATTACATTTCTGTTCTTGGGTTTAAGTACACTTTAAGTAGACTATATTGTTTAGGATTACAATAATGCATGCTAATATACTAATCTTGTTTTTCTGTTTCCTTCCGTGTTCAGGATCTTTCTTTCCTAATCTGAAGCCTTCAGACGGTGTCTTCAAAGTGATCTTCTGGCTGGGCTACTTCAACAGCTGCGTCAATCCTATCATATACCCGTGTTCGAGCAAGGAATTTAAAAGAGCATTTATCAGGCTGCTAAGATGCCGTTGCCGCAGGAGACGGCGCCCCCTCTGGAGGGTCTATGACAATCAATGGAGGACATCAATGAACAGTTCACGGAGAGGTTCTGAAGGTGAAACCACAGATTTCTCTTCTATGAACTCCTCGTTTATTTATAACCCTGGTAACCAGGGGATAACAACAAAGAGGAAAAACGTGGATTGTAATAGCTGGAAATTAATCTCCCCTTTTCAGAACTCTTCTTCTCAGCTGAAAGAGAAAATGAACAACATTTCTAATAAAATTCGCAGCAGCTCCACAAAGAGCAACATGTCAGCGGCCTACAAGAGTGAAGTTGAGTCCATCTCAATGGCTGTCTCAAATGACTTTACAGAACTTGAGTGTCAAATGTACGATTTATCAGACTGCTGTGGGCTTAGAGAAACTGATATATAGATGTCATCTATTATTGTTTTAACTGTGGGGGGGTTGTTTAAAAAATTGTGATTTTATTGGAAAAACAAATGTGGATTATAAAAGATTTTTGGTATGCAGTAAAAAAACTAAAAACTGTGTGATTGTCTCAAACTACGGGTCTCCTTTTTTTTTTTTTTTTTTTTTTAAATGATGCCCGCTAAAAGAAAACTGGAGGAATGGAGGCTACAACTGCTGTTTCCTCAAAAAAAAATGTACTGTCTAGCTGCCAAGGAGAATCATTGGGGTAAATTTTCTAAAGACTATGGACTTTGCAATTGCACTCATTTTCCTTAGTAAATATAAATGTTATGAAGCTTCATTTTGTAAAGAATACCCAATCAGGTGCAAGGAAAATAAAAAAACGCATTTTTGCTTGCACATGATTGGATGATGGAAATCAACAGAGCTTTACCGCATTTATTAAGCTCTGGGGAAAATGCAACTGCATTTACAAAATGCACGGTCTGTTTGCCTTTATTTCACAAGAGATTTATTGAGATTTTAGGGAAACATACAGCAAACTTTTTTGTAAGACATGGGACAAAAAAAGTTGCTTTTCCAGAGGATGTGAAAGGGTATATAGGAATTTGTTGAACAGAAGACGCAAAGTACAGTCTACTTTCCTTTAGTAAATCCACCCCAGTGGAGTAACTGGCCTCTGCAGATTAGAACTTCACTCTATATATGCATGTTCAGGTTCAGAACTCAAAGAGTATTGAATCCATCAGATCAGACTGAGAGCTAGGCAACTGACATTTTTTTGAATAGGGTCAGCAATGGTCATCTCCATTGTTATTACAGGACAGGTTTCAAGGGACTTTTTTATGTCTGTTTATACCTGGTTGTGCTGGAACTTGGCTGAAACAGACTTCATCCAGCCCCCACATGATAGATCCAGGGCAATTTGTTCCTGTTCATCTTCACTGAGATTTATAGGTCTTCCGCATTTTTGTCCTGGCATTATGTTACTGGCGATTTCTGCAGAGGATACATAACTTGGATCAACCAGACAAAGAAAAAGAATGTATGCAGGTTACTCTAGATCACCCTTTCTCAACCAGGGTTGCATGGAAACCTAGAAATATTCCAGAGGTTGCTAAGGGTTTCTTGAGCAATGAGTAATTTTTTGCCTCTGTGATATGAAATCATTGCCCCCAAGTATCATTTTTGCTATCTGTAAGGAGTATTATGTCCACAGACCACTAAGATAAGGAGGGTTCTTCTTACTGACCAAAAATGTAAGGGACATTCCACTTACTGACCACCAATGTAATAGATATTCTTCCAACTGGCCACTAATGTAAGAAGCATTAATTCTACTACTCCTAATGTGAGAAGCATTGTTACCACTAACCACCAATATAAGAAGCCTTCTTCTCACTGACCACCACACCAATGTAAGGGGCATTATTCCAACTAACCACCAATGTAAGTAGAATTATTTCCACTGACCAATGTAAGGAGCATTCCTCCCAATGACTGCTAATGTAAGGAGCATTCTTCCCAATGACCGCTAATGTAAGGAGCATTCTTCCTGATGACCACTAATGTAAGGAGCATTATTCCCACTGACCAGTAATGTATGGAGCATTATTCCCACTGACCACTAACCTAGGGAGCATTCTTCCCAATGACCACTAATGTAAGGAGCATTCTTCCCACTGTCCACTAATGTAAGGTGCATTCTTCTCACTGACTTCCAATGTAAAGAGCATTCCTCCCACTGACCACCAAGCTGACATGAACCATGAACTGTAGATACAGTATAGTGATTATTAGCAGGAGGTCCCTGAAACCTAAAAATTCTTTCAGTGTTTCTTCCATGTTAAAGAGATTAGAAAGACTGCTCTAAGTGGATACTGCAAAGCTGAAAATACTTTGTTGTTTTCCTATCATTGCTAAAAATAAAATATTTCCAGAATTTGTTTAGTCTAATTTGAACTTAGAGCAGCCTTTCCAACCCCTTTATCACAAAGGAACCCTTGGTTTCCGGCCTCAAGAAACTTCTGCAAAAAATGAATCTATCTGCAGCCTATTGTACATGCACAATCAGTAAATTATATATATGATACTAAAAAATAATATATCCTACCTAGAATTTAGACACCCAGAGCAGATCATTTTTAACATCACATGCGCAATACAATAATATTATTTTCAGCAATCATTTTGAATTGATACAAATAGTCATCTGGTCAGAAACACACTTTTCGTGCCTCCTAAGATTGATGGTCAGTGTAGGGTCTCCCTACATTGGTGCTCAGTGGAGGTATGCCCCTTACATTAGTGGTCAGTAGGAGCAAACTCTCCTTGCACTAGTGTAACTCAAGCATGCCTCTTACATTTGTGGTCAATTGAGAAGATTGCATTTTACATGGGCAAACAGCTAAAAAGATAACTGGTTACCTGAGAGACTAGAAAAGGGCTCAACTTGTCTCTCACTGTTGGCTCTGCCACGTGACCCTGGCTCTAGAATTGTGCAAGTAGGAGATCCAACTGTCACTGCTCATTGCTTAAGCTTCTAATATAGTCTTTCTCAGCCAGCGTTCTATGGACCCCTAGGGTTCCTTTAGAGCAGGGATATGTAATTAGCGGGCCCCAGCTGTTGAAAAATGACAAGTCCCATCATGCCTCTGCCTCTGGGTGTCAGGCTTGTGGTTGCCAGAGTCTTGCTATGCCTCATGGAAGTTGTAGTTCTGCAACAGCTGGTGGTCTGCTAATTGCATATCCCTGCTCTAAAGGAACCCTAGGGGTCCATAGAACTCTGACTGATAAAAACTACATTAGAAGATACTGGTCTTGACAGAACTATGAAGTATGGCAATCACCATGACACATTCAATGTATCATGGTGTTACCTATGCTTAGGGCATTTTCCGGACATTCATTAGAACTGAAGAAGCAGCTTGGATAAGCTGCAAAACGTTTTCAATGTTAAAAGGCAAGAACAGTTGAAAGTAACAAACTACTACTAGCTATAATGGAAGCCACTGTTTGCTTCCTTTATAAAAATGCTAGTTTCCTGCATACCATCCAATCCATTTCTTTTTAATTCACTGACCCAGCACAAGCATTCGGCCAACATGGTCAGAAATCCTGATCTCCATAAGGCCTGGTTCACACTAGTGCGATTTCAGATGTGAGTCACACAGAATCCCATGACAAGGGAAATCACATTGTTTTCAAAGGTGTCCCTTCACATCAATGCGACTCAACATGTCACAATTTTGGAAAAGTTTCCTGCACTAATTTGGTGTAATTCCAGTGCGATTTTGGCCCTATAGAATATACAAACCACATCAAAGTTGCATCTGAGTTGCATCCAAGTAGCACTTCATAATTGCACTGAAAGTCTGAAATTGTATAGCTGCAGTGTGAACCTAGTCTAATTGTTTTGGATCAGAAGCTCAAAAATAATGACAGTCTGAGAATCAGCATAACCGACAATCCAGCTGACATGTTTAGAAGTAAACCAATAATGGTATCCTATGTATTCCTTGCATGACAGGTTTCCTGAAACAGTAAAGTAGCTAGGGTTAGCCAACAGTCCCGTTATATGCCCAACAAATTTTCATGGTTCTTTTGAATGACTTGCAGACAAACTCTGAGACAAGCACACGAGTGTATATGGTATGGAACGTATAGAATCCACAGGCGGAGATCAGGAATAGAGCTTACAGCTTGCTATTAGTTTTTCAACAAGGTACAATGGACAGCGTGATTTCGTGCTGAAACGCCTTTCCTTGATCCTTAGTCTCAAGAACACTCAAGGGCTTCAAACTTAATTCTTCTGTTATGCTGCTTGGTTCACTCTCTTGTCACAACATAGGCCAAGTCAGATCGAATGTAAACACACCAGAAATAGTCACTTCACAATTATATTAAAGTGGTAAAAGTAGAACAAACAGGACTTAGTGCATTTAAAAGGATGCAATCTTTATCCTAAAGTGGTTGTAAACCCTTACATATACCCAGTAAAGTGACACACAGAGATGAAGCAAATCCACCTCCTTAAGTTGTACCCATTTATCTTATCGGCAGCCCTTTCTTCTCTATATCTGTACAAAGTGCAGAGTTTATTAAAGTGTAACTAAACCCAGTAATATGAAAATAGTTCATCGCCCCCCCCCCCCTTACAGTGTTCACAGCTTATAAATCTTCTTTTTACATTAAAACACTGCCACTATATACCATTTTGGCTGATATGTATGCCACTGTCATGTGATAAACTGCAGGGTTTGCCCGAGTGCTGAGTGTTCAGGTAGGAGAAGAGTTCCACTACAGCCTGCGTCCTGTTGTGGGAGGCGGATCATCCATCAATCAACATGTGACATCCCACCCACTGTGTTCTTTTTTTGTTACTGGGAATGGAGGAGGAGGGAAGGACTAGGCTGTCATATAGGATCTGTATACACACCCACATGTGTGATGTCAATATCATGTGACCTGAATAGCTCAGCTCAACAAGGAACTGTGCTCTCCAGCAATAGAGACCAAACTGAGCATGTGCAGCTTTACTACCCTCACTGTGTCTTATCTGGCCTTGCCAAGAGAGACCCTGTAGGAGGGGGAGGATCTGTGCATAGATCAAAGAGCCTTTTTACACAATACAGAGGATTAACCCCTTAAGTTCCACAGTGCGTATAACAAGCATGCTATTCTGCATATACAGACAGATTTTACTGTTGTGGGTTTAGTTACACTTTAAGCTTGTCTGAGCTGTCAGAAAAAAGGGGGTGGAGAGCTGAAATTACAGACTGCAGATTTCAGTGAGGAGATCTCTGAGAGCTGACACAGCACAGGAACAGAACTGAGGCTGTCATTCAGCTAGAGGTCCCTCCCCTGTCACAATTTTTCTCTAAATGTCAGGAAAACTTGTCAGAAGTGATTCATGCTGGTAGAAGAGGAATGAAGCAGCTGACAGAAATTATACATATGCCGTGTACATGCGGCCGGACTTTTCGACAGCAAAGGTCCTATGGAGCGATTGTGCGTAGACAAGTCTGTTCGTTTGTAAAGTCCGTCGAAAGTCTGTCAAAAGTCTGACAGAATTCAGTCCATCGAAAAGTCTGGTCGTGTGTACACACCATTAGTGTCCTTAATTGAGACACATTATAGAGAGCATAGTTACATAGTTAGTCTGGTTGAAAAAAGACACAAGTTCATCCAGTTCAACACATAGAAAGGAAAAATATTTAAAAAAATACAATCCTATATATGCAATCCTATATACACAATCCTATACCCACAGTTGATTCAGAGGAAGGCAAAAAAAACAATAAAGCATGATCCAATTTGCAACATGCAGGGGAAAAAGTCCTTCCTGATCCCCCAAGAGGCAATTGGATATTCCCTGGATCAACTTTACCTATAAATGTTAGTATCCAGTTATATATTATGTGTATCTAGGAAAGAATCCAGACCTTTCTTAAAAGAATCTACTGAGCTGGCCAGAACTAGCTTTTGAAGGAGTCTATTCCACATTCTCACAGCTCTTACTGTGAAGAAGCCTTTCCACATTTGGAGATTAAATCTCTTTTCCTCCAGACGTAAGGAGTGCCCCCTTTTCCTCTGTGATGATCATAAAGTTAATAACTCAACACCAAGTTCACTCACTATATGGACCCCTTATGTATTTATACATGTTGATCATATCCCCCTTAATCTCCTTTTCTCAAGAGTGAATAAATTCAGTTCCTCTAATATTTCCTCATAGCTGAGCTCCTCCATGACTCTTATCAGTTTGGTTGCTCTTCTCTGCACTTTCCCCAGTTCCCCGATATCCTTTTTGAGAACTGGAGCCCAAAACTGAACTACATATTCCAGGTGAGGTCTTACTAATGATTTGTACAGGAGAAAAATTATATCTCTCTCTCTGGAGTCCATACCTCTCTTATACAAGAAAGGACTTTGCTTGCTTTGGAAACCGCAGCTTGGCATTGCATGCTATTATTAAGCTTATGATCTACCAGAACACCCAGATCCTTCTCCAATATGGATCCCCCAGTTGTACTCTCCCTAGTACAGTCGTTCTCAACCCTGTCCTTAAGTACCCCCAACAGGCCATGTTTGCAGGTTTTCCTTTATGATGCATAGGTGCTTTGGGGGTACTTGAGGACAGGGTTGAGAACCACTGCCCTAATATGTATGTTGCATGCATATTCTTAGCCCCCAAGTGCATAACTTTACATTTATCAACATTAAGCCTCATTAGCCACACAGTTTGCCAATAAAACAGAGCATTGAGGTCGGCTTGTAAATTGTAGACATTCTGTAAGGACGTTATTTCACGGCATAGCTTAGTGTCATCTGCAAAGACTGAAATGGTACGTTTAATCCCAGAGGGATATGCTTTGTTCACATTTCATGTTGAGGTTTACAACCACGTTAATTATATGACAACTGACAAATAAGTGAAGCATGATTCTCTTTTGTAAAGCTGAACTTTAGGCACAACCATTAAACCCAGGTAATGCCTTATAAAAGTCGCAGTAATGTCATCACTGTGCTCTGCAGAGAGCAGAGCTGCAGAAGGAACTCAGCCAGTGCCGGCCCATTCATTAGGGGCACCCAGGTGCTGCCCCTTTTATACATGCTATCCCCTATATGAATAGATAGAACTCATGCTATGAAAGAATCTATCCACAGACGCCGCAGCCACCCCTATTCAGGCATCCGGCCCCTTTCAGTATGTCTGAATTACAGCGGGGGGTGTTTTTTGAAGCACCTGATTAGAGCCATAGGCTCTAATAGGCTTCAAAATAGGGTGGGCTTGTGGTGCAGAGCATTGCGCCATGAGCCCACCCGGGCATTACAACACCGAATGAACATTTGCTATTGAAACACTGATCCTCAATCCGGCCAATCAGAAGCAGGCCTGAAACCCGTTTTTCAATTGGCCAAAAAGAAAAGAGTCCCAATTGGCCACCGAGAAGGAGGTAGGAAACAGAAGCCACTGCGATGCCCATGGAGAGCAGGGGAAGGGACAGCCATTGCTGCTGAGCAAGGGAAGCCCCCGGTGAAGCCAGGGAGAAGCGCTGGCCACCATAAAAGAGGTAAGTACTCCAGACCCAACCAACGGGTGCATGGGGGTGGTACTGTTTACCGCCTCCCCCCAAAAAATTGCCACTGGACTCAACAGGCTCCTCCCAGTACAGGCTGCCTGCAGAAATCTACAGGAGGGAATGGAGACAAGACCAGTCTCCCTTCACAAGGTGAGAGCAGCATCGGGAGGTCTTTATTACAGGAAACTCCTGGACAGAGGTAAAGTTTCACACTGAATTACTACAGAGATGTGAAAGAAATACACAAAGCACACCAAGATGTAAGGAAGAATACGCATGACTCTTGTATTTAGATCATATGTACTTACCCTGGAAAACGGCTTTAAGGAATATATCCTATTAAATGCAGTCATTTCACTTGATCTCAGGATTCGCTTTCCTGCAAATATTAGCTGGGATGCTGATGAACATTTATAGCAGCAATTGGCATTCAGTAAAACAATAAGAGGCATAGCAAACAAATCTCACACACAACTAAATGGCAGCAATAAATGTATGCATAACCTGATGACAACGGTATTAATGTTCAGTCCCTCGCAGACACATAACAGGGGCTGTTAATTTAATATACTAGTTGTTTCTATTATTTTATTACACTAGTTGTTCCCATGGTTCCTCCTGTTTCCTGTAAGCATAATAGACTCTTATTTGTTCCTATTATTTGAGTACACTAGTTGTTCCTATGGTACCCTGGCATAAAAGTTTCTATGCCTAGGATCATTTTCATATTTCAGGGGAAAGCCAGACTCAAAAAGAAGATGAAAAGAATTTACAGTACCAGTTTAGTTTGACAAGCTTACTGTCACACAGGTTGTCTTATGTTTGTTATACACTATACAATCTGATGGTACAATCTCTGAACAATCTCAATTGTATATATACAATATATATACTCTGCATTCAGTGTAGAATATATATACAGTGCAGGCAGTGTACATTATATAATACAGTGTATTGAAATGGTCAAGGCGAACCCTATGACAGAATTAAGAATAAAAACAGCATGCCCCCCCAGTCCATACCAGGCCCTTTGGGTCTAGTATAGATTTTAAGGGAAACTCCGCACCAAAATAAAAGAAAAACGGCCTGGTATGACCATACCAGGCCGCTTACCCTCAACATGGGGAGGGTGCTTTGTCCCCATGTTAATGGGGACAAGGGCCTCATCCCCAAAACACTTGCCCGGTGGTTGTGGGGGTCTGCGGGAAAGGGGCTTATTGGAATCCGGTATCCCCCTTTAACAAGGGGGGACCCAGATACTGGCTCTCCCCCCTATGTGAATGTATATGAGGTACATTGTGCCCCTATCCATTCACCAAAAAAAGTGTCAAAAAGTAAAAACCACAATACACAGTTTTTGACAAGCCCTTAAAAAAAGAAAAGAAAAGAAAAAGTGTCCCGCGATGTCCATCCATCTTCAATCCCGCCGCCCAACGAACCTGAAAAATATTTAAAAAAAAAACTCTGCAGCAATGGGAGGCTTCCTGCCGACTGCTTCTTCTTGGCAGTGACAGCTGCTATATATATATATCAAGTCCATCAAGTCCAACCTATGTGTGTGATTATATGTCAGTATTACCCTGTATATCCCTGTATGTTGTGGTCGTTCAGGTGCTTATCTAATAGTTTCTTGAAAAATTATCGATGCCCTCCGCTGAGACCACCGCCTGTGGAAGGGAATTCCACATCCTTGCCGCTCTTACAGTAAAGAACCCTCTATGTAGTTTAAGGTTAAACCTCTTTTCTTCAAATTTTAACTGCTTCCCGACCACCTCATGCCGATATACGTCGGCAGAAGGGCACATACGGGCAAAATCACGTACCTGCACGTTGCCCTTTAAGAGGCCGCACGTGCGGGAAGCTCCATGAGTCCGGTCGTGGGTCCTGCAGACTCGATCGCCGCGGGGATACCAAGTAAACAAGCACCTCCCTGTTCTGCCTAGCAACAGTGACACTGATCTCTGCTCCCTGTGATTGGAGCATAGATCAGTGATTTTTAAAACACAGCCACGCCCCCCACAGTTAGGCCCCTTTCA
Organism: Lithobates pipiens; assembly: GCF_037356315.1. Lineage (NCBI taxonomy): Eukaryota > Metazoa > Chordata > Amphibia > Anura > Ranidae > Lithobates > Lithobates pipiens. Next base: position 491,059,060 of record NW_027507718.1, on the reverse strand, counting down.
CACTGGGGCGGTGCGGGCGCCGGAGGTAAAGCGCCTCTATTTTTAGCGGTGCTTTACCGTAGTTTTAGCGGCCACTAGGGGGTGGTTTTAACCCCCGCTAGCAGCCAAAAAAGGATTAAAACCGCCCGCTGTATAGCCGCGCTGCCCCATTGATTTCAATGGGTAGGAGCGGTTTAGGAGCGGTGTATACACCGCTCCAAAGATGCGGCTAGCAGGACTTTTTTCACCATCCTGCCAGCGCACCGTCCTGCCAGCGCACCACTCCAGTGTGAAAGCCCTCCGGCTTTCACACTGGAGTGAAAGGGGCCGGTTTTTCAGGCACTACACAGGTGCTATTTTTAGCACTGTAGCGCCTGAAAACCACCTCGGTGTGAAAGGGGCCTTAGCAACGCGCCCCTAAGACACACTTAATCCCTACACTGCCATCTAGTGGTTAACCCCTTCACTGCCAGTGTCATTTACACAGGAATCAGTGCATTTGTATAGCACTGATTGTTGTATAAATGACAATGGTTCCAAAAATATGTCAAAAATGTCCGATGTTTCTGCCATAATGTCGCAGTCATGATAAAAATCGCTGATTGCCACCATTTAAAAAAAAAAGAATAAAAATGCCATAAAACTATCCCCTATTTTGTAAACGCTATAACTTTTGCGCAAACAAATCAATAATCGCTTATTGCGTTTTTTTTTTACCAAAAATATGTAGAAGAATACGTATCGGCCTAAACTGAGGAAAAAAAATTTTTTTTTAAATATTTTTGGGGGATATTTATTATAGCAAAAAGTAAAAAAGAATGCTTTTTATTCAAAATTGTCGCTCTTTTTTGTTTATAGCGCAAAAAAACCCGCAGGGGTGATCAAATACCACCAAAAGAAAGCTCTATTTGTGGGAAAAAAAGGACGTCAATTTTGTTTGCGAGCCACGTCACAGGACTGCGCAATTGTCAGTTAAAGCGAAGCAGTACCGAATCGCAAAACGTGCTCTGGTCAGGAAGGAGGTAAATTCTTCTGAGGCTGAAGTGGTTAATGAGTGGCCACATGACTTGTTAAACTCCCTTCCATGAAAAAGTTTATCCCTATTGTGGGGTCACCTCCAGACCCTTTATCAGCTTTGTTGCCCTTCTTTGTACTCACTCCATTTCCAGTACACTCTTCCTGAGGACTGGTGCCCAGAACTGGACAGCATACTATAATGTCAGCGGGTGGCCCCAACATTGCCTATATAAGAGCTTTAACAGCCAAAACACAGCAGTGGAGTATTTTTGGGGGGTTCTATTTTTTGGGTCTGTCGGGCGGTGTGATTGACGATGGATGTACATTGCAAGACACTTTTTTTTTTTTTTTTTTTAATAAAGGTCTTGTCAAAAACTGTGTATTGTGGTTTTTATTTTTTGACACTTTTTTTGGTGAATGGGTAGGAGTACAATGTAGCCTATACCCATTCACATAGGGGACTTCCAGATTACGATAAGCTCCCCACCCGCAGATCCCAACAACCAATGGCCAGGACCCCAAAGCACCCTCTCCATGTTGAGGGCAAGTGGCCTGGTATGTTTCAGGAGGGGGGGCGCTTGCTCATCCACCCCTTTTCTGGCCTGCCAGGCTGCTTGCTCAGATAAGGGTCTGGTACGAATTTGGGGGGCTCCCATGGCGATTAAAAAAAAAAAATTGGCATGGAGTTACCCTTAAAATCCATACCAGACCTGAAAGGCTTGGTAAGGATTTTTTTTTTGGGGGGGGGGGGGCCACAGTGCTTTTTTTTTATTTTAGCGTGGAGTTCCCTTTAATATGGGGAGGAACTTATGCCAATTTTGTCCTTGATTTTTCTATCTATATTGCCAGGAGCCGGCAATAAATTACAGCTGCAAGCAATTTTAAATTACATTTTTTCCTTTAGAAATTAAATTTTTCTGTGGCACAGTAAAACACATCAGACAGATGTGCCACTTTACAGGCAGACTAAGGGGACCCCCCATGCATGATATTTAAAGGAATATTACATTTTTATTGTTTTACTTTAAGCATTGTTAAAATCACTTCTCCTGAAAAAACGGTTGTTTTAAAAACATGTTTTTGCCTTGATACATGTCCCCTGGGGCAGTACCCGGGTCCCCATACACTTTTCATGGCAATGGCTTTCATATAAGCCTTCAAAATTAACACTTTTGATTTTTCACATTTGTGTCCCATAGACTTTAACATGTTCGCACATAATTTTTGTCTGCTCGCATGTTCTGGTGCTAACCGAACCGGGGGGGGGGGGGGGGAGAGAGATGTTGATAATGGCTGACATAGGTGTTGGTATTTCCAAAGGAGACTGTACAGTTAAAGCCTTAGATCACAATCGATTAATTATAGATACACACATGGCAAGAATGAGCCAGACAAAGTGTGGGAGTGATTTTGTGGGCACAGTTCAACTAGTGCCTCTGCTTACCTCAGCAATTCCTGACATCACAGTCCCCTCTTGATAAAAATATTTCCATTGTTATTCCTTTTTTAAAGCTAAGCTCCTGGCAAGCAACTAAATATATATTTGGAATATGGGAGCATTTTAACTGCTAAATGATCTGTATTTCTCTCCATCCAGTCCAGGTTTGTGAGTTGAGTTATCTCTACTGCAGTTAGCCAATATGACTTGATTACCACCCCATGCCCAGCATGTTATTAGACAGTAGAGGCATAGCAGCAGACAGTGTAGGACATCTCTCTGCTAACTCTGCTTTCTACATTTGTCAGCAATTTCCTTGTAAGAACATGTGTTTGTTGCACACCTGATTGGCCAGTAATCTTCATGTTCCTTCTTCCAGTCTGTGTGCCGACACTGAGATAAATTTGTGCTGTAATTATGCTAGTTGCTTTAAAAAATACATGTATTTATTTCATGATTATATACAGTAAATGTGCATGTCTGCTAGCTGGGTTCCAGTATTCTCATTATCTGATGAGCTCTGAATCTAAGTCTGTGAAAATGCACTGATCTTCCATAGCAATGCCCTATCTCTGAAACCATGCACACATGGGAATGAGTGGCAGGTTGCTCAATGCAGAATTCTAGAACATCGTATTGCTGCTAATCAGAATAGAAGCACACCTAAAATCCTTACTAAATCTGCCAACACTGGGCTTTAAAAAAATGGATCAGAGGTCATGTACTAGTTGTCTGGATTTCATGGTCACCAAAATAAATGTTCAAACCAGCTCTCCTTTCATATGCTCTCATTGGAGATAGATCCTGGATGCACCATCTGTATGCTCATCTGCATTGTCCAAAACCACAAGATAATCAGTATGACCCTAATATACAAAATCCTGTATTATAATCCATTTAGAAACATTGCAAGGCTGGTATCACACATTGTAACCACTAATGTCTTTATCAAATCTATGGTGAGCAAGCCAAAGGTTTCATTAAATCATACATCGCCTGGATGGCACCATTACATGCCATCTGAACTAACCCATTAAGCATATTCAAACATTATTTCAACTAGTGCTCAGAGGGCCAGAGTGGGGATCAAAAAATAACCCTTTAAGATTTGCTACAAAATCTGCTTGTTGAAACACACAAGGCGTAAGTAAAATATAAAATAATTTATATATATTGTAAGGGATCTTCCCGGGGTAGGGTGTGTTTGGACACAGTTCACAGCAGACTTGGAATTTATAAAGCAGATCTTGGCGTTTATTCGTGGTACAAACAGTCCAGCAAACAAAATATACAGCAACACCGTGCTTTCTAAGTACAACAAAAATAAAAGTCCTAGCTCGGCTGGGCGCTTACTAACAGGTTCTGCTCACCTATCTGACACTTACAAACACAGCGTCTTTCGCCTGGATGTCGCAGGGTGAGTTTTAGCTCCAGCAGTGGCTGTGCTTGCAGCTTCCTTCAACACACAGATTGTTCATTCCCTGGCTGAGAGCAATCACCTGCAGACCCTACAGAGCCTTTAGCTTCCCAGGCTAATTAGGATCAAAGCTCACCTGATCCCAAACCCAGAACTGGATCGGGGGATGTGGAATGACAGGTCCCTCTACCAAACCTACCTGCCATTCCATATAAACCCAGGCCCGGCAAAATTAAATAACAATTCAGCAGCATATCGCTGCTGAGAAACTGAACCATCCTGGATTTACCATCTCACACTGTGTAGCAACCTAGGTGAGATGTACACCCCCTCGATCACTTCTCCAGTGACATGTCTACATATCCCCCCCCTCTTTTTCAGACCGGAGGGCTGAGCCTTTTGTCCCCACAGACAACTTACCCTTGACAATGCGTCAGCATTTGCCTGTAATTTCCCTGGCCTGTGTTCCACAGTGAAATTAAAGTTTTGTAGGGAGAGAAACCATCTAGTCACTCTTGCATTTCTCTCCTTGTTTAACTTCATCCATGTTAGGGGGGCATGGTCTGTCACCAACTTGAATTTCCTGCCTAGCAAGTAATACTTTAACGATTCTAGGGCCCACTTTACTGCCAAACACTCTCGCTCCACAATGGCATAATTTTTCTCGGCCGGGGTTAATTTTCTACTCAAGTACGTCACCGGATGCTCCTCACCATTCACTACTTGTGAGAGTACTGCACCTAAGCCTGTGTTAGAGGCATCTGTCTGGACCAGAAATTCTCGCCTGAAATCGGGGGTAACTAACACAGGTGGTTGGCACAAGGCAGACTTAAGGCTTTGGAAAGCCTTCTCGGCCTCTGGGGTCCACGTGACCATTGCTGTCTTTCCGCCCTTTGTCAAGTCAGTTAGTGGAGCAGCAACTGAGGCAAAGTTCGGCACAAATCTACGGTAATACCCCGTAATACCCAGGAAAGCTCTAACCTGTTTCCTTGTCAGGGGTCTAGGCCAATTCTGTATTGCCTCAATTTTATTTAGCTGTGGCTTAATCAACCCTCTCCCAATAATGTAGCCTAGATATTTGGCCTCTTCTAGGGCTAGAGCACACTTCTCGGCATTTATGGTCAACCCCGCATCACTTATGGCATCCAACACGGCCTGTACCTTACAGAGGTGACTTTCCCAATCAGGGCTAAAAATGACCACATCATCGAGGTAGGCAGCTGAGTAATCACGATGTGGTCGCAGAATCAAGTCCATCAACCTCTGGAAAGTTGCAGGCGCTCCATGTAACCCGAATGGCATCACTACATACTGGAATAGCCCATCAGGGGTGGAGAATGCAGTTTTCTCTTTAGCCTCACCAGAAAGTGGAATCTGCCAATAGCCCTTTGTGAGATCGAGGGTGGTTATGTACCTGGCGTTACCCAACTTCTCAATCAACTCATCTACCCTGGGCATAGGATACGCATCGAACTTGGAGATCTCATTCAACTTTCTGAAATCGTTACAGAACCTCCAAGTTCCATTGGGCTTTGGGATTAGCACAATTGGGCTGGACCATTCACTCTGTGACACCTCAATTACCCCCAGAGCAAGCATACGTTTTACCTCGGCAGATACGGCTTCCCTACGTGCCTCGGGTATCCTATAGGGCTTAAGGTTTACTCTGCTTCTAGGCTCAGTTTCAATGTGATGATGGATGAGGTGTGTACGCCCTGGGAGGTCAGAGAACTTGTTTTTGTTTTTCTGTAAAAATTCCTGAGCCTCCTGTTTCTGTGACACTGATAGAGTATCACCTACCTTGACTGGAGGGATTGGTGGTGACAAATTATTAACAGTATTTGTCGCCACCAAGGATTCCCTGTCTTTCCAGGGCTTGATCAAGTTTATGTGATAAACTTGGAAAGGCTTCCTTCTACCTGGTTGGTGCACCTTGTAGTTCACCTCACTGATCTTTTCAACAATTTCATAGGGACCTTGCCACTTCGCCAAGAATTTACTCTCAACAGTGGGGACTAGTATAAGGACCCTATCGCCTGGGTTGAATGTCCTGATTCTTGCGGACCGGTTGTAAATTCTACTTTGGGCCTCTTGAGCCCTCTGGAGGTGTTCCCTTACCAGGGGCATTACAGTGGCTATACGGTCCTGCATTTGTGCTACATGCTCAATAACACTCTTGTATGGGGTGGACTCATTCTCCCATGTCTCTTTTGCAATGTCCAGTAGACCCCTAGGGTGACGACCATAGACCAACTCGAATGGTGAGAACCCTGTGGACGCTTGGGGCACCTCCCTAATAGCAAACATGAGGTAGGGTAATAAATGATCCCAGTCACGACCATCTTTTGCCACCACTTTCTTCAACATATGTTTCAAAGTTTTATTAAATCTCTCCACCAATCCGTCCGTCTGGGGGTGGTATACAGAGGTACGGATGTGTGAGATTTTAAATAGTTTGCATAACTCCTTCATTACTTTTGACATAAATGGCGTACCTTGGTCAGTTAGGATTTCTTTGGGGATCCCAGTCCTAGAGAACATATAAAACAACTCACGTGCAATTGTTTTAGATGCAGTGTTTCTTAAGGGTACAGCCTCAGGATAGCGGGTCGCATAATCTAGGACTACCAAAATATACTGGTGTCCTCTAGCTGACTTTACAATGGGACCCACTAGATCCATGGCAATACGCTCAAAAGGCACCTCTATAATAGGGAGCGAAACCAAAGGACTGCGAAAATGTGACACTGGGGCACTAACCTGACATGTGGGGCACGACTCACAGTATTTTTTAATGTCATCATATATGGCCGGCCAAAAAAACCTCTGGAGAACCCTCTCTCGCGTTTTGTCAGTCCCCAAGTGACCCCCAAGAACATGGTTATGTGCCATGTCAAGCACCTGACGCCGGTACGGCTTAGGTACCAGAAGCTGTTCCACAATCTCATCCTTAACCTTATTGACTCTATAGAAAAGATCATTAGTCACCGAAAAATGTGGAAATCTTTTTTCAGCATCTGGTTCCTGAGGTACCCCGTTCATAACAGCAACCTGCTCTCTCGCATTTTTGAGAGTGGGGTCCTGTAATTGTGCAGCCCCAAAATTATCGCTAGACACCTCTAAGTCTAGTATATTTTGCTCAGTGGGAGGAGCCTCCTCCTCCCCAGCCAGGACCTGCAAAGGAAAACAATCATTTTCATCCTGTACACTTTTATCATTCACAGTGGACAAAGCAACCACCTTAGAGATATCCCAACTCCTTTTGGGGATTTTTCTTTTTTTCCCAGAGAGCCCAGAATAAAGGAAAATCGCGCCCCAATATTACATTATGCATGAGGTTTTTAACCACACCCACTTCATATTGTACTGTGCCTTGTTCAGTCCCGACTTTAGCCAGCACTATAGGGTACACTTTTGTATCACCATGTATACACACAACGCTCATATGCTTTTTAGACTCTAAGTCCCCAGTCACCAGGCTAGCATGCACCAAGGTTACAAGGCTTCCTGAGTCCATTAACGCTTTAACAGGAAAGTCATTGATTGTGATGTTGCAGATTTGCGGTTCAGTCTCTAGTCCAGGAACTGCAGCACAAGATGGTTCCGCAAATAGCGACTGACGCCGGCTAGCGTCACATTCCATGGGTTCAGAGGTAAGAGGGCAATGGGCCGACACGTGTCCCGCCTCATGGCATCTCCAACACTGGATAGGGCCTGGTCTCTTTGGCAAGGAGTCCTTTTCAGAGCCCCTTAGCCACCCTGGACCATCACCAGTCTTTTGTCCCTGAGACACCACTTGAGCCCTTTTCCCCCCATCAGCACCCCTCCACACTCCCCCAATAGATGGAAGTCTCTTACCAGCTGACGGCACAGATCTGGCGCTCCGGGGAGGTGAAGATGCTGCAGGAACATCACGGAGGTAGTCCTCAGTCGCCTGGAACCTCTCCACAAGGTTGACAAGTTCGTTTGCATTCTTAGGATCACCTTGTCCCACCCAGCGTTGCAAGTCAGTAGGAAGCGCTCGGAGGTAGCGATCCATCACGACCTTCTCTAGGATTTGTGCAGGAGTAGAAGTGTCTGGCTCCAACCACTTTCTTGCCAAATGGATTAGGTCATACATCTGGGACCTCGCTGATTTGTCCAGACTGTAGCTCCAGTTGCGTACCCTCCGGGCACGGACTGCAGTAGTAACTCCTAGTCGGGCAAGTATCTCCTCTTTTAGCCGAGTATAGTCCTTAACCTCTTGCTCACTGAGGTCATAGTAGGCTTTTTGAGGTTCACCTGTTAAATAGGGCGCAATTACCTCTGCCCACTCAGCGGCTGGTAACTTCTCTCGCTCAGCCACGCGCTCAAATACTGTTAGATAGGCTTCAACATCGTCCTCAGCAGTCATCTTTTGCAGCGCTTTCTGCACAGTCCTTCTCCCAAAAAAAATCTCTGGAGCGGCTCCCTCCATTGTGGGTGGATTAGCAACCACGGGCGCCTCTCGATTTACTATCAGGTGCTCGATAAGTTGTTGTTGGCTTTGGCGCAAAGCTTGCAACTCTTCCTTATGCATCTGCTGTTGTGCAGCCATGGACTGTTCATGTCGTTGCTGTTGTTGCAAACTCACTTGCATAAACTGCTTCAGCATCTCCTCCATGTTGCTGGACTGTTCTTGGAGTGTAGTTGCAGCTTTCACCCAGGACATCAGCAGCTGTAGCCAAGTCTGTCCACACCGTTGCCCCTAGCAACCGCGTTGCCCGCTACCTCCACCAATTGTAAGGGATCTTCCCGGGGTAGGGTGTGTTTGGACACAGTTCACAGCAGACTTGGAATTTATAAAGCAGATCTTGGCGTTTATTCGTGGTACAAACAGTCCAGCAAACAAAATATACAGCAACACCGTGCTTTCTAAGTACAACAAAAATAAAAGTCCTAGCCCGGCTGGGCGCTTACTAACAGGTTCTGCTCACCTATCTGACACTTACAAACACAGCGTCTTTCGCCTGGATGTCGCAGGGTGAGTTTTAGCTCCAGCAGTGGCTGTGCTTGCAGCTTCCTTCAACACACAGATTGTTCATTCCCTGGCTGAGAGCAATCACCTGCAGACCCTACAGAGCCTTTAGCTTCCCAGGCTAATTAGGATCAAAGCTCACCTGATCCCAAACCCAGAACTGGATCGGGGGATGTGGAATGACAGGTCCCTCTACCAAACCTACCTGCCATTCCATATAAACCCAGGCCCGGCAAAATTAAATAACAATTCAGCAGCATATCGCTGCTGAGAAACTGAACCATCCTGGATTTACCATCTCACACTGTGTAGCAACCTAGGTGAGATGTACACCCCCTCGATCACTTCTCCAGTGACATGTCTACAATATATATATATATATATATATATATATATATATATATATATATATATATATATATATATATATATATATATATATATATATATAGAATAGTTTAATAAAATATATTAATATATTATATTATATACTATTATATTTATATTAAATACTATTAAAGTGCTTTTTAAACAAATGGAAACCAAACAAATTACATTAAACAAGCAACACAAGAGTGTACTCCTGCAAAGAGATAGCACCTAGTATTCCCCTATGGGCTGGGGGAATAATATTATATTGGGGAATGGGAGTTCACCCCCTGGAGGGCAAGTTGGAAACCAGAAGCCATTAAGTATTTATTCACAATTCCCAAAGTTCCCAAAGCATTAACCTCTCCATGCCCAGGACCAACACACCCTAGTATTTTCCTCTCTCCACTTAAGATGATTAACTTTTTTAAGATGGGGGTGCAGAACATGCCCCATACCCTACCAGTGTCTCATGTCCTACCCTGGACACAAACACTTGTCTCATACTGTTACTCTGTTAAAGATTCTCTTCACCATAAAGGCTCCACCACAGGAAGCCACCACGCTTTATAAATAATACAATGCTTTGCACCCTAGGTTGACCCTGCGCCACAGCGGGTCCCTATATGAGTACCGGTGAGGGACATAAAGCGCACTAGTCTTCTCACTGAGCAGTACCACCGTCTTCTGCCAGAAATAGGCTTGACCAGTGTAAATCAGATGTCCCCAACCTTCTTTGATGTCTGTCCAACCATTTGCACTCACCCCACCCCTTAACATTACCTAAATTAGCCTTTTAAAGCAGCCTTTTATTAACAAAAAAAAATAATTTAACCACTTTCAGACCGGACCAATTTGCTGGTCAAAGACCAGACCACTTTTTGCGATTCGGCACTGCGTCGCTTTAACTGACAATTGCGCGGTCGTGCGACGTGGCTCCCAAACAAAATTGACGTCCTTTTTTTCCCACAAATAGAGCTTTCTTTTGGTGGTATTTGATAACCACTGCGGTTTTTATTTTTTGCGCTATAAACAAAAATAGAGCGACAATTTTGAAAAAAACGCATTATTTTTTACCTTTTGTTATAATAAATATCCCCCAAAAATATATAAAAAAACATTTTTTTCCCTCAATTTAGGCCGATACGTATTCTTCTACATATTTTTGGTAAAAAAAATCGCAATAAGCGATTATTGATTGGTTTGCGCAAAAGTTATAGCGTTTACAATATAGGGATAGTTTTATAGCATTTTTATTAATAATTTTTTATTATTTTTTTTTTTACTAGTAATGGCGGCGATCTGCGATTTTTATTGTGACTGCGACATTGTCGGGGACCCATCGGACATTTTTGACACATTTTTGGGACCATTGTCATTTATACAGTAATCACTGCTATATAAATGCAGTGATTCCTGTGTAAATGACACTGGCAGTGAAAGGGTTAACCTGTGGGTGGCAGTGTAGGGGTTAAGTGTTCCTAGGGGTGTGTTACTAACTGTGGGGGGGTTGGGCTTTCATTTAGTGTACACTGATCTCTGCTCCAATCACATGGAGCAGAGATCAGCGTCACTAGTTGCTAGGCAGAATGGGAAAATGTTGTTTATACAGCATTTCCTCCATTCGGCCACTCCGTGAGACGATCGCGGGGATGCCCGCGGCGATCGAGTCCGCGGGTCCCGCGACCGGACTCACGGGGGTCCCGACCAGCGCGGGAGCGCGCCACCGGCGGCGCGCTCCCGATGGCACGGCGGCAACGAATATTGGACGTACATGTACGCCAATATGCCTGCCCGTGCCATTCTGTCGACGTACATCGTCGTGCGCTGGTCGGGAAGTGGTTAAATTAACATTCTTTTACACATCAACATGTGAAAAACAAACTAACAGTCCTCTGCTGGTTGGTCTTTGACGGCAACCCAAAATTCAAAACATGTTCCACTTCTACACTGCGGGACCTTTACCATGATAGGCCTCCGGCCTTAACACACCAGCTTGGAGACAACCCACTACCCGCAGTGTAACCATTACCATAGTCCAGCTAAACCATGTTAACTGGAATACACCAGAGGGGTACATGCCACCAATGAGTCCCCAACATTTCCATCTCGTATTTTTTTACACCGTCAAAGACCAACCACCGTCACCGCCCACAAGGGTGACACCTTACCCTTAAGGGCCCCCCCACACCCGCAATGCATGCTGAATCCCATCCTGTAACCCCAAGGACCATAAATCTATACCCACCGCAGATAAGTGTCAGGAACCATGAAACAGACTGAGACAGAAGTACAATCAAATCACACTTGTTTATTAATAAAAATAAAAGGTAAATAGAAAAAAGCGTAGTCAAGCATAGCCAGAGTCCAGTAGCAAGATCGGATAGTCAGCCAGTCCAAAGTTCATTAACCAGATCGGGTAATCAGCCAGGCCAGAAGTCAGGGATCCAAGGAGAGCAACTGCAAGCAGGATAAGAAGCCAGGAGGGATGTCAGCAAGCCAGTCTTGAAACAAACAGCAGGAGATGGTTCCTTGTGATGTGACCAACGTGAAGGCAAATGAAAAAGTGAGCAGGAAGGCTTTAAATAGGCAGGTCAGACGAGCATCATCGGGAACAGCTGGTAACTGTGAAAAGAGAAGAGAGCTGACAATTAGCCGACAGCTGAGCGGCCAGGCCAGAGGAGGAAGGGCTAAGCCAGCCCTGACAATAAGTGGACACCATCCCCCCTCAGGTACAGCCTGGTATCTGACTCAAATTCCAAATGGCGGGTGACCATGCCCCCATTCCGAATAAAAAATCAGCCAACCACTTTATTGACCTTATATAAGTTTTGTTGACTCTTACAACTGACCTCACCATTCGCCAAGTCGCCCAAGCCACAAGGCCAGCATATTGGAGAAGAATGTATGGAGGAAATCTAACTTGACATTCATAATCAGCTCCCTACTGGAAAAAAAACCCAGATCTTTCCAGCCAACATGGAGTATCAGAATGTCAGGTGGCCTGTCATGGCATGCAAAGCGATGCACCTCAGGCATGACCCTGCTCCACATCATCCCCGGTACCCCTAACCAACAAACACATGCCTCCCTCCTAGAAATACCCAGATGCCTGCCATCTGGCCTAACTACAGCATAACTGCACTCCATCTGAAAGAAAAGAACAAAACCACTGGATAACACCAAGGCCGCCATGAATACTCACCCAACATGAAAGAATCCCATAGACTCCTGCCCTCAATAAGACACCCCCTCCTCCTTACCATCGGCTAATCAGCCAACAAATGCAGGCAAATGTAGGTACAGAATCTCCTGGAGTCCCATCTACCAATCTACTTAAAAAACACCTCGTCCAGCCCACACTAAGCGGCCTCTGTGGCACCTCGACATGGAAGAAGTGCCTAGGCATACTATTTGTCTTCTAAACCCGCTTCCCAAAAAGTCCACGCATGCTCGGAATCAAGCAGAAGGAGCCACGCTGGCTATTGAACTTCCTTTTTCTCAGCTCGTCGTACGTCTTGTACGTCACCACATTCCCACGTTTGGAATGGTTGGCCAACATTTGTGTGACCGTGTGTATGCAAGACAAGTTTGAGCCACAACCTTCGAACAAAAATCCATGTTTTTGTTGGCGGAAGACGGATTGTGTGTTTGGGGCAGTAGAGCACAACATTGTATTTATTGATTGCATGTCCTAATTCGGGAATTTTCTCAAACATTGCCATCCATATTAGAGTAAACAACACGTGTAGACAAAATAAACGACAGACATACAATGGGTATATTGAGAAGGTAATTTGTTAATACCACACTAAGTATAACATACACATAATTAAAGGACGACATTGAGTATTAGAATGATGACATCCACATTTCCTGTGTATACAGGAAGTGATCGTATATAAGGTAGTTACAGCAGTGGGTGTAATGTCTCAAAAATGAGTAGCAAGATGGTGATATGAGCACTTCTTGAGGAAACAGGATGTGATCTCATACTGCTCATGTAGTGGGAGTAACAAAATGGCGGTAACAGCCAAGTGATGGAAATTATTACTGCACTTAGTGAGAGTAGTAGAAGTTACCAGGTGTAGTAGGCGGGACTTAATGCATGAAAGGCAACCAGTCAGGGGCTCCACTAGCTTCTGAAGACACCCAGTGGGAGGGTTGAAATGCGTCAAGCTGAGGAGACCTAGTGACAGTTGTTTGCATGCCAAGGCAGCGCTTTTCTGCACAATTTTAAAAGTTTTCATGTAAGTGTAATGTTTTGGGATTTTTATGAATAAAACTAGCAGTATTACACTATATTTCCTTTTCTCTTCATTGTCATACATCTAAAATGGATATCAAATCACTGTGAAAGTTGGGAAGGTGATAACCTTATTTGGATATAGGATATACCAGATGCCTCTTATATGCTGATGGAACAAAGGTGTTATTTTCACCCATATACTGATCACATTCAAAAGCCCTAGTCATTGATGAGAGACGCCATTCTAAATTTAGTAACAGGCACATTTAAAGATTATTGCTGGTGAGTGGGGACCCAGGAGGGGAGCACGGGGTGTCACCAAGATCTACACCAACTTCGAAATTTGGACACTATATGGATGGACTTTATTTGATTGCACTTTATTGGTTTTGCACTATAATCCTGCTGAGCACTTTATATTTCTAAGAAACACCATGTTATTGATTATACTGATGTAGGCACTTTATTATATATTTTATTAGTGTTTATTGTTTACAGGAGCAGCGCTGAGTATAACATCTATATTTTTCATCACTTGGGGTCTTTTACCTTGCACTACAGCAGCAGCACAAACTACATATCCACATTGTTATTTATTTTTAGTTACTACTGTCCCATTTACATAGCATTGTGCTTTTCACAATTTCACCCAACAGCAATGGAGTTATTTGATTTTATAAAAAAAAAAAAAAGAGTCAATACAGAGGAGATTTTTTTCACAAAATGCACCTAATGTAGATACTGAATATAATTTTAAGCAACTTAAACACACTTTAGATAAACAGGTGAGAACCTGGTGGGATATCACTACACTGGAACAATACGTTAAAGATGGCATCACCCCAAAAATGCTTTGTTAGGATATAGCACCCAGTGATGGTCTAGATAGCCAAGAAACTGTTGACGAATGGTACCATTTTTTTAATGGCAGTGAACAAAAACTACTGGGACTGATTATATCCAGAAGAAAAATAAAATGAAGATTACTGGAGAGTAAGAGACAAACTTTAAGAGAACAACTATTAACCTTCTATGAGGAGGTGAGTTGCCATCTAGATAAAGGAAGGCCCGTAGACATGGGCATATGACACAGTTCCCCATAAACGTTTACTCTACAAAATACAAAATGAATTGGCGTATTGGGGTAAACAGTTCAATCTCTGTATTTGCAGACAATATTAATAAGGATGAGCCAAAACTCCTCAAGCCTTTAAAGTCTATGGGACGCGGACATCAAAATCATTTTAAAGGCTTATTTGCATTTTTTTGTCATAAAAAGTGTTTGGGGACCCGGGTCCTGCCCCAGGGGACATGTATCAATGCAAAGAAAAGTTTTAAAAACTGGCATTTTTTCGGGAACAGTGATTTTAATTATGCGTGAAACAATAAAAATTAAATATTCCTTTAAATATCGTGCCTGCGGGGTGTCTATAGTATGCCTGTAAAGTGGCGCAGTTTTCCCATGTTTAGAACAGTCTCAGGGCAAAATGACATTTCTAAAGGAAAAAAGTCACGTAAAACTAATCACGGCTGGAATGAATTGTCGGGTTTCGGCAATATAGAAAAGTATATAAAAGTCATTGAAAAAAATGGCATGGGTCCCCCCCCCCAGTCCATTAGCAGGCCCTTTGGGTCTGGTATGAATATTAAGGGGAACCCCGAAGCAAAGTTTAAAAAAAATTGTGTGGGAGTCCCCCCAAAATCCATACCAGGCCCTTCAGGTCTGATATGGAAATTAAGAGGGACCTTGCACCAATTTTTTTTTTAAATGGCGGGACCTGAAGGGCCCCCCCCCCAAAAAAAAATCATTAAGACCCTTCAGGTCTGGTATGAATTTTAAGGGGAACTCTGCGCCAAAATAATTAGTGTCAGAGGTATCGGGAGGCTTGCAAGGTCAGGGCAACCTTGGGGGACAGTCATCTTCCAGTGGCCCCTAGAGGGGTGGAGCTACACTGATTACAAAAAAAGCTCAGAGTAAAATGTATTTGTGCCTTCATTCCTTTATAAAACTGTTTTTCCAATAATGAAATAGGAGGGCTTAAGGCTTTGAGCCCGACAGCATGGGAATGCGGTCGCCCCTCCCTTTATTAATAAGAGAATAGAAGCAATAGTGTAAATATTTAGGGCTATATACAGGTTAATGTATTTGGGTTAATGTCCCTTTAAGAGAATGGCAAATTGGGCTGGGGGCGGGGTTAAGGGTTGCAAGGCTATTGGTGATATCCCAAATGGTCATGTGACCCATGGGGAATGTTCTGGAAAAGGGCTTATTATATATAGGAATCTCTCACAGGTGCACTCACACCTGTTCCCAGCCAAGCAGTGAAGGTGCAACAAGCTTAGTGAAGGTGAAAACAGGCTCCTGAAGTACTTCATTCATGGCTATGAAAACCTTAATGAGGCAAGTGTTGGAGAAAGCTGGGGATAAAGGTGGAGAAGAAGGACTTAGAAAATGACTGGCTTCGGCAGAGAATGATAATGAGCAAAGTGCTTTGGCTGAGGTAAATTCAGTACAGTATCCTGTGGTATTCCCCTGTAGTCAGAGGTAGAACAACTGTTAATGACATTCAAAACCGCCGGAACCGCTGCCATAAACCGTCTCCGCAGCCGCCGGTGTCACAGGACAGAGAAGACAGCAGCACAGCATGGCTGGAAAAACCAGCAGCCACTATGCAGCATCAGGTCAGCTTGAGAGAAAAGAAATAGAGGAGGGTCCGGTCCCCATCGCCGCCCAGAGGCAGTGCTGGGTGGGCTAGAGGAGCGTCAGTTATACAGAGGACAGAGGCAGTGTCTGCGGTTGTGAGGAGAGACAAACCCTGCCCAGTATTATTACCACAGCATGCGGCTGCAAGCAGTGTGAGTATCCCAGACATCCCACAGATGGCCACTGGAGGCAACAGAGAGCAGCATTATGCTGCTTCAGATATAACAAATGCTCCAGCGCCCCCTGGCGGTATAGGTAAGTTAGCACACACTTAATAGCATTATGGAATCCATTAACAGATTAGCTGACACTATGAATACACCTGCAATTTAAACTAGTAATTATTGTAATGTATGGTCTAATCAAAATAGACATTCTGTCAGCTTAAGCAATATAGGCAATGTTAATAACAATCAGTCAGCTAATGTTAATTCACAATATCTATTACCAGCTGAGATTAATATATCTAGCGCATCGGTACCAGAAGTGTGCTTTAAAGAGACATTACCATGTGAGATCTCGCCATTAGGTTACCACCTTACTCCTCAGACTAAGGAAAAAATATGGAAAGGTCAATTCGTACATATTCTGTCGCTTAAAAAATAAAAAAAAAGGAATTTGTCAACAGAAATTATAAAAAAAAAATCAGATGAGAAAGATATGGGTGATAGGAGAAGACCTGTGGCGAGGTCTTTTAATAATTGGTGTCAGTCATTTGCAATATACTCCAGTGTGCTAGGTGAAAAGCACCTGGAGTATTGCAGCGAGCTGTTTCAACACATGGAGCATGTGCTAGAAGCGTATAAAGTTTTGTGGGTTTAGAATGGTTTCAATATGATGAGTTCTGGGCCCCACCCTTTGATCAGGTGTTTCAAAAAGGAATTCCAATATTCAAAGCTCCCAGAGGGATATTTATGCAAAAAGCTCACACCCCAGTGAAACTAGCAAGTATGCAGCAATGGTTGGACATATATCCAGACCAGGAGACAGCCAAGTTCCTAATTAAAGGTTTCTCCAAAGGTTTCCCTTTACCAGTATTTCAGGGTGAAGGGTGTGAGCCAGTTAAAAAATGTAAACAGTGGATACTTACGCACACAGTGTTAAAGAGAAGTTAATTAAGGAAGGTAGGATAGCAGGTTCATTTGATTCCCCTCTTTTCTCACCGTTTAGCATATCGCCGTTAGGCATCATACCCAAAAAAAGAGAGCCAAATACCTTTCGCCTAATCCACCATTTATCATTCCCAAAAAGTAGCTTGTTAAATGATGAAATAGATGCTGGCATGTCATCAGTATCATATTGCACATTTGAAGAGGCTATTCAGCAAATTAGGAAGTTTAGGAAAGGTGTGTTGCTTGCGAAAGCAGACATAAAGGCGGCCTTCAGGCTGCTACCGATTGGCAGTAGCTTTCAACTCCTTGGGTATGTATTTTTAGGGCAAATACTACTTTGATATGTGCCTCCCTATGGGATGTGCCATATCTTGTGCATATTTTGAAAAATTTGCAACCTTTCTCCAATGGATTGTGGCTTTTCAATCTGGCTACCAAGGTATATTACATTACCATGACAACTTTTTATTCATTGGTCCAGCGCAATTTCCTGTCTGTTATTTTATGTTCCATCTGTTTAGTGCGGTAGCGCATCATTTCAGTATCCCACTAGCTAGCAAGAAAACAGTTTTTCCTTCTTCAATTATAGCATTCCTAGGTGTCAAGATTGACACTGTTAATCTGATATTTCAGTTACCTGAATCTAAAATCTTTAATTTCGGTGTTGATTAGGCGTAAAAAAGTGTTATTAAAAGAACTCCAATCTTTATTAGGCCTTCTGGCATTCGCGACAAGGATTATGGCAGTTGGTAGAATCTTCTCGTGGCTCTTGTACTTGGCCATGTCAGGAATGAAATCACCATTTTCCCACATCAGATTGACAGTTGACCTCAAGGAGGACCTGTCAGTTTGGTTTAAATCCTTTGATATATTATTATTATTATTATTATTATTCAGGATTTATATAGCGCCAGCAATTTACGCAGCGCTTTACAATATAAAAGGGAGACAATACAGTTACAATACAATTAAATACAAGAGGATTAAGAGGACCCTGCTCGGAAGAGCTTACAATCTAAAATACAATGGCAGATCATTTTTTCAGGAACAATTTGTGTCCTTATCCGGCCTTGAGCTATATACAGATGCTGCAGGCTCATATGGATTTGCAGCTATTTGGAAGACTCACTGGTGCTGTGGTAAGTGGCCTGTGAGTTGGGAGACGAATAAAGTCACCAAAAGCATAGTAGTGTGGGAGCTTTTCCCTTTAGTGGTTGCGATAGAAATGTGGGGTGAGCAATTTGCAAATAAAAGAATCCTGATTAATTTGGATAATAAAGGGGTCATATATGCTGTGAATTTGTTTGTCAGCCAAATCTACACAAGTGGTCAAATTACTAAGATTCTTAGTGTTTCTTTGTCTTAAATTTAATATTTGGTTAAAGGCCAGGCACGTCCCAGGGAAGGAGAATCAAATTGCGGATGCATTATCTCGATTTCAGGTATACCGGTTTCACCAACTCCTGCAGAATGCGGACAAGGAAGGTAATGTGTGTCCAGAAAATCTGTGGAGCCTAATTTAGAGGTTCTTACAAATGCGATAAGACACTCTGTGGCAGAAAATACATGAGTTGAGTACTCAATCGCATGGAATGGGTGTTATAATTTTGCTATGGAAATGGATTTACAATTTGAGTCACATTTCCAAAATCATGGCGGGTTTATCTTTTTTCTTCAAATTAAAAATATTTTAAATTAAAAAATTACGGCTATATTATTTAATACTGCATTTGTACTAGCCTTTCTGGGGCTCTCAGAATATCTGAGTTGCTGCCAAAAAAAACAAAAAAGTAATGGTGGGTTTACTAAAAAAGAATGTGATTGTCTCGGTCAAATTGTTCATCCCTGTGTCAAAAAACAGATAGGTTAGGAAAAGGCAGTTGGGTACCTTTAAGTCGATGTGGAGATGAGGATATATGTCCAGTTAGAGTCATAAATGGTTACCTGGCAGTTAGGCCAATAGGAGAGGGGAATTTATTTATTTATTTTTTGGTAGATGCTGATGGGTCCCCTCTTACTCAGTATCAATTCAATTACATATTAAAGGCTTGCTTGAGAAAATTGAATTTGCATCAATTTAAATTTACTTCTCATTCTTTCAGGATCGGGGCAGCTATGGAAGCTGATAGGATGGGATTGGATGATGCAATAATCAAACGGTTGGGGAGATGGGAATCTCATCGTTTTCAGATTTATGTCAGATCTGCTCTTTTTCTTTAAATTCTAGGTAATAGAAGATATGTTTGGATCCTGAGCCACTCTTTTGTATACTGGGCTAATAAAAGAGCCAAGAAGCGCTACTATATGTCCAATTTGTCTATGGATCCTGGAGAAATTTCATGAATTTCCAGAATTTTCTGGAAAGTAATTAAAGGGTCTTAAATGGGCTAATTTATTTATTTATTTATTTTTATGTCTTTAGATTGATTGAGTCATGGCCAGTTCCAGATGCATTAACAGTACACCTAGGGGGAAATGATGTGGGGAAAGTTAGACCTCTGGACCTCATGTCGTTTTTTAGACATGAGCTAATTAAGGTTAAGTTATCTTTTCCGAATACCAGAATTATCTTTTCGGAGATAATCCCTCGGTAAGTATAGCTCCAAGAAGTACATTTAAAAAATTTTGAAGAAAATTAGGATGAGATTGAACAGGTTTATGGAAAAATTTATGCTGCGCATTTGGTTAAAAGATTTATGTATGCTCGAGTCCTTTAAGACTGAGCTGTTTTGAAGTTGATCTTTTGCAATATAAGAATTTTATGAGGCAATAAAATTATCTGAATATGGTTATTAATTATGCGCATTGGAGGTTTCTCATATAGACACATTAATATAGAGGGTGGTTTCCCTGGATTATATAGAGCAGATGGAGTTCATCTGTCCGATATAGGTTTAGATATATTTAATGTAGGATTGCAAAACTGCATTGAATTGGCCGCGGTTGTGGGGTAGGCCGGGCTTGAAATTCTCAAACCCGGCATGTGGGGACTTTGGTTAAAAGATTTATGTATGCTCGAGTCCTTTAGGACTGAGCTGTTTTGAAGTTGATCGTTTGAAATATAAGAATTTTATGATGCAATAAAATTATCAGAATATGGTTATTATTTATTTATTGATTTGAATATACCAATAAATGTGCAGCGGCCAATTCTTTGCCAATAAGTGTGTTGAGTATTATTTAAATAGGCTAGATAAGTTTTGGTATTCGGGGAGGGTAGGTGCGGCCTGCATTCCCATGAAATAGGAGGGCTTAAGGCTTTGAGCCCGACAGCATGGGAATGCGGTCGCCCCTCCCTTTATTAATAAGAGAATAGAAGCAATAGTGTAAATATTTAGGGCTATATACAGGTTAATGTATTTGGGTTAATGTCCCTTTAAGAGAATGGCAAATTGGGCTGGGGGCGGGGTTAAGGGTTGCAAGGCTATTGGTGATATCCCAAATGGTCATGTGACCCATGGGGAATGTTCTGGAAAAGGGCTTATTATATATAGGAATCTCTCACAGGTGCACTCACACCTGTTCCCAGCCAAGCAGTGAAGGTGCAACAAGCTTCCCACCCCCCCTTTCCTTGTCGCTAAGCACGTTTATGTGGTCTGTCACCCTACGTGATGTAGGGGGGACGTTTGGTTAAAAGATTTATGTATGCTCGAGTCCTTTAAGACTGAGCTGTTTTGAAGTTGATCGTTTGAAATATAAGAATTTTATGATGCAATAAAATTATCAGAATATGGTTATTATTTATTTATTGATTTGAATATACCAATAAATGTGCAGCGGCCAATTCTTTGCCAATAAGTGTGTTGAGTATTATTTAAATAGGCTAGATAAGTTTTGGTATTCGGGGAGGGTAGGTGCGGCCTGCATTCCCATGTTTTTACAATATACGACCTGGCCCTCATACTGAAAAGTTTGGAGACTCCTGTTTTAGGTGGTTATATATTTAAATTTTTTTCCCCATTTTTATTTTTATCCCAGTGAAAATACTCAGCATCACAGAGGGTTAGCCTCCCCAAAGACACAGACAGTAAAAAAAAAACTGATAGTGGTCCTAAACTTCCCACACTGAACGAGCCCACTCCTGGCAAGATGATGGCATGTAGACATAGGTGGATGCAATTGCATGTATTCCCCGCAGCACTCGACCAAGGATACGGGAAAGGGATATCTGCAACATGCCAACAACATCCCGGCCACCATTTGGTTTGGTAGAAAGCACTGCCAAGAAAATGTAGCAACTTCGTCATGCCCGGGATAGCATGACTCCTCTGGGTAGTGGTCTCCAGTACTAGCCGCAACCTTGCCTACAGCATAAGAATCAGCTCCTTGTTCATCCGGAACTTTCATCCAGAAGGGTCCTCTCCATAAAATGTTGTGGAGCCATCATGACAACCCTTCTCCTCTTTCTCAGACGCCTTCTGAGCAGGTTAAATTTCAATAAATTGCATTCAAAGACCTTCATTGCTGGTGATGCTGCTAAGCCAACTCTTTCTCAAGCAGGAAATACTGCACTGGTTACCGTCAGCAAAGCCCTGGTGATAAATATTGCAGTTTTTTTTTTTTACTTACAGTTTGTGAATCGGGCTTTGACAGCTTACTGTATGATTTTTGGCGATATTTACGTTTTTTTTTAACATTGTTTAACCCAAAATCGTTTTTTTTAAATAATTCAACGTTTTTTTTACCACATGCAATCATTTATGAGTCACATAACCGTGTTATCGTATGTGATAAATGTTAGTGAGTAGACCCCAATGTCCAAAAAAAAAAAGAAAAATTTTTTAGATACATCTTGAGATAAAGTGAGTGGATTGTATAGGCACCTTCAGATGCTACAGTAAATCATTTTTATAAAAAAGAAAAACACACACACTAAGGCCGCGTACACACGGGCGGACTGTTCGC
This sequence comes from Lithobates pipiens, assembly GCF_037356315.1. Taxonomy (NCBI): domain Eukaryota; kingdom Metazoa; phylum Chordata; class Amphibia; order Anura; family Ranidae; genus Lithobates; species Lithobates pipiens. The sequence continues at coordinate 491,036,874 of NW_027507718.1, read as the reverse complement.
CCAACTTTGTCCGCTGAACAGTGTTTGGGCGGACAGTCCGCTCGTGTGTGTGGGCTTTCAGCGGACAGTTTCAGCGGACAGTTTGACGAACAAGGTTTTACGGAATTTCCGAAAAACTGTCCGCTGAAACCTTGTTTCAGCGAACAGTCCGCCCGTGTGTAGGCTTGTTCGTCAAACTAAGTTCCGCGCATGCTCAGAAAGGATTTACACGCCGAAAGTTATAATGCAGTGTATAGGACGTCGTATTTTTCGTCCCGTCGTACGTGTCGTTCACGTCATCGCGCACGGTTTCAGCAAACTGTTCGTTCGTCGTGTGTGGCCATGTCCGTCCATGCTAATTTTGAGCGGACTGTTTGCCGAAACTGTTTGACGAACAAGGTTGGGCGAACAGTCCGCGCGTGTGTACGCAGCCTAACACCTATTATAGAATTTAATGACTTCTAGAATATAAATGATAACGAGCAGAAGTTTACTGTAAGCAAAGGAAGAAATTATTTTTAATAAGCATCCAAAGATATAACATTTAAAACACATTACAAGAGAAATTAGATTGTTCACACTTTCAAAGAAAATGAAAGTTATTTTTAATTCTTCTCATCTAAGTGGGAAGTCTTTTCTTTTTTAGACTGTTTATTTTTCTTGCTGATTTTTCATTTCATATGTTGGATTGTTTAAAATCTGTAGCAATCACTTTCACAAAACGTTTTTATCTTGATAATGAGGGTGAGCTGCCATATGACATATCAGCAGTTTAGCGTAGTCATATTAATTCACGAATTATCCCCAGAAGATGATATTTTATCTCTTAACTAATTAGTAATACTAATGTATTACTAATTTAAAACCAGCTCTACAGTTGCTTTAAGAGATAAAAAGGATACAGTGGATATAAAAAGTCTACACGCCCCTGAAAAAATGAGACAAAAGATAAATCATTTCAGAACTTTTTCCATCTTTAACCACTTCACATTCCGCATATAGTCATATGACGTCTGATGGAGGGATCTCCCATCCTGGGTGGGCGTCATATGACGTCCTGGGCTACCCAGCCGTCTGGGGGTTGCGTGCGCACCACACCGATGCGCATGCCCGGCGGCCACGATGTCCGCCAGGCACCCGCGATTGCCCGTTAACCAATCAGGACCATGGATCTGTGTAAACAAACAGATATACGTCCTGTCAGGTGGGAAGGGAAACCGATCATGTGTTCCCAGTACAGAGGAACACCGATCGGTCTCCTCCCCTTGTGAGTCCCCTCCCCGTACAGTTAAAATCACTCCCTAGGACACAGAGTTAAGCCTTTGATAGCCTCCTAGTAGATTGCCAAATTAAATAAATATACGCTTATTGCGATTTTTTTTACCAAAAATATGTAGAAGAATACATATTGGCCTAAACTGAGGAAAAAATAAATAAATAATTGGGATATTAATTATAGCAAAAAATAAAAAATATTGTGTTTTGTTTCAAACTTATCACTCTTCTTTTGTGTATAGTGCAAAAAATAAAAACCGCAGAGGTGATCAAATACCACCAAAAGAAAGCTCTATTTGTAGGGAAAATATGATAAAAAATTATTTGGATACAGTGCTGCATGACCACGCAATTGTCATTCAAACTGCAACAGCGCTGAAAATGTAAAATTGGCTTGGGCAGAAAGGGGGTGGAAATGCCCTGTATTGAAGTGGCTAAAGAGGTGTTCCAGCCACAATTATTTTTTTTTGTTTAAAGTTAACAGCTACAAGTACTGTAGCTACTGATTTTTAATAAGGACACTTACCTCTCCAGGGAGCCCGCAATGTCGGACCCTCCAAGGCCGATTTGTTCACCGGCTCGGGTGCAGGAGCTGCTATTCCAACTAAGGGAAACCAGCATTGGAGCCTTCAGGCTTCACAGCCGATTTCCTACTGTGCAGTATGCGCGAGTCATGAGGTGCTTTCTGAATAGCCAGTTCATCTTCTGGGACACACACAGGTCTCAGAAGACAACAGGGGTGAAGGAGGAGAGCTCACCGAAGAAGGGGACTTGACGTCCTGTGCTGAGGCTGAGAACGGAAGTACACTAAGCACTTCAAAAATGGTATGAAAGCAAAAATATATATATATATTAGGGCTGTGGAGATTAAAGATAAACTCCTTGATTAATCGATAAATTTTTTTGATTGATCAAAATTCTTTTGATCGGTACTCACCTCTCCGCCAGCTTACGGTTCTTCAGGAAGTTCCATCGGAGATCCGGTGATGTCACGGACATTAACATCACTGGACTCCCCCCCCCTTCCCCAAGTGCCTCCATCTGCTAACAAATGGAAGGGAGGAGGAGTCTGGTGATATTGAAGTTCTGATTGAACGTAATGGGTACGGGGGAGGAGCTACGCATGACGTCACCCGCTGCTGCCCTACGGAACTAAGTTTTGTTTTTATCAACTTTATGTAGTTATTTAGAATAGTTTGTGTTTGAACACAAAAATTTAATATTATACTTAAGCAGTGAGCATTTAGATCTTTTCTTTCTACCCATGACCTGGCATCCTTGCTGAGATCTAAGGAGACGTGAGAGAAGTTTATGGTCCGTGTTAACCCTTTTGATTCCCGCTTGCATGACCACCTGTTTGCACAGGGGTCTAGGCATGCCATAAGGTGAGAGTGATTAGTTAGACTGGAGGTGGAGGGATTGTCACGTTACTGTGGAAAAAAAATGACTTACGTCAGTGCTACAGTTAGAATTTAAAATGTATTTGTGCGAACTGTGAAGTTAAGTCATGGATTGTGGAAACGAACTAGTGTCTGGTGATTGTATATAGTGTATACCACATTTACCACTGACTAATGCAGAGCTGCAATGCAAGGAGATTAGCTAAAAGTAGTTGGATCTGTATGTGCGTTATAATTAATCGAAATTAGTCGATTAATCCATTTTAAAAAAATCAATTAATCAAACATGAAAATTTTAATCAGTAACAGCCCTAATATATATATAAATCTCCAATAACGAGGGGTGGAAGGGTGGTCTTTAGTTTAAGACAACCTTGTAAAAGTAGGTGTAACTCCACTTTAATGTGACCTATAAAGTGTATAATTCAATTGAAAAACAAACTGAAATCTTTTAGGGGGGAAGTAAAAAAAAAAAAATAATGTGGTTGCATAATTGTGCACACCCTCTTATAACTGGGGATGTAGCTGTGTTCAGAATTAAGCAATAACATTCAAAATCATGTTAAATAGGAGTCAGTACACACCTTCCATCATTTAAAGTGCCTCTGATGTACCCCAAATAAAGTTCAGCTGTTCTAGTACCGTATTTATCGGCGTATAACACGCACTTTTTTCCCCCTAAAACCAGGGGTAAATCGGGGGTGCTTGTTATACACCGATCCCTTGCCCTTCCTAACCCTTTCTGCCGCTCTTGGCGGCTTTCAGATATTTTCGGCCGTTCTCGGGTATATTCGGCCATTCTCGGCTATTTTTGTCATTTCTCGGCTATTTTCGACCACATTTGGCCATTCTCGACAGCAAAAATAGGCGAGAAGAGCCGAAAATAGCCGAGAACGGCCGAGTGCAGCCGAAAATACCTGAAAGCCACCGAGAACGTCTGAGAACGAGCGTCGCCAAGATACACACGATATCTGCTCTGTATCTCGGTGGCGCCATTTTTAAAATGGCAAGGAGAAAAGCATGCAAGGCTGCAATGGAAGGCTGCAATGCAAGGCTGCAATGAAAGACTGCAATGCAAGACTGCAATGGAAGGCTGCAAATGACTGACAAGAATGCAATGGGAGGCTGCAATGGAAGGCAGCAATGCAAGGCTATAATGGAAGGCTGCAATGCAAGGCTGCAATACAAGACTGCAATGGAAGGCTGCAATGGAAGGCTGCAAATGACTGACAAGAATGCAATGCAAGGCTGCAAATTACACTGACAAGGCTGCATTGATGGGCATTTAAATGTAAGTTTTTTTTCCTTAAACTTTCCTCCTAAAAGTTTTTTTCTTTTAAATTCCCTCCTAAATTTGGGGTGCATGTTATACACCGGCGCGTGTTATACGCCAATAAATACGGTAGGTCTTTCCAGACATTTTCTTAGTCACATCCTACAGCAAAAGCCACGGCTCACAGAGAGCTTCCAAAGCATCAGAGGGATCTCATTGTTAAAAGGTATCAGTTACCATGGAACACAGTGAAGACAGTTATCATCAAGTTGAGAAAATATGGCACAACAGTGACATTACCAAGAACTGGACATCCCTCCAAAATTGATAAAAAGACGAGAAGAAAACTGGTCAGAGAGGTTCCAAGAGGCCTACAGCAACATTAAAGGAGCTGCAGGAATATCTGTCAAGTACTGGCTGTGTGGTACATGTGACAACAGTCTCCCGTATTCCTCATAGGTCTGGGCTATGGGGTAGAGTGGCAAGATTGAAGCCTTTTCTTAGAAAGAAAAACATTAAAAAACAGATCTGAAGTCTTCCAAAAGCATGTGGGAAAATGTGTTATGGTCTGATGAAACCAGGGTTGAACTTTTTGGCCATAATTCCAAAATATATGTTTGGCGCAAAAACAACACTGCACATCACTCAAATAACACTATACCCACCGTGAAGCATGGTGGTGGCAGCATCATGCTTTGGGGCTGTTTTTCTTCAGCTGGAACAGGGGCCTTAGTCATTGTAGAGGGAATTATAAACAGTTTCAATATTGGCACAAAACCTTCAGGCTTCTGCTAGAAAGCTGAACAAGAAGAGGCACTTCATCTTTTAGCATAACAACGACCCAAAGCGTACATCCAAACCAACAAAGGAATGGCTTCACCAGAAGAAGATTAAAGTTTTGGAATGAGCCCAGACCTGAATCCGATTGAAATCTGTGGGGTGATCTGAAGAGGGCTGTGCACAGGAGATGTCCTCACAATCTGACAGATTTGGAGTGTTTTTGCAAAGAAGAGTGGGCAAATATTGGCAAGTCAACATGTGCCATACTGATAGACTCATACCCAAAAAGACTGAGTGCTGTAATAAAAATAAAAAGGCGCTTCAACAAAGTATAAGTGTAAGGGTGTGCACACTTATGCAACCACATTATTTTAGTTTTTAATTTTTACTTCCCTCCACCTAAAAGATTTTAGTTTGTTGTTCAACTGTGTTGTACAGTTTATAGGTCACATTAAAGTTGGAAAAAGATCTGAAATTTGTCTCATTTTTTACATTACAGAAACCGGATTTAATACAGGGGTGTGTAGACTTTTTATACCCACTGTACATTGGCAGCTATCTTAGTTCCATTAAGAGATTACAGTTTACAGCAACAATGTATTTTGCCTTCTGGTTCGATCAATACTACATCTTGAGCTGCGAAGCTGAATAGAGAACACCGGACTCAGCAAATGTCAAAGTGTGCTTTGTTATACACTGTATTTATTTCATACTTCAGCTGTCTCCCTTTGTTTCACGGTGACAGATCAAATCTAATTCAATTTGGTGAACAGCGATGGTTATTATATTGTTTACTGTAGCCCTGAAGTGAGAGCGTGCTCCGAGGGTTTAAAGGGTAGCACTGAAGATTGGACCAGTAAATGCAGATGGTTATATATATAATGGGTGCTCAGATATTATAATGTGCTCTGAGTGATTAAACCTTAAAGGGATACTAACCCCCCTTTTTAAGCATTTGCAGCAGCAGGTTCATTCACTTCCTCAATATGCAGCTTCTTTATCTTTAAGGCCCCTTTCACACTGGGGCGTTTTTCAGGCGCTTTAGCGTTAAAAAAAGCAACTGTAAAGAGCATGAAAGAAGCCTCATCTGCAATCCCAATGTAAAAGCCCGAGTGCTTTCACACTGAGATCCCTTTCACACTGGGGCATTTTTCAGGCGCTTTAGCTTTAAAAAAAGCGCCTGTAAAGCGCCTGAAAGAAGCCGCAACTGCAATCCCAATGTAAAAGCCCGAGTGCTTTCACACTGAGGCGCTGCGCTGGCAATGCATCAAAAAAAGTCCTGCAAGCAGCTTCTATGCAGCACTTTTGGAGCAGTGAATACACGATTCTAAAGCGCCCCTTCCCATTGAAATCAATGGGAAGCTCCTGCAAAACACCTGAAAAGCACATGAAAGCTCCTGAAAAGCTCCTGCAAAGCGCATTTGGCAGGATCGCTTTGTGAGCGCTTTTAACCCTTTATTTGGCCACTAGCAGGGGTTAAAAGCACCCCAATAACGCTCGAAAAACACTGGTAAAGCGCTGCTAGTTTAAGTGGTGCTTTACGAGCGTTTTTTGGGCGCTGACTTTGTGAAAGGGCTCTTAAAGCACTCAGGCTTTCACATTATGATTGCAGATGAAGCTTCTTTCAAGCGCTTTACAGGCGCTTTTTTTAATGCTAAAGCACCTGAAAAACGCCTGAAAAATGCCTGAAAAACGCCCCAGTGTGAAAGGGGTCTTAATCTTTGTCAATGTACCAGTTTAACCACTTCAGAAGGATTTACGCCCTTCCTGACCAGGCCATTTTTATGGATACGGCACTGCGTTACTTTAACTGACATTTGCGCAGTCGTGCGATGAGGTACCCAAACAAAATTGATGTTCTTTTTTTTCCCACAAATAGAGCTTTCTTCTGGTGGTATTTGATCACCTCTGCGGTTTTTATTTTTTGCGCTATAAACAAATAAGAACTGACAATCTTGAAAAAAAACAAAATGTTTTACTTTCTGCTATAATACATATCCACAATATATATATATATATATATATATATATATATATATATATATATATATATATATATATATATATATATAAAACAAATTTAATTTATTCATCAGTTTAGGCCAATATGTATTCTGCTATTCTGGAAAAAAAATCGCAATAAGCGTATATTGATTGGTTTGCGCAAAAGTTATAGCGTCTACAAAATAGGGGGAAGATTTAGGGACTTTTTATTTTTTTATTGTTTTTACTAGTAATGGCATCGATGGCTGCAATTTTTAGTGGGACTTTGAGATTGTGGCAGAAAAATCTGACCCTAAGTGACACTTTTTGATGACCAGTGAAACCAATACAGTGATCAGTGCTATAAAAATGCACTGATTACTGTATAAATGGCACTGGCAGGGAAGGGGTTAACACGAGTGGTGCTCAAAGGTTTAGGTGTTCCCTAGGGAGGTGTTTTCTAACTGTCAGGGGGATGGACAGACTGGAAGTAGAGAGAAATCGCTGTTTCTGATCACTAGGAACAGATGATCTCTTGCTCCTCCCCTGTCAGAACGAGGATCCACCTTGTTTACATAGGCAGATCCACGTTCTGCCTCTCTTCACCGTGATCGCAGGTGGGCGGCGGACCCGCGGGTGGCGAGCGCGCACCCGCAAAAGCTAGTGAGCAAATTGTCGTACCAGTATGGCGATTCGCTCAGCCGAGCCACCTTGCCGCTGTTTAACTGCGGCGGCTGCTTGACAACTGGTTAAGCTGGTTTCATGATCACTGCTCCAGTTTTCCTGTTTCAGGGTGGCTCCTTTCTCTTGGAGCATCCTATAGAGTCACGATTGCATGCAGGGACTAGAGTTCTGGTTGCCTACACTGTGTGCATCAATAGAAACACACAGCCCCATAGCCTAAGATAGCAAGGCACTCCCCAGCTCCTCCCTACTTTTCCTCCTCCTTCTTAACAGACTGGCTGTAGACTGAAATGTCCACTGTTAAAACTTTCCTCTGAAGACCAGAACTTCAGGGAAGCAGCACTTGCAGGAAAAAGAGGCAGGAAAGCCAACAGAAAGTTGTAATCTGGAAGTGCTTGGGAAAGAATTTAACCAAAGGTTTACTGGCAAATGTGTATTACACTGTGCTGAATGTGTTAAAGCGGTAATAACCCCAAAACCAATAAATTAATATATTGCAGCTTACCAATCATTAGATGCGATGGATACATTAATTTTCCTTTTTTTTCGGCTTTCTTCACTCTGTTTTCTCCTGGTGATTTGGCCAGTAACACACCTCCTGTATTAGAGTACCTCCACTCTGGATGAAGGAGCACAGGGGGCACAGTATGGAAAAGTGAAGATTGGCCACACACTGCAGATAACATCCATAAAATTTCTGTATTCTATAACACGGGACAGACAGCACTAGGATGGACAATACAGTTAACGCGTTTCACACAAGCAGTGCTTAATCATAACTGCGGAGGGATTAAGCACATTCTCATATATACCATCTGTGAAAACATCCCACCTGTGTGAGTTAACGCTCTTAACCCCTTCTGGACCAAACGTCAGTAGATAAAGAAGGGTGATAAAAAAAACAATAAAACATTGACCATAGTGATTGCATGTGATAAATTAATATCAAATCATGGACTATCAATTAAAAATCATTTGTGCATCCAAAGGTATGGGAAAAGATGATTTAACGGTAATCCATGCATAATCAAAAACGGGAAAAATAGTGAAAAAAGTATACATATGCATAATTTTTTTCACATATACAGTATACTGAAAAGGCAACATTAAGATCAATATAAACATTGAAAGTCCATATATGCCCAGACAAACATAATCAGGAGGTTCACCTAGCAAAACCTGTAAATAAAGAAATATAATGAAGTAAAGGCATGTGTAGAGGGCACAGCAGACAGCAGCAATCTCAGTCTGGGGGGAGGGGAGTGATTGATGGACTAGCAGATTTAGATATACTAACAAGTTGAAGCCAAACTCCAGCTCACATGTTATAAGCACTTTAGGCATTTTGTTTTTCTTTTGGGATAAAGGTTTTACAAGATAAATAAAATATAATAATTCCACACAACACAATGCCTTCCAAAGCATCTGAAGCTCATGGTTAAACTTCTCTCCCTAAACGTTCAAGGACTTAACATCCCTGAGAAACATTCACAGTTACTCACTACAATAAAAAAACATAAATTAGATGTAATATACTTTCAAGAAACTCACTTTGGAACCAATTGTATACCTAAGCTTGGCAATTCACACTACTATAAAGACTTCCATGCCACAAACCACTAGCCAAGTCAAAGGGAGTCTCTATTCTAATAGTGAAACACTGTCCCTGGATATACCGGACTCCCTGGTGGATCCCGGAGGCTGTTATCTCATTCTCAAAGGACATCTAGGGAACAGGCCAGTCACCTTGGCCAACGTTTACACCCCCAATGTGAAACAAGTACCCTTCTTCCATGAGATTGTCTTGCTTCTATCTTCCTTTCAATCTGGGATCCTGATCTTAGGAGGTGACTTCAATGTCCCCCCTCAACCCCATTGTAGATTCTTCCACAGGCACCTCCTCCCTTACCTTCTGAGCTCTATGCCAGATACATACTCAGATCCATGATCTCTTACTGCATGACACATGGCACACCCTACACCCAAAAGAAAAAAGATTATTCATACTTCTCAGCCCCGCACAACAGATACTCCAGAATTGACTACTTTTTCCTAATCCAACAAGACTTGACTTTCCAAACCAAAGCGACGATTGAACCCACGTTCCTGTAGGATCATCATCCTATTTCTATCCTACAAACCTTCCCTGAGATGGTCAAAAAAATCAAAAATATGGCGTCTAGACTCCTTACTTCTGACAGATAAAGCTAATCTAGAATACAATCACTCTTGCCTCAGATCCTTTTTTCAAACAAACAAGACCCCTGACGTTCATCCTTTAACCCAATGGGAAGCACATAAATGCACCATTAGAGAAGAATTCCTAGCCCTTACCGCTAAAACAAATGCCAGAAACAAGAGCATATTTGAGAGCTGACCTAGAAGAAAAAACCCAGGCCCTACAAACCCTACAAGAACTCACCCAAGTTAGATCTCTCTTATTAGATGAATTAAACCAAATAACAAAGGGCAAATTTACCTTGTCCCGTAAATCTGTTTTATGAATAAAAGTGGTGCCCTACTGGACAAGAGCTCTGCAAGACAAAAAGTCAAAAAAGCTCTCAATGAAAAATTTAGAACCCTGATGGCACACATTCCACAAGCAACAAAGACATATGACACATGTTTTAAACAGTATTACTTATATAACCTAACCCATTCGAAAACAGCCTCTAAATCCTCCTACACCCAGAGCCACACTCATCAGAGAGTTTCTGAGACAGTACTCCCCCAACCCCGTGCCTCAAAATACAGCTCAGTCCCTGGAACCTCCTATCTCAGCGGAAGAGCTAACACAAGCAAACAATTGAAAGCAGGAAAGAGCCCTGGCCCAGATGGCTTCACAGCCATATACTATAAAACCTTTGCAAACACTCTTACTGCTCCATACCTCTCTGCATTTAACTCTCTCACATCTACAACACTTCCCCCCACACCATGTCATAGAAGCCCACATAACCGTCATGCCCAAAGATGGCAAGGACCACACTCTAGACTGCAACTAACGTCCCATGTCCCTTCTCAATGTAGATACCAAAATATTTGTGAAAATACTATCAAACCTCCTTCTCCCACTTATCCCCGTAAACCAAGTGGGTTTCATTCCTGGCTAAGAAGCCAGGGACAGCACCATCAAGGCCATCAATCTCCACTCCTGGGTAAACTCCTCAAAAAAAGTGGCTTCTTTCTCTGATCGGATGAGGAGAAGGCATTCAACAGAGTAGCTTGGGACTACTTAGAAGAGACTCTCAAGGCCATTGGCCTGAGGGACAACATGCTCGACCTGATCCGGGCACTCTATACAAACCCGACTGCACAAGTAAAGCCGCGTACACACGGGCGGACTGTCTGGCCAACTAAGTCCGTCAGACAATCCGACGGACAGTACGTCCTACTTTCGAATGAACGGACTTGACCACACACGATGAACAAACAGTCCGTTGAAAGCTTGCGCGATGACGTGTACAGCACGTACGACGGGACTAGAAATAGGACGTCCAATACACAGCAATGCAACCTTCCGCCGTGTAAATCCTTTCTGAGCATGCGCCATACTTAGTCCGTCCAACTAGCCTACTCACGAGCGGACTGTCCGCTGAAACAAAAGTTGGACGGACAATATTACGGAAATTCCGAAATACTTAGTCCGCCAGACTGCACGCTGAAAAAGTCAACTGAAGCCCACACACGAGCGGACTGTCCGCTGAAATGTGTTTCGGCGGACTAAGTTGGACAGACAGTCCGCCCGTGTGTACGCGGCTTAAGAGCCAATGGCTGCCTGTCGAATGCCTTCTCCATCCGGAATGAAACACGCCAGGGATGCCCTTTATCCCCTCTTCTCTACGTTCTCACTCTGGAGCCCTTTCTCAACCGTCTCAGAGACAATCCAAATATCAAAGGACTTGCGGTCTTGGTACGTGAATTTAAAATTGCAGCATTTGCAGATGATATTTTATTATTTTTATTGGATCCCCACATTACCCTCCCAAACTTGCAAGGACTTTGCACACTTTCAAAACATCTCCAACCTCAAAATCTATTTAGTTAAATCCTACGCCCTGAATATCTCCTTACCCAAAGACACAGTAACCCAATGTTGAAACAATTTCCCATTTATCTGGAAATCCAAAGCAATTACATACCTAGGTATACAACTTCTAGCCTGTCTCTCTGACCTATATGCACTAAACTTTGCACCAATACTAGCATCCATAAAAACAGATCTACAAAAATGGGATGCACCCTCCTTCTCCTGATTTGGAAGAGTTGCAATATTGAAAATGAACGTCCTCCCTAGATTACTATACCTTATGCAAACCATTCCCATCCACTTACCCCCTACGTTCTTCTCTATATACAAAGATATATGCACAAAATCTCTATGGCACAACAAATGCCCACGCATCAAATACGAACACCTCACACTCCCCAAATCCAAAGGCCTCTCTGACCTACGCAACTACTATAAAGCCTGCCTTTTTACAAGGATAGTGGACTGGAACATCTATGCAGACACAAAACAATGGGTTACATTGGAAGAATCCCTCTCCTCTATCCCCCTAGCCTCAGCCCCCTGGCTACACCCAAAACATATTCCGACCACCGCCAATGATCATATGCTTATAGGACCCACCTATGCTTTCAAGAAGTGAGTATCAAACTTTCTCTATTGTCCACACCAGGGCCCTTGACCCCGCTCCGTCTCAATCCTGAATTCCCACCAGGAATGTCCCAACAATTTCTCTCTAGCTCATGGCCTCATAAACATATCCTAGCCAAACACTTTTTCCAAAGAGACACATTCAGGAACAAAAAGACCCCTTCCAAAAGGATAGACAGGAAATTCCCTTTGTGGATATACAGTGGTGTGAAAAAGTGTTTGCCCCCTTCCTCATTTCCTGTTCCTTTGCATGTTTGTCACACTTAAGTGTTTCGGAACATCAAACCAATGTAAACAATAGTCAAGGACAACACAAGTAAACACAAAATGCAATTTGTAAATGAAGGTGTTTATTATTAAAGGTGAAAAAAAATCCAAACCATCATGGCCCTGTGTGAAAAAGTGATTGCCCCCTAAACCTAATAACTGGTTGGGCCACCCTTAGCAGCAACAACTGCAACCAAGCGTTTGCGATAACGTGCAATGAGGCTTTTACAGCGTCCTGGAGGAATTTTGGCCCACTCATCTTTGCAGAATTGTCCTAATTCAGTTACATTAGAGGGTTTTCGAGCATGAACGGCCTTTTTAAGGTCATACCACAACATCTCAATAGGATTCAGGTCAGGACTTTGGCTAGGCCACTCCAAAGTCTTCATTTTGTTTTTCTTCAGCCATTCGGTGGTGGACTTGCTGGTGTGTTTAGGATCATTGTCCTGCTGCAGAACCCAAGTTCGTTTCAGCTTGAGTACACGAACAGATGGTCGGACATTCTCCTTCAGGATCTCTTGGTAGACAGCAGAATTCATAGTTCCTTTTATCACGGCAAGTCTTCCAGGTCCTGAAGCAGCAAAACAGCCCCAGACCATCACACTACCACCACCATATTTTACTGTTGGTATAATGTTCTTTTTCTGAAATGCAGTGTTCCTTCTACGCCAGATATACTTGGACACACACCTTCCAAAGAGTTCCACTTTTGTCTCATCGGTCCACAGAATGTTGTCCCAAAAGTCTTGGGGATCATCAAGATGTGTTGTGGAGAAATTGAGACGAGCTTTGATGTTCTTTTTGCTCAGCAGTGGTTTTCTCCTTGGAACTCTGCCATGCAGGCCATTTTTGCCCAGTCTTTTCCTGATGGTGGAGGCATGAACCTTAACTGAGGCAAGTGAGGCCTGCAGTTCCTTGGACGTTGTTGTGGGGTCTTTTGTGACCTCTTGGATGAGTCGTCGCTGCGCTCTTGGGGTAATTTTGGGCGGCCGGCCACTCCTGGGAAGGTTCACCACTGTTCCATGTCTTCGCCATTTGTGGATAATGGCTCTCACTGTGGTTCGCTGGATTCCCAAAGCTTTGGAAATGGCTTTATAACCCTTTCCAGACTGATAGATCTCAATTACTTTCTTTCTCAATTGTTCCTGAATTTCTTTGGGTCTCGGCATGATGTGTAGCTTTTAAGGATCTTCTGGTGGACCTTACTGTGTCAAGCAGCTCCTATTTAAGTGATGCCTTGATTGTGAACAGGTGTGGCAATAATCAGGCCTGGGTGTGGCTAGAGAAATTGAACTCAGGTGTGGACAACCACAGTTATAGTATGTTTTAACAAGGGGGGCAATCACTTTTTCACACAGGGCCATGATGGTTTGGATTTTTTTTCACCTTTAATAATAAACACCTTCATTTACAAATTGCATTTTGTGTTTACTTGTGTTGTCCTTGACTATTGTTTAAATTGGTTTGATGTTCCGAAACACTTAAGTGTGACAAACATGCAAAGGAACAGGAAATGAGGAAGGGGGCAAACACTTTTTCACACCACTGTACCTGCAAATACGGCACTTTCTCCAAGATCCAAACCACAAACTGCATTGGACTCGACAGCTTACTCCTATAGAAATACTATGCTCTGAAAATAACCCACAAAGACATCTTATCTCCACTATCTACTCATTACTCTTTGCCAAAACATCCCGTACACAACAAAACATGGCAATTTGGGGAAAAAGAACTCTCTCTAGAAATCACGGAACAACAATGGGAACAAATTCATGAGAACATCCTTAAAGGATCGACAAATGTATCAACTCAAGAAAACAGTTATGCCGCATACACACAATCGAATTTCTCATCTGAAAAAGATATGACGGCTTTTCCGACGGGATTCCACTTAAGTTTGTCTTGCATACACACAAAAGTTTGCTGAACGACTGTCAAGAATACTGTGACGTACAACACTACGACAAGCCAAGAAAATTAAGTTCAATGCTTCCGACCATGCGTTGAATTGTCTCTGAGCATGCGTAGGAATTTTGCACGTTGGAATTGCCACAGACAACCACATTTTCGGATAGGAACTTTTCCCGACAAAAAAATTGAGAGCATGCTCTCAATCTTTTGCTCGCTGGAATTCCGCCAGCAAAAGACAGATGGAGCATATACACAACGGCATTTTCCGCCGAAAAACTCTCATCGTTTTTTTGCGGGCCGAAATTCCGATCGTGTGTATGTGGCATAATTAAATCCTAACTCAAGGGTACAGAGTCCCGACCACTATACACAAATTTGCTCCATCAATGTCCAACTTATGTTGGAGATGCACCTCTGCACCAGGCACTCTCATACACATCTGGTGGGCATGTCCCATCATCCAACGGTTCTGGAGAGAAGTCCATGAAGTGACATGAAGAGTCTCTACCCTGGCTTTGGATTTTTCCCCCACCCAACTTCTCTTACACCACACCGCATTATCCAGACGCTCTTATCATAGATCTCTAGCTATGCACATGATAAACGCAGCTAAGTTGTATGTCCCAGTCTTGTGGGGCAAGACACGTGCTTCCTCAGTCAAAGAATGGTTTCAGAGAATCAACCAAATCGCTGAAATGGAAGAGCCCACAGTCAACTCTCATGACAATATTTCCAAACACACAGGCTACTGGGCTTGTTGGTACCACTTTAAAACTACCTCAGAATACACCCAAACCATATGCCCACCCTCCACCTAAGCTGGATCAACAATCATAATCATACTCTCTTAATAGGTAGGGTTGGATGGGTCAAAGATCAGGATTTGGTTGGAGGCGCATACCCCCCTCCCCCCCCCTGTCTTGATCCATTCCCCTCCTATCCTTCATCTCATACATATCTATAGCCCTTACCTAGAGTCTCACTCATCCTTTCACACCCCCCTCTCACATCTGCCTTCCTATAGCCAAATATTATAATCAATCAAGGTGACCAGCCGGACTGTCAACCTTGGATATACGCCCAACCACAAACAACATCCACCCTATGACATTAGCCATTCTGCAAATTAAAATACACCCCACATTATCCTAGTATAACCTATCTATTCAACCCCGTCGATCTCAAGAAGTCACATCAACTCACACCAGAATCAATATCAGTAAGATTCTGACTGCTCTAAAGAAATGGCCTTCACAGGCCCAAACAACATAAAACTTCTGTATATTCAATAATATATACAACCTCTGAGTTTTATATTCTCCTCACATCAGGTCAAAACGTTTATCACTGTTATGATTATGGAATTCAAATATTTCTTCAGGCCGATGGGCCCATGTAACTTTTGTTTACCTATTCTTGTATCTTTGAATACCTCTAATAAAATAATTTGGAGAGGAAAAGATAATAATTGTAAGTACCTCTGTCGATGATAAATGGCTTGTATAAACTCTCTAAGTGCTACAACTGTAGAACAGCTTGTCTACTTTAAAAAACAACAAACTTACTGGCTGGATTGCCAGGTGAAAATAGAAGAAAGAAAGCCCAAAATTAAAACAAATGCAGCCATCACATCTAAGAACTGATGAGCTGCAATATAATAAATGTTTGCTTATGGGCAGAATACTGCTTTAAGTTTAAAAAAAGGCCTTGGGTTCAATACTACTTTAAAGGTTATACTCCAGAATGTTTTGATCACAGAATGCATTTAATCTCCTCTGCGTCCAGACCCCTAATCTACGAACGTCTGTCACTATCCCCAGACAGGCAATGCTATGTTCCACTTAGCTGATGTGATAAGCATGTTGAGCTATGTTTAAAATAAATCTGTGTATGGTCCAATGGTGAAATATTTCTGCTGCTGGCATTGTGGGGTGTGAGACATGGCAGGACTGCCAACGTCTGTGTGAGAACCGGTCTCATCTACTGCAGGAACTACATATATTCTTTACTTGCTGTTCAGTGAAGCCTACAGCGTTTGGAAATTCTGACCTCCTAGTTGAAGGGTATGGGGATTTACAGTGAGATCATATTGGTGCTACTATGGCACAGTTTAGCTTGAAGCCCAAACCCGCTCCGTTCGCTCCGTCCTACCCGTTCCCCATTCGTTAAAAAAATCCTCCTTCCTGCACTAAGCACAGCAATGGTGGCAAGGTGGCATGGTAGCCCCCCCCCCCCCACACTACTTCTGTGCCCCTCTTCCTCCACCCTTCACTACCCTCTCTTTACTACTCTTTAGCCACTTTCCATCTTTTTGGTGGTTGTGCTGTGGCATCATCCTGGTATAGTTTTTTAGAGCCAGCGGTTGTATCTCTTGTAATAGCAATTGGCTCGGCTTACCAGCTGCTTGATTGCCACTACAAGCAGCAGGATGGGATGCACCCCCCCCCCCCCCCCCCGCTTCCTTCCGTGGCTCTCTCAGACTCTCCTGTCCCCCTGGGAGACCCAAACCATCACCACCAGCATGTCCGATAGCTGGCTGGACAGCCAAGCAAAGCGGGGATCGGCTTGCATTGGCTGTTTGTAACAGTAAATCAGAAGGGATGACATCATGTCCGCTTTGACCTTTGGTGCCAGTTTTTTTTTTACAAATTGAAAGAATTCTAAAGAGCCCAGATCTCTCCATAAAGAGTAGCTGTCACATGCCTATTTTGGCCTCGTGGGTTCCCCTTAAAATCCATACCAGACCCGAAAGGCCTGGTATGGATTGGGAGTGGACCCCATGCTGGGTTTCTTTAACCACTTGCTGACCGGCCATAGCTGAAAGACGGCGAAAGCGTGGTCGTGTTTTTCTGGGTGGGCGTCCATGGATGTCCTCCCAGAATCTTGCTCTTGCGCACCCCCTGGGGTGCGCTCCCGCAAACATCCGTGACCCCGGGTTACCGGCATCATGTATCGCGGTAAACAGCCGCTGGTAGCGGCTGTTTACCATGTGATCGCTCCGTCAAATGATTGAGCGATCACTTGTAAACAAACCGGCATCATGACCGGCCTCCCTCCCCTCTCTGTACTGAAAAAAACTCTGGATGGTTTAATAGCTCCCTCGCCGTACTAAAGCAAGAACGCAGAAGAGCGGAAAGAACATGGAGAAGAAATCCCACCGAGGAAAACCACTTTAACTACAAAGGTCTCACAGAGAATTATCGGAAAGCAATCTTCAAAGCCAAAAAGGACCACTTCTCATATACAATCTCAACGGCCGCAAACCAACCACGGGAACTGTTTAAACTGGTTAATCAATCAATGAATCCGATGTGCCTAGAACCCCCAGAAAGTGAATCCCAGGATTACTGTGACAAACTGTCAGATTTTTTCATCGATAAAGTCAAAACCATCAGGGAAACAATTTGTCAGAAGAAAACATCCAACCTCAGCCAGCAAATACATAAAGAGGATGTCTGCACCAACATACCGCAACCGCCTAAATTTTCACTATCCCCAATTACAGTAGACACCGCAAAAAACATCATTAATAAACTGCGTGACAGTACCTCACCTATTGACATCATCCCCACAAAACTACTGAAAGAATGCTCGGACATCGTGGCTCCAACCATAACCCACCTCCTAAACAGATCATTCCACGAAGGGATTGTTCCCAGCATCCTCAAGCAAGGCATCGTCAAACCTCTACTCAAGAAACCAAACCTGAACCCTCAGGATCCAAACAACCGTAGGCCAATCACAAGCCTCAACACCATTTCTAAGATCATGGAGAAAGCTGTAGTACATCAGCTACAACTTCACCTGGATACTCACAAACTCCTGGACCTGCTTCAATCAGGCTTCCGCCCGGGTCATGGAACAGAAACAGCTCTCCTCAAGATTTGGGATGACGCCCTTGAAGCAGCAGATGACGGAGAGCCGTGTCGCCTCGTACTGCTAGACCTAAGTGCAGCGTTTGATACAGTAGATCACAAGACTCTACTCGTCCGCCTCACAGAAGTAGCCGGAGTCCAAGACATAGATCTCCAATGGTTCGCGTCCTTCCTAGGAAATCGGTCACAAACAGTGAAACTAGGAAAATTCCTCTCCGAAACTCAGGCAGTCACCTGCGGAGTCCCTCAAGGCTCTCCTTTGTCACCCGTTCTCTTCAACATTTACATTCGCCACTCCTTCAAATCATCAGATGCTCAGATCTCTGCTTCCACTCTTACGCTGACGACACGCAACTTTTTTTCCGGATCAATGGAAAAAAAGATCACCAACAACAACTTGAAAACTGCCTCAAATCAATAGAGGACTGGATGACCACCAACTCCCTCCAGCTGAACGAATCAAAGACAGAGCTTCTTATCTTACACCCAAATCATAAGCGCGCAACCAAAACCTCCTGGTCTCCACCAACCGTCTTTGGGCAGACTATCTCCCCAAAGACCAAAGCGAAGAGTCTCGGGGTTATTTTAGACGCACAAATGTCAATGGATGTGCAAATAGGATCTGTAGTCAGTCAATCTCACCATCTGCTGCACATGCTTCGCAGACTCATCCCTTTTATCCCACAGAATGATAAAGGAGTGGTAGTTGGAACAATCATTAAGTCACGACTGGACTACGCAAACCCGCTTTACATAGGATTACCACAATATCAACTTGCGCGATTACAACTGATTCAAAACACGGCAGCAAGGCTGATAACAGGAAAAAAAACCTGGGAATCCATCTCTCCTTCGCTGAGGAGCTTACACTGGCTAACTGTAAAAAATCGGATCACGTTCAAGATCCTTTGCCTCACCCAGAAATGCGTGCATAGAGAAGCTCCGCAATACCTAATGGAGAAAATAAATCATTACACACCAAACCGCAGTCTTCGATCAGCCAACAAAAACCTCCTCCTCGTGCCCAAAGCCCGGTATAAATCCAAGGGGGATCGGAGATTCGATGTCCAAGGGCCTCGGCTATGGAATGCTCTACCAATCAACATCCGCCTGGAAGAAAATCACCTGGCTTTTAGGAAAAAACTCAAGACCTTCCTCTTTTTTTTTTTTCCTCAAAATTTTTTTTTTATTATTCAAAGATAAAGTAATCACATACATGTCATAGCAAACTGGTACAGAAAGGTAACAACAATTACTGTGCGGTACAATGACAAATCATATTGAGGCAAGACATTTGAGTTACTAGACATGAAGAGATAGAGTACACAATGTACTATGTAAATATGATTAATAAACGGGTAGAACCATTGTATTTACTACCAACAGTTACGAGCTCCCGGGAGGCTCCAAACTTGTGGTGGCTAGCATAATCAAGAGTAGACAATGACCACGGGGACGCCAAATACTCGGCCCTCCCGCAGCCTCAGAGGGAGCATAAGACTAGCAGATAGGTTTATGAGGTTCGACGCGCCTCCCGGTATCATTTTCTCACGGGGTGATGGGTATTTTCGTTGGGTAGTGTGCCAATGAAATGGAGTATATCTATAGGGAGTTGAAAGAGAAGAGGGTAAAAGTGGGGAAGGGAAGGTAAGACATGGGGAAGAAGGGAGCAGGGGGGTCCCTGAGAGGGACCTTAGAAGGGCAGCTGTATAGGGTTAGGGGGAAGGGGTGGAGTATAGGGAGAAAAGGGAGGATGGGGGGGGGGGGGGGCGCTCCTCTTCCCGGCCCCATTACAACATCCAGGTCCAACCAAGGTTCAACTCTGGTGGCTTACAGGTAAGACCTTCCTCTTTTAGCAGATGATCAAAGCTCGCCACAGCGCCTAGAGGCAATTCAGTTTGCATTGTGCGCTATACAAGCATTTCATTCATTCATTCATTCATATTGACATTCCAGTCATAAAAACACATAAAAAAAGACAATCTAAACTGTTCACATAATTTATGAAAGGAAGAACTGCCATTGTGTACTGTACAGAATCAGTCCTTGTTGTAAGTGTAGCGGGTGTCTCACTCTATTACCCACAGATCTCGCCAAGCTGGCCGGAACAATGTACACAGGTTTTCTAGCTTGAGTTAAGGAGAGCTGCCTGCCACCAACTGTAAGGGGTATCCCCCCCTTCTTCCTGTTTTCACTGACTGAGTTAATGTAATATGAGCTGACACAGAACTCTGCATTCAGTGGCCTCTCTTGTGCCCCTATTGGCTGGAAGAGGAAAACCAAGGGGCACAGTTACAACAGCCAATGGAAGAGATTTACTGAACTGCAGGGAGAGCTGCTCAAAATGGCCCCGTAGACTGGTATACAGGAAAAAATACAAATCCCGGCAGGCTTTGCTAACAGGAAAGTAAAAGACTCCATTTTGTGCCCTGAGGTAAAGTTCAGTCAGCGATGAGGGAGTAAAGAGACCAGACCTGAGGGAGGGGGTTCTGTCTCTCAGATGATCTCCCTGCACAATTCAGGCCTCTACCGACAGGTGGGACATCCAGCCTGAGAGAGGGGGATCCCAGGTGAATATTGAGGTGCATCTCCACCAACGGTGAACCGTTTTAGTGTTAGGGGACCGGTCGGGTCACCGGGAAATCCTGCCTATTCCAGGACGTTTGCTTGGGGCCTGTTCGCAGGATTGGGTGAGAGGGCATTTCTGCCCATCTGCAGGGAACAGGGACACTGCACTACAGAAGGAGTTATTTGAAGACTGTATACAAACATCATTGCTGGTAGTCATCTTGCTAACACTTGTAGTACCACAGTCATAAGGGATAAGGCTATCCACTTCTGGGACACAGCTGTCATCGAGAAGAAGCGTCACACAGCGGGAGCCTCCCATTGAGGCGGAGCTGTTGCTTTTTTTTCTTCTTTCGGTCTGTCAGGCAGTGTGAGATGGATCTATATCATGGGACAGTTTTCTTTTTTAATAAAGGATTTGTCCCAAAGTGTCTCCTGTCATTTTTACTATTTTTGACACTTTTTTTGTGTGAATTGGTAGGGGTACATGTACCCATTACCAATTCAGATGGGGGGGCCGGGATCTGGCGGTCCCCTTGTTAAAGGGGGCATCCAGATTCTGATAAGACCCCCCACCCACATACCCCCACAGCCACCGGGCAAGGGTTTGTAGGGATGAGGCCCTTGTCCCCATCAAATGACGGAGCGATCACTTGTAAACAAACCGGCATCATGATGACACTGGTTCCTCTCTGTACAGTGGAAGGGAGAGATCTGTATAGTGGAGGGGAGAGATCGGATGGCAGCAGCACTGTGGGCACTACAGATGCAGCCCACAGTGCTGCTGCCATCCGATCTCTGTGCTCTGTGACAAGTGCAGTCACAGCCATCCCTCCATACCCTGCCAATACTCTGCATTTCCCTGCCAATACTCTGCCATACCCTGCAAATACTCTGCAATACCCTGCCAATACTCTGCAATACACTGCCAATACTCTGCGATACCCTGCCAATACTCTGCCATACCCTGCTAATACTCTGCCAATACTCTGCAATACCCTGCCAATACCCTGCCAATACTTTCTATGGTAATGGTCACTCTGCATTTTCTATAGTAATGGTCACTCTGCATTTCCTGGGCACTGGAAAATATTTTAGTACACCATTTGGTTCAGAATTTTTTTTTCTTGTTTTCAACCTCTAAAACCTAGGTGCGCCTTATGGTCAGGTGCATCTAATGCCGCGTACACACGATCAAACAATCGGGTGGAAAAGTCCGGCAAACTCAAGTGCGCCGGACAATCCCCCCGTGTGTAGCCTCCAGCGGACTTTTTTCACCCGAAAGTACGGCGGACGTAGAAAGTAGTTTTGCACTCCAATCTTCCCGCCGGACTTGCATTTCGGCAGACAATCCGCCCGTGCGTATGCCAGTCCACCGTACTTTTGAAATGAACGGACTTTTCCCGCCCGGAGGAAAGTCCGCTCATTTTGAGCACGTCTCCAGGTAGGCGGGGCCGGATAGTCCGCTACGTGTGTACGTGGCATTATGGAGCGAAAAATACTGTACTTTTTTCCTTTAGAAATGTCATTTTGCTGTGGTACTGTTCTGTGCCACTTTACAGGCATACTATATACACCCCGTAGGCATGATATTTAAAGGAATATTTCATTTTTATTGTTTCACTTTAAGCATTATTAAAATCGCTTCTCCCGTAAAAATTTCAGTTTTTAAAACTTTTTTTTGCATTGATACATGTCCCCTGCCACAGGACCCAGGTCCCCAAACACTTTTTATGGCAATAAATTGCAAATAAGCCTTTAAAATGAGCACTTTTGGTTTTTCATGTTAATGTCCCATAGACTTTAACGGTGTTCTGCGGCTTTTCGAATTTGCTGCGAACACCACATAATGTTTATTGTTCGGCGAACAGGCGAGCACCCGATGTTCGACTCGAACAACAGCTTCATCCCTGATTATTACTATGCACATTAAAGACCCATCCCTAAGGAGGTGAGCTGCCTTAATGGTAAATATTTCACATGACCACAGTCTACGCCCGGTCTCAGTAGGCCCTGCCCAACACTGGTACAACTTACCTAAAGTGTATATAAGGGGTACTCTGGATATAATATTAAATCACTATTCTTGAAGTTGGACATGGAACAAGATGATCATCAGATGTACATACCTGATCCATGTAAAACACTGGATTACTGCACCGATCTGGAAGGAATGTGCAAAGCACACCAAGATTCCAGTAAGAATACACATGGTATTTAGACAGTATTTACTTATCCTGGAATTTAGCTTTAACAGAGTTGTATTTAAAGCCCACAAAAGCAGAGGAAATGTACATTTCACGCAGGTGAATTTTGGATATGATAAGCCCTGCCTGTCACAATGTCTATAACCCCTCCAAGTGATAAAAGACATGAGACCTTCAAGTGATCTGGCCAAGTCTTTGCCAAGTCTGGAACCCCACTGAGTGAAGCAGGAGCATGAGATGTATGAAGGCTTGGCCAAAGTTCAAGCATCATGGTTTCTTGCTTGATGTTTCCACACGATTACACGGGGCTTTGTGACCTATATATAGATATACTGTGTTATTCTGTATAGCTCTGAAGAGCAGATTTGAACTCAATTTGAAGAAATCTGTATAGTTCACATTTTTTCCACAGAATGTTGAGCTGTAATCATAAAAAATACCCTCATGTGCTCATGAGAATGTCTCGGTATCACTGTCTCTGAGAATAGACAGCACTGGACAAATAGGGTTTTAAAGAACCCATTTCATTTAAAATGTACTTTGTATAACTACATAAAGATTCACAAATACTTAAAGAACCTCAAAACCCGAACTGAATGATTTTTAGATTTTTCATTTTTGATGCATTAAGATGCAATGGGGTTGATTTACTAAAACTGGAGAGTGCAAAATCTGTTGCAGCCCTGCATAGAAACCAATCAGTTTCCAGGTTTTATTGTCAAAGTTTAATTGAACAAGCTGAAGCAAGAAGGTGATTGGCTACCAGTGGCGGTATTTTTTTTTTTTGGGGTGGTGGCAAACAATCCTACGCTATGACATGTGCCCCCCCCCCCAGGTCAACCAGGTCACAGATCACTTACGTCATATCGCGAGCAGTGCTACGGTGTCAGCTTCTCTCTGGGCTGCGGGCTGCTTGTTGGCTCAGTTCCCGTCTTCTCCCTCCTCCTCCAGCCAGCCAGTCCGATCTGATATTTTTTCGCCCAATCGAGTGACGGGTCTCATGACCCACTTCCTGATTGGCCAGGAGGAGATTCTGTGTTATAATAGAAAATATTCACTCGCTATTGTAACACAACTGGGTGCTCTGCACCACAATTCCACACTATTTTTGAAGCCTATTAGAGCCTCTGGCTCTAATCACGTGCTTCAAAAACAACACACTCCCCCTATTGGAATCCATGTGTCTGGCATCCCTGCATGTAGATCAGGGGGGCCGGATGCATGGATGGGGGGGCGGCGTCCGTGTGCCCCTAG
The DNA here is from genome assembly GCF_037356315.1 of Lithobates pipiens. Classification (NCBI taxonomy): domain Eukaryota; kingdom Metazoa; phylum Chordata; class Amphibia; order Anura; family Ranidae; genus Lithobates; species Lithobates pipiens. The sequence continues at coordinate 491,012,755 of NW_027507718.1, read as the reverse complement.
TGGACGGGTCGCCACTGTTGGCTACCATGTATGGTTACACCAGATTCTGAGTGCTCCAGGTTTAGTAAATCTCCATAATGCGTTAAAGCAGTCCAATATCTAGGAGCAAATCACCAAAACTTGGTACTTTTCCGGGCAACTGCAAGGTGTTTGGGTCAGGACAGGATGCCCAGAGCACACAGGGCCACCCCTGGAGAGACAGGTCCAGCCCCATATGTGGTTATGACTAAGGCCTTATAGACTGAAACGTGTCAACTGTTTTCATTTGCGTTTGTTCACTGTGGCTTGTCAATAAAAACAAAGATTTTTTAACCACATCAATACTGGGCACTTTTGCCCCCTTCCTTCCCAGACCAATTTTCAGCTTTCAGCGCTCTCGCCCTTTCAATAAGAATTGGGCGGTCATGCTACACTGTACCAAAATAAAATTTTAATAATTTTGTTCACACAAATAGAGCTTTCTTTTGGTGGTATTTATTCACGACTCTGTTTTTTATTTTTTGCGATATAAGCGAAAAAAGAGCGGAAATTTGGGAAAAAAACAATATTTTCCTTATTCTATTTTAAAAGAAATCCAATAAAATCAAATTTTGTGATAAATTTAAGGCAAAATGTATTCTGCTACATGTTTTTGGTAAAAAAAAATCCTGTTAAGTGTATAATAATTGGTTTGTGTGATCACGGACAGATGTACGCAAATGATCATGTACAGATGTGCGCAGGTGATCACGGACATATGTGTGCAAATGATCATTGGGACATGTGATTTTACTGTTATATATGTGGGGGACATGTATTTTGGGGATCATTACTATGTGGGGACATGTGTTTTGGAGACATGTGTGTTTACTCTGTGTGTTTTACATTGTGTGGTGACACTAGACTGGTGATCAGTGAGTAAAAATCTGTAAAAAACAGCTCATACTCACTGATCACCAGCTGGCTGCAGAGATCTGCTCTCCTCTCCTCACCGACAACTTCCGTGTGAGGAGAGGAGAGCCAATCGCCTAGCAACCGGCTCTTTGTTTACATCACATGACGGCCGTGATTGGACACGGGCGTCATTTGATCAGGAGGGCCAATCACAGAGTGCGCCGTGTCCGGGTGACACAAGCGTGCAATCCCGCTCCTTCTGAGGGATGTTCCTGAACGTCCACTCAGAAGGAGAGAGCGCCCACCCACATGCAGTGGCCGGGTGGGAAGTGGTTAAATAGCAATAACCGGAGTGCGGATCTTTTTTCCTACATTACTTTACTCAGCCAGCGACTATGGATCGAGCACCCGGGAGCTCTGCTATCTATGTGCTGTATGGGTAGTAGCACTGACTTTTCTGTTTATAGTCCAGCCCCACTCCCTGCAACCTGTCAAAGTTTCAGTTACTTGCATTTAGGACCCTATGCGTACAGGAAAAAATACCCCAAACAAATGCCTGGAATGCCTTTTTCTATCAACCCTTTCTTACTCTACCCTTTGGATAGAATTAGCAAATGTTAAAATTCTTTAGAGTTTTATTTTTTTTCGGTCTGTGATCCCACTTGGGGAGATTTTCCCATCCTTCCCTGTGACACCCGTGCAAGAGATGGGAAGGTGGTGGTGGGGGTTAATTGTCACTAGGACCGCAACTAACATGCACTGTTTGTTCCATTCAAATGAAGTGAGGGGAGGAAAAGAGAGGTTAGGGAGCTCATGTTGGACATTACAAGGAGGCAGAAATCACAGTAGGAAATGATTTCATGAAAAATAGACTACAAGGATACTAGAACCTAGATGCAGTCAAGATAGAAAACACAATAATTAGCACAAGAGACATAATTTACAGTCAGTATGATGTGTCTCATGTGCTGATGCGCGGGAGTGACGATATCACGGCTCCGGCCACTCAAAGCGCCGGAGCCGCGATAACCGGAAAAAAACACCGAGGGAACATGTCAGCTCCCTCGGTGTGGATCGGGCCAGATGTCGGGGCCTCGTTCTAAGGTAAGTATTTCATAATGAGCTAGTATGCGGTGCATAATAGCTCATTATGCCTTTTCCTTTGCAGGTCAGGAAAAAAAAAAAACTTCAGCGGGTATACAACCGCTTTGAAGTATAACTAAAGGCAAAACTTTTTTTTTTCGTTGTGCATAGAATAGAGATGAATTAGAAAGCTTGTCAGTTTTTATTGCTGTCTGTATCCCCATTATGGAGATTCACCCTCTCTATTTGTCCTCTTTACCATTACCATTAAAAAGGGTAAGTAGAAGCAAATCCTAAATTTTGGGAGGGGAAATCTCCCAATGGGGATACTAGTTCTGGTGACCTGGGGTCCCCAAGGGATTTCTATAAATTTGGCTTTGGGACAGGGAGCGAAGAGAAATCTCCATAATGGAATGCAGATGGCAAAAAAAAAATCTGACATGGGTTATAATCTTTCTTTGCTCTATCCGAAATGAAAAAAAAAGTTCTGCCTATAGTTCTACATTAAGTAGTGGATGTGTACGGATTATTTAAAAAAAAATAAGTATATTGTTTAGTGTCACTGTTAAGTCTAACATATTTTTTAATCCACTTTAGATATATATAATTAGAGAAAAAAATAACCACTTTGATTGGAGGGTTAATTACCCCAATCCTCAAACATCCACCAATCAACAGAATGAAACCTGCTTAAGTTTCTCCATTTTTTTAATTGGTTTTATTCAATTTCCCACATACAGAGAAGAGAAACTGTTTTCAGGTTCATGTTTGTTTTATGACTGTTCTATGTTCAGTTGTCATCGGTTATCTCAGTGCTTCTGAATATTTTAAAGTTTACGCTAGCTATTATCTTCACTGTTTGGCTAGAATGAGTCATTTCATGTTCCACCATAGTTTCCCAGGCAGTTATCAATTGTAGAAGCTATAATGTATCAAAACATATCACTTAATGGCACTCAATTTTTCTATTTTTTTTGTCAGTAAACTGTATAAATAGATTGTGACTGTCACAAATCACGCCTGCCCAAGGCAACTAGCCAACCGCGGCGTGCGTTCCGTGACTGGGGTATAAGGGGAACTAAGGAAATAAGGGGGAACTTATACCGAGCATGTAAGACTGCCTGTGGTACTTTCACAGCCTGCACTACCTTTGGCCACCACTAGAGGGAGACTCCACTTCAATCCATCTGGCTGACCACACCCAGGCAGATACGAATCTTACATACAATCTGGTGCACTTTAAGGGTTGGGGAGCAGTCTAGCAATTACTACATACTTCTAGGGTTCCTCCAGCTATCCTGCAAGCTTAAACCATGGTGTTAATCACTCTTGCCACTGTCCCCACACCCACACACCAGACACACAATAAAGGATAGCCTGCCACCACCCAACAGTTTGTCCGCAGACTGGTCTGCTGAGCCACCACACACACAGATCTCTGTCTGGAAGATCTGTTCACTTACAATCTGCATGCAATCTGCCAACACACAGTGCAATTGCATACCGATTGGTGCGTAATTTAGACCGAGTACTTAGACACTAAAATACAACAACCTCTCCAGAGATATGAGTCCTAGCTTAGTACACAGAAGTCACTTATTAATTTTATCATTTAATATCCCGAAAGTGGGCAGTGCATATAAGATATACAAAGAAAAAGGAGTTACTAAAAAAGATACAAAAAATACAGAAAGACACACAATTGGCAATTGGCTATGAAAATAAAAGGGGATAAAAAACTGAAATAAACTTTACCGAAGTCTATCCATTAGTAGAAGCATACTTCTACTCCCCAGTTTCGAACTGGCTTAATGGAAGAACAATGTCCATATCTCAGGCTACCCAATTTATTGAAATATGGATGTGGGCTGGACTTTAGCCCCTCTCAACCCTGGGGGTGTTCCTGCCTCAACCCACAGGATGTTTTGTGTTCTGAAATTACCAGAGTTGATTTGGCCCAGAACGGCGCTGATTGCTGGGTCATGGATTGGATTTCCGATACCAGCGCATGAGTCCAATCGCAACAGTACCAATCAATGCCTGCCTCCGCAATCAGGCGCCATATATCAGTTTTGTGTGGTTCTCTAGGATTCCACACATGCTAAAAATACAGAGTTGCATGTCCACGTAACCCATCACGTGTACAATCAAAAGGAATTATTTTCATCTCTCTGTCACTAATATTTTAGCTTGTATGAGAGATAAAATAGGTTCCTTAGATCTGTTGATATTAATCAAAGTTTGCAGACCGGCCGGGGCCATGTGAACGCCCCCTGCAGATCTGTGTAGCCACAATAACTAGCAGTTTTCTTTGAGGCCTCAGGAAGGTGGCAATCTATGTTTACTCTAATGGGAACTTTTATTGGCATCTAGGTGTCACTTCGATCCTAGAAAACTGGCTCTGTTCTTTTCAAATGCTAATGAAAGAACATATGTGCATGACTGACATAGAATACTATATTTTTAATAACCCAGATTTTAAACTACATCTACAATTGCACTACTTCTACAGATCACATCACATCTTGCTAAGGCAAAACTATCCACGCTTACATTTTCGTTATAGTGACAACCTCATTTGAAAACCTTTAATTGTGTGGCCTACTGATGTGAACATGAGTCTTTCATCATCAAGAAACAAGCTAGATACATTATCATTATTTTCTATATTTAAAGGGGACTTATAGCCCTGAGCTATTTGTGTAAAAGAGATCAGCCTAAGGTAATACTATAATCAATCTGAGTTATTGATTTCAAGTTCAACTCCACTCTAAATTAGATTTTTTTTTAAGTTCTCCAGTCAATTTGAAGCTGTCTCCCATAACTTTTCTCTGCCAAAAGACATCCTGAGACTTCTGGGTTGAATGATACCTCCTAAGCATGGTGCCGCTCTCTACATCATCCAGGAATGCTTATTGGCAAAGAAGAAGACCCAGCACATCACATGTCTAGCCAGAAGACATGTCAAAATGATATGCTAAAAAAAGCACAATATACACTTGGGGGAGTTCAGAGAAAGGGGGGGGGGTGAATAATGTGTGACTCTTGGGTGAAAGTTGTGTGAATCTTGACTGAAAACATAAGTTTGCCTCATGAGTTGACCGGTTTTGGTTGTTAAAACAGATCTCCAGTTCTATTTCATATTAATTACTTGCCCAGACTTTTTAAAATAATAAAATACACCTCTCACTGCTGGTATGCCTTATCTCCAGAGCTGTCCCCCAAAGAAACTCAGATCTGCTGCCTGTCCTATTCCAGGTTGAATGGCGGCCAGCATCATTCAGCCAACTTCATGTGAGCCCAGGCTGCATGGACACACCCTCTGAGGATTCATCACCATAGAGCCCTGGATTCACAATATCACACTGCACAAAACTGCACTGATGTCAGTATTGAAAACTGCCATTCACTGCTATAGAAAGGAGAGGAGGGAGATCCCAGGATGCCATTTGACTAGTAGGAAGAGTCCAAGAAAAAGGCACTTTTTGGATATCTACTCGTAAAAGTCAGTCACATCTGTTCAAAATGAAGTCCTTTAGGGATGCTGGTTTCGAGTTTAAAAATCCAAAAGACTTCTCTCTTACAAAGAAGAGAGACGTGATCTCCTCCCCCAAGGGGAGTGTCCACTCTTTCCACAATCTGAATTTTTGAGGCATGAAAGGACCTAAAATGTTTGGCAACGTTGGTCTCCTTATTGGTATTGATGTTTGAGATGTGACCCCATAACCTGTCACACAAGCATCTCGTGGTATAGCCCACTTATTGAATATTACAGTGGGTGCAGGTAATCACATATATTACATATCTTGTTTGACAGCTGACTAGCTGTTTAATTTCATAAGCGGTGCCATTTGAACTAGATTTAATATAGTGAAGGTCCCTGGCATACCGACAACTTGAACATCGAGTTGCACTGCATTTGAAGAAACCGACAGTATGCAACCATGTACATGCTTGTTTTTCAGAAGTAGAAAGACTTTGGGAAATAATGATATTGTGCGTGCTTTTTACAATGTACTTTACTCCTTAGAAAGTATTACTTTGTACTCTGAATAACCATATAAAATGGGTAAATACTGGGAGGCGATACGTTTGATGTTAAAAAATTGATTACTAAAGCATGTTGAAAAAACTACTGATGTAGTATCAATGCCTAGTGGAAATCTCAAGGGTTTCTTTTCTTGTAATAGTGTTTCCCTGGATGTGTCACTTGCAGAGGTGCATGATTGTTTGATAACGTATTTGTTGTAACCTTGTTCTTGAAACAAGTATTCAATGTCAGCTACCTTTTCAAATTCAGTAAGGGTAGAACAGTTGCATTTTAGTCAAATGAATAGGCCCTTAGGATCAGCTCTTATTAAATGGGGAGGATGACAACTTGAGGAATGCAACAGTGATTTTTTTGATGTAGGTTTCCTATACACTCGTACTCCTACCCTATGTTCTTGAAGGGAGCCTGCTAAAAGCGATGTCTAAGTAATTGACTTTGATGGATTGTTCTTCCCTGGTAAACTGTAAATTTAGTGAATTGTTGTTAAAACAAGTGAGAGGACCCTCCAACTCCAGATCTTTATTAACTATAAACATAAGGTCATCGATGTGTCGAAAATATGTATTTATTAAGTCTCTATAAGGATTGTGAGCATAAAAGATGAGAACCTGTACAATTACCCATGGGCAGGTTGGCATACATGGGTGCAAATCTGGCCCCCATTGAGGCTCCCTGTTTTTGTAGATAGTATTTTTTGTCTGAAAAAAAAGTAGTTATGTCTCAGTAGAAAATATTCACTTTCCGGGATAAACTATTTTATTTCTTGTATTTAATCTGTACATAAATCCATATGATGGCATAAGGCCTGAAGATTAGAAGTATGTGGAATGCTTGCGTACAAAGATTGTACATCACCGGTTATTCATTTTAAATCATCCGACCAAGGGAGACCCTCCAAATGGTGTGTTTGGTGTAACGAAGGTAGGACTGGTATTGAAGCGGTCATTCTTTGCAAGATATACAGTACACTGCTGGATCGGTCTTGGATAAAATGCATGATGAACAGAGGAAAGAGGAGAAATCTTAGAAAAGGGACACATGCTTTTTTGACAACTGGACTTCCTCTCATCTACCACCACTCTCTGCCAATCCCTACACTGGATTGCCCAGCGAATAAATAAAAAGTACTAACAACAACATACAAGGCCATACACAGCAGTGCCCTGAGCTACATCACCAGCATCATCTCAAAATATCACCCAAACCTTTCTCTCTGCTCCTCCCAAGACCTCCTGCTCTTTAGCCCTTTTGTCTTCTCCTCCCATGCTAACTTCCCGGACTTCTCCCGAGCCTCTCCCATCCTTTGAAACTCTGTACCTAAATTTGTCCTGCCATCTCCTGCTCTGGCCATCTTTAGGTGATCCCTTAAAACTCATCTCTTCAGGAAAGCCTATCACACTTCCAACTAATAAATCTATCAGCTCATCCTCCACAGCTATTAACTTTGTACCACTTGCCCTACCCTATTAGATTGTAAATTGTTAGGAACAGGGCCCTCTTAACCCTCTTGTATTTTATTGTATTGTAACTACACTGGGGGTTACCTACGAAAGGCAAATCCACTTTGTACTACAAGTGCTCTGCAAGTGCACTTGGAAGTGCAGTCGATGTAAATCCGAGGGGGACACGCAAGGAAAATAAAAAAAATGCATTTTAGCTTGCACGTGATTGGATGATAAAATCAGCAGAGCTTCCCCTCATTTCAGATCTACCCCTCAGATTTACAGCGACTGCACTTCCAAGTGGTAGTGCCTTTCGTAAATAACCCCCACTGTCTCCCTTTATATTGTAGAGACACTTTGGGCTTGATTTACTAAAATTGGAAAATGCTAAATCTGGTGCAGTTCTGCATTGAAACCAATCAGCTTCCAATTTTTTTTGTCAAAGCTTAATTTAATAGTTTGAAGTTAGAAGCTGATTGATTACCATGCATAGCTGCACCATTTTTTTCACCCTCTAGTTTTAAAACCGATTTCTTCAATGGGGTGCATGAAAGTTTTAAAACCCCTTCCTCTTGCTTTCTGTTGTTTCTTCAATGGAGTGCATGAAACACGAAAAAATAAATAAACACTGGTTTTAACTCTTCCCTACTCTATGCAAAGTTAAAGAGGAAGTAAACCCTGATGAGTTTACTTCCTCTTTTTTTCCCTGCAAAGGTAAAGCATAATGGACTACTATGCATCGCATAGTAGCCCATTATGTGTCACTTACCTGACACAGGAGCCAGCGAGTCCTGTAGTCCGCCGCATCCATCTTGCTGGTGGCGTCTCGCAGCTCCGCCGCTGTCATTCGGCGAAGCCGCGATGACGTCACTCCCACGCATGCGCAAAGGGAGTCGACAAATACGGCAGCTCCATTCTTGGAACTGCCGCGCTCAGTGCGCCTGCGCGCCGCTGTCTACGGCACATGCGCCGTAGACAGCGGTGCCCGTTTTCGGGCAAATATCTCCTAAACCATATAGGTTTAAGAGATATTGCTTGGACCTACAGGTAAGCCTTAATCTAGGCTTACCTGTAGGTCAAAGTGGTTTGTAAGGGTTTACAACCACTTTAAATCAAACGTGTTGGATGCAAATGCAGTTTAATAGATCATTATGCAGTAAAGTGTCAGTCTTTATTATAATGACTTTAAATATTAGAAGAGTTTAGCAGAACCTTGACACAACACGGCATTGATCTTGAAAATAATTTCTTGATGAGTTTGGCACAATGGACTATCCCACCAAATATGCCTAATGTACACTTTTGTTTTTGAATCCAAGTTTTCTTGGAAACTGCTGAAGAGGTCACTTTTAGTAATCTCTCCAAAGTACATATTCAGCATCCTGAATTTTGAAAGGACATTTTATGGAATGATTAAGTCTCTGAAGAGAAAAATTCAGAGGAAAGTTTCATAGTTACAAGCAAGGTCATAAAGCTGTACTGGACTTGGGAATGAAAACCAACTCTGGTTTATAGATCATGCCAGTCCACATTTACACTTGCACTTTGTTAATCAAACAGCAGCAATAACCTTTATGTATGAGTATAATTGGGAAAAAACTAAAAAGGAAACTAATGCAGCCACCACATGTAAGAATTGGCAAGCTGCATTATAATAAATTCAGTTTTTTTGGTTTTAATGCCCAACTTCAGGCTGCTGATCATATTCACATGGACTAAAATAGGTAATTTTTTAAAGCCTAGCCTAAATCTCCAAATGCTTCTCCATACTTGGGAAGCTGCATGTTCCATATTCAGCCAGTCATTTTAGTAAATAGCTGTACATGGCTGTACTCTTATAAATGCAAATGCTTCTTTGCATCAGCGCTTGATGCAATGTGTCTCCTGAGTGTGAAACTTCCACAGAAAAAACGTAGTCATATAAAATACCTATTTTAGTCCGTGTGCATGAACTCCTGAGATTGCATGGGTAAAGTGCTCATTTGGCTAAGTACAAGTTCAAATCCATTATTCCTCAGTCTAGTTGGCCCTATCAAATACAATTTATAGATGAACATCCTTAAACATACAGCTCTGTGAAAAAGTATTCATACCTCTTGAAATTTCCCACATTTTGCCATGTTAAATCCAAAAACGTAAATGTATTTTATTGGGATTTTATGTGATAGACCAACACAAAGTGACACTTAATTGTGAAGTAGAAGGAAAATAAATACATGGTTTTAAATTTTTTTTACAACTAAATATGTGAAAAGTGTGGTGTACATTTGTATTCACCCCCCCCCCCCCTGAGAAAATACTTTGTAGAACCACCTTTCACTGCAATTACAGCTGAAAGTCTTTTGGGGATGTCTCTACCAGCTTTGCACATCTAGAGAGTGGAATTTTTGCTCATTCTTCTTTGCAAAATAGCTCAAGCTCTGTCAGATTGGATGGAGAGCGTCTGTGAAGAACAATTTTCCAGTCTTACCAAAGATTCTCATTTAGGTCTGGACTGTGACTGGGCCATTCTAACAAATGAATATGCTTTGATCTAAACCAGTGATATGCAATTAGCGGACATCCAGCTGTTGCAGAACTACAAGTCCCATGAGGCATAGCAAGACTCTGACAGCCACAAGCATGACACTCAGAGGCAGAGGCATGATGGGACTTGCAGTTTTGCAACAGCTGGGGGTCCGTTAATTGCATATTCCTGTTCTAAACAATTCCATTGCAGCTCTGGCTGTAGGTTTAGGGTCGTTGTCCTGCTGGAAGGTTAAGCTCCACCCCAGTCTCAAGTCTTTTGCAGACTCTCACAGGTTTTCTTCTAACCCCTTGTACACACGGTCGGAGAATCCGTCGGAATGTGTCCTATCGGACAGTGTTGTCAGATAATCCAATTGTGTGTGGTATGCATCAGACTGATTCCGTCTGAATATCCGTCGGACCCAATTTTCCAACTTGTTGGAAATATTTCCCAACCAACTGGGCCGATCGGACATACTCCGATCATGTGTAGCCTACTCCGACGGATAAGGTGCCACGCATGCTCACATTCAAATTCCGACACGGAAGTGCTTGTTCAGGTAAAACTACTGCGATATAGCACATTCGTCACGCTGCAATGTTAAAAATTCTTTCCTCAAGCGCATTCTCTTGTTCTTTACAATGCTGCAAGAACAAACTTCTTTTGATGCTCATAGTCACATACACTTCTCCCGAACGGATTTCATTACTCTTTTTTAACCATTTCAGCAATACAATTTTAGTTTGCATCACATCTACACAATTTTAGATTTGGTTTATTCATTTTTGGATGCTTTTTTATTTTTCATTCCTAAAAATCTCCTTTAACAACTTCAGCCCCGGACCAATTTTCAGCCTAAGGACCAGAGGTCTTTTTACAATTTCGCACTGCGCTGCTTTAACTGGTAATTGCGCGGTCATGCAATGTTGTACCCAAACGAAATTTGCGTCCTTTTCTTCCCACAGATAGAGCTTTCTTTTGATGGTATTTGATTGCCTCTGCGATTTTAATTTTTTGCGATATAAATGGAAAAAGACCGAAAATTTTGAGAAAAAAAGATATTTTCTACTTTTTGTTATAAGAAAAATCGAATAAACTCAAGTTTAGTAAAAAAAAATGTCAATAAGCGTATATTTATTGGTTTGCACAAAAGTTATAGCGTCTACAAACTAGAGTACATTTTCTGGAATTTACACAGCTTTTAATTTACGACTGCCTATCTCATTTCTTGAGGTGCTAAAATGGCAGGGCAGTACAAACCCCCCCCCCCCCCCCAAATGACCCCATTTTGGAAAGTAGACACCCCAAGGAAATTGCTGAGGGGCATGTTGAGCCCATTGAATATTTTTTTTTTGTCCCAAGCGATTGAATAATGACACAAAAAAAAAGTTTACAAAAAGTTGTCACTAAATGATATATTGCTCACACATGCCATAGTTATGTGTGGAATTGCACCCCAAAATATATTCTGCTGCTTCTCCTGAGTACGGGGATACCACATATGTGGGACTTTTTGGGAGTCTAGCTGTGTACGGCACCCCGAAAACCAATCACTGCCTTCAGGATTTCTGAGGGTGCAAATTTTTGATTTCACTCCTCACTACCTATCACAGTTTTGAAGGCCATAAAATGCCAAAATAGCACAACCCCCCCCCCCCCCCAAATGACCCCATTTTGGAAAGTAGACACCCCAAGCTATTTACTGAGAGGCATGTTGAGTCCATTAAATATTTTATATTTTGCCACAATATTAAAAAAAAATTTTTTTGAACAAAGTTGTCACTAAATGATATATTGCTCACACATGCTATGGGCATAAGTCAAATTACACCCAAAAATAAATTCTGCTGCTTCTCCCGAGTACGGGGATACCACATGTGGGGGACTTTTTGGGAGCCTAGCCACGTACGGGACCCCGAAAACCAAGCACTGCCTTCCGGATTTAAATATAAAACGCTACCAAAAAAAACTGTTAGCGATCGCAGGGATCAGGCCTGACTCTGCGATCGCTGCAGTTATGTGTTTAGTGTTTTGTAAGTGACAGTGATCAATCGATACTGCACTTGGGTGGGCTGGGCGGAGGGGCACAACGCAGGTGCTAGCAGGTATCTGGGCTGATCCTGCTAACAATGCGTTTTTTTGGCCCCCCTGAACTGCTGGGGACGCTAGTATAGATTTGATCAGATCAGATATTGATCTGTTCAGATTCTATACCACTACGGGAGGTGTATGCTTTGCGCGTGGGTGTTAGCGGTACTGGCACTAACCTAGCACTGCCTGGGGCGACGCAGACCCTGACCCTAAAACCTAATTGATATCACCCGCCGGGTGATCAGGGGGTTAAACCTTTATTGGGTAAAAAATGGTGGGTGCCCTGATGCTATAAAAAGCAAACTAACCAGAGTCACCCATAACACTTATACGGTGATCACTGGTGAAAGGGTTAACTAGGGGCAATCAGGGGGTTCAAATTTTTATTAGGTAGTATATGGGGGTCCCTGGCGCTATATAAAAACCTGACGGGGAACCTAAATAACTAACTGGCTAACCAGCGTCACCAGTGACACTTATACTGTGATCGCTGGTGAAAGGGTTAACTAGGGGCAATCAGGGGGTTAAAACCATTATTGGGTAGTATATCGGGGTACCTAGCGCTATAAAAACCTGGCGGTGAACCTAAAAAAATAACTAGCTACCTAGCGACACTAGTGACACTAATGCTGCGATCAGAAAAATGATCGCTTAGTGACACTGGCAAAAGGGGGTGAAAGGGTTAACTAGGGGCAATCAGGGGGTTAAAACCGTTATTGGGTAGTATGTGGGGGGTACCTAGCGCTATAAAAACCTGCTGCTTCTCCTGAGTACGGGGATACCACATGTGGGGGACTTTTTGGGAGCCTAGCCACGTAAGGGACCCCGAAAACCAAGCACTGCCTTCAGGATTAAAATATAAAACGCTACCAAAAAAAAACTGTTAGCGATCGCAGGGATCAGGCCTGACTCTGCAAACGCTGCAGTTATGTGTTTAGTGTTTTGTAAGTGACAGTGATCGATCGATACTGCACTTGGGTGGGCTGGGCTGAGCTAGGCGGAGGGGAAAAACGCAGGTGCTAGCAGGTATCTGGGCTGATCTCGCTAACAATGCGTTTTTTTTTTTGGAACCCTAAACTGCTGGGGACGCTAGTATAGATCTGATCAGTGCTATAAAAACCTGGCGATGAACCTAAAAAAATAACTAGCTACCTAGCGGCACCAGTGACACTAATGCAGCGATCAGAAAAACGATCGCTTAGTGACACTGGCAAAAGGGGGTGAAAGGGTTAACTAGGGGCAATCAGCGGTTAAAACCATTATTGGGTAGTATATCGGGGTACCTAGCGCTATAAAAACCTGGCGGTGAACCTAAAAAAATAACTAGCTACCTAGCGACACTAATGCAGCGATCAGAAAAATTATCGCTTAGTGACACTGGCAAAAGGGGGTGAAAGGGTTAACTAGGGGCAATCAGGGGGTTAAAACCATTATTGGGTAGTATATCGGGGTACCTAGCGCTATAAAAACCTGGCGGTGAACCTAAAAAAATAACTAGCTACCTAGCGACACTAGCGACACTAATGCAGCGATCAGAAAAATGATCGCTTAGTGACACTGGCAAAAGGGGGTGAAAGGGTTAACTAGGGGCAATCAGGGGGTTAAAACCATTATTGGGTAGTATATTGGGGTACCTAGCACTATAAAAACCTGGCGGTGAACCTATGTGTGCCTATGTGTCAGTGTAGTGTTTGGTGCACACTTACTGTGTCCTCTCCTCGTAGTCTGGTCAATAAGACCGCCCCGAGGAGAATGACATCACTTCCTCCCTGCCTGTGTTTACTATACACAGAGGGAGGAAGCTTCTCATTCACCAGGAGCGATCGAGAGGGGATGGCCAGAAACCAACGGCCATCCCCTCACCCCGGATTGCTCCTGCAGCGAAACGGACCGCCGCATCCAGCGGGAGGCGGTCCGATCGGACCCCCCACCCACTGGAAGGCAAGCACGTACATGTACGTGCTTGTGCCTGTACATGCCATTGTGATGACGTACAATGGAATGCGGCGGTCCTTAAGTGGTTAAAGACAGTTTGCTCATTTCTCCTTTTTTTGGGGTGTTTTTTGTGTGTAAACTTACCACAACAACATTATTTTATTTTTTATCTTTGGTTTTTCTTTTTTAATCTACAGGAGGTTGTTTAGTGTTGGTACCCCTTGTTATTCATTTCACTTTGTATTTTTGAAATGTACCTGCCTGCTCACAAATAAACTGGCCTTTTGGAAGGAAAACACATTACACAAGTATTTCATCAAACAAAAAAAACCTTTATTTTGGTCGCTATAAAATAAAAATAGGAACGCAGCACTGGAGAAACTTCTTAACTTTGGTGCAGCCTTTGGCCCCCAGGGCAGACATGAACAAGTTCTACTTGAAAAAATTGGTGGCCTGAGGAGTAGATATCTCAGGGAGAGAAGTCTGGTCGCGAAGTCCTAGAGAACAGCAAATTCAGATGCCATTTCTGTCCCCAGGATGTGGATCTTCAAGAGGCTGCATCTTCTGGCAGACCAGACTGAACCCAGGCCATCACTCTCTCGTCTTCCTTGGGCACTTCCCACCAGGCATCCTTCCAGGCTGTGGCTGGGCTCCTGTAGTTGGGGCAGGAGGAGAAGGAGGGCATTGGTCGACCTCCTGGCTGCCACTTGCTACAGCCTCCCCCGACTGAGGTCTTCCTGTGTATGAAAAGGGGACATAGTTTTAGTTTTTTGATCATCAATCACACCATTTTGTGCTCCTGACTTTTGATAATTGAATGTTACCAAATAGAACAGACTATCATTCTGAGCCCAGCATTTTTCTTTCCCGTCCCAATAATTTTTGGTCACTACTGTCTATTGAGATGTAAGCCACTTTGAGAAATCACAACTTACTGATCAATAAGAACATCTAGTTAACATCATTAAATGTAACACAAGAAATATGTTCAACAATGCAATACCTGTCTCAAGCTGGGCCCCACCACATGTTGCTGCCTGGAAGGCCCAGGTTGGACATCAGAAGCCTCAGCTGGGGGTGAAGGATGCCTTGAAGGAAGCCTGGAGAGGGGTGGCCAGAGTGGTGGCCTGGGTACCCCTTGGTCTACCAGAAAATGCAGCCTGTCAAAGTGAACCATCCTGGGGTAATAAACAGCATCTGTATCTCCTGCTCTCAAGGACTCCAGGTGCTTCTTTCTCTCCCTGAAATATGTAAGCTTCATGGCCACAATTTTCCGATTCAGATAGGCCATGTCTGCCGTGGGGACCATGATCCTCACCAAAGAAAGCAGTTTCTCCAGTGCTGCATTCCTCTTTGTTCTGTCAGTATAAAACTTGTTGTGGAACTGCCACAGGCAGGGCATCTCCATGTACAGTTCTATGAATAGCCCCATAAAGTTTGCATTTGTGAAAGGATCCATATTGTCTGCAAGACACAACACAAGACAAACCCTCAAATACTAATAATGCCATTAAAAACCCTCCTAATCTTGTCCCAACATCGGCCTAGGTAGAAGCAGTCTAGTCTAGTGAAGCACCAAGTTAAAAATTTTACCTTCGTTTCCACGTTCGTCACGTCCGCGCCTCACTCTCTTCCCAGATCGTACGGACAATACACGCGTGTTGCGTTTTATATACAGTGCGCATGCGTGAAACTCTGCCCGCCCCTGGCGTTCTTTTGCAGACTATTCCCCGCCCCTTTGCTTCTGGCGCAGTGGGGAGAGCACATGGCGGAGAGAACACAGGTGCACACTAATAATAGTTCCACTAACGAGGAGGAGGGTGAGGAAAGCCCGGAGCCTGAAACATCCCGATCCAGGAAGACAAGATTTAAGGCCTCAAATATGTCTTTTGGAGAGATGTTGGAGATGGTGGACATATTGAACAGGACCGACTATGATGGGAAGTATGGACCTTACCCAAACCCAAATATCAGAAAGGCCAAGAACATGAATAAAGTTGTGAAGAGTCTTCTGAAGAATTTTGGGGTACACCGATCCAAGGATCAACTGAGAAAACGCTGGTCAGACCTGAAACTGAGGGAGCACGAGCAGTACCTAAGGATCAAGCGTGTTCTTAAAAAAAGTAAGTAGTTGTCGTGTGTTCATATGATTATTCTTGCTTGCATACTGCTCCATGTGCTTTGATTTCATGTTGTGTATTTTAAAATGGCCACTTTTAAGTTCATGGTTTTGTTCGTTCGTATGAAACATCGTTCTGCAGGGAAGTATTCCAGCTTAACAGAGTGTCCCCAATAATGTTCTCACCTTGGAACTCGGCCCAAAAACACAATTGTACAACACTTCCAAGCAATGTTTCATATTCCTATTTCTGCCCTGCTAATTAATCTTTGTTTACATTCTCATAGGGGAGAGAAGACTCTGCAAGTATGAGGACACCAGGGACCACACCCCTCTCAAAGAAGGGCAAATTCCAAAAGCAGAAACAGAGGAGCAGGAGAAGGAGGAGGAGGAGGAAGGAGAGATCGTGCAGGTTGGACAAATTGTCACCACAACAGGAGAGTGTCGGAGAACACAGCTTCCGGTAAGCCCTCAGTGTATATCACCATATTTGGATTACATAGTGTGTTTGTTTGCTTTGTTTTCTAGGTGATGTGGAAGAAGATTCCCGTTTTACCAGTGAAAGCGCCCAGATCTTGGGAGATAATGGGGTGCAATCGGGATTTGGAAATTATCCAACAAAACATCAATGATGTTAAAAATAAAATGAAGAACATCATTGATGTTTTGGGGAGAGTGTGAAACAACAAAAACTAGATAGGGTTTTATTTTTGCTATTTTAAAAACAAAATGTTGTATTTATCGAAATTCCAAATTTGGAAGGTGTACAGAGTGTGTAAACATGCGCTATCTCCCATCATGGGGGATCAATGTATGCGTTTTGTGTAAAGTGGCTGAGATGAAGGGGTTGCAGCCCCAAAGCATGTACATTGATCCCCCATGATGGGAGTTAGCACATATTGACACACTGTGTGCATCTTCCAAATTAGTTTTTTTCAGGGGTCACACCCCATGTGATGAAGGCAATATCAGCCCAGTTTGTCCATACTCATGTCTGATATTGTCTTCACTTTTCAAAGTTGAACTTTGTAAGTTCCTGTGTTCTGTATTTTACGGTTTGATACATGTCTGTTTACACAAAAACAACAAGGAAACTAAATTCTGATTAAACTCTGTTTTGGATACACAAAATCTCTTGGTTTGTTGTAAAAACCTTTTCAAAACGCACATGTGAATGTGCTTGTATTAAAAAGTTGAATTCTCAACAATGTGTGGCTTCCTTTTTCAATACGCATAAAATGTATTTGTAGTCAAATTTGAGTTTGTGCTGAGAAGGAGTGTGATTTACTAAAGGCAACTCCACTTTGCACTCCAAGTGCAGTTTCAGGTGTACTTTTGCAGTGCACTTGTAGTGCATAGTGGATGTGCCTTTAGTAAAAAACACCCACAGTGAGGTGTAAATTTGGACAATCATGCCATTTTCCTGCCATGGTGCTGAAAATGAGCACGATTTTGGTCAGTAATTCACTACATACATTAGTTAACAAAAACAAGATGTGTGTGTAGCAGACCCACAACATTATTGGATTATCTGAAGAAGAAACTCATCTCGCTCTGAACTTGGGTTTGCACTGTTGGTGAAAAAGGCACAACTTAAAAAAAAATGGCAAAGTGGGAGGCCACAGTCTGCCATTCCTGTGGCGTTGAAGGACACTGTGTAGTGAAACAAGTACAAAAAATCGTTATTTGACAAATCAACATTGCAAGCAGATTAGACACCCACATTTTTGGTCAAAATTCTTATAACATTTTGGGAACTGAGTATTTAAAGCCTAAAGTATAAGGTCCCCTTATGAGAGTCATCACCCCCCCCCCCCCCCCCATCTGATGGGCCCTTGCTAAAAAATGAGGGGGGATGTTTAGGACAGGTAACCCTCTCCACTTGATTGAGAGCTGAATGCCTAAATAATGTGTGATACTTTGGGAAGCCCCTCCTTACTTACACTATTGGCAGCCCACCGGACAGGTAAGAAATGTCATAATAACAAAATGAAAGGACATTTTGACATTCTGCTATTACATAGCAAGAAAATTAATGTGTTAAAAAAATAAAAATAGCATTTGAAAGTATTGAGGCAGGCCCTTGCACAACATGCTTTGGTGAATTCGTCCATAAATGTGATAATGAAAAAGGTAGTTATAGTGTGTATTGGGTTTGGTCAAGTCATCAGATAGAAGATTGCTATCAGCTGAGGTAGCAGTTGGGGAGAGGGGGGTTAGTAATGAGTTGGCACAACTCCAAAAATAAAAAAAAGGTCACTTTGCATGAATTGAAGCACACACATCACATTTGTAGACATTTTAGGGGGTGTTTAGGGGAAAGCAATACTATGGAGCTGCCAAAAGACATTGTTAAGTGACTAGACCAAGAAGAGAATGGTGGGGAAGTTAGTGAGGCAAATATGCATGAGGACAAAGGGGCAGAGTATATGAATTAGAGCATATTGCAATGATGGTAATTAGGGAATGAAGAAAGAAATGCAAGACATTAGCAATCATGAAATACATAGAATGTGATGTTTAAGGATAAAACTTAGCTTCATATAGTCCTTCTGCAGGACCTGAATGATGACAGAACAGGTCTCTGGAATAATGATCCCCAGAGCCTGGGGGGAGATGCCTGTAGAGAACTTGAGGTCCTGAAGACTTCTCCCTGTCGGCAAGTAGCGCAACGTGGCGATGAGCCTCTGCTCCGGAGTGATGGCTTGCCACATGCAGGTATCCTGCCTGGTGATATAAGGGGTCAGCAAAGCCAGCAGACGGTGAAAAACGGGGTCCGTCATCCGGAGAAAATTCCTGAAATGATCAGGATTATTCTCGCGGATCTCCCGGAGCAAAGGCATGTGCGAGAACTGGTGACGCTGGCGCAACCAATTCTTGGTCCACAAACGCCTCCCCTCCCTGTTCATGGACCGGGCTTGTGTCAAAGTAAGAACCCCAACACGAAGACCCTGCACAGCACAAACTGTACGACGAGTACGTAGACGAAACATGGTTTGAAAACGGTCGGCTGGTCAGAACGGACACCAGAAAGCGCCGATAAACAGCAAGGCCTGAAAGAATGACCTGAATAGCAGAAGCAAGCAGACAATAAAAAATGCCTTTCAAAGCGTACTATACCAAGATATAGTCCACAATGAGAAACAAATACTTAATGACTACACGCACTGATTATCAGATACGCAAACACAAGCACAAACTGAAGAGCAGTAGCGATCTGAATCACTAATGTGAAAAGTGCGAATCATCTCTCCCCAAGCTTCTACTAACACAAGATCAGCAGAAGGAGCCAAAGGGTGCCGGACGTGGTACTGAAATTCCCTTTTCTAGTCCCGCCGTACACGGCTTACGTCACCGCGTTCTTGGCAACCGCAAAATCAGACAACTTGGTCCGACCGTGTGTATGCAACAGTTTCGGACACAATCCGTCAGACAAAATCCAACGGATTTGGTTGGCAGAATGTCCGACCGTGTGTACAGGGGCTAAGATTGCCCTGCATTTGGCTCCATACATCTTCCCATCAACTCTGACCAGCTTCCCTGTCCCTGCTGTAGAAAAGCTTCTCCACAACATGATGTTGCCACCACCCTGTTTCATGGTGGGGATGGAGTGTTCAGGGTGATGTGCAGTGCTAGATTTCCACCACACATAGCGTTTTGCTTTTAAGCCAAAAAGTTAACTTTTGGTCTCATCTGACCAGAGCACCTTCATCCACATGTTTGCTGTGTCCCCCACATGGCTTCTAGCAAACTGAAAATGGGACTTCTTATGGCTTTCTTCAACAATAGCTTTCTTCTTGCCACTCTTCCATAAAGGCCAGGTTTGTGGTATGTAGGACTAATAGTTGTCCTATGGGCAGATTCTTCCACTTGAGCTTTGGATTTCTGCAGCTCCTCCAGAGTTACCATGGGCCACATGGCTGCTTCTCTGATTAATGCTCTCCTTGCTCAGCCTGTCAGTTTAAGTGAATGGCCATGTCATGGTAGGTTTGCAGTTGTGCCATACTCTTTTCATTTTCGGATGATGGATTGAACAGTGGTCCATGAGATGTTCAAAGCTTGGGATATTTTTTAATAACCGAGCCTTGCTTTAAAATTCTCCACAACTTTATCCCTGACCTGTCTGGTGTGTTCCTTGGCCTTCATTATGCTGTTTGTTCACTAAGATTCTCTAAAAAACCTCTGAGGGCTTCACAGAACAGCTGTATTTATACTGAGATTAAATTACACACAGGTGGACTCTATTTACTAATTAGGTGACTTGTATAGGCAATTGGTTCCACTAGATTTTAACTAGGGGTATCAGAGTAAAGGGTGCTGAATACAAATGCACCCCACACTTTTCAGATATTTATCCGTAAAAAAGGTTGAAAAACATTTATCATTTTCCTTCCACTTCCAAATTATTTGCCACTTTGTGTTGGTCTATCACTTAAAATCCCAATAAAATACATTTACGTTTTTGGTTGTAACATGGCAAAGGGGGTTTTAATTATTTCTCAAGGCACTGTATGCTGAGAGAATGTAAGTCTATGCGGCCAGGTTTACAGTGGTTACATGCATTTTCCTTGTTTGGAAGCTTTACTCCTTACCTGTGAAACAAGGAGAGTAAGTGGATTGCCTGCAATGTAGACTTATAGTAACCATTCTGGGAATGACTATGAACAATGCATGGCTATTGAGTGTCTTCAACCTTGGAGGGAATGACCATTTTGGGTGAGGAAATATGTATGCTGAAAGGATTGTGATTTCCCAAGGGTATATGGACTGCTGTACATCTTGGGAGTGACAAGGACCTGCTAGGAGAAACTGCTATCACGGATAGCGTCTTTTCCCACACTAACAATTAGAAAACAATCAGTGTGGTGATCACATAAGGGTTTGAATAGAAACAAACATGCCAGCTGGAGCTGCCACCCTGCCTTGAAAAGGGCACATTTAGTCTGGGATATGAAAGGAAAATTGGGTAGAATTGGCGCTATACCTTTATATCAGTTACAGTGGCGTAACTAGAACCTTCAGGGCCCCAATGCAAGAAACCATGAAGGGCCCCCCTGAACCCCAGCCAGGGCCCTTCCCTCTGAGTCCGGCGGTGAAACTCTAGGGCGTGGTCACAGGTATGACCTTTGTGAGCCCTGTAGTTCCACCACTGGTATCGGTAGTTTTTTTTTATTAGTTTTTTTTCAATTTTTAGGTGCCCCATTGGGGGGCTGTCCCTGTCTGGCTGGGGAGAACAGACATCAGACTGAGTGGCAATGCATGGAGCAGGAGAGGGGTACTCTGAGGAGCCAGCTGAGGACACAGGTCATGCAGGGAATCCACAACTAAAGAGCAGTCAGTGCGATAGTCGAGCATGGAGCTCTGCTAGTCACCCTCCACCTCCAGCCACCCGTGTGCATGGTGCACTGGTACCCTTAGCTGCCTATGCTGCTGCCAGCCATATGTAGTGGGGGCTGCATGGGCCCTCTGCATCACAGGGCCCGGTTGCGGTCGCGACTGCTGCACCCCCTATAGTTACGCCCCTGATCAGTTATATATTTAAATTCATAAAAACCCTTTACTCGTTAGTGTTATGAAATTGCTACTTTTCTGTATGTTTAACAAATTAAAAAAATTTTAATGTCCGTGCCCATTAGCAGGTGCCTCGTGCTGCTATAAATTTCAGGTGTGCAAAAAAAAAAGCTAATTATATATAATATATAAGTGTATGTGAGAATTCCTTAGTGCTACAAAAAACATTAATCAACATTTATAACCTATACCTATATAAATGTTGATTAATGTTTTTTGTAGCACTAAGGAATTCTCACATACACTTATATATTATATATAATTTTTTTTTTTTGCACACCTGAAATTTATAGCAGCACGAGGCCCCTGCTAATGGGCACGGACATTAAAAAAAAAATGTAATTCGTTAAACCCACCGAAAAGTAGCAATTTCATAACATTAACGAGTAAAGGGTTTTTGTGAATTGAAATATATAACTGATTTAAAGGTATAGTGCCAATTCTACCCAATTTTCCTTTCATATCTCAATAAGCCCCATCCGGTTGGGGGTGCATATTAAGTAGAGGCAGCTCTTACCCTATATTACTTTAGCATCACTCCAATACTATTCCATAGCGCAATCTCATCCTTCTTTCTTACATTTAGTCTGGGCATTTAGGTTTCAACGACTTTATCAACCAAACATTGTAAAATGGTTACATATTCTTTCTGACAATGATCTCCCCTTCCTACACATCTTTTTATGTTCCGCCTATATTTCTGATCACATAGACACGTTCACCCCAATCTACCCTCTACTCACCCCCACTGACCTACTGTTGTCCTTCTCACCCATATTCTCAACTCATTTACAGCCTCAAAATTCCTCTTCTGCAACTACCACTCTTTGTAAATCTCCTTCTTGTCTTATTTGATTTGTTCCTACCTTTAACCTCCCTGGCGGTATTCCCGAGCGTGACTCGGGGTTGATTTTCTCTGCCAGGAGCGGTAACCCCAAGTCACGCTCGGGGTAACATTGCAGAGCTGTCAGCGGAGCCCCTTACCTTCTCCTGGCGATCCAGCGACGTCCTCCACTGTGATTGCCGGCGAGATCACTGGCATCTGACTTCCTGGTTCTGTTCCCTGCGAGTAGCAGTGGTGCATGGGAGTGGGACTGGGTGGGAAATTCAAAAGTGACACACACATAAAAAGAGGTGATACATTGTAACCTAAGAGGATTACACTGTATCATCTCAGATTTGACACTTGATCAATGTACAGTGCCCCTTGCCTGCCATTTTACTGTAACTTGTGCCCATACAATATTTATAACATGGCATCTAAAAAAGAAGCACTTTACTACAAAAGCGCTTTTGGACCAATTGAGTGACAGCGACAGTGACAGCGACATGGAGTTGCTCGCAGAAATGAGCGATAGTGAATCGATGGAAGATTTGTCGTCTGACACTGATCTGGCAAGTAACAACGGTGATGATCCTGCAACTGACCTCAGAGCGCACTTGGTGTCCTATTGAATGCGATATGGACCAGGTAGCGCCCCCAAGATTCCCCTTCACTGGATCACCTGGGGTGAAGGTAGATGTTGAGCATGACAACCCTCTGGCATACCTGCAATTATTCCTCACTGAGGAGGTAATTGAAAAAATTGTCACAGAGCCAAATCGATACCAAGAGCAGCAACGCTGCATGCCAGGTTTTCCAGAAGCAGAAAGTGGAAACTGGTGACCAGAGAGGACATCTGGCAGTTTCTGGGACTCATCATTCTTCAGGGGTGGTGGGAAAACTGCTCCAGAAATGGCACTGGACCACCAATAAGTTACCGGACACTCCGTTTTTTGCCACCGTGATGTCAGAATAACGCAAAGTCATCATGAAGTACCGTGGTGTCATCATGAAGTACTTCCACTTCACGAACAATGAAGAATTTGATGAGGCTATGCATCCTGCACCCAAACTAAAAAAAATCTGGGAGGTATGCCAAATTATTGTGACCAATATCCAGCGGACCTACGTGCCAGAAAGGGACGTCAACGTGGATGAAACTTTAATTGCCTACAAGAGACGCCTAAGCTGGATACAGTTTATTTCATCCAAAAGATCGCGGCTTGGCATCAAATCCTACATGCTCTTGCGAATCATCCACTGGGTACATCTGGAATTCAGTCATTTACACCGGTAAAGGCACGAAGTTCAACCCCAGGTACAGCGGCTATGGGATGGCCACATCATCTGTCCTTACACTGCTGGAGCCATTGCTGAACCAGGGATATTGTTTGACCATGGACAATTTCTACACGTTCCCGGAACTGTTTGAGGTTTTGCTACAAAACAAGACTGATGCGTATGGTACCGTTAGGCCTAACCGACATGACATGCCATCTATGTTTGCCAAGAAAAAAACTGAGAAATGGTTGCCTGGCAGAAGGGTAAGATGATGGTAATGCGATGGCGAGAAAAGAAGGATGTGTGTCTCATGAGCACGTGCACAATACCTCCACTGCCATGGTCCACACAAAAGGTGGGAAAGATGTTCTGAAGCTGCAAGTCGTGTTAGACTATAATAACACCATGGGAGGTGTCAACAGAGCCGATCAGGCAATGACATTTTATCCGGCTGTGCACAAACAGCAAAAAAAATATTATAAGAAGATTTTCAGGCATCTTGTGGAACAATGTCTTTGGAATGCGTATATCCTGTACAGAGCAAAGAGTGACAAGCCTCTTATTCATGCTGATTTTATCTGGAAGGTGGCTGAGCAGATTTTTGTCAAACACCAGGCACCATCAGTAGCTGTGAACAGACCTGGATGACATGCTGTTGACATTACCAACCCAGAACGCCTGACTGGTCATCACTTTATGGACTACATACCGCCAACTGTGAAAAAGGCAGCACCTACCAGGATGGTTTGCTGTGCAAAGAGAGATGGCAATGGAAAGAAAGTTTGAAAAGAAAGCAGGTTCCATTGTCCTGATTGTGACGTCGGACTGTGTGCTGTACCTTGTTTCAAAATGTATCACACTCAGGATGTTTATTGAATTTTCTTTGTTTGACAAATTTCATTATTTTGTATTACATTATTGAATAAAATTATATTATTTATTAGATTATAATTCATGATTTTGTGTTTAAAACTTTATCACATCTGGGATGTCTACTAGAGTCTTGCTTGGTCAGATTTAAGTAAGTAATTACTAAGAATTGCAGGCCTATAATACATAACACCAAATTTCCATGCAAAAAATAGTACCGCTTTTGGTACAAAATTCCTGACATAATCATACCGCCAAGGAGGTTAACATGTCTATTGTCATCCTTAAAAAGTCATGCAACTGCCATATACTAAATATTCACACAACACTGGAAAACTACGGACGGATCTTTCTGTTGTTTAAGGATGAACCCCAAGTAAATATTGAAACACACCAATGAATACTATTATGTGCTTATTTAAAATAATATATATAATTGCATATATATTAAATGAAGCAAAAATGAATTACACTGTTTTGATTTCAACCTTGTAGCTAACTATACAACAACACTCTAGGAGAGGGAAGAGCAGTACTTTGGACCAATCAGGTACCCTGCATTAGTCTTCCCTTCTTTGTCACTGCCCAATAATAGGTGGGGCAGGAAGATAACCAAGCCGTAATGCCTTAGGAAAACTCTAGGTATTAGATGTAGATAGAACCCTGAATTGTTATATAATAGAAGTAAAGACACTGGGATTCCAGGTATGCATCCAGCCAAGGAAGTGAAAGAAAAATCTCTTGAATGACAAAAAAAAACCCCTAACCAGAAATTTACCAATTTCTTTCTCAATCCAAATTGAAAAAAAGTTTTGTCTTTAACCACTACAATACTGGGCACTTTCGCCCCCTTCCTTCCCAGCCCAATTTTCAGCTTTCATCGCTCTAGCGCTTTCAGTGACAATTGCGCGGTCATGCTACACTGTACCCAAATGAAATTTTTATCATTTTGTTCGCACAAATAGAGATTTATTTTGGTGGTATTTATTCACGACTCCGTTTTTTATTTTTTGCGATATAAGCGCAAAAAAGCGGAAATTTGGAAAAAAAACAATATTTTCTTTTTTCTATTTTAAAAGAAATCCAATAAAATCAAATTTTGTCATAAATTTAAGCCAAAATGTATTCTGCTACATGTTTTTGGTAAAAAAAATTCCGTTAAGTGTATAATAATTGGTTTGTGTGATCACGGACATATGTACGCAAATGATCATGTACATATGTGTGCAGGTGATCACGTACATATGTGTGCACATAATCATTGGGACAAGTGATTTTAGTGGGACATATGTGGGGGACATGTTTTTATTATTAGGGACATGTGTTTTTATTTTTTGGGGACATGTATGTTTTGGGGACATGTGTGTTATGGGGACATATGTGGGGACTGTGTTTACACTGTGTGATGTGTTGTGTGTTTACACTAGACTGAAGATCAGTGAGTAAAAAGCTGTAAAAAACAGCTCATACTCACTGATCATCAGCCGGCTGCAGCGATCTGCTCTCCTCTCCTCAGCGATGACTTCTGTGTGAGGAGAGGAGGAGCCGATTGCCTAGCAACCGGCTGTTTGTTTACATCACATAACGGCCGTGATTGGACACGGCCGTCATGTGATCAGGAGGGCCAATCACAGAGCCCTCCTGCCGATCTAAGATGCGCCGTGTCCCGGTGACACGGGCGCATCGGGATCGCGCGATCCCGCTCCTCCTGATGGACGTTCCTGAACGTCCTATCAGGAGTAGACGGCTCCCACCCGGCCGTATATGTGCATTGGCCGGGTGGGAAGTGGTTAACCACTTAAGGAACGGAAGGATTTGCCCCTTTAATGACCAGGCCCGGGCCATTTTTTGCGATATGACACTGCGTCGCTTTAACTGACAATTACGCGGTCGTGCGACACTGTACCCAAACAAAATTGATGTCCTTTATTTCTCACAAATAGAGCTTTCTTTTGATGGTATTTTATCACCTCTGTGTTTTAATTTTTTGCGTTATAAACAAAAAAAGCCCGACAATTTTGAAAAAAACCCAATATTTTTTACATTTTGCTATAATAAATATCCCCCAAAAATTAAAAAAAAAATCGAATTTCTTTATCAGGAGTTAACACTAGGGGGCAATCAAGGGGTTAAGTGTTCCCTATGGAGTGTTTCTAACTGTGGGGGGAGTGTAGTGACTGGAGGAGTAGACAGATCGCTGTTCCTAATCACTGTTCCTACTCAGCACCTCCAATAGCTCTTAAAGTGCCCGACATACAATGACGGCGGTTCGCACAGCTGTACCAACCTAACGCATTACAACTGCGGCGGTTGGTCGGCAAGTAGTTAAAGTGGAACTGAACTTAAAAAGTAATGATTTGTGTTGGTATATGGAATGTCTAAATGTGTTAATTGTACCTAAGCAGTACCATGAAAAAATGTACCTTTAGTTTAGCATTTTTTCAGAAAAATAACAGTTTACTTCCTGGTATGGGAGGGTGCCTAGGCACCCCTGTGCTGTCTATATCTGCAGGTGAGATTTAAGGCACTGCTGCCCCTATCCTCAAAAGATTTTTTGTGAAATTTGGTGATGTCACTACTGTGGCGACCTATGTTCTCTTTGCTGGAAGCTCTGACGTGAGAAATCAAAACCCTGATTCCACCAAGATGGTCACCTCCACCCAGGTCAAAGTAGTCAGTTATGGGAAAAGAACAGCTACTGGACAAAAAAATAGGCAATACTAGTAACTCATCCTTTGTGTTTTGCCTGCTTTTTTAAGATACATCTTCCAGAGTTCAGTTTTCCCTTAAAGTTGAACTAAACTTTCTCAAGCAACATTAACAATTTTAATCTTTGTTCTGTTAGCATTAGTAAACAGATAGGAAATTATATTATATTTACTTATTTTAAACGTTTTTCTTCAGTTGCCTCCTGGTTTCTGTTCTAGGCCAAAATGACATACATCCAAGGAGTCTTCAGGGGCATTTTTTTCTTTCATCTGGAAGAAGGAAGGAGGGGCTTTCTTAAATAAGCACACCCTCCTGCATGCATGCCTGAGCCAAGGGCAGATGGAATCCAGGAAGTAAGTTCTACATGAATCATCTGCTCTTACTTCAGAAGGCTGTGGCTAGAAATGCTGGAAGGGTGTTTTTTAAAAAGTGATTTTCCACCAAGACAAAGCATGGAGACATAAATGGATGGGTACAGTACCAGATTAACAAATAGGCAATGTTTAAAGGCCCTGTTACAATGTATCAAAATAATATTGATGTAGTCTGGAAAGAAATTACAATGAATCTTTCTTAAATTGTTTACAAAAGATAGAAAAAAAATAATCAACTCAAGAAATGAAAACTTTACATTAACGACTCTATGGAGAAAATACTGTAATCATGCAATGTACCTAATACCAACTTAAAGTACATAAACCATAGACATCAGATTCACATTACAGTTTGTCTCTTAAAAGCTCATCTTCTTTCAACTGTCGGTTTGTAAAAAAAGTTACTTCAACCTACATACGTGTAATGCACAAAAGGGATGGCAATCTCCAACTAGCAGCTGACATGCATACTACTATGTTATCCCACTAGAGTGCGTGTATGATAAAGACAGAAACCTGTGAGGGGGGTGCCAAAGTTTTGACTGCCTATGGGGCACCACAGGGTTTAATGCAGCACTGGATGTGGGAGTTCATTTTGAATATTAAAAATTAAATAAACAGCATTTCAATTTTTTGTGCATTAGGTTACTGCCACCCACGTAATACATATGTGTGGCATTAACGCCCTTTAACGCCCACATGCTACATGCCACACATATGCACAGGGCCGGACTGGCCTGCCGGGATAACGGGAGATTTCCCGGTAGGCCGCCTGCTCTGGGGCCGCTTTGTGGCTGCACTGCTACTCTCTCCTTCTCCTGTGTATCACAGCACTGGCTGAGTCTTGTCTTCAGCGGCCCTGCTGTAACACGGTCCCGCCCCCCTAGATCTGCTTGTGTGATAGGCGGAATATTGATTCTATCACACAAGCACGTCTAGGGGGGCGGTGCCGTGTTATAGCACGGCCGCCGAACACAAAACTCAGCCAGCGCTATGATACACAGTAAGAGATGCCGCCCTGTGTGCCTGGATAGGAGGAGAAGCAGGACATATAGAGGAGATGAGCTCTCTATATTCCTCCATGCAGCCACTGCTTCTCCTCCTATCCAATCCAACTTCTTTTACTGTCCACCCAGTTCTCCTAGTGCTCCCCCGCCCCCCCTCCAGTGCTCTCCTCCCTCACCACACTCTCCAGCCCCCCCACAGTGCCGTCCAGCCCCCCCACTGTGCCGTCCACTCCCCCCACTGTGCCGTCCACCCCCCCCCCAGAGTGCTCTCCAGCCCACACCCCAGTGCTCTCCAGCCCCCCACAGTGCTCTCCAGCCCACACCCCAGTGCTCTCCAGCCCCCACAGTGCCGTCCACCCCCCCACAGTGCCGTCCACCCCCCCCACAGTGCTCTCCAGCCCCCCCCACAGTGCCATCCACCCCCCCCCCCACAGTGGTCTCCAGCACCCCACAGTGGTCTCCACCCCCCCACAGTGCTCTCCAGCCCCCCATGCTCCCCGCCCCTGTTCTTTCTCCTCCGGCACTCTCTGCCCCCCGTGCTCTCCACCCCTGTTCTTTTTGTCTCCCCCCCATCACTCTCTCCGCTCCCCACCCCTGTGCTCTCCACTCCCCACTGCATTTTGCCCCCACCCATGTGCTCTCCAACCCTGCCAGTCCTCTCCACCCCCCATAGTGCTCTCCAGTCCCCCGTGCTTTACACTCCTGTTCTTTCTGGCCCCCACTGGCACTCTCAAGCTCCCCCCATTTCTCTCCACTCTTTCTTGCTCTTTGTACCCCCCCCCCAGTGCTCTCCAGCCCTGTTTTTCTTCCGCCAAGTAGTCTCAAGCTCACCCCAGTGCTCTCAAGCCTCCCCCCCAGTGCTCTTCGCCACCCCACACTCTTAGCCCCCCCCAGTGCTCTCCACCCCTGTTCTTTTTGGCCCCTACCATTGCTCTCAAGTTCCCCCCCAGCACTCTCCGCTCCCCACCCCTGTACTCTCTAATCCCCCTGCATTTTGCTCCCACCCATGTGCTCTCCAACCCCGCCAGTGCTCTCCGTCCTCTATAGTGATTTCCACCCCCGTTCTTTCTGGCCCCCACTGGTGCTCTCAAGCTTTCCCAATTGCTCGCCACTCCCCCCTGCTCTTTGTACCCCCCAGTGCTCTCCAACCCTGTTTTTCTGCCCCCCAGTACTCTCAAGCTCCCCCCAGTGCTCTTCGCTACCCCACACTCTTAGCCCCCCCAGTGCTCTCAGCCTCCTGTGCTCTCCAACCCCTATTCTTTTTGGCCCCCACCATTGCTCTCAAGTTCCCCCCCAGCACTTCCCACCCCTGTGATCTCCACTCACCCCTGCTCTTTGCCCCCACCCATGTGCTCTCCAACCCCACCAGTACTCTCTGCTCCCCCTTCTCTCCTTCTCTCCAGCTCCCACCCAGTGCTCCACTTCCCTAGGACCAGAGGCCAGGCTGACTGGGGCCAGAAAATGAGGACGGCTGAAGGTACAGGTTGCCAGGGACCACTCCATCTCACAGCTAACAGATCCTCTGGAAGGAGCACTGTCCCCATCCGAAAACAGACTCTGCCTGCTGCTGGCTGTCATGGATATCCTGCTGACATGCAAGGTACCGTACCGAGCATCAACAGCACACCTTCCCACAGACAGGGACTGCAGACTGGGACATGTGGCACAGGAGAGGCTGAAATGATGGGCACAGCGAGACTGCATTCACGGCACAGTGAGGCTGCATTTATGGACACAGTGAGGCTGCAATTATGGGCACAGCAAGGCTGCAATGGTGGGCACAGCGAGGCTGCAATGGTGGGCACAGTGAGGCTGCAATGGTGGGCACAGCGAGGCTGCATTTAGGCACAGTGAGGCTGCAATGGTGGACACAGTGAGGCTGCATTTGATAGGCACAGTGAGGCTGCAATGATGTGCACAGTGAGGCCACAATGGTGGGCACAGTAAGGCCGCATTCATGGGCACAGTGAGACTGCATTTGATGAGCACAGTGAGGCTGTATTGATGGGCACAGTGAGGCTGCATTAATGGGCACAGTGAGGCTGCATTTGGGCACAGTGAGGCTGCTTTGGGCACAGTGAGGCTGCATTTGATGGGCACAGTGACGCTGCAATGGTGTGCACAGTGAGGCTGCATGATGGGCACAGTGAGGCTGCATTTGATGGGAACTGGTGAGGCTGCATTGAGCTCTTGTATCATGTCTGCAGTCTCTGACCATCTCCAGTATTATTTCTGCAGTCTCTGACCATCTCCTGTATCATGTCTGTAGTCTCTGAGGGAGTCTGGAGAGGAGTCAGGATGGGGGTCATGGGAGAAGTCAGACTTGTGTGGACTGTGAAGAGGAGACTATAGGATAAAACCAGAGCCAACCAAGTTGGAGCTGACTGACTGAGCCCTGCACGGTGCACCTAAGAGGTCGTGAGTGACAGCACCACCAGGCCAGTCTGAAGGGGGGTCACTGATGTAAGGGGGGAGTGAATACGATAATGTAAGGGGCACTGATATAAAGGGTTTCCTCCTTATATTAGTAACCCACCCCCCCTTACCTTAGTGTATTCTTTCTGCAGAAGGTGCCCCCCCTCGTTCTGAGTTCCTGGGGTCCCCCTTGATGATTGACCACTTTTAACTGGAATTTGCTTTTATATATATATATATATATATATATATATATATATATATATATATATATATATATATATATATATATATATATATATATATATATATATATATATGTGATTTCATATCTGTCTTATCTATATATAATACACTCTTCAAATGTGCTTTAAAATGTGTGGTTTTACCTTTTATGAACAAGAAAATAATGACGTTATGCTGTTACGCTGGTATAATAATGCAGTGGGGCTGGTATGAAATTTTTTCCAGGGCTAGATTTTATTCCCAGTCCGGCCCTGCATATGCATCCATTGGTGGCAGGTTTTTGTGCTTAGAGCTCAATGACAGCTCCCAGTCTCTCCTGGTTGATAGTTATGATTGTAGGTGATGGAACCAACTCCCTATCATCCGATGACTGTGACAGCCAACCTCAGTGGGGGGAATGGCTGTTGAGCTATCAGAGCTGAGAGAAGCTTGAAGCTGGAAGGACCTTTGTTGCCTATGACTTGATCCTGCTGGAACGAATATTTAAAGAAATATTTAAAGAAAGCTGTCACACCCAATCAGTTCCTCTGATGAAGTCATAGTGTGACGCAATGCGTAAGGACTATTGCGTGTGACCGGAAGTGACGTGGAACCCGTCGTATTGATTTTTTACCCATTATCCGATCGTTGCATGTAAGCGCTCATTTTATTAAAATTCATATTTTACAATTTACACGATGAGAGGCCTTTCCTTTTCTCCTTATTATATGTGCCACCGATATTTTGACTGATCATCATTACCATTGCTGCTTACCCCATTATTCGGGCCACCGATCGGATGAAAGGCTGACCAGACGGTTGTTATCGGGGTATCTGAATGTCCGGGAGTTTGTTTTATGGTTTCTTCAGCTGCCGATGAACCACCGATCGGATGGAGGCCTGACCAGACGATCGTTTCTGAAGATCTGAACGCCTGGGAGTTTGTTTCATGCTGTTTTTAGCTGCCGATGAGGTAAGTGCTCTGAGAGCTCATTATTTAAGGAAGATTTCATGAGAAGCACTTTATAAGAAGCTTTTTATTTGACATATGAACTGGAAGTTTTATTGTACAATTAGGATTTGTTTTTGTTTGAACTATACACAGCATCTTTTGCTTTTTGATTGACCATGTTTTATTTCAATATTTTGAACTTTTTTCACATTTACTTAGATCATCAATCACCATGTGATTTATTCATCACTTATATTTATTAATATTTATTATCATTTACTGGTATTGCTAGTGATCATCACATCATTTTGAAATTGCACTCATCACTATTTCACAGTGGTCACGTGATAAGGCAGACCTTGCTGCCCGCATAATAGCCCAGTTAAGGGATGGCAGGGCTGGGCAGGAAGGTGTTAAGGTAAACACTGCAATAAGATTCTAAAAATGTGCCCCTTTACAGGATAAATCTTCAAAACCAGTATCTAACGTTATTTAAAATGTCCTTATTAATTACTAGAGAAATTCTCATAAATAAGCTCTAAGGTGGAACTAAAGTATTGAGAAAATAATCAGACCGGAAAACAAATACGTTACGTAAGAAGAGGAGCAACTCAGAAAGTTCTCAAACTCATTAAACTTCATGTAAATACCAAAACGAGCTCGGAGAACAAGTAAGGAAAGTAATAAATCCGCCCAGGCAGAGAAAGTGAATAAATTAGGTACATAATAATTTATGTAACATATAATCTCTGAACCAGATGATACATTGTACTGTATTGAATTACATTATGACACTGGACATCTTTTGAATAAATCAATTTCTTTTTATACAATCATGACAAAGAGATTTGACTTTGCTATTCCGCTGCTAAAAAGCCCCATCGGGGAAATCTTTTTGTGTTTGGTATAACTTTTAGGGGTGTGCAGCGCTTCCCATTTTCCCTCTAGGTGTCTTCCCTTTCTGTTTTTGGTATTCCAATTTTGGGTGGTTAAACACCCGTTCCCCATTATGACACCTTGTGAGAGAAGACAAGGGCTATGTGTCTCTCCGCCACCACCCGACCTCCGCATTTTCCAATTTTCAACAATAAATTATACAAAGGGGGATTGGATTGAGATCCAGTCTTTTCCCTCTCCATGTATCAGGATGTATCCACTATGGATCCCTGCATGGGATGATGCCCGAATATCTTAAATGATTTCTGTGGATATATTGTAATTGGAATTTTTCATGCGGATAACCAGGGTGGTATGGCAGTAGACAGCTCTTGTGCAACAGTCAAATATAAATAGTCCTTATTGGATATTTTATGTTTTTACCATCTTACAAATGCAATGGTTAGATGTCCAATTATTACGATTTAGGTTTTTATGCTATCTGGTTTGGGGCCACTGGGAAATGTGTAACTATACATGTTTGTTTTTATTGGATTGTGGAATATGTAACATATAATCTCTGAACCAGATGATACATTGTACTGTATTGAATTACATTATGACACTGGACATCTTTTGAATAAATCAATTTCTTTTTATACAATCATGACAAAGAGATTTGACTTTGCTATTCCGCTGCTAAAAAGCCCCATCGGGGAAATCTTTTTGTGTTTGGTTTAAATTAGGTACATAAAGCCTTTGTGTGGGAGATGACTTTCTCCCTAAACGTGTCTGACAAATTACCTAGTACTGTTTTATGGTGAAATAAGGACATTGCAAGAACCGTTTGGTCCATTAGGCTATTTTATGAGAGTTTTGGTTTATTTGCATGACTATCAACATTGGATATTTAACTACTTGTCCTCCAGAAGATTTACCCCTCTTCCTGACCAGGCCATTTGTGATACCGCACTGATGTGGAAATATTGAGCTTCATATTAATAACAAGGGTTTTCAAGGGAACCATTGTGATGATGATGTATATATATAAACATATATATATATATATATATATATATATATATATATATATATATATATATATATATATATATATATATATATATATATATATATTATATATACACACACACACACACACACACACACACACATATATATATATATATATATATATATATATATATATATATATATATATATATACAATATGTGTATGTATGTATATATACTATAATAATTGTTAAATAGTGCAGCGCTTTGAAATAAACTCTAAAATATACATACAAATATAAAGTGTACGATGCTTATTAATAGTGATTATCTCACACTCAAATCAGTCCTTGTGTGACCGCTCAAAAATATTAATGAAAAAATAATAAATTTAGTGAAAGAACAACTCCTGTATTTTCTTAAAAAATGTTCTCATCAAATGTGTTGTAAACAGAAACACCCCATGTGCAGATCCTCTCTCTCTTGAGTATAATGCTATGTTCACACCATCACCAGCCAAAATGCCCGCTCACCTCAAGGATGAGTTAAAAACTCATAGAAAAGATCTTGCATTCAAATCCTCCTCATTCCTTTCTACTTCTCGGCTTATTCTTTTTTCCTGTTTCTTAAAAGCTGTTTGATATCTTCAATAGACAGGTGATAACTAAAGCCGCGTACACACGTAGCCGTTTGTCCGACGTACTTAGTCTGGCGGACTTCCCGCCAGACTGTCCGTCGGACTTTCCGAACGGGCTACTTGCCCACACACGGCACTTTTTGAGCGGACTAATACGGCGTACTAAGTCCGCCGTACTATCCGCCCTACTTTTGAAATGAACGGACTCGCCCACACACGCGGAGGAAAGTCCGCTCATTTCGAGCGCGTCTCCAGGTAGGCGGGGCCCGCGAAGGAGACGCTGCTGGCCCCGCCGCCTGGTATGGACTTAAAGGGGAACCCCAACAACGAAAAAAATCGGCGTAGGGGTCCCCCCAAAGTCCACAACAGACCCTTGTCCGAGCACGCTACCCGGCCGGCCAGGAAAGGAGGGGCGAGCGAACGCCCCCCCCCCTCCTGAGCCGTACCAGGCCGCGTGCCCTCAACATGGGGGTGCCTTGGGGAAGGGGGGGCCGCGCGGCCCCCCCACCCCAAAGCACCTTGTCCCCATGTTGATGAGGACAAGGGCCTCTTCCCGACAACCCTGGCTGTTGGTTGTCGGGGTCTGCAGGCGGGGGGCTTATCGGAATCCGGGAGCCCCCTTTAATAAGGGGGCCCCCGGATACCGGCCCCCCACCCTATGTGAATGAGTATGGGGTACAATGTACCCCTACCCATTCACCTGTCAAATAAAGTACAAAAAAAAACACAACACACAAGATAAAATAATTTATTGCACAGCTCCGGGGGTCTTCCGTCTTCGGGGGTCTTCTCGCCGGACTCCTCCGCTATCTTCTTGTAGCTCTTTTACTAGCGGAGGAGCCCGGCATTCTTCTTCATCGCTGCGGCCTCTTCTTCCGACTTCGGGGGTCTTGTCCCCCTCTTCGGTTCTTCTGCCGGGCCACCGCGCCTTCTTATAGCTCTTTTACAGGCGGTGGCCCGGTCTTCTGTCGCCGCCGCCGCCGCCTTCCGTTCTTCTTCTTCTTCTTCTCCTGGAGATGTTCACTTGACGTTCTCTCCGGCCGCAATGCCAGGGACGCGCTGTGCTGCCACTTATATAGGGACAAGGGGCGGTGTCACATGGGTTGGTGTCACATGGGTTGGTGTCACATGGTGACCCCGCCCCCTTACGATGTCACAGTCCCGGAGGATGCTGGGACTGTCGCCATGTGACATCAACCCATGTGACACCAAACCATGTGACACCAACCCATGTGACACAGCCCCTTGTCCCTATATAAGTGGCAGCGCAGCGCGTCCCTGGCATTGCGGCCGGAGAGAACGTTGAGTGAACATCTACAGGAGAAGAAGAAGAAGAAGAAGAACGGAAGGCGGCGGCGGCGGCGACAGAAGACCGGGCCACCGCCTGTAAAAGAGCTATAAGAAGGCGCGGTGGCCCGGCAGAAGAACCGAAGAGGGGGACAAGACCCCCGAAGTCGAAAGAAGAGGCCGCGGCGACGAAGAAGAATGCCGGGCTCCTCCGCTAGTAAAAGAGCTACAAGAAAATAGCGGAGGAGTCCGGCGAGAAGACCCCCGAAGACCGA
Organism: Lithobates pipiens; assembly: GCF_037356315.1. Taxonomy (NCBI): domain Eukaryota; kingdom Metazoa; phylum Chordata; class Amphibia; order Anura; family Ranidae; genus Lithobates; species Lithobates pipiens. The sequence continues at coordinate 490,976,336 of NW_027507718.1, read as the reverse complement.
AGACCCCCGGAGCTGTGCAATAAATTATTTTATCTTGTGTGTTGTGGGGTTTTTTTTGTACTTTATTTGACAGGTGAATGGGTAGGGGTACATTGTACCCCATACTCATTCACATAGGGTGGGGGGCCAGTATCCGGGGGCCCCTTTATTAAAGGGGGCTCCCGGATTCCGATAAGCCCAACGCCCGCAGACCCCGACAACCAACGGCCAGGGTTGTCGGGAAGAGGCCCTTGTCCTCATCAACATGGGGACAAGGTGCTTTGGGGTGGGGGGGCCGCGCGGCCCCCCCTTCCCCAAAGCACCCCCCATGTTGAGGGCACGCGGCCTGGTACGGCTCAGGAGGGGGGGGCGTTCGCTCGCCCCTCCTTTCCTGGCCGGCCGGGTAGCGTGCTTGGACAAGGGTCTGTTGTGGACTTTAGGGGGACCCCCACGCCGTTTTTTTTCGGCGTTGGGGTTCCCCTTTAAGTCCATACCAGGTGGCGGATCCAGCGGCGTCTCCTTCGCGGGCCCCGCCTACCTGCAGACCCGCTCGAAATGAGCGGACTTTTCTCCGGGCGGGAAAAGTCCACTCATTTCAAAAGTACGGCGGACTGGCATACACACGGCCGGAATGTCCGCAGAAATGCGAGTCCGGCGGGAAGATTGGAGTGCAAAACTTCTTTCTAAGTCCGCCGTACTTTCGGGTCAAAAAATATGCCGGAGGCTACACAAGGGGGGGATTGTCTGGCGGACTTGAGTTTGCCGGACTTTTCCACCCGCTTGTTTGATCGTGTGTACGCGGCATAAGTTGCGATTTTGTTTGTAGAGAGCCATATCAGACTTTGTGTCACCACCTGGTCAGGGGTCCTTGACATGCTAATGTGGGAACTGATTATGCTAGGAGGGTTGCTGACCTAACAACCATAGACAATATGGTAGACAGAGGGGCACCGGAAAGTTCTGATTCTTGAGCATGGTAGTCAAAGAGGCTTCAGGCGCAGCCAATCAGAATTTGATGCAGCTCTGAACCAATGAAAGTATTCTATTTGGTTGATTGGTGGCGAAGGAATATAAAAATAGGTGGGAAGTTCTAGGAAGCTCTGCTTGAGCCCAAACCATCGGGAAGTCAGGAGGTCTGTGTAACATATTCGTATTACTGTATTTTCTGGCGTATAAGACTACCTTTTACACTTAAAAAAATGCCCAAAAATCGGGGGTTGTCTTATACATCGGGTATACAATGCTGCCCAATGGATGTCAGCCCCCAAATGTCTGCTAATACTGTATGTGGCTTCAGCTACAAACAGTATATGCCGTTGAGCCAATCCCGGCGAGCGATGTATTCTATTAATGAATACAGAGCCTGCTTGGATTGGAGTAACAACCTCTGCCAATCTGAGCAGGCTACATAGAGTAGCCTGCTCAGATTGGCTTTGAGAGAGATAGAGAGAGGCAAGGGCTGATGATGCTACAGCCTCTGCCAATCCAAGAAGGCGTATTCATTAAAATAATATACCGCTCACCATACTTCCTTGGGTAAATCCATCCACTGATCTCCTACTACTATACATCCTGCTGTTTGCCTTTGAGGTCCCAGGCACCCAAGAGGGACAGGTAAATCTGGGACATATGACAGGGGGGGTTATTAAATGCATTTTGGTGGACAATTCCCATAGAATGTAACCCAAAAGTGGTATAGGTTTTGATCTCTGTTTGTGTTATTACTGTTTGATTTACTTTATGACATATCACAGCATGGCGGATGAGTAGTTGGCATTCTTGCTTTGTGTTTTTTAATGGTTCTAATGTTTTTTTTAAATAGTGTTGCCTCAGAAAGGGGGTAGTCTTATACCGCGAGTATTGCCCAAAACCTATGTTTTCACTTGAAAAATAGGGGGTCGTCTTATACCCCCAGTCGCCTTATACGCCGGCAAATACAGTATCTTATTTCTCTTTTCTTTTCTATAACTTTTTCTGTCCTAGGATTTGCCTTTATACATTGATAGCATTTGTATGTCCATTGTAATCATATATCCTTTTTGCATTAATTATCTTTGTAAACTGGCAACACTGTATTTGTAACATTGCTAAATTATATTTGGTAATATCTGATTATTCAAACGTTTCTTTTCTGTATAAATAAATTTGATTATTATAGTTTTTCGTACAGTTGTCATTCATTTTTAATTCTCTCTCCTTAATAGCTGCAACTGCATTGGTTGATTCTTATATAGACAAAAGGTTTTCATCACTTATTTTATGTATCATTAATCATTTAAGTGAGGTACAAACATTGCCATCACATATGGTGCCTGTGTGTGAGGAAGTTTAACATTTGGGTGATTGTGATTTCGTGAGTGAAAGACGGAGCTGAACCAGACAAGTCTAATTCCATGGTAAGCATTTTTTATGTCCTCGTTCGTATGTCTGTCTCCCCTGTTTGAACACCCAAACTGGCAAGCTTCTTCGAACATTGTTTTTATATATATCTATATATATATAGATATATATATATATATATCTATATATATATATATATATATATATATATATATATATATATATATATATAAAACCTTTTGTCTGTACTAATACTTTGATGAGACTGATATGAACAGTGTAAGTGAAATAAAATTGTACTGAGATTGTATGAGAAGACATCCTGCTCGGTTGCGCCTAAATTGCAGGAGGGTGTCAGCGTGAATGATATGGGCTTTGATTGGACACTTGAAAGCAGTGAAAAGAATTAGTATTTGGGCCTTTCTGACAAGTGTTTCCGGTTGACCCTTGCATGAGACTAGGTCAAGACGCTTCCCAATCTTTGAGATTGAAACGCACCTGTGGGCCTAGGTTACACTGAATGGTCTCGATGTGTATGAATCTGTCTTTCTTTGTAAACTACTAACTGGGGATTGTATGGTTTGTAATTAGACTTTAAACACTGGCTATATTGTAACTGCTACAAATCACATTGCAATTAGGTGTGCCTCAGTTGACTGCCTCCTGCACTGCAAGCACTCATAGGGTTCTGATTATCCAAGTTTGTGCTAATCATTCTTGAGATAACAGAAGTAATAGCCATTCTTTAAGCATTTCTTTTAGAATACCTCGGAAAAGTCCACGGGGGGATTGAACTATTATTGAGTTTGGGAAATCTCAAACTCAAATCTCTCAAACTCCCAAAATCTCCCAGGACTATAGTCAGGGCAGGGAAAAGTTAAAATATTGTTCTGACAAGTAGTGAAAAAAAAGCAGCAACAGTGACAGGGGTGGCACCTATCAACCCAATCATTGGCCAGAGAGTAGCTACCTCTGCAAAAAGCAACCTATAAAAGGTTGGGGAATCACTTCAGGGTCCAGTATCCGTAAAGGATGGGTAATACATTTGCTTCAAAGAGGGTGCCTAACCGTGGGGAGCCCTACCGTCTGACCCCGAAGGAAGAGATGATAGATAAATATGGTACCGCTTGACCCAGTAGGAAGAGATGATAGATAAATATGGACGTTGGGTTGTGAAATATATTCGAGATTGGGATCGCTGGACTGGGAAAAAGTATTCCAAAAGAGGTACTTTTAAGCCAAAAGCTTGGGAAGCACTGTGGTACAGTCACCATGGGAAGATGATACGAACAAATGAAAGAGATGCTTGAAGTGCATGGATGGTAGAATCCACGAATAGAACTGATGATGTGAATATTTTAAGGTGGGAGTTAAGGAGAAAACACACCAAATGATGCTGAGGAGTAGGGACAAGCAGGGGCAGCCACTAGAGCCAAATCCCCGGATTAGTGACAGTGATGAACAGGGGGACGATGAGGAATTGTCAGGATTGGGGCCTTATGCAATCGTCCGATCCTGGTTGGCAAAATACTCAGAAGCTGATAGGAATTATCATCTATCAACAGATGATAAAAAGGGAAAGCCACAACAACTTGCTGCCAAATTTGACACCTCATTTAAAACCCCGAATGAATCATAGAAAAACTCTTCCTGTGAAGCATTGAAACAAAAGAAGAGAGATAGCACAGCAAGCCAGGGGAAGGGAATGCTGGAATCAAGGGAGAAAAGTATCCCCAGTTCCAGAGACCGTATACCATCAGAAGGGATACTTTCTTCCCCTCTGACGGAGGAACCTCCTGAATATAGTAATCCTCCATTTACTGGCTGCGAGACAGCATTCTCCCTAAACGCCAGTTAACAAGCAATTCTGCACCCCGAGCGTAGTAATTTCAATGGATGCTGGAAAAGCATTTGATAGTGTGGGGTGGGATTTTATGGTCAGAGTTTTGAGGGAGATGGGTCTGAAAGAACGGATGATGGGGTGGGTGAAGGCATTGTATACAGATCCTATAGCAAGGATTAGGTTAACGGTAGATTATCAGATTCTTTTAAAATATGGAACGGGACTAGGCCGGGATGCTCATTGTCCCCATTGTTATTTGCTATGGTGCTGGAACCTTTTCTACGAACGATTAGGGGAAATAGGAGGATTAAGGGGACTTGTATCGGATCAATGGAACATAAGATATCAGCTTACGCAAATTATCTACTGTTGTATCTCTCTTTTACCCAAGAGTCTTTGACAGAACTGATGTTGGAAATAGACAGGTTTGGCCTTATATTTAATTTTAAAATAAATATTGAGAAATCAGTGTTAATGCCGAGTCATGTGCCTGTGAGGATGAGGAATACTTTGCAACAATGTTTTCCTTTTGTTTGGCTCCTCGATTCTATATTCTACTTGGGGATTTATATCTCTTCAGATGTAAAGTGCCTATATGATCTAAATTATGGTCCCTTGGTGGTACCTATATTAAAAGACTTGCAGAGGTGAAGAAGTCATACTCGGACGTGGTTTGGCAGGGTAAATGCGCGTAAAATTAGTGTAACCCATAGACTTATTTATGTTTTACATGCCGTACCCATAACACTCCCACAGACATTCTTCAAACAAATACGAAGGGCTTTTTCGACCTTTGTGTGGGGAGATAAACACCCTAGGTTGGCATACGAGATACTGAGAAGTCCAAAACGGGAGGGTGGGGTGGGACTTCCAGACATAGAGCCATGGCCCTGGTTCGTATTATGAACTGGTGCCATGACTCTGCTAGTAAACTTTGGGTGCCTCTGAAGGAAACACTAGCGGGTAGGAACCTGGCTGGAGCCCCCTGGATTCTGGTTTCATATAAGGGGTTATCAGAATGTGTGTGCCCACATTGGGTGATATCCTTTCCCCATTAGAGTGACACCACATAGGTCCTTGCTGTGGGGTGCTAGTTACTTTGGGGTGTAAAGGTACATAGGCAGTGTACTCCATAGCAGAACTGCCAGTATTGCTTACACCAGTGGAATTTCTTGTTTTTTTTTTCTTTTTTATAATCACTGTTTTTCTTTTTCTTTTTTCTCTGTGCCCTGAGCCCACCCTATTTTGAAGCATATTAGAGCCTCTGGCTCTAATCAGGTGCTTCAAAATGTACCACCCCCTCCCACCCCCGCCATAGTTATCCATGCATCCCGCATCCTGAAAGGGGCCGGGCGCATTGGATGGGGGGGTGGCCCTGTGCACCCACAGTGCACAGGCCGCCACTGCCTGTATATTGACTTCAGCCATCAAGGAGGTATACTCACTAAGCATTTGGCGCAGTTGATTAAAACAGTCTATCCTCCCTAGTCTTGGACCAAGGTGTCAGGAGTGATCCAATGTCCAAATGAATCACTTTAAACAAGCTGTGGATTTGGCTGCTGGGGACATTGCTAACAGTGCCCTATCACCTGTATTGATACATAGCTTCATTACCGGGTTGAGAGGAAACATCAGGAAAAAATTGATGATTGCAAATCCAGACTGGAGAGATAAGCCCCTCTTCTCTTTGTTGTCATTTGCAACTGCTATTCAAAGGAATATAGCAGATTGGGAATCACAGAAACCTCAAAGGATCTGCATTGTCACCGATCAGTTGAACAGTGCCGATCTCGGCCAAAAAAACAAAAGGGAAACCGGTTTGCTTCAAGTGCAACAAACTCAGACACTTCAAGAGGGAGTGTAGAGTTCCAAGACAAAGTAGGCCACCATGACATGAGAGGGAATCTGAAAGAGACCTCAAGTGATGGGATAGAGCTCCCGGTGTTACCTGTAATCATCCACAAATGAGCTAGGTAGTTCTTATGTACAAATGCACTTAAATAATCAGATCCTAAATCTATTGGTAGACACCGTGGCAGCTTGCACCATTTCAAAATCCAGTGAAGTGAATCTTCCCATTCAAAATACCGTGAGAGGAGTTAGGCTAGGGGGTATATCATACCCCCTATTGGAAACCACTCCCACAAAAGTTCTAATTGGACCCTTTCAAACTGAAGCCTCCCTGCTCTTGAGCAGTTCAATTCCTTGCAATTTTCTTGGAAAATATTTCTTCTCCCAAATGAGAGCACAAATTCAATTCACTGAGGATGGAGTGGAAGTAAACATCCCTTCTGATCCTGACCAACACCAAATGGTAGAAACCTGGGATAGCATCATTGCCTTGTGTAGCGGCATTGGAGCTACGGTCGGCACATCTATGAGGACAAAGTGGTGATCTGCAGACCGGACAAAGACAGTGCCGTGTACTGTATTACTACCGTGGCTGCACACGGTTGCTTGAGCCCCGTTTTTACTGGTGAACTGTTCCTGAGTCAAGACTTTGAATTTGCAAGGAGAGCTTCTCCGGGTCTTCATCTCTTTGCATTTTCCTTTGAAGCTACTGAACTTTGGGGTAGTTAGTCAGAGCCAGTCACACAGAGAATGGAAGATCCATCGTGTCAAGAACATTTAAACAGTTTTAGGTCAAAGACTGCACTTCAGCGACGCATACCACTAGGTGGGATGAGTTGGCACAATTAGTATTGTTTTGTTTTACAGAGAAAAAAAAAGGTTTTAGAGATTTAGAAATTTAGGAATTTAGAGGAGAGGAATCCACAGAGATAGGTGGAATCCTGCCTTCTAATAGTCTGATGTAAAATACTATATATATGTTTTTTTCTTTTTCCATGATTCACGGGAGAGCATCTATCAAACCGCCGGAGAATAGGTGGGTTAGATAGGCAGGCTTGGGTGGTAACTGTAATGTGAGATGAGTCTGTTTGATACTATATGGAGATTTTACTATTGTTTTCCCTCCCTCTTTTCCCTTTCCCATCCCCAACATTCGGGTACTCTAATTTTTTTTTTTAGGATTAGTTGTTAACTCTGGGTTTCTTTTTTCCTCTCTTTCCCAGACAATGGGTACATCGTCTAAATAAGCAGGGGAATGTGTAGCGGCGGGCTCCTGAAGAGCACACGCTATGTGTTTTTTCAAAATTAAACTCTACCTAAGCTGCAGTTAGGTTTGGGCATTATTTGTTTAAATTTGACTTCTGTATCAGTCTGACTGGACTGTAAAATGTTCAGCCTGGCCACAGGGGGCACTGTCTCTTCTGGCAGGTGTGGAACTGGGGTCTGGTCTGATGTTTAAATTACTCTCTCTCTTGGAGTCAGGTCAGTGGGAGTGGCCCTCTCGCTGTGCCCTCTGGGAGAGGGTATTTAAGATGCGGACGTCACGTGATTCCGGGTTCTGGTCCAGTATGATGTGCTGATTACATGGTCCTGGTCCTCCTGACCAGCCCGCAGGAAGGCTATGGTTCACCCGACTGTAATGCCTCGGGGCTGGCTAGCCCAGGGCAAGTAAACGAAAGGAGGATTCTCAGGTGGTTGGGTGTCGTCTGCGGTTTGGGAGAGACCCATTGTACTTCGAGCATTCCAGGGGAGGACTCTTTAGAAGAACACCACGTATGGGTTGGTTTTCTTAACAAGAGCCTGGAAGGACTGAAGTTACCAAAAGAATCCGGTCTTGTGAATATCGCCAAGCAGGTTGAAAGATCCAGGTATCCTACAAGTGTTCTAAAGCTTAGTTTCCCTTCATGTTCTGCAACAACGTCTGTGACAAAGACTTTGTTCCTGAGTAAGCACCTTGTTGGCTGCTAGGCCTTATGAGAGAGGGACTGTCCAACCTGAGTGTTCATGAAGCTGCAAATGGCTATTCTCTGTATGCAGTCAAAGTAAGCAAGTTCTTTAACGTTTTTTTGGACTTTGACATTGAGAGTACCTGAACTTTCCTTTCCAACCCTCTGATCCCAAGATGAAAGACTGTTCAATGGTTTGAATTTTGCAAATAAAATCCATTCAAGTGGATTTATTGTCAGTCTCAAGTTACTGGGTCATCTACCATGGGACATCCCCTAGACATGTCACAAGGAGAATGGAAGGTAATGGTAAGCCCAAAAATAACCAGCAGCTCCTTCGGGGGTTAGTGCTACACTTGTGTAAATTGGAACTGGATGCAAGTTTTGCAATGAGCTTGCCCAGTGTTTTATTTGAAAGCATCAATCCAGATGTTTGGGCTAAAGATCGGACCACTAGACTTATGATCTTATGACCAAATCAAATACCTCCTGAAAGAGGGTATATTGGTGAAAGTGAGTTTACCAGCTAATACCCCAGTGTAAAAAATAACAGGTCCAAACATCATCCAAGAGGATGCTCCAGTGGTACCAAACCCTTACACTATTCTGAGTAACATCATCCCTTCTAATCAATATTTCACAGTTATGGATTTGAAGGATGCCTTTTTCACGGTACCACTTCACCCTGACTGTCAATACCTTTTTGCCTTCAGTTTTGAATGGCAACAGTATACCTGGAGTAGATTGCCCATGGGTATGGTATCTAGCCCAAATGGGTACAGCAAAGCAATAAAAGAATGCCTGGACAGGTCGCACTGCCCAGAGTGTATCACTCTCCTTCAGTATGTGGATGACTTGCTGATTGCAGCGACATGAGAGAGGCATGTAGAGATGCCACTATCTCCTTGTTGAATCACCTTGGAGAGGAGGGATGCAGAGTATCCCCCACCAAGTTACAATACAACATGGACTGAGTTGTGCTTTTGGGTTATTGCATCTCCCAATGAAAAAAACACTTGACGTAAGACTGAAAAAAAGGCTATTCTGAATAGCAAAATGCCACAAAATGCAAAACAATTGAGCGGATTCCTAGGGTTAGTTGGATATTGCCGACAATGGATAGCAGAAATGTCCTATGTTTGTAAGCCACTCTATGACTCTGTAAACATACTGGGGAAACTGGAACTCAGTGTGGGGCAAATGCATTCTGTTCAGACAAGAAAGGAAATCATTGAAGCTCCTGTTTTGGGCCTGCCAGATTATACCAAGGGATTCTGGCTTTACTGTCAGAAGTCCAGAGGCCACACTTCCGGAGTACTGACACAGGACCATGAAGGACAGGACAAGCCCATTGGCTACTACAGTTGTCAGATTGCCACAGCTGTCAATGCAAAGGCACTCTGCCTGAGGGCAGTAGCAGCAGCTGTTGAGATGCTGCCCAAGAAGGCAGACATTGTGCTAGGGAACCCATTGGAAATTTAGGTACCCCATGAGGTAAATGGGATCATGCAGAACCTGACCACAAAGCACATTTCGTCAGCAAGATTGACCAGATATGAACTGCCACTTTTAACGCCCACAAATATTACCCTCAAAAGGTGTGCAAAATTAAATCCAACAACATTGCTACCAGAGACATCGCAAGATGAAATAGGAAGCCATGACTGCAATGCAGAAATGGAGGATCATTATCTGGAAGCACAGAGAGTAAGAGACACATCCATCCACAATGCTGACCTCACTGTTTTTGTAGATGGGTCCCGCTTCGATACTGAAGAAGGGCACCCTGTTACTGAATATTCAGTCACCAAGGAGGAAATCCTTTTCCAAGAAAAACTACCTGGGCATCATTCCGCCCAGGTGGCAGAGCTTATGACTCTCATGCAAGTTTGCATAGTAGGGAAAGAAAAAAAGCTCAATGTCTACACAGCCTTTTTTTTGCCATATGCCACAATTTTGGCCAACTATGGAAACTGAGAGGCTTCCTGACCACCTGTGGAAAACATAGTGAGCTCATTAAGAAAGTCCTTGAGGCAATTTGGTTCCCAGAGGAAATAGCAGTTCTAAAATGTGCAGCACACACCAAAGGCACGGATGAGTTTTCACTTGGGAATGCTAAAGCAGATACCGCTGCAAAGGCAGCTGCTGTAACTGGTACTGAGTCTGTGGAAATCTTTATGGCCACACCTTCCTCCGACAGTCCTGATCAGGTAGATTTGACTGTTTTGAAGAAATTTCAAGTGCAAACCAATGAAAAGACAAAACAGAATTAGCGAGACCAGGGATGTAAAGAAACCAATGGACTTTGGGCCCATGAGGATGGAAGGTACTGTGCCCCTCCAGCATTGTATCCATACCTGGCTTGGGCATTGCACGGCTCCTCTCATCTGTCAAAAGGAGCAATTGTCTCGGCAATCACATCTCACTGGGTGGCCCTCAGATTCACCACTGTTGCGGAGAGATTCTGTCAAGGGTGCGAAACATGTCAGATACATAATCCTGGGAGACTTGTCAAAACCCCAACTAAGCATTTGTCCAAAGCACAGTATCCCTTCCAGAGACTGCTGATTGTTTAAATTCAATTGTCAAAATGCCAACAATTCCAATATGTCCTAGTATGTGTAGACATGTTTCAGGATGGGTAAAGGCCTGTCCTCTAGCCAATGCTACTGCGTCAGTCACTGCAAACAAATGATTGCAGGAAATTGTGTGCAGGTATGGCCTAATAGAGACTGTAGAATCTGATCAAGGGAGCCATTTCACAGGCCAAGTGATGGCTGAGATTATGGGAGGACTCCAAATTGAACAAAAGTTCCATACTCCCTATCACCCGCAGGCGTCAGGGAAGGTCGAAAGATATAATGGGATGATTAAGAATAGACTAGCCAAAATTTGTGAAAATACATGTATTACTTGGGTGCAAGCTCCCCCTCTGGTGATAAAATCCATGCGACATACTCCTAAAGGTCCAGAAAAACTACCTCCATTTGAGATATTGTTTGGGAGACCCCCAATGACAGGATTGTTTTTCCCAGAAGAGATGACATTAATGCATTGTTCATTAAAGATATATGTTCAGGAATTACACAAGCAGCTCACTAAGTTGCATGCCCAAGTGTTCTCTTCTATTCCAGACCCAAATTCAGATGATAATTCTCACTCCCTACAGCCTGGAGATTGGGGGGTGATCAGTAACTTTCAACAAAGAGGACTGGAGCCCAGGTTTGAGGGTCTCTACAAGGTATTGCTGGCCACCCCCACCTCAGTGAAGAAGAAGGGAAAAATCTCTTGGGTGCTAGGCTTTGCAGTCTTACATACTGGAAGACCAGTCCTGATGAGCGGAAATTAATACCCCTGATACCATACTGTATGTGACATATCACATAGATAATGTTGACTTGTGTGAAGAGGATTGGGACCTCAAGAATATGGAATGTCTAATCCCAGGATTTTTCCTGAGAGATCAAATGACAGTCAAGCTACCAAAAGAATGTTTGTAGATCTTGATACCGAGACCTATGAAATGTCCATAACAAACTTAACCAAGGGGTCAGATTTATGGAGGATAAAATGCAAAAATAGCAAATTATATCCAGTAGATCCCACAGGTGAGAACTATGAAGGGTGGTATATTATTTACATCATCTTCAATCAAGGGGAAGAGAAAGAACAAAAGAGGTACTATTATGGTTTCCCAGAACTTGTTCAAGGGACTAGTGGACAAGTGTTTCCATCCCGCTGAAGGAACCCTTGAGATTCTGATCGCTAAACATCCCACCTATGATAGGAAGATACATCCACTAAACTACCTGTCAAAGACTACCTGTCAAAGAAAAAGTTGTATTGCAGTTGAACTGTAGTGACGCCCATCAGGCCGTGTGGTATGAACGAGCAAATGTGACTCTCTCTGCCAAATATTGAATAGTAGTTGTGGGCTATTGGCGCTACCTCAAACCCTGTATTACCTTTTATCTTCCCTACAGACTCTGTGCAAACCAAATATGTGTTTGCTATAATGTCCCAATTTTTGTGTTTGTGTCCAACAGATTTTTTCTTGTTATCCTAGATTCAACCACGTGCCACTATAAACCATTTATATTGATTACCCTACAGTGGATAACCCCAAAAGAGATGGACACGTTCAATTATTCACCAACGTAGTCAATCAAAATCCCAAAGGGATAATTAATTAATTAGACCCTGAAGTACCCAAAACCACATATGAAAACCACCAAAAATTCAAGAGTACCAAGCAATATTCAAAATACTTTTGTGATACTAAATTTTTTTGTAATACTAAAAATATTTGTGATACTAGACAGAGACAAACACACTCTGTGTACAAAAAGCCCCTTATAGGGGAAAAAATTATAACACCTATAATTCTACTGCGCATGCGCAGTTCCTGTGCTGATAATTACTTTCACTGTGCGCAGTTTATATTTCCACTATAGTGCCCCAATAAAGGAAAAAAGGGGGTATTGCAGTATAAAAATCAACAAAAGCAACCCAAAACATAAAAATTAAAAATAAAAATAAATAAAAAATAAACAAAATGTGCAGAGTAATTCTAACCCCCTTACGGATATATAAAAAAATACAAAAAACCTAGGAAAAATGTGAATAAGGTCAGAATATTAATAAATGTGTATATATAGTCCACAAAATAGTCTCTTATCAGGTATTGTCAACTGTGCGATTATTCTTTTTCAAACAACAGGAAGGTGACTTTTGTGATTAAGCCTGCTTATTGGTGACTTCCGTGCTCGTTCCCCCTCAAGGGTCCCCACTCACCGAATCCACGCACCCCCTAAGGGGTTTATTGCCTGTAATCAGTGTTCCACTAGTTGAGGATTCTTCTGATTGACTCTGTCTTCAACTGGTCCTCCCCAGGGTTTTTTGGAAGCGATGAGAGAAGGAGGCTTTGTTGTCCACCAATGGGTCCTCAACTACAAAAATTGGGACATTATAGCAAACACATATTTGGTTTGCACAGAGTCTGTAGGGAAGATAAAAGGTAATATAGGGTTTGAGGTAGCGCCAATAGCCCACAACTACTATTCAATTTTTAAACATAACCTGGTTAGCAGATTGTGTTCTTAGGGAGGCAGCAACCTCATAGCGATTAATTTAAATAGGTCCAACTTTCACATATGCATTTTGTATATTGTTATATTTCATAAGAACTGAAATTAATAATACATTATTAACAGAGCCTGGGGGAGGCACAAGCATTCACATACATCGCTGTTTGACTGTGACCTACTCCATAAGCGCGGCCGTCCTTGTACAATTGTCTCTGCCAAATATACAAACACTGTAATCTTAAAAATTAGGACTGATGCTAAAAACAAACAGTATGAGGTCCTGGATTTACAACCAAGACTATCCATACTTGCCTTTGTGTTGCAAGCAATGAGGGAGACTTGTGTCCCCGAAATAGAGGGTTTTATTGACATTTTATTGGCCCCCAAATCAGTCCTTGGCTTTCAACAATCCAAACCCATGGAAGTGGGATGTCTTATGCAATGGTGTGGATTTGCCTAGCTTGAATGAGTGGATGAATGGAAGGCCAATGAATGAAGAAATGAGAGGTGTGCATATGACTGTAGACTGTCAGGATCCCCAAGGATATGAACTGGATTTAGACTTAAATCTAGGTGGCCCATTTGTGTGGCCATTCTGCAACACATTTGATGAAGGCTGTTGGACCTTTATGCAAATGACAAAGTTTAAGCCCTTGTACACACGGTCGGAGATTTCCACAACTAAATCCGATTTTGCCTGTCGGATTTTGTCCGTCGGATCTTGTCCGAAACTGTTGCATACACACGGTTGGACAAAGTTGCCAAAAAATCCGATCTTTCAGAACGTGATGACGTAATTTCTTTATGATGGGACTACATTCAGGCTAGTAGCCAATAGCTTTGATGTAGGAATTTGATCTGAGCATGCGTGGCACTTGGTCCGATCAAAATTCTCTACACATGATCGGAGTATGTCCGATCGGCCCAGTTGGTTGGGAAATATTTCCAACATGTTGGAAAATTGGGTCCGACGGATATTCCAACAGAATCAGTCCGATGCATACCACACACAGTCGGATTATCCGACAACATGGTCCGATAGGACACATTCCGACGGATGTGTACAAGGGCTAAGAGTGATGACATGTTCCCCAGAATAAGTACCCCAGTTATTGATCCTAAATGTTGGTTTCCCTGGAAAGAGTGAGGAAAAGATCTGTGTGACAGTTATCCAGGTACCCAATAAGTGGATGTTCTTGTCCCGGCAAAAAGTAGTTCAGACTCCTGTAAGGCTCTTATAGTGAAGGCAGCAGATCTAGTCATCCCTTTACTCTATTCTCACTGGACAGTACTAACAGAAACGCAATTTATGTTATATGCATGGAGGACAACCTTATCTGATTTCCAGGTTGATAAATGGGATCAACAGTGTGCAGCCTTCATAAAGAATCAGGAATGCATGTTAAAGGAGTGGATGTAATCTGGATATTCAGAATATTCCCATACTAGAGCAAAGAGAGGCCTAATAGAGACTGCCTTAATAGCAGGGGGTGTTGCCCTGGGTAGCCTAAACACAATGAATTTAGAGGTACTCAGAAACAAGTTGGGAGGGTTGGCACAACATGTTGGGGAAGGGGTTAAGGTGCAGCTAGATGTGAATCGTATCCTTGAAAATTTACAACATGCTCATATTGATGCTACTGCCTCACTATCTGAGGTAATGAAACAAAAATTCACAGGATTGATAGCGGGATTATCCAAGGTACAGGAAGACATTCAACTTACTTTATCTTGCACCCAAGAGCAATCAGAACTGTCCCAGGACCTCAGAGTGATGAATGCTTCTTTTTCAGCAGGAGAATTTCCACTAAAATTGAGAAAACAAGCAGGTAGGGTAGTATCCAAGTTTGCTATGAGTCATATATATTGATGGATGACTCAATTCCATGGCTGTCAAAACCTGACTTGCACGGGCTCAACCCTGATTCTGGTCGAAGGGACTGAACATCGTGCTTTTACCACAGTCAATTTGGGTACTATCCTATCAGGCTCTACCGTGTTATACCCCCAAGTCCAGCATGATCTGATGGTTTATGAATCCGGACAACCTCAAATGATTGATACTGATGGGTACTGGAGAAAGGAAGGGGTTGGGTTATGCCAAGGGAAACAGGACAGGATCATGAGACAGCAATGCTGGCACAAGGAAGGGTCATGTCTCATGGATGCAGAGGGATTGCCCCAACCTTATTTAAAATACTTGGGGCAAGGGTATTGGTGCTGGTATCAAATGGCCAGTGATGCTCTATATTCTGCATATGGGTTGAACTTTACCAAGCTTGGTACACTACCTCAGGGAGTCTACTGTACATCTTCCCCTGTCCTTGGATCAGATATAGCAGAGACACAAGGACCGACCCCTATTACCCCAGAGAAAATGCTTGATATCAAACCTGACATCCCCTTACACCTACAGAAACTTCCTCTTGGATTTGGGGCTCAGTTAAAAGCTTTGCTATTAGATTAGAACAGGATTCAATTTTAAATGTGTTAAGAGATGCTGAGAAACAAGCCACCATACGACTCACACATGATCAAAATAGATTGATCCAAGTATTCAACGCTTTAGATGCAGGCGCTAAAATTTCCTGGTGGGAAAGTATATTTGGGTACAGTCCTAACACTACAGCTTTCCTAAAAATTTTACTCCACCCTGTTGTTGTCGTCCTAATCTGTGTAGCCCTATTGCTTTTCCTGATGCAAGTAATAATGCGCATTACTATCAGGAGAACGAATGCCAAAGCTATGAGAATGTGAACCTCAATGACGCATCTCCTCAGAAAAGCCACTAACTCAGAAAAGATCTCTAAAGAAACCTGATCCAATCCAGACCAGTACAAAGAATTTGCGCATTTAAGAGAGGACCCTAGAACTATATTTTCTTGTTTTTTTGTTGTTTTAGGGATAAGCCTCTTCAGTTTGTAATAATAAATTGCAGTCAGGTTTACCTAAATTCTAAAAATTGTAATCATTTTTTGCTCTCTCTCTATTTGTTAATATCTGTGAACCTGACCTGCAAAAATACTGCTAATTACTAGTATAGGAGAGGAGTTGCCATTTTTTGTAATGAACTTTATTTATTTACTTTCAGTCAGCAAATGTTTTCAGGGCAACTAGGTATTCGTTTTTTGAATAGAGATTCAATGCTCTTTAACAGTCTAAAGTGGAATGTAAACTAAAAATCTTGGTTGGAGCAGCATTAAATCTGTAGTTTATTTTTTATTTATTTTTCATTATTATTTTTACTATTCTTCTTGTTCATTTCCATTACTCACCTCTCTTCCGTTCCTTTTCCTTCCTTAACCACTTTCAGACCGGACCAATTTGCTGGTCAAAGACCAGACCACTTTTTGCGATTCGGCACTGCGTCGCTTTAACTGACAATTGCGCGGTCGTGCGACGTGGCTCCCAAACAAAATTAACGTCCTTTTTTTCCCACAAATAGAGCTTTCTTTTGGTGGTATTTGATCACCCCTGCGGTTTTTATTTTTTGCGCTATAAACAAAAATAGAGCGATAATTTTGAAAAAAACGCATTATTTTTTACTTTTTGTAATAATAAATATCCCCCAAAAATATATAAAAAAACATTTTTTTCCCTCAGTTTAGACCGATACATATTCTTCTACATATTTTTGGTTAAAAAAATTGCAATAAGCGATTATTGATTGGTTTGCGCAAAAGTTATAGCGTTTACAAAATAGGGATAGTTTTATAGCATTTTTATTAATCATTTTTTATTTTTTATTTTTTTACTAGTAATGGCGGCGATCTGCGATTTTTATTGTGACTGCGACATTGTGGGGGACCCATCGGACATTTTTGACACATTTTTGGGACCATTGTCATTTATACAGTAATCACTGCTATATAAATGCAGTGATTCCTGTGTAAATGACACTGGCAGTGAAAGGGTTAACCAGTGGGTGGCAGTGTAGGGGTTAAGTGTTCCTAGGGGTGTGTTACTAACTGTAGGGGGGTTGGGCTTTCATTTAGTGTACACTGATCTCTGCTCCAATCACATGGAGCAGAGATCAGCGTCACTAGTTGCTAGGCAGAATGGAAAAATGTTGTTTATACAGCATTTCCTCCATTCGGCCGCTCCGTGAGACGATCGCGGGGATGCCCGCGGCGATCGAGTCCGCGGGTCCCGCGACCGGACTCACGGGGGCCCCGACCAGCGCGGGAGCGCGCCGCCGGCGGCGCGCTCCCGATGGCACGGCGGCAACGAATATTGGACGTACATGTACGCCAATATGCCTGCCCGTGCCATTCTGTCGACGTACATCGTCGTGCGCTGGTCGGGAAGTGGTTAATATTATGCACTCTAAGGGGGTTATATACGAAATGCAAAGCCACTTTCCACTGCAAGTGCACTTGAAAGTGCACTAAAAGCGCACTTGAACGTGCAGTCACTCTAAATCAGGCATGTCCAAAGTCCGGCCCGCGGGCCAATCGCGGCCCGCGGCCCGGTTTTGAACGGCCCGCCTCGTAATCTAAACATATATATCTTTTGTGGCCCCCGGCAATCTCCCAGCGCCGGGGCCACAAAAGATATATAGTCTGGTTGCATTGGAGATAGGAGGCTGTACGAGCGCCGTGCACACAGGTGTATTTCCTGTTTACACGGCAGCCTCTGTAACAGGAAGTCCCATCTCCGCTATTGGACGACTGTTCTGTCCATCAAAGGAGGCGGGACTTTCTCTTAAAGAGGCCGCTGTGTAAACAGGAGATTCTCCTGTTCTTTGGCGCTCGTTCAGCCCCCTCCATGTCCCCTCCAAGGCTGCACTGATGGCAGTGGTAAGTACATTCCTGGCTAATGGTGGCTGCATTCCTGGCTAATAGTGAGTGAAATCTTGGCAATGGTGGCTGCATTCCTGGCTAATGGTGGCTGCATTCCTGGCAATAGTATGTGAAATCCTGGGTAATGGTGGCTGCATTCCTGGCTAATAGTGAGTGAAATCCTGGCAATGGTGGCTGCATTCCTGGCTAATGGTGGCTGCATTCCTGGCTAATGGTGGCTGCATTCCTGGCTAATGGTGGCTGCATTCCTGGCAATAGTATGTGAAATCCTGGCTAATGGTGGCTGCATTCCTGGCTAATGGTGGCTGCATTCCTGGCTAATGGTGGCTGCATTCCTGGCTAATGGTGGCTGCATTCCTGGCAATAGTATGTGAAATCCTGGCTAATGGTGGCTGCATTCCTGGCTAATAGTGAGTGAAATCCTGGCTAATGATGGCTGCATTCCTGGCTAATGGTGGCTGCATTCCTGGCAATAGTATGTGAAATTCTGGCTAATGGTGGCTGCATTCCTGGCTAATAGTGAGTGAAATCCTGGCTAATGGTGGCTGCATTCCTGGCAATAGTGAGTGAAATCCTGGCAATGGTGGCTGCATTCCTGGCTAATGGTGAGTGAAATCCTGGCTAATGGTGGCTGCATTCCTGGCTAATAGTGAGTGAAATCCTGGCTAATGGTGGCTGCATTCCTGGCTAATTGTGGCTGCATTCCTGGCAATAGTATGTGAAATCCTGGCTAATGGTGGCTGCATTCCTGGCAATAGTATGTGAAATCCTGGCTAATGGTGGCTGCATTCCTGGCTAATGGTGAGTGAAATCCTGGCAATGGTGGCTGCATTCCTGGCTAATAGTGAGTGAAATCCTGGCAATGGTGGCTGCATTCCTGGCTAATGGTGGCTGCATTCTTGGCAATGGTGGGTGCATTCCTGGCAATGGTGGGGGCTGCATTCCCAGCAATGGTGGGCGCGCAGATGGGCACTGACCCTTATTTTGCTTTACAGTTTTTTATTTAAAATTTTAAGGTTTTTTCCTGAAACTTCCCTCTTATTCGCCAATAAATACGGTATATCCAAATAACATGCCCAAGCTCAACTCTTCAACACACACAGCCACAAAGGCAAGAGAATTCTTGTTGGGCCGTGTATTAGTGTTCGAACGAACACACTTAGACCGAATTTTAATGGTTCAAAGAATGTCAGGAAAAATGGTCGGCCCTCGTGCATGTTCACTTCATCAAATCTGGCCCTCTTTGAAAAAAGTTTGGACATCCCTGCTCTAAATCTAAGGGGTAGATCTGAAATGAGTGGAAGCTCTGCTGATTTTATCATCCACTCATGTGCAAGCTAAAATGCTGTTTTTTATTTTCCTTGCATGTTTCCCTCTGATCTACAGCGACTTTACTTCCAAGTGCACTTTCAGTGCAAAGTGGATTTCTCTTTAGTAAATAACCCTCTACGTTTTTCTTGTGGTTTCTATCGTCTGTCTCCTCAAGATAATGTAACTAAGACATGAGTCATATAATTTTTGTTTTTACAAATTAGGAGGCATAAGCATTCCTGCCTGCCAGTACCATATTTTACACCCAGTGAAACCAAAGTATCCCTGGACATCCAGGTCTTATGTCTTAAAGCGGAGGTCCACCCTAAAGTGGACCTTCCGCTCATCGGAACCCTCCCCCCCTCCGGTGCCACAATCGGCACCTTTCAGGGGGGAGGGGGGTGCAGTTACCTGGATAATCCAGGTAACAGCACCCACTTCCGGGATAGCTGTCTGCGGAAAGGGGCGTAACTTACGCCCCTTTCCGCAACTGCCCGCCCCTTTCCGCAAGTGCCCCGCTGCCTGCTGGGAAACACACAGCTCCCAGAGGCAGCGGGGAGCGTCCTTATTGCGCCGCGCGATTCGCGCATGCGCAGTAGGGAACCGGGAAATGAAGCCGAAAGGCTCCATTTCCTGATTCCCATACCCAAGATGGCGGCGGCAGGACCCGAGAGACGACCGAGCGATCGGCTTCGGGTTCCGACATCGCGGGCGCGCTGGACAGGTAAGTGTCACTATTTTAAAAGTCAGCAGCTGCAGTATTTGTAGCTGCTGGCTTTTAAAAAAAAAAAAATCGCGGAGTCCCGGTGGACTCCCGCTTTAATGTAATTCTAACTCCCAAATGTAATTCTACCTCCGCTAGTCTGCCTACTGCTTTAACCTGAGCCCTGTGAGCAGGTGTGGTGAACCCAGAGACCTGGCAATAGTAGGCAGGGTTGACTATCCCTACCATCAAGGGCCATGGATGATACTGTCTGTTGCTCGGATTCTGTACCCCGTGGGTATCCCGCTTTACTCATCTACATTACACCCCTTATAATTATTTAGTCTTCATGGACAACCCACTGCTCCTGTCTGGCATTCCTCCAATAACTGTACACTGATATTATTCTAAGAAGCTACCTGACAACCAAGTAATTTCTTGAGACAAATGTGCAACGAAAAGACTCTCCTGAACTTTCCTTCACCATGCTGAAAAGTGCTATCTTGCGGTCCAATCCAATCGTTACAATCATTACACCATATGCCCAAGTTACAGCACTAGATATGCCAGGATCCCGCCATCGATGTTCCAAGGCAGAGGAGCATGGAAACATTGCAGCACAGGCACTCATTGTCCTGATGTGGAGTCTCAAAGGCACCAGGATTTTTCTTGCTGTCTCAAGTCTACATTGATGGCGTGTTCAAGAAAAGGAAGAGGAGGCCTCAGTGGTAGTGGGGAAGGATCTTGGTTTCTGGGCTTTTGTGGGTGGGTACAAAATCATTGAGGGGTGGCATAAGTTCAAGAATGAACTTCAGGGGGAACTGGTTTGGAAATACTGAGCTTCATATATATATATATATATATATATATATATATATGAAGGGGTTTCAAGGGAACCATTGTGAGGACTTTTAAATTACCATGCCCCATTAGATGTATGTATATGTTTTTACAGGGGGATGATGTACACAGGGCAGGACTTACCATTGGGCTTGACTGGGCTCAAGCCCATGGACCCCTCCCAATAGGGGGCCCCCGCCGAGATACATAGCCGAGTGTACTCAGCTCGGCTCCACTCACAGTCATGCCCAGTCCTGCCCTATGATGGACATAACACAGGGACTGGGCGTGACTGTGAGCCAAGCCGAGTACACTCGGCTACTCTCGGCTTCGCTTGGGACTGCGAGAGGACCCAAGAGCTACCGAGGGGACACAAGAGCCGCTGAGATGCAGAGGACTATGTATCTCGGCGGCGCCAATTTTAAACTTCAAGACTGCAATAAAAAGGCTGCAAATGACACTGGGGCAAGGCTGCAAATGACAAGGCTACAATGACAAGGCTGCAGATGGATGGGCAAGGCTGCAGATGGACACTGATAAGGCTGCATTGATGGGCATTTAAATGTACGTTTTTTTTCCTTAAACTTCCCTCCTAAACTTGGGGTGCGTGTTATATGCCGGTGCGTGTTATACTCCTATAAATATGGTAATGTATAGAAGGTAGGGCCTGAAAGGGACTCAAGCCCAGGGGCCCCCACCACCCTAAGTCCTGCCCTGGATGTACATAATATATTTTGTGATATCATGGTGAGATATGGGCCCGGCTTGCAAGACTTCTTTTTTCCTGTTTTTTAAAAGCTGTTTGAGGTCTTAAATAGTCAGGTGATAACTAAGTTACCCTTTTGTAGAGAGCCATATCAGACTGTGTGTCACCACCTGGTCAGGGGTCCTTGACATGCTAATGTGGGAACTGGTTATGCTAGGATCAAAGAGGGTTGCTTATCTAACAACCATAAATAGTGATGGCCGAACGGTTCGCCCGGCGGTCGTTTCGCGGCGAATTTCGGCTGTTCGCGATTCGCCCGATCGGCGGACTATTGCTGCTGCTCGCCCGGCGGACTTCCGTGTTTTCTGTGTAAAAGAACTTTGACCTATGATGACACATCCATCATGGGGTACAGGACAGCCAATTGAGACATTACAGCACATGGACACTTAGACATTCCCCCTAACTTATAAATACACCCGATCCGGCGGCCATTTTACATTCTTTCTTCTGTCACTATAGGGAGAGGTTGCTGTGTGGAGCAGGGAGAGATTGCAGTGACCCAAATTGCTAGCTATTTGGTACACAAAAGTTATTTTCAGGACTGGTATAGGTGTTAGGTGTAGTTCAGGATATAGGTTTGAGGCAGTGCTGTGTTAGTGATTGTTGCAGCAGCCTGAGTGTCTTTTGTCAGTTTAGAGAAAGGGACAGGATGGTGTGTGCTGCAGGGAGAGTCAGTTTAATCATTAGCTGTTACTATCAGGTCCACAAAAGTGCTATTCCAGTAACCAGTTATTGTTCCAACAGCCTCTGTTTTGTCAGTTTATATAGGGACAGGCAGGAAGCTGTGTGTGAGGCAGTGAGGGTCAGTTTAATCAGTAGCTGTTACTATATTAGGTCCACAAAGGTTCTTTTCAGGACTGGTATCAGTGGTATGGTAATAGGCTTGTACACGTATAATATTCTTTCTTCCAAATATAGAAAGAATATTATACTTGACTGCTGCCCTTCTGCTGCAGTCTGCTAATCAGTAACAACCTACTTGTTCCACAAAGGTCCTTATAAGGACTGGTAAGGTCTAGGGTGCTACAGTACATAGGGTTGAGTGAGGTACAGTCTGCTATTCTATAAGGACTGGTATAGGTCCACAATACATAGGGTTGAGGTGCACTACTGCTGACCGCTGCCAAATACTGCAGCAGTCCTTCATCAGTATAGGGACTGACGTACAGTCTGCTAATCAGTCACACACAACCTACTTGTTCCACAAAGGTCCTTATAAGGACTGGTAAGGTATAGGGTACTACAGTACATAGGGTTGAGTGAGGTACAGTCTGCTATTCTATAAGGACTGGTATAGGTCCACAATACATAGGGTTGAGGTGCACTACTGCTGACCGCTGCCCTATACTGCAGCAGTCCTTTATCAGTATAGGGACTGAAGTACAGTCTGCTAATCAGTCACACACAACCTACTTGTTCCACAAAGGTCCTTATAATGACTGGTAAGGTATAGGGTACTACAGTACATAGGGTTGAGTGAGGTACAGTCTGCTATTCTGTAAGGACTGGTATAGGTCCACAATACATAGGGTTGAGGTGCACTACTGCTGACCGCTGCCCTATACTGCAGCAGTCCTTTATCAGTATAGGGACTGACGTACAGTCTGCTAATCAGTCACACACAACCTACTTGTTCCACAAAGGTCCTTATAAGGACTGGTAAGGTATAGGGTACTACAGTACATAGGGTTGAGTGAGGTACAGTCTGCTATTCTGTAAGGACTGGTATAGGTCCACAATACATAGGGTTGAGGTGCACTACTGCTGACCGCTACCCTATACTGCAGCAGTCCTTCATCAGTATAGGGACTGACGTACAGTCTGCTAATCAGTCACACACAACCTACTTGTTCCACAAAGGTCCTTATAAGGACTGGTAAGGTATAGGGTACTACAGTACATAGGGTTGAGTGAGGTACAGTCTGCTATTCTGTAAGGACTGGTATAGGTCCACAATACATAGGGTTGAGGTGCACTACTGCTGACTGCTGCCCTATACTGCAGCAGTCCTTTATCAGTATAGGGACTGACGTACAGTCTGCTAATCAGTCACACACAACCTACTTGTTCCACAAAGGTCCTTATAAGGACTGGTAAGGTATAGGGTACTACAGTACATAGGGTTGAGTGAGGTACAGTCTGCTATTCTGTAAGGACTGGTATAGGTCCACAATACATAGGGTTGAGGTGCACTACTGCTGACCGCTGCCCTATACTGCAGCAGTCCTTTATCAGTATAGGGACTGATGTACAGTCTGCTAATCAGTCACAACCTACTTGTTCCACAAAGGTCCTTATAAGGACTGGTAAGGTATAGGGTACTACAGTACATAGGGTTGAGTGAGGTACAGTCTGCTATTCTATAAGGACTAGTATAGGTCCACAATACATAGGGTTGAGGTGCACTACTGCTGACCGCTGCCCTATACTGCAGCAGTCCTTTATCAGTATAGGGACTGACGTACAGTCTGCTAATCAGTCACAACCTACTTGTTCCACAAAGGTCCTTATAAGGACTGGTAAGGTATAGGGTACTACAGTACATAGGGTTGAGTGAGGTACAGTCTGCTATTCTGTAAGGACTGATATAGGTCCACAATACATAGGGTTGAGGTGCACTACTGCTGACCGCTGCCCTATACTGCAGCAGTCCTTTATCAGTATAGGGACTGACGTACAGTCTGCTAATCAG
The DNA here is from genome assembly GCF_037356315.1 of Lithobates pipiens. Taxonomy (NCBI): domain Eukaryota; kingdom Metazoa; phylum Chordata; class Amphibia; order Anura; family Ranidae; genus Lithobates; species Lithobates pipiens. The sequence goes on along the minus strand of NW_027507718.1, from coordinate 490,952,173 downwards.
TCACACACAACCTACTTGTTCCACAAAGCTCCTTATAAGGACTGGTAACCTGGTGTAGCGTGCTACAGTACATAGGGTTGAGTGAGGTACAGTGTGCTATTCTATAAGGACTGGTATAGGTCCACAATACATAGGGTTGAGGTGCACTACTGCTGACCGCTGCCCTATACTGCAGCAGTCCTTTATCAGTATAGGGACTGACATACAGTCTGCTAATCAGTCACACACAACCTACTTGTTCCACAAAGGTCCTTATAAGGACTGGTAAGGTATAGGGTACTACAGTACATAGGGTTGAGTGAGGTACAGTCTGCTATTCCTTAAGGACTGGTATAGGTCCACAATACATAGGGTTGAGGTGCACTACTGCTGACTGCTGCCCTTCTGCTGCAGCAGTCCTTTATCAGTATAGGGACTGAGGTACAGTCTGCTAATCATTCACAACCTACTAGTTCCACAAAGGTCCTTATAAGGACTGGTAAGGTCTAGGGTACTACAGTACATAGGGTTGAGTGAGGTACAGTCTGCTATTCCTTAAGGACTGGTATAGGTCCACAATACATAGGGTTGAGGTGCACTACTGCTGACTGCTGCCCTACTGCTGCAGCAGTCCTTTATCAGTATAGGGACTGAGGTACAGTCTGCTAATCCCTAGCTACTAGTTCCACAAAGGTCCTTAAGGACTGGTATAGGTGTACTATTTCGTGTGCAGTATATAGTTGTGTAATACACGTATAAAATACTTGCACATACTTGACTTCCTCCTGGGGCTGCTTATTATGAGGGGCTCCCACCATCCCTGTGCTGTGCTGACTTCCTCCTGGGGCTGTACCTCTGCTGTGCATATTATGAGGGGCTCCCACCATCCCTGTGCTATGCTCATTATGAGGGGCTCCCACCATCCCTGTGCTATGCTCATTATGAGGGGCTCCCACCATCCCTGTGCTATGCTGACTTCCTCCTGGGGCTGCTTACGGTGCAGGTGTCAGTGCTGTATATCACGGTGCTGATGTCAGTACTCTCTATCATGGTGCTGCGGTCAGTGCTGTATATCACGGTGCTGGTGTTAGTGCTTTATGTCACGCTGCTGATGTCAGTGCTCTCTATCACGGTGCTGTTGTCAGATCACTCTATCACGGTGCAGGTGTCATTGCTGTATGTCACGCTGCTGATGTCAGTGCTCTCTATCACGGTGCTGCTTTCACTGCTGTATATCACGGTGCTGGTGTTAGTGCTTTATGTGACGCTGCTGATGTCAGTGCTCTCTATCACGGTGCTGGTGTCAGATGACTCTATCACGGTGCAGGTGTCATTGCTGTATGTCACGCTGCTGATGTCAGTGCTCTCTATCACGGTGCTGGTGTCAGATCACTCTATCACAGTGCAGGTGTCATTGCTGTATGTCACGCTGCTGGTGATCATCTCCTGCACCGTCTTTGCCTACCCTGACCTTCCCTCTCCTCCATTGCCTTCATGCGCTCCACAGTCCTGAATTGTCACAACAATTTCCCATATAAAAGAAGAATGCTTGTAGTTGTCGATCCCAGATTCACCTCATACATGTGTTATGTCATTGGCCATGTGGTGGGACTATGTTTGCACAGCTACAGTGGTGTGAAAAAGTGTTTGCCCCCTTCCTCATTTCCTGTTCCTTTGCATGTTTGTCACACTTAAGTGTTTCGGAACATCAAACCAATTTAAACAATAGTCAAGGACAACACAAGTAAACACAAAATGCAATTTGTAAATGAAGGTGTTTATTATTAAAGGTGAAAAAAAATCCAAACCATCATGGCCCTGTGTGAAAAAGTGATTGCCCCCCTTGTTAAAACATACTATAACTGTGGTTGTCCACACCTGAGTTCAATTTCTCTAGCCACACCCAGGCCTGATTATTGCCACACCTGTTCACAATCAAGGCATCACTCAATTAGGAGCTGCTTGACACAGTAAGGTCCACCAGAAGATCCTTAAAAGCTACACATCATGCCGAGACCCAAAGAAATTCAGGAACAATTGAGAAAGAAAGTAATTGAGATCTATCAGTCTGGAAAGGGTTATAAAGCCATTTCCAAAGCTTTGGGAATCCAGCGAACCACAGTGAGAGCCATTATCCACAAATGGCGAAGACATGGAACAGTGGTGAACCTTCCCAGGAGTGGCCGGCCGCCCAAAATTACCCCAAGAGCGCAGCGACGACTCATCCAAGAGGTCACAAAAGACCCCACAACAACGTCCAAGGAACTGCAGGCCTCACTTGCCTCAGTTAAGGTCAGCGTTCATGCCTCCACCATCAGGAAAAGACTGGGCAAAAATGGCCTGCATGGCAGAGTTCCAAGGAGAAAACCACTGCTGAGCAAAAAGAACATCAAAGCTCGTCTCAATTTCTCCACAACACATCTTGATGATCCCCAAGACTTTTGGGACAACATTCTGTGGACCGATGAGACAAAAGTGGAACTCTTTGGAAGGTGTGTGTCCAAGTATATCTGGCGTAGAAGGAACACTGCATTTCATAAAAAGAACATTATACCAACAGTAAAATATAGTGGTGGTAGTGTGATGGTCTGGGGCTGTTTTGCTGCTTCAGGACCTGGAAGACTTGCCGTGATAAAAGGAACTATGAATTCTGCTGTCTACCAAGAGATCCTGAAGGAGAATGTCCGACCATCTGTTCGTGTACTCAAGCTGAAACGAACTTGGGTTCTGCAGCAGGACAATGATCCTAAACACACCAGCAAGTCCACCACCGAATGGCTGAAGAAAAACAAAATGAAGACTTTGGAGTGGCCTAGCCAAAGTCCTGACCTGAATCCTATTGAGATGTTGTGGTATGACCTTAAAAAGGCCGTTCATGCTCGAAAACCCTCTAATGTAACTGAATTAGGACAATTCTGCAAAGATGAGTGGGCCAAAATTCCTCCAGGACGCTGTAAAAGCCTCATTGCACGTTATCACAAACGCTTGGTTGCAGTTGTTGCTGCTAAGGGTGGCCCAACCAGTTATTAGGTTTAGGGGGCAATCACTTTTTCACACAGGGCCATGATGGTTTGGATTTTTTTTCACCTTTAATAATAAACACCTTCATTTACAAATTGCATTTTGTGTTTACTTGTGTTGTCCTTGACTATTGTTTAAATTGGTTTGATGTTCCGAAACACTTAAGTGTGACAAACATGCAAAGGAACAGGAAATGAGGAAGGGGGCAAACACTTTTTCACACCACTGTATTAATTATTTTGTGCAAAAAACTATATAACGATAAATCAATCAGCGCTGAACACAACAAATAAATAAAATAATAAACAATATGCAGCTAGAATACTATAGGTCAAAATACCAAATCCCACAATACAAAGTAAAAAAGTAACAGTACAGCGCATAAATAAATAATATAAGTGAATAATAATAAAGTGACACTCTATTAATGCATCTAAACCCAAAAGTCCATAGATACAACAAAACAACAAGTAGAGTTGTCAAGGAAAAGATCCGCTTGTGCAGTGTGCCTTCAATCGACAATAACAAGTGATGATGTGATTCCTTCACCAATAAGCAAGATGGACTCTCACCTCAAAACATGGACCCCTGATTTAACAGACAGGTCAGAAAACGCATGTTCCCATCATGGGTTAATCACAGCATTCAGTTGATGTAGCGGTAGTGCTCAAAGATTGAATCCTTTTCAGTATCCTCAAGTTAATATGATTCCATATAAAAACATAAAGAACAAAATCTAGTGCTCTCCGTTTAAACAAATTTATTTTAAAACAGAAATGAAAGAAATACACTCACATTCTGGTGCACTGATCTCCAGTGCTGAGTGCTGGGCATGAAAACAAATGTAGCACAGCGTCCATGCATGGATCAGTATAACAGCTTGCGGATGACATCACGGCTTAGGTCACGTGGTCCGTACGCGTTGCGTCCCCGAAAAGTAGGCGGGACTTCATCAGCGGCGACGGCGTGACGTCGGACAGCCGCTTTTAAGCTGGTATACTGATAATAAGCCAATGAGAGAGAAGATAGTGCGCAAGGCAGTTTCACAGAGACAACACGCATCAAGCGTGACTCCGGAAGCCAAATTAACACTTAATCAATTACCGGAAAGAGAGGAAACATTATAAAAACTAATAAAACTAATAACATAAAGGGGTGCATATGAATTAAACCACATCAGTAGCAACATACATACGTTACACAACCCATTGCCATCAAATAGAGCATATTAGATAGCAAGAAAAATTCCTAATAACCATAAAAATGCAGTATTATAGCGCCGATGTGGGGACACATAAGTGTCTCTCAACCCATCATTGCACCCCTGCAGAACATAAGATAAAACCACAAAGCCGCCGACGCCATCAGCAAGCAACACTGATCCATGCATGGAAAAAACAATTAATACAAAAATAATAAATTACATAATGAAAATGAGTCCCAAAATAAATATCGAAATAAAATAAATAAAAATAAAAATAAATATAAATATAAATGAAATTGAAATAAAAATAAAAATAAAAATAAAAATAAATAAGAATAAAAATAAAAATAAAAATAAAAATAAAAATGAAAATTAAAATAAAAATAAATAAATGTGAAAATAAAAATAAAAATAAAAACTCCACAGTATCCCGAAATTCGATCTAGTGGCAATAGAAGTAACTCCCCTAGGGGAGGTACGTACGGGAGGGGTGCCCGTAATAATCGTGGGAAAAATAGGGGGAGAGGTAATAGCAATTTCAATGGGAATTGGGGTCCTAGGGAGGGGCCTGGGAATGACTCCCAATATTATTATGGCTACCACTCCCCAAATAGACAGGGAGGTTACCAGCATGAACACATTTCCCACCAGGGGGCTTCGTATGGTGGTCCTGTGAGGTACCCTATACCTGTGTCCAACAGATTGCGCCATTACAATATGGTCCAACAGGTGAGGGAGGGGATTTTTTGGGCACACGGGGTGGTCCAGGGGGGGGCCCCTATGTGCAACCACCTATCCACCAACCCACCAATCCACCTTATGTACAACCACCTACCCATCAGGAGTGGTGGAAACAGCAACCCCACGGAACCCCTCGGTCAGGCAGCCAGGTTCGAAAAAGAAAAGAGAGAGAGGAAGGAGAGGGGGTAGGAGAATTCAAAAAACAAAAACCCCAGTAGGAGCGGGTATCTACAACCTTAGTGGATGCACATTAAGTGACAATGAACTGAAGGTTCTAGATAGAGGTTTAAAATTTGCTCCCGTTCGGAATTTAAATAAATTTCATACTTATGTTAATATTCAGAAATTCATTAGGAATCTGAATATGAAAAAATATTTTTTGTCTAAACCGACTAAACAGGTTAGAACTTTTGAAACTCAACATTCTAATCTCCGTAACAAATCTACGTTTAATCCTCTTAATACTGATAACAAGTTTCTGGAGGTTTTTAAAAATGTCGTAATAAATGATTTAGATACACTAAAAATACGTAAAGTGAAAGATCCCCAGTATATTAAACTAGGTGTTGAGTCCTTAAAAAGTAGGGATGATATTATTATACGCCCTGCCGATAAGGGCGGTGGGTTGGTCATTCTAGATAAAAACTACTATATGTCCGAAATGAATAGACTTGTGAGTGACATAGATACATATCAAGTGCTAAACAAAGATCCTATGTTACAATATAAGGATGAATTACATTGGCTAATAGAGGAAGGAAAAAACAAGAATGTTTTAAATAAAAAAGAGGGACTTTACCTTGATCCGTTGTTTTGTAGGACCCCCATTATATATAGCCTGCCGAAGATACATAAGGATTGTGTCAATCCTCCCGGCAGGCCTATAGTTAATGGCATTGATTCTATTTCATCTAGGGTGGGCCAATATATAGATACCTTTCTGCAGCCCTTGGTGTTGAAAACGAAGGCATTTCTTAAAGACACCAAACATATCATACAAATTCTTGAATCATTAGAATGTTTCGGCATCCTGTTTCCTTGTGACTGCTGATGTTGGCTCCCTGTATACAATTATTGGGCACAATGACGCGCAGGCTTCGGTTCAGTGGGCTAAGTCCACATTTTCCGATCTTTCTGAGTGCCATAAAAAATTTCTCCGTAAATGTTTAAATTTCTGTTTGACCAGAAATTATTTTTGGTGTAATCATCAGTTCTATCTACAGACCAGGGGTGTGGCCATGGGGGCTAAGTTCGCTCCCAGTGTGGCCAATTTATTTATGGCCCACTGGGAGGAGGACATCGTCTTCCGTAATCGCCCCCATGAATTAATCTGCTACAAAAGATTTATTGATGACCTGATTATGATATGGGATGGCGATCGAGCGGGTCTGGACAATTTCATTGGGACTATGAACACGAATGATAAGAACATCCAGCTGTCTTGGAACATTAGTCAGGAACGTATGGTATTCCTTGATTTGGAGATTAGTAAAGATAAGGATGGGTTGTCTCTGAAGAATTATTTCAAACCAACCGACCGCAATTCATACATACCTCTGGGGAGCTGCCACCATAAGTCTTGGCTGTGCAACATCCCCAGAGGACAGTATGTTAGATTAAGACGTAATTGTTCCAAAGTGGACGATTTTGCGCTTCAGGCTCAAATTCTATCCTCCAAATTTCAGGAAAAAGGCTATGACAGATCTGGTCTTGATCATGAAGTAGCTCGAGTCCAACAGTTGGATAGATCTCTTCTGCTAGGAGATAAAATAAAAGAACCAGTAGATGGTGGTGTCAACTTTAGAATGGTTCTGGATTATAATGTCCAGCACAAGAAATTTGAAAAATTAGTTGCTAAAAACTGGTTTATACTGAAACAGGATCGGGTATTAGGACCTCTCTTACCCGCACGCCCCTCTTTTATATATAAAAAGGCTCCTTCGTTACGTGATCAGATAGCCCCCAGTGTCATTGATCCTCCTGTACAAACTGAAAGCAGGCTTTTCTCTTTCTTGTCTGGTTTCTATGCGTGTGGTAGGTGTACTGCTTGCAAACACTCCAGATGCAATGTAAAAAAGAGGAAATCCTTTGTTGCTACTAGTAACAATAGGGAGTACAAGATCGATCAATTGATCACTTGCTCTACGGTAGGGGTGGTATATATGTTACAATGTGGATGTGGCCTCCAATATATTGGCAGGACGTCCAGGCCTCTCCATGTGAGATTAGGTGAGCATGTAAATAATATTAAAGCGGAGGTCCACCCTAAAATGGACCTCCGCTCATCGGAATCCCCCCCCCTCCGGCGCCACAATCGGCACCTTTCAGGGGGGAGGGGGGTGCAGTTACCTGGATAATCCAGGTAACTGCACCCACTTCCGGGCTAGCTCTCTGCGGAACGGGCGTAGGTTACGCCCCTGTTCCGCAAGCGCCCGCCCCCTTCAGCAAGTGCCCCGCTGCCTGCTGGGAAACACACAGCTCCCAGAGGCAGCGAGGACCGTCCGGATTGCGCCGCGCGGCTCGCGCATGCGCAGTAGGAAACCGGGAAATGAAGCCGAAAGGCTCCATTTCCTGATTCCCATACCCAAGATGGCGGCGGGACCCGGCAGCCGAGCGAGCGATCGGCTTCGGGTTCCGACATCGCGGGCGCGCTGGACAGGTAAGTGTCACTATTTAAAAGTCAGCAGCTGCAGTATTTGTAGCTGCTGGCTTTTAAAAAAAAAAAAAAAAACGCGGAGTCCCGGTGGACTCCCGCTTTAAGAAGGGTCTGAGGACACACAATGTATCTCGACACTTTAAATTGGTACATGCTCAGAATCCCAAAAGTTTGAGTTTCTGAGGGATAGAGAAGGTTACGAAACATTGGCGTGGGGGTAACTTCATACGCCAACTGAGCAGACGTGAGTCGCATTGGATTCATGAAACAAGGGTTCTTGCCCCGAGTGGCTTGAACGTTGATTTTGATTTAAACTGCTTCATTTCGGACAGATAATTTTGCTAATTTTATACATGTATGTACCATCTTTATTTTTATTTTTATTTTCACATTTATTTATTTTTATTTTTATTTTCATTTTTATTTTTATTTTTATTTTTATTCTTATTTATTTTTATTTTTATTTCAATTTCATTTATATTTATATTTATTTTTATTTTTATTTATTTTATTTCGATATTTATTTTGGGACTCATTTTCATTATGTAATTTATTATTTTTGTATTAATTGTTTTTTCCATGCATGGATCAGTGTTGCTTGCTGATGGCGTCGGCGGCTTTGTGGTTTTATCTTATGTTCTGCAGGGGTGCAATGATGGGTTGAGAGACACTTATGTGTCCCCACATCGGCGCTATAATACTGCTTTTTTATGGTTATTAGGAATTTTTCTTGCTATCTAATATGCTCTATTTGATGGCAATGGGTTGTGTAACGTATGTATGTTGCTACTGATGTGGTTTAATTCATATGCACCCCTTTATGTTATTAGTTTTATTAGTTTTTATAATGTTTCCTCTCTTTCCAGTAATTGATTAAGTGTTAATTTGGCTTCCGGAGTCACGCTTGATGCGTGTTGTCTCTGTGAAACTGCCTTGCGCACTATCTTCTCTCTCATTGGCTTATTATCAATATACCAGCTTAAAAGCGGCTGTCCGACGTCACGCCGTCGCCGCTGATGAAGTCCCGCCTACTTTTGGGGACGCAACGCGTACGGACCACGTGACTTAAGCCGTGACGTCATCCGCAAGCTGTTATACTGATCCATGCATGGACGCTGTGCTACATTTGTTTTCATGCCCAGCACTCAGCACTGGAGATCAGTGCACCAGAATGTGAGTGTATTTCTTTCATTTCTGTTTTAAAATAAATTCGTTTAAACGGAGAGCACTAGATTTTGTTCTTTATGTTTTTATATGGAATCATATTAACTTGAGGATACTGAAAAGGATTCAATCTTTGAGCACTGAAAAAAAGAGGAGCAAAGGGTATTATGAAGTAGTATGAAGTAAAAAATAAAAATTGTAAAGTTAGTTGGTGAGTATATAGGAATTTAATTGATTGTAACAATAAAACATACATAGAAAACAGGTACAAAGATGTAGCATTAATATCATAAAGTACAGTATTTAAGCTTATTGATAACATCAATTACTCATAATGAATTAACAATCAAATTCCAAATTTCACCAAGAAAAAATTCAATAAAATGTTTGACACGATAAAACCTGTAAGACCTATTGCCTCCCTGGGTCAGTAATTTAAAATAATACAATAATAACTTGAGACTCAAATAAGTGATGGTAGGGACACGGCAGTTTGTAGCTCTACGCGTTTCGTGGCTTTTGAGCCACTCATCAGGAGCAGGGCGTGATGAATCTATGGTAAAATAATAATGAATGAATAATCTGATAGAAAATAATAAACGACATAAGTGTGAAAAGAATGAATGGGCCTTACCCCGAGTACATGTCTACTTGCTCAGACACAAAATTGATAATAGGATGACCGGATGACGCAAACCGTCCAGGGACACCCCCTGCCGGGAGCTGTGGTGGGCAGCCCCGGAAACATAACCCACATAGGCTTCACCCAGGGCGGGCATGGAACCAGCTAGGCACTCCTGAGAGAGAACAGTTAAGAATGTGAAAAGTGAGCAAAAAAATGCTCAAAGAGGAAGGTGAAAAGAAAATAAATAATGGGCAAAGAGCCCGTGCTATTACGAGGTTAACAGAATGGGACGGTGAAAGTATCCCAAAAAAAATAAAAAATAAATTAAAAAAAATAAAATTTAAATAAATGACAAAGTAAAGTAACATGCATGAGAAAGATGGATAAGAGACTTGTTGTCCATGGAGAAACATACCGTGAACAGGAAATTAAAAGAGTGCACCGATACCTGTGTTCAGGAAGATATATGGAAGAAAGGACAAGAAAAAGCCCTAACTGTGTGTAAACCCAAGTGCAGGTAGCCTAGAATGCCAGCCACTTGATATTGATATTAATGCTACATCTTTGTACCTGTTTTCTATGTATGTTTTATTGTTACAATCAATTAAATTCCTATATACTCACCAACTAACTTTACAATTTTTATTTTTTACTTCATACTAAGTCCCGCCCCTTTGCTCCTCTTTTTTTCAATAAATTGGGATGGAAACGCAGGACCTTACCAGGCCATGGTTTCACTCAAAGTCCCTAGGGATGGAATTACATGTACCTTTACCAAGACATGATTTCAATAAAGTCCCTAAATATCCTTATTTTTTGTTATCAATGTTACATTTTTGTATCTCCTTTTTATGTATGTACTACTGTTACAATTATTTAAACCCTTATACATTTACCAACTAATCTTATAATTACCTTTTACTTTATATCAAATTTCGCCCCCTTGTTCTCTTTCTTCTCAATGAACTGGGATGGAAACGCATGACCTTACCAGGTCATGGTTTCACTCAAAGTCCCTAGGGATAGAACTACATGACCCTTACCAGGACATGATTTTGCTTAAGTCCCTAAAAAACTCTTATCTTTTGTTATTTAATTAATCAGGAACTATTTAGTTACACTTTATTTGTTTACCCCTAATATTTTACAATTTATTGACCTTTGGCTTAGCCTCCCTTTTCCTATCTAATTATAATATTTCTTGATTTCAAAGCAATTTTTAAAAAAATCTCCAACTTGTTTTATACAATTATTTATATATAATTAGGTCCCTTGTGAACATGTGTCCTTGGTCTGTCTACACTGTTGGTATGTGGGGTGGCCGGATTGCTGCGCCGCCCGGTTTTGTCCTCATTTCCGGGAGTTGCGTCGCGCTCTGCGGACCTCCCCCTGCCCCCGCGTCGTCCTATGCCTGGGGGGTGGAGATTCCGCACAGCGCGTCGACGTCACGGTCCCACGCTGAACGCGCGACGTCAGTCATGGCGCCGCTGCGTCCTTGCACGTGGAGCCTACATCCGCAGGCGGACTGGGGGATGTTTAGCCAGTTGGCCGGTGACTTGGTTAGCCCGGCTGTTGACCCATCCTCCCCGTTTTTTCCGCCATGCGTCGTGGCGTTGGTGGCCTATCCCTGGTGACACGCTTGCAGGTATTTCCCTGGGAAGTGGCTGGCATTCTAGGCTACCTGCACTTGGGTTTACACACAGTTAGGGCTTTTTCTTGTCCTTTCTTCCATATATCTTCCTGAACACAGGTATCGGTGCACTCTTTTAATTTCCTGTTCACGGTATGTTTCTCCATGGACAACAAGTCTCTTATCCATCTTTCTCATGCATGTTACTTTACTTTGTCATTTATTTTAATTTTTTTTTTTTTGGGATACTTTCACCGTCCCATTCTGTTAACCTCGTAATAGCACGGGCTCTTTGCCCATTATTTATTTTCTTTTCACCTTCCCCTTTGAGCATTTTTTTGCTCACTTTTCACATTCTTAACTGTTCTCTCTCAGGAGTGCCTAGCTGGTTCCATGCCCACCCTGGGTGAAGCCTATGTGGGTTATGTTTCCGGGGCTGCCCACCACAGCTCCCGGCAGGGGGTGTCCCTGGACGGTTTGCGTCATCCGGTCATCCTATTATCAATTTTGTGTCTGAGCAAGTAGACATGTACTCGGGGTAAGGCCCATTCATTCTTTCCACACTTATGTCGTTTATTATTTTCTATCAGATTATTCATTCATTATTATTTTACCATAGATTCATCACGCCTTGCTCCTGATGAGTGGCTCAAAAGCCACGAAACGCGTAGAGCTACAAACTGCCGTGTCCCTACCATCACTTATTTGAGTCTCAAGTTATTATTGTATTATTTTTATTACTGACCCAGGGAGGCAATAGGTCTTACAGGTTTTATCGTGTCAAACATTTTATTGAATTTTTTCTTGGTGAATTTTGGAATTTGATTGTTAATTCATTATGAGTAATTGATGTTATCAATAAGCTTAAATACTGTACTTTATGATATTAATGCTACATCTTTGTACCTGTTTTCTATGTATGTTTTATTGTTACAATCAATTAAATTCCTATATACTCACCAACTAACTTTACAATTTTTATTTTTTACTTCATACTAAGTCCCGCCCCTTTGCTCCTCTTTTTTTCAATAAATTGGGATGGAAACGCAGGACCTTACCAGGCCATGGTTTCACTCAAAGTCCCTAGGGATGGAATTACATATACCTTTACCAAGACATGATTTCAATAAAGTCCCTAAATATCCTTATTTTTTGTTATCAATGTTACATTTTTGTATCTCCTTTTTATGTATGTACTACTGTTACAATTATTTAAACCCTTATACATTTACCAACTAATCTTATAATTACCTTTTACTTTATATCAAATTTCGCCCCCTTGTTCTCTTTCTTCTCAATCTTTGAGCACTACCGCTACATCAACTGAATGCTGTGATTAACCCATGATGGGAACATGCGTTTTCTGACCTGTCTGTTAAATCAGGGGTCCATGTTTTGAGGTGAGAGTCCATCTTGCTTATTGGTGAAGGAATCACATCATCACTTGTTATTGTCGATTGAAGGCACACTGCACAAGCGGATCTTTTCCTTGACAACTCTACTTGTTATTTTGTTGTATCTATGGACTTTTGGGTTTAGATGCATTAATAGAGTGTCACTTTATTATTATTCACTTATATTATTTATTTATGCGCTGTACTGTTACTTTTTTACATTAATTATTTTGTGGCTGCAAATTTGACCTGTAGGTTTGCAAAGTTCGCCTCCCATTGAAGTCAATGGGGCCCGCCGCGAACGTTCCAGTTTGCGAACTATCGGCCGCGTTCACGGCCCGCGTTCGCGAAACGTCCCATCGGAAGTTCGTCCATCATTAACCATAAACATATGGTACACAGAAGAACATCGGAAGTTCTGATTCTTGAGCATGGTATTCAAAGAGACCTCAGGTGCAGCCAATCAGAATTTGATAAAACGGGGGATAAACTGCGCTAGACTTAAATTAATAAATAATGAGACCAACAAAAGCAGCAGCTCAAATGTGGGATACACACAAAAATAGACAGATAAGATAGAGGAAAGCTGTGCCAATAGTATATGTTTATTGGCATTAATAAAAACAATAATAAAAACAATAGTCCATATAATCCAGTTCTCCAGTGACACCACAGTGATTCCACACATAAAGAAGAGTGCCCGACCACTGTATAAAAGACCTGCTTACCAGATAGCAAACAAAAAGGATGTTTGGTTGTACCCAGCCATGGCCTTTAGCTTGCAATGATGACCACTGGATGCACACAGGACACAGACCTTATAGCTGACAACCCCCTAAGCGTCAGGTCTATACTCGCTGCTTTGTAATATGTATCCGATGTCCATAATAAAAATGGCGCTTGTGGCTTGATGCTTATGTCTCAGAACGAGGTCTCTATATATATGGTGGTGTGTCATTGCATTGCCCAATCCCCATTGAAAATGTCACCTATGACGAAACACGTCTGGGAGGGCACCATGCTGTTCGAGAGGAGGACGGGCTCCTGTGTTTTCCAGCTGGCATTTGTTTTTATGCGCTTTCTACCTTTTTATATGTAAATGCAATACTAAACTTTTTTATTGAATGGTTAAAACTGAAACACGCTATGGTCAGTTTTTCTTTTTTCTGAGCCAATTCTGAGTTTACCTCAAGTACGGCTACGAATTTGTGAGACGCTTAGGGGGTTGTCAGCTATAAGGTCCGGGTCCTGTGTGCATCCAGTGGTTATGTGTAGAGTCACTGTGGTGTCACTGGAGAACTGGATTATATGGACTATTGTTTTTATTATTGTTTTTATTAATGCTAATATACATATGCTATTGGCGCAGCTCTCCTCTAGCTTATCAATCATTTGATGCAACTCTGAACCAATGAAAGTATTCCATTTGGTTGATTAGTCGAGAAGGAATATAAAAATAGGTGGGGGGCTCTAGGAAGCTCTGTTTGAGCCCAAACCATCGGGAAGTCAGGATTAGTGATGGCCGAACGGTTCGCCCGGCGGTCGTTTCGCGGCGAATTTCCGACATTCGCGGTCCGCACGTTCGAACGCCTTTTTCCGTCGTTCGCCGCGGCGGACTTACGTGTTTAATGTATACAAGAACTTTAACCTTTGGTGACACGTTTATCATGTGATACAGGACAGCCAATTGAGACATGACAGCACATGGACACTTGTACATTCCCCCTAACCTATAAATACACCCGATCCGGTGGCCATTTTACATTCTTTCTTCTGTTAAGATAGGGACAGGTTCCTGTGTGGAGTAGGGAGAGATAAACCACTAGCTATTTGGTACACAAAAGTTCTTTTCAGGACTGGTATAGGTGTTAGGTGTTGATAGGTTTGCTGTGCTGCTGATTCTTGCAGCAGCCTGAGTGTCTTTTGTTAGTTTAGAGAAAGGGAAAGGACGGTGTATGCTACAGGGACAGCCAGATTAGTCTTTCATCATCATCATCATCATCATCATCATTAGCTGTTACTATCAAGGTCCACAAAAGAGCTGTTCCAGTAACCACTAATCGTTCTCTTTTTTTGCCAATTTGTATAGGGACAGGAAGGAAGCAGTGTTGTCAGGCAGTGAGGGTAATTTTAAAGACTTGCTGTTATTATTAGTTCCACAAAGGTTCTTTTCAGGACTGGTATCAGTGGTACAGTAATAGGCTTGTACATGTATAATATTCTTTCTTCCAAATATAGAAAGGATATTATACTTGACTGCTGCCCTTCTGCTGCAGTCTGCTAAACATTCACAACTCACTTGTTCCACAAAAGTTCTTATAAGGACTGGTAACTTGGTATAGGGTGCTACGGTACATAGGCTTGAGTGCGGTACAGTCTGCTGTTCTGTAAGGACCGCTATCGGTCCACAATAGATAGGGTTGACGTGCACCACTGCTGACCGCTGCCCTATACTGCAGCAGTCCTTCAGCGGTATAGGGACTGACGTACAGTCTGCTAATCACTAACACACAACCTGCTTGTTCCACAAAAGTTCTTATAAGGACTGGTAACTTGGTATAGGGTGCTACGGTACATAGGCTTGAGTGCGGTACAGTCTGCTGTTCTGTAAGGACCGCTATCGGTCCACAATAGATAGGGTTGACGTGCACCACTGCTGACCGCTGCCCTATACTGCAGCAGTCCTTCAGCGGTATAGGGACTGACGTACAGTCTGCTAAAAACTAATACACAACCTGCTTGGTCCACAAAAGTTCTTATAAGGACTGGTAACTTGGTATAGGGTGCTACGGTACATAGGCTTGAGTGCGGTACAGTCTGCTGTTCTGTAAGGACCGCTATCGGTCCACAATAGATAGGGTTGACGTGCACCACTGCTGACCGCTCACCTATACTGCAGCAGTCCTTCAGCGGTATAGGGACTGACGTACAGTCTGCTAAACACTAATACACAACCTGCTTGTTCCACAAAAGTTCTTATAAGGACTGGTAACTTGGTATAGGGTGCTACGGTACATAGGCTTGAGTGCGGTACAGTCTGCTGTTCTGTAAGGACCGCTATCGGTCCACAATAGATAGGGTTGACGTGCACCACTGCTGACCGCTCACCTATACTGCAGCAGTCCTTCAGCGGTATAGGGACTGACGTACAGTCTGCTAATCACTAACACACAACCTGCTTGTTCCACAAAAGTTCTTATAAGGACTGGTAACTTGGTATAGGGTGCTACGGTACATAGGCTTGAGTGCGGTACAGTCTGCTGTTCTGTAAGGACCGCTATCGGTCCACAATAGATAGGGTTGACGTGCACCACTGCTGACCGCTCACCTATACTGCAGCAGTCCTTCAGCGGTATAGGGACTGACGTACAGTCTGCTAAACACTAATACACAACCTGCTTGTTCCACAAAAGTTCTTATAAGGACTGGTAACTTGGTATAGGGTGCTACGGTACATAGGCTTGAGTGCGGTACAGTCTGCTGTTCTGTAAGGACCGCTATCGGTCCACAATAGATAGGGTTGACGTGCACCACTGCTGACCGCTGCCCTATACTGCAGCAGTCCTTCAGCGGTATAGGGACTGACGTACAGTCTGCTAAACACTAATACACAACCTGCTTGGTCCACAAAAGTTCTTATAAGGACTGGTAACTTGGTATAGGGTGCTACGGTACATAGGCTTGAGTGCGGTACAGTCTGCTGTTCTGTAAGGACCGCTATCGGTCCACAATAGATAGGGTTGACGTGCACCACTGCTGACCGCTCACCTATACTGCAGCAGTCCTTCAGCGGTATAGGGACTGACGTACAGTCTGCTAATCACTAACACACAACCTGCTTGTTCCACAAAAGTTCTTATAAGGACTGGTAACTTGGTATAGGGTGCTACGGTACATAGGCTTGAGTGCGGTACAGTCTGCTGTTCTGTAAGGACCGCTATCGGTCCACAATAGATAGGGTTGACGTGCACCACTGCTGACCGCTGCCCTATACTGCAGCAGTCCTTCAGCGGTATAGGGACTGACGTACAGTCTGCTAAACACTAATACACAACCTGCTTGGTCCACAAAAGTTCTTATAAGGACTGGTAACTTGGTATAGGGTGCTACGGTACATAGGCTTGAGTGCGGTACAGTCTGCTGTTCTGTAAGGACCGCTATCGGTCCACAATAGATAGGGTTGACGTGCACCACTGCTGACCGCTGCCCTATACTGCAGCAGTCCTTCAGCGGTATAGGGACTGACGTACAGTCTGCTAAACACTAATACACAACCTGCTTGGTCCACAAAAGTTCTTATAAGGACTGGTAACTTGGTATAGGGTGCTACGGTACATAGGCTTGAGTGCGGTACAGTCTGCTGTTCTGTAAGGACCGCTATCGGTCCACAATAGATAGGGTTGACGTGCACCACTGCTGACCGCTGCCCTATACTGCAGCAGTCCTTCAGCGGTATAGGGACTGACGTACAGTCTGCTAAACACTAATACACAACCTGCTTGGTCCACAAAAGTTCTTATAAGGACTGGTAACTTGGTATAGGGTGCTACGGTACATAGGCTTGAGTGCGGTACAGTCTGCTGTTCTGTAAGGACCGCTATAGGTCCACAATAGATAGGGTTGACGTGCACCACTGCTGACCGCTCACCTATACTGCAGCAGTCCTTCAGCGGTATAGGGACTAAGAGTTTTGTCACAGGGTCATTTAAAAAATGACATGCAGAGGAAGAGGCAGGCCCTTCCGCAGGGGTGGTAGGGGTAGGGCAGGAGCAACAGGCTTGAGCCAAAGTGGGAAGTTGCAGAAGGTGCGTTCAATTACTTTAAAGGATGCACCAGACTTGGTTGAGTGGCTCGCTCAGCCTTACTCTTCTGCACCCTCCTCATCCTCTCGATCTGCACCCTCTTCTTCACTCTCTGCTATGTGCACCCCCAAAGACACTACCACCAACAACACGACCACCACCACCACCACCACATACCTTCCGCTTGAGTCACTGGAATTATTTTCCGATCCATATCAAGAGGACATTTCTGATGCGCAGCCACTCTTGGTATTGGATCAGGAAGAGGAGGTAGCAACAAGCGCTACTCAGCAGTCTGACGCCAGTACCCAGATCAGCCCAAGGAGGAGGTTGGTCCCCGGTGTTGCTGCCTACTCCGAGATCTCTACTTATAGCGGTGGGGAAGGTGACGTTGATGATGACGTGTCTAGTGATGTCACGTGGGTGCCCACAAGAGAGGAAGAGGAGGGGAGTTCAGAGGGAGATATGGACCAGCAGATAGGGAGGAGAAGCAGCAATGACTTACATTGCACAGCAGGGACAAAGCAGACTGCAAATGTATCAGGAGCGAGTCATCGACCATGTACGGTCACATCTGGCGCTCCCAGGACACCGGCACATGGCTCCGCAGTGTGGGCTTTTTTTAACGTGTCCGCTGCTGACAATAGCGTTGCCATCTGCAATCTTTGCAGTCAACGCGTTAGTCGCGGTAAGCCCAATACTCACCTAGGGACGACCGCCTTAAGAAGGCACATGAGCAGCCATCACCGAGCCCAGTGGGAGCAACGGAACACACAAAGCCACACTGCAGGCTCTCACCGTCCAGCCTCGTCTTCTACTTCTCCTTCTCCTCTCTCCTCACAATTGTCCTCCACTCCACCTTCCATCACGCCAAGCTCACATTTTTCTGCAAAAAGGCAGGCTTCCGTGGGCCTAATGTTTGAGCGTAAAAAAATGATGATGCCGGATAACCCTCTTGCCCAACGGTTGGCGGCTGGCTTGTCAGAACTCATAGCCCGCCAACTACTGCCATATAAACTGGTGGACTCGGAGGCCTTTCGCAAATTTGTGGCCATTGGAACACCACAATGGAAGGTCCCAGGAAGGAAGTATTTCTCAGAGAAGGGCATCCCAGAGCTATATGGCCATGTTCAGCGGCAAGTGAATGTATCTCTGGCACACAGTGTCGGTGCCAAGATACATCTGACCACAGACACGTGGTCTAGCAAACACGGGCAGGGAAGGTATATCAGTTTTACTGCCCACTGGGTGAACCTTCTGACGGCCGTCAAGCATGTAACCCGTGGCACCCGTGTAGATTTGGTTTTACCGCCACGGATTGCATGCAGGCCTGACTCTTCTTCTCCTCCTCCTACTCCATCCTCCTCCCTCTCCTCCTCAGCTGCCTCCTCCTTTTCCGCTGCTAGCGTCTCTTCCACTGCACCGCCCAAGCTCCCCAGAACCTATTCCACATGCCAGGTGAGACGTTGCCATGCCGTGCTGCGTCTGTTGTGCCTGGAAGCAAAGAGCCACACTGGCCCGGCACTCCTTTCAGCTTTGCGTTCACAGGCAGATGAGTGGCTAACACCGCTCAATTTGACAGTTGGTAAAGTGGTGTGTGACAACGGTGCCAATCTGCTTAGCGCATTGAAACAGGGCAAAATCACGCACGTGCCGTGCATGGCACACGTCTTAAACTTGGTCGTGCAGCGATTCCTTGTCAAATACCCTGGGGTCCAGGACATCTTGCGGCAGGCAAGGAAAATCTCGGCCCATTTCAGAAGATCTTACACGGCCATGGCTCGCCTTGCTGACATTCAGCGGCGACACCATCTGCCGGTCAGACGTCTTATTTGCGATTGCCCGACGCGATGGAACTCAACCTTCTATATGCTTGATAGGCTGCTCCAGCAGAAACGTGCAGTTAACGTCTACCTGTATGAACTCTGCGAAAGAAACGGTTCTGGGGAGCTGGGTTTTTTTTCACCGCGCCAGTGGCTGCTCATGCGCGACACATGCAGACTTCTGCGGCCATTTGAGGAGATCACCAAACTGGTCAGTCGCAGCCATGGCGCCATCAGTGACATGGTACCTTATGCCTTCTTTCTGGAGCGTGCATTGCGTCGTGTCATTGATCAGGCTGTGGAGGAGCAGGAGCGGGAAGATGAGGAAGTCGCAATGCTGGATGAATTCCCAGGGGGGGCTACTCTATCTGAGACAAGTCAACAACAGGAGTCTGATGAGGAGTCAGAGGAGGATGGTGCCGGGGCGGATGAGCAGGAGCAAGAAGAGCATGCTTTAAACCTTTCTGGGATCCCTGTTGTGCGAGGATGGGGAGAGGAGAATGAAGAGGACGACATTATCCTGGATGATGAGCAGGAGCCAGGCCACCACACCGCTTCCACTTTAGTGCAAATGGGGGCCTTCATGCTCCAGTGTTTTAATAGGGACCCCCGTATAAAAAGCATGAGGGTCAAGGACCAGTACTGGGTGGCAACGTACTTAGACCCCCGGTACAAACACAAAATGGCGGAAATGTTACCGCCGTCGCAGAGGGCTGTCAGAATGCAGCACTTCCAGGCCTTGCTTCGAGAAATGCTGCATTCTGCTTTTGCGTGCGCTGGCAGAGGAGCAATTCCCACTCCCAGAGAAGGATTTGCGGGTACCAATCCAACAGCGCCTGCAAGAAGAGGCCGGTTTGAAGATGTGTTGGTGACTTCGGATATGAGGTCATTCTTTCAGCCGACCCATCGACAGGTGTCATCCGGATCCAGCATCAGGGAACGCCTAGACCGTCAGGTGTCCGACTACATTGGGTTAACGGCCGATGTGGACGCTCTGAGGAGTGATGAACCCCTAGACTACTGGGTGGGCAGGCTTGACCTCTGGCCAGAGCTTGCCCAATTTGCAATCGAACTGTTGGCTTGCCCCTCATCCAGTGTCCTGTCCGAAAGGACGTTCAGCGCAGCAGGGGGGATTGTGACCGATAAGCGTACTCGCCTAGCTCACCACAGTGTTAACTACCTCACATTTCTAAAAATGAATGAGGCATGGATCTCGGAGGAATTCAACACATGTGACCAGTAGACCATGTATATGTCTATAAACTATTTTTTTAATCAAGCACACAGACCTTCTTAATTCATTTGGCTCACTTCCTTGACCCAAAAAAGCACACCGTACTATATGCCCCTACCCTCCTCTTTGAAGAGGTTGAGCGGTGTCATATTTCTACTGGGGCTGCTTATGATATCCCTGTGCTGTGCTGACTTCCTCCTGGGGGTTCTTATTATGAAGGGATCACACTATCCCTGTGCTGTGCTGACTTCCTCCTGGGGGTTCTTATTATGAGGGGATCACACCATCCCTGTGCTGTGCTGACTTCCTCCTGGGGCTGCTTACGGTGCTGCTGTCAGTGCTGTATGTCACGGTGCTGCTGTCAGCGCTGTATGTCACGGTGCTGCTGTCAGCGCTGTATGTCACGGTGCTGCTGTCAGCGCTGTATGTCACGGTGCTGCTGTCAGCGCTGTATGTCACGGTGCTGCTGTCAGCGCTGTATGTCACGGTGCTGCTGTCAGCGCTGTATGTCACGGTGCTGCTGTCAGCGCTGTATGTCACGGTGCTGCTGTCAGCGCTGTATGTCACGGTGCTGCTGTCAGCGCTGTATGTCACGGTGCTGCTGTCAGCGCTGTATGTCACGGTGCTGCTGTCAGCGCTGTATGTCACGGTGCTGCTGTCAGTGCTCTGTATTACGGTGCTGCTGTCAGATGCCTCTATCACGGTGCATGTGTCATTCCGGTATGTCACGCTGCTGGTGATCATCTCCTGCACCCTCTTCTTTGCCTACCCTGGTCCCTGACCTTCCCTCTCCTCCATTGCCTTCATTAGCTCCATAGTCCTGAATTGTTAGAACAATTTCCCAAATAAAATAAAAATGCTTGTAGTTATCGATCCCAAATTCACCTCATACATGTATTATGTCATTGTCCAGATGGTGGGACTACGTTTTACCCCCTAATAATTACCACGTGGCCGCAAATTCGACATGAAGGTTTGCAAAGTTCGCCTCCCATTGAAGTCAATGGGGCCCGCGGCGAACGGTCGGTTTCGCGAACGTTTGGGTCCGTTCGCATTTCGCGTTCGCGAAACGTCCCGTCGGAAGTTCGTCCATCACTAGTCAGGATGTCTGTGTAATGTATCCATATTATCGTATTTCTCTTTTCTTTTCTCTAACTTTTTCTGTCCTAGGATTTGCCTTTATACATTGATAGCATTTGTATGTCCATTGTAATCATATATACTTTTTGCATTAATTATCTTTCTAGACTGGCAACACTGTATTTGTAACATCACTACAATATATTTGTGTATCCAAGGGTTTGCTACTATAGGTATTACAGTTGTTATTATTTAAAATGAGTTTGGCTCCCTCTAATGTCTTATTAATACTGTTAGGATTTTATTTTTATTCCTAAGAAGCAATGCAGCAAAGCATTGTGGGAGATGTAGTTTGGAGGAGAAAGTGACTCTGTTATCTGGATCAGCCCTGAACTACAATACAGACAATGCAAAGCGCGCAGCACTGCATGCTGGGACCAGTAATAAAAGAATCAGCGTGGCCACTTTTCAGCCTCTCTGGACGCCATTCAATACCTGCCAGCAGGAGGTCTGTGTGTGTGACCAGGAGTGAGAGACTCTGAGGTATTTCAAAATAAAGCCCTGCCAGCTTAGCAAGTGGATCGGTTTGCAGCATCAGGATATCTGGAAGTTCCCTACACTTCAGCCATCTGGAGTAGCGGTACAGCACGGCGGCACCATCTTTTCACCAGACTGAGAGATCAGGAGGGGAGTCCAGATGGAGTCTCACAGCCTCTGAGTCTATTGCGGTGAGAGGGCACCTGCCCATTTCAGTAAAGTGCACTGTTTGCTGAGTGAGTTATCTTACAGACTGCTGGTGAGACTTGAAGCTCCATGGAGGTAAATCTACTTCTTCACAGGCATCATACAGCTGAACTCTGTAGTTTGTTGTTCCCTGCGCTGTAAGGTCAGTACTGTATTACACTCACACATAAGAAGGAAGTTACAAGTGCCATATTTCCTCAGTTAAGCAGTTATCAACGTACCATTTATTATATATGTCATTCAGTTTTCATTCTATCCATAATAGCTGCAACTGTATTGGTCGATTCTTATATAGACAAAAGGTTTTAATCACTTATTTTATGTATCATTAATCAATTAAGTGAGGTACAAACACAGCACGGCATTATTTTAACTGACAACTGTGCAGTCGAGAGATACTGTACCCACTGTTCTTTTTCCCCCCACAAATAGAGCTTTCTTTTGATTATATTTGAACACCTCTGCTATAAACCAAAAAAGACCAACAATTTAAAAAAAAAAAAATGTTTTATTACTTTCTGCTATAAAACACATCCAATAAAAAATTGAAAAAAATCAAATTTCTTCATCAATTTAGGCCAATATGTATTCTGCTACATATGTTTGGTAAAACAATCCAAATAAGCATGTATTGATTGATTTCTACAAACTTTATAGTGCCTACAAGCAATAGGATATTTTTTTTTATTTTCATTTATGTTTTTATTTTTTACTAGTAATAGCGGCGATAAGCAACTTATAGTGGGACTGCAATATTGTGGTGGAAATTCTGACACTAACTGACACTTTTGGAAACCAGTGACACTAATACAGTAAGCAGTGCTAAAAATATGCACTGTCACTGTACTAATGACACTGGCTGGGATGGGGTTAACACCAGGGGCGATCAAAGGGTTAACTGTGTGCCTAGCCAGTGCTTGTGTACTGTGTGGGAGGTGCTTTTACTAGGGGAAGAAATGGATCCTTGTTCCTGCTTTGCAGAGACACGGGATCCACGCCTTCCCTACTGACAGAATCTGCCTTGTTTACATATGCAGATTGCTGTTTTGTCTCTGTGGCTGGTCATTGGCAGTTTCTGGCAGACATTGAGTCTGTGGTACCCTCTAATCAGCTCTCACTGTGTGTAATCACAGAAGGAGTAAGCCACTGGCTGTGCACATTCGCGCCCCCCTACCCGGAAGTGCAGGATAATGTATATATATGTGATTGGGCGCACAGTTGCCGCCCTGTAGCAATAAAACTGCTATAGGGCAGTCGCTAAGAGGTTAAAGAAGAATTCCAGGTATGGAAATGTTTTCATAGTTATATTGGTTCAGCTTGGATCAATGTAGCTATGCAGTATACCATATCTGTGGGATCCCCCTGAAGACTGGACATCACTGCAGTAGACATCGCTACTTGGCACGGGCGCCATTCACAGAAGGCTTTGCATATCTTCAATGAATTATAAGAACTACCTTCAAGTGGTAGCACATTAAGGACATGGCCACTGGCTTAATCTTCTTTTTAGGAGTTCCCATTTTTATTAAAAGAAAGTTTAACAAATCAAACTCAGTTTCCCTCGCAGAGATTTTCAGCATTTATCTTCCATCCAAAGAACAAACATCGTTAAGCCTCCTGGTCTATAGTCGGATCTCACAGACCATGACACAGTACCACTCAGTACCTTTTCCAAATCCTTGACCAATACACTTGGAATCCTCTTACCGCACTGAGAACCATCTGTTCTCCTGGAGAGAGACCTCTTACCGCACTGAGAACCATCTGTTCTCCTGGAGAGAGACCTCTTACCGCACTGAGAACCATCTGTTCTCCTGGAGAGAGACCTTTTACCGCACTGAGAACCATCTGTTCTCCTGGAGAGAGACCTCCTATGTATGCTGGGGTGAAGCCCCAAACCCTAGTCAGATCTCTCCTAAAAGCTCAGCACACAGCTGCCCAATTAGTGTGCTGATGGTTCTCAAAACACAGACCCATGATTGGCTCCAGGTCCCAAACCAGATTTTACCAACCAATGAGGAAACAGAAAAGTCAGGTTCCTCTGAATGACACAAGTTCCCTGGAGCCCCTCAACCTGCCTGGATGAGAATCCTTGGTCAACAATTATATTTATATTGCTGCAGGGCTTAGCTCTTCCACATAATGCAAATGAGGAGAGGCTGGCTAGGGAAGTCATGATCTCCCCCTCATTTAATAAGGGAACACTTTGCCAACATGACTCACTAGTTTTCTTTGCTCTCTCACCAAGGGCAGGAGAAGCCTGCAGGCAGACTGAATTGTGTTTAGTTAGTTTCCTGCAGCCGGCCCAGGCTGGGAAAGGGTTAAAGCACTTTTGGCCTAGTTCCCCTTTTTTTTTTGTGTTTTTTGTGTTGCGGTGGCAGTTGCAGTTGTAGCTGCAGGGTTGGCAGTATCGTCAGAAGACACCCGGAGTCATGGACAATATCCAAGTCATGGACAATACCAATATTGACTCTTACTTCACAGAGCAATGCCGGGGCCACTACATCATGATAGTTAGGATAAGGGAAAGGACATTGTTTGTGCTGTATTATCATGCTGCATTTCTTTTTTTTCTTTTTTTTTCTAGGTGCCAACAGGAACTACCTTTATTGTAAATCCACACAGGATTTATGCCACACAAAATCAGATAAGAGCTTGATCACATTATCCGAAACAATGCAAACTGTAAACAGTAATATCATCTGTACATCTGACAGTACATCTGATGAGCAGCTAGCAGCTAGCAGCTAACAGTCTCAACTATCATGCTGCATTTCAACAGTAAAATTATGTTAACCATTCTAAGCCTGGTCTGAAGTTATTCAAAGGGGCACAAGTTGGTTCTGGCATATTCCAAAGAACCTGGATCTGTAAAACACATATGGGGTATGAAATAACACTACTACAGAGGGTTAACTTGGCAAAGGCAAAAAAAGAGGAGTGTAGCTGCTTTGGGTAACCAAAGAAAAGAACAAGCTACAGCAACCAGTCGTGAAGCGTGGTACCTGGTAAGGTGGCATGTCCTCCAGTAGCGAATGGAGGTCAGTGTTCTGGCTCCCTCCCCAGCAGTCCATCTCCCATAGCAACCGGGAACAGATTAGCTTTACCGAGATCTATGGCCTAGTCATATAGTACAGGAAGGAAGGAGTTAAGTGACAGCATGCAGGAGGTCATCTCTAAGTTGAGGGAACTGCCTTAATGTTTAATTGTTCACATGACTGCAGTCTCTGCCTGGTCCTGGGCATTGATGAGCACGCTCCGAGCATGGGTTACCCTACAAGCCAATTTTTTCCAGTTTTTAATAGTGGAGGGAACCACTGCCTGGTTTCCACTGTTGTGTTTTGAAATAAACCACACTGCACTGGCACAAACTTACACAAATGTACCAAAACAGGTGCCCCCACTGGAAGATTTTTTATGTCCATGGTCCAACTGGACGTAGCCCACCCCCTTCTCTCTTGATCGCTCCCAACATGGGCTATCGACTATGGGATGTGTAGTGTGCATATAGAAATGCATAAGACTGCAACTAATGTGTAATGCTCATTCCAAACAAATGGAGTTGAAAGGGAAAAGGAAAGGTTTAGGGTAGGTTTGCCACCTCATCCCTTTAAACTCGAAAACATATTAACCACTTGACCACTGGGCACTTAAACCCCCCTCCTGCCCAGACCAATTTTCAGCTTTCGGTGCTCTCACACTTTGAATGACAATTACTCAGTCATGCAACACTGTACCCAAATAATTTTTTGTCCTTTTTTTCCCCACAAATAGAGCTTTCTTTTGGTGGTATTTGATCACCTCTGGGTTTTTTATTTTTTTGCACTATAAATGAAAAAAGACCGAACATTTTGAAAAAAAACACATTTTTCTTTGTTTCTGTGATAAAATTTAGCAAATTATTAATTTTTCTTCATACATTTTGGCCACAATTTATACTGCTACATATCTTTGGTAAAAATAGCCCAAATTAGTGGATATTATTTGGTCTTTGTGAAAGTTAGAGAGTCTACAAATACAATTTCTTGCGACCTGAACAAGCCAGGAAAGTACAAATACTCCCCAAATTACCCCTTTTTTGAAAGTAGACATTCCAAGATATTTACTAAGATGCATGGTGAGGTTTTTGATGTTGTCATTTTTTTCCCCACAATTCTTTGCAAAATGAAGATTTTTTATTTTATTTTTTTTCACAAAATTGTCATTGTAATAGGTTATTCCTCTCACATGGCATGTGTATACCACAAATAATGGCTCAAAATAAATTCTGCTACTCCTCCTGAGTATTACGATACCCCATGTGTGGGACTTTTCCACAGCCTGACCACTTAGAGAGGCCCAACATGCAGGGAGCGCCATCACGTGTTCTAGGAGCATAAATTACACATCTAACTTGTTGACTACCTATTACACTTTTGAAGGCCCTGGAGCACCAGGACAATGACACGTGACACCGACGTGGCACTGATGACAGATGGCACTGATACGTGGCACTGATACGTGGCACTGATGACAGATGCCACTAATACGTGGCATTGATGACACATGACACTGATGACAGATAGCACTAATATGTGGCACTGATGACAGATGGCAATTATACGTGGCACTGATGACACGTGGCACTAATACGTAGCACCGATGACACGTGGCACTAATACGTGGCACTGATGACACGTGACACTGATGACAGATGGCACTGATACCTGGCATAGATGACACGTGACACTGATAACAGATGGCACGTGACACTGACAGGTGGCACTGATGACAGATGGCACTGATACCTGGCACTGATGACAGATGGCACTAATATGTGGCACTGATGACACGTGACACTGATATTGCACTGATGACAGATGGCACTATGTGGCACTGATGACACGTGGCACTGATGTGGCACTGATGACAGATGGCACTATGTGGCACTGATGACACGTGGCACTGATGTGGCACTGATGACAGGTGGCACTGATGACAGATGGCACTTATACGTGGCACTGGGGATAGATGGCACTGACGACAGGTGGCACTGGGGACAGGTGGCACTGACAGGTGGCAGTGGGGGCAGATGGCAGTGGTGACAGGTGGCAGTGGGGACAGATGGCAGTGGAGGCAGTGTGGACAGGTGGCAGTGGGGACAGATGGGCACTTTATTTTCATTTTTTTTATATTATTTTTTTTTTTTCACTAACCGCTGTCTCTGTGTGAGGAGGGAGAGCCGGCGATGAGATATGATCTCATATGTTTACATATGAGATCATATCCCATTGGACACGCCGATCACGCTGTAAACGGCCGCTGTGATTGGCTGTTTACAGCGTTCTGTAAACAGCCAATCACAGCGATCTGTGACTGGCTGTGTCCAAGGGACAAGGCCAGCACAGAACTTCCCCGAGGCGAGCCCGCGGCGGCACGCAGAGGGGAAATAAATAGGAGGACGTCCAGGGACGCCCTCCCAGGAGATAGCGTCCACGCTGTAGCAGTCTTTTGGCTATAGTGCAGGCGCAAAGTGGTTGATTACACAGGTTCTGTGGCTAATTTAATTCAGATAGGACACCAAGTGAGTTTAATTACCACCTTAATCAGCCACACAACCTGTGCAATTAATATGTGTTCGGTTTTAAAGGGATGAGGTGGCAACCCTAGTTCAGGGGCTCATGGAGGACAGTAAGAAACAATTTCATGAACAATAGATTACAGAGTCAATATATAGTATATGTATATTTTTTGGAGAGTAGGGATAAAATTTTGCGTAAATGTAAGTTTGAACTTCTAACCTCTCTAAATGTGCCCTGAAAACTTTTTCTTATATTCTTGTTTCTTCTGCGGCTCTGTAAAGCCATATCCAGATAAGTATTAGTTATTTATGCCATTGATCTGTTCCAGTAGCCGGTATTGATGGTGTTTCTCTGTTTATGTTTGCACGGCAGAAAGCTAAACCTTGTTCACCTTCTTCTAATGTGTTCTTTAGTAATAAATCAAAGATTTAATTTATTCGCTCGTATTGCCTTCCCTGTCTGTCTTAACTGTAGGTGATGAGCGGTCTGATGATGAAACATCTGTGTTTATACTGGAGGAAATC
Organism: Lithobates pipiens; assembly: GCF_037356315.1. Classification (NCBI taxonomy): domain Eukaryota; kingdom Metazoa; phylum Chordata; class Amphibia; order Anura; family Ranidae; genus Lithobates; species Lithobates pipiens. The sequence goes on along the minus strand of NW_027507718.1, from coordinate 490,923,991 downwards.
AATACCACCTCCTAATTCGCCCACCAGTCTAGGAAATGAGCTTCTCTTTTAATCTGGTGAGTGGTCAATACTTGTCTATAGGCTCATTGCTACTGGTAGAAGACATGAGCTTATTACAGACATAGAACCACTGTACTATAATCACATCTATGATTGATGAAAGCATGTAATATATTCCTCCTTGTCATCCCTAATGGATTGTACATCCCCTCTGTACCTTAATTAGTATAATAAACACTATATTGTCAAAAGTATTGGGGCGCCTGCCTTTACACGAACATGATCTTTAATGGCATCCCAGTCTTAGGCTGGATTCACACCTATGCATTTTTAGTGCTTTTTGCATTTTGCAGATTTGCACTACAGAACATGTTTCATAGGATACCATGGTCAATGGACTGTAGTACAAATCTGCAAAATGCAAAAATCACTAAAAATGCCTAGGTTTGAATCCAGCCCTGGCCCGTAGGGTTTAATGTTGAGTTGGCCCATTCTTTGCAGCTAAAACAGCTTCAGCTCTTCTGGGAAGGTTGTCCACAAGGCTTAGGAGTGTAGTGGCTCGCAGTCTCTGCTCTATTTCATCCCAAAGGTGTTTTATGGGGTTGAGGTCAGGACTCTGTGCAGGCCAGTCAAGTTCCTCCACCCCAAACTCACTCATCTACGTCTTTGTGGACCTTGCTTTGTGCACTGGTATGCAAACATGTTGGAACATTAAGGGGCCATCTCCAAACTGTTCCCACAAAGTTGGGAGCATTAAAAATTTTCCAAAATGTCTTAGTTTACTGACTCCTTTCCTTTACTAGAACTAAGGGACCAAGCCCAACCCCTGAAAAACAACCCTACACCATAATCCCCCCTCTACCAAATGATTTGGACGGGTGGTACAATACTTTTGACAATATAGCAATATTTTGGCAATATAGTGTGGATGAGTGAGTTTGGGGTGGAGGAACTTGACAGGAGTCCTGACCTCAACCCGATAGAACACCTTTGGGATATATTAGAGCGGAGACTGCAAGCCAGGCCTTCTCATCCAACATTAGTGCCTGAACTCAAAAATGCACTTCTGGAAGAATGGTCAAACATTCCCATAGACACACTCCTAAACCTTGTGGACAGCCTTCCCAGAAGAGTTGAAGCTGTTATAGCTGCAAACGATGGGCCAACTCAATATTGAACCCTACGGACTAATGCCTCGTACACACAATGAGATTTTCCAATGGGAAATGTTTGATGTTAGGCTGAAAATCTGAGTGTACACAAGTCCATCGGACAAAAGCCCAAAGTACAAACACGCATGCTCGGAAGCAAGGACGAGCCAGAAGCGGCTGGTCTTGTAAACTAGCGTTCATAGTGGAGAATTAACATTCGTGACGTGGCAAATTATGAAATCTCTAAATGCAGCGCACAATTCTCTTCTTCTTTAACCACTTCAGCCCCAGACTAATTGTCAGCCTAAGGACCAGAGGTCTTTTTACAATTTCGCACTGCACTGCTTTAACTGGTAATTGCGCGGTCATGCAATGTTGTACCCAAACGAAATTTGCGTCCTTTTCTTCTCACAAATAGAGCTTTCTTTTGATGGTATTTGATTGCCTCTGCGATTTTTATTTTTTACGATATAAAAGGAAAAAGACTGAAATTTTTTTTTTTTAAAGTTTTTTTTCTACTTTTTGTTATAAGAAAAATCGAATGAACTAAATTTTAGTCGTACATTTAGGCCAAAATGTATTCAGCCACATGTCTTTAGTAAAAAAAATGTCAATAAGTGTATATTTATTGGTTTGCGCAAAAGTTATAGCGTCTACAAACTAGAGTACATTTTCTGGAATTTACACAGCTTTTAATTTATGACTCTCATTTCTTGAGGTGCTAAAATGGCAGGGCAGTACAACCCCCCCCAAAATGACCCCATTTTGGAAAGTAGACACCCCAAGGAAATTGCTGAGGGGCATGTTGAGCCCATTGAATATTTTTTTTTTTTGTCCCAAGTGATTGATTAATGACACAAAAAAAAAAGTTTACAAAAAGTTGTCACTAAATGATATATTGCTCACACATGCCATAGTTATATGTGGAATTGTACCCCAAAATATATTCTGCTGCTTCTCCTGAGTACGGGGATACCTCATGTGTGGGACTTTTTGGGAGCCTAGCCGCGTACGGCACCCCGAAACCCAATCACTGCCTTCAGGATTTCTAAGGGTGCAAATTTTTTATTTCACTCCTCACTACCTATCACAGTTTCGAAGGCCATAAAATGCCAAAATAACACAAAACCCCCCCAAATGACCCCATTTTGGAAAGTAGACACCCCAAGCTATTTACTGAGAGGCATGTTGAGTCCATGAAATATTTTATATTTTGCCACAAGTTGCAGGAATATTACAATTTTATTTATTTTTTTGCACAAAGTTGTCACTAAATGATATATTGCTCACACATGCTATGGGCATAAGTGAAATTACACCCCAAAATAAATTCTGCTGCTTCTCCCGAGTACGGGGATACCACATGTGGGGGACTTTTTGGGAGCCTAGCCACGTAAGGGACCCCGAAAACCAAGCACTGTCTTCAGGATTAAAATATAAAACGCTACCAAAAAAAACTGTTAGCGATCGCAGGGATCAGGCCTGACTCTGCGATCGCTGCAGTTATGTGTTTAGTGTTTTGTAAGTGACAGTGATCGATCGATACTGCACTTGGGTGGGCTGGGCTGAGCTGGGCGGAGGGGAAAAACGCAGGTGCTAGCAGGTATATGGGCTGATCTCGCTAACAATGCGTTTTTTTTGGAACCGTAAACTGCTGGGGACGCTAGTATAGATCTGATCAGCGCTATAAAAACCTGGCGATGAACCTAAAAAAAATAACTAGCTACCTAGCGGCACCAGTGACACTAATGCAGCGATCAGAAAAACGATTGCTTAGTGACACTGGCAAAAGGGGTTGAAAGGGTTAACTAGGGGCAATCGGGGGTTAAAACCATTAATTGGGTAGTATATGGGGGTACCTAGTGCTATAAAAACCTGGCGGTGAACCTAAAAAAATAACTAGCTACCTAGCGGCACCAGTGACACTAATGCAGCGATCAGAAAAACGATTGCTTAGTGACACTGGCAAAAGTGGGTAAAAGGGTTAACTCTAGGGGCAATCAGGGGGGTTAAACCTTTATTGGGGGGGGTAGGGGGCTACCCTGGACCTAACACTAACTGCCCTGACAGTTTTTACTGTCACAACTGACACTAAATGCATTGATCAGTAAATAAATGATCACTGCAATCAGTGACACTGTGACTGGGAGGGGGGGTGGGGGATGATCAGGGGGGGGAGGATTTGTGTGCCTATGTGTACCTACATGTCAGTGTAGTGTTGGTGCACTTACTTTCTCTGTTCTGCTCGCAGTCCGGTCAAAAAGACTACCCCGAAGAGAATGACATCACTTCCTCCCTGCCTGTGTTTACACTACACAGGCGAGGGAAGCTTCTCATTCGCCAGGAGCGATCGAGAGGGGATGGCCAGAAACCAACGGCCATCCCCTCATCCCGGATCGCTCCTGAAGCGAAACGGACCGCCGCAGCCAGCGGGAGGGGGCCCGATCGGACCCCCCACCCGCTGGAAGGCAAGCACGTACATGTACGTGCTTGTGCCTGTTGGTGCCATTCTGCCGATGTACATTGCCATGTGGCGGTCCTTAAGTGGTTAATGGGATAATAATGAAGCTGCTTTGCTGGTGATACTGATGGAGTTATTGCAAATTAATTTTCAAAGGCTTTTTTTTTCTAGTGATATCACTTCTACTAAAATGAAATTAGCTAAAGGAGCCCAAAGGGTGGCATTAAAGAGCTGAAAAACAACGTAGTACGTCACTATGTTCGTAATTTTTGGTCAACAATTGTGTGGCCGTGTGTATGCAAGACAAATTTGGGCCAACGCCCTTCGAACAAAATTCCACGGTTTTATTCGCCAACAATCCGATCATGTGTATAAGGCTTAAGACTGGGATGCCATTAAAGTTCATGTGTGTGTAAAGGCTGGCATCCCAATACTTTTGGCTTAAATAGTGTCGTTTTCTATTGATACATTGCTGCAAATATCAAGAAAAAAATGGACAAAGGGTCTGTCATTTTTTTTTTATTTTTTTTTTAGCTAAACTAAAAGCAAAGAAATGTGTCAGTCAACGAGGTATCTACTGCATCAGTACCAAGGGAAGTAGTTGCAGTTAGAGCGAAAGATTTTAAAGCCTAATTAAACTCTCGCACCTTCTCTCTATACTCATGTACTGCTATATGATAGGATTTGATGCCAGAAATACCTTAAAGGGGTTGTAAAAGCAGAAGGGTTTTTTTTTCATCTTAATTACTTCTATGTATTAAGATAAAAAAGCCTTCTGTGTGCAGCAGATCCACTCAGCCCCCCTAATACTTACCTGAGCCCCATCTAGATTCAGCGATCTTGCACAAAAGACTCACCTGCCCGGGACTACCCTCCTCATTGGCTCAGACAGCAGCGTGGCACCATTGGCTTCCGCTGCTGTCAATCAAAGCCAGTCAGCCAATGAGGAAAGAAAGGGGGTGGGGCTGGATAGACACAGGGAGCTGTGGCTTAGCTTGGGCGCCCCCATAGCAAGCTGCTTGCTGTGGGGGCACTCAACAGGAGGGAGGGTCCAGGAGCACCAAAAAGGGACCCAGAGAAAATGAGGATTGGGGCAGCTCTGTGCAAAACCACTACAACAGAGCAGGTAAGTATAACATGTTTGTGATTATTTACAAAAAAAAAAACAAGACTTTACAATCACTTTAAATGAAAGTGGAGTTCCACCCAAAAGTGGATTCTTCCCCACCCTCCGGTGCTACATTTGGCACCTTTTTTGTTTGACAGGTACCCGTCACCGCATTCGAGAGATCTCACTCTGAAGCCAGGCCATTCAGAAATCACAGCGCACTTTGCACATGAGCAGTAGGGAAGGCTTCACTGCCGGGTTCCCTTACTACAAATGGCGGTGGCAGTATCTGAGCGCCGATGGAAACATTGGCTGGGCTTCCGACATCGCTGGATTCCAGGACAGGTAAGTGTCCATATAATAAAAGTCAGCAGTTACAGTATGTGTAGCTGCTGACTTTTAATTTTTACTGTTGGGGGGGCGGAACTCCTCTTTAAGTTTTATCCCTGCTGTCCCATTCCAGTGCTCTATACTGGCATAGCTGAGTAACAGCCACACCTCCCTGGACCACATCTGTTAGATGATGGTGTTTACTGAGAAGTGTGGTCATGCCTTGGTACAGAACTGCATAGTGATGTTTGGACTTGTTGCACAACTTCTGTGACAGTAAAGTGAAAGTAAGGTTTTCACAAAGGTTTTACATTTTTAGTATGTAAGTCATATGCTAAATTTGATTTGTTGGATGTCTTACACATCACACAGGCTTCAGGTGGAAAAAAAACAGAAACTATTTTGGTAAGCTTTCATTACGCTCATCAGCTTTACTGTTTTGGTTTGTGTATTTTGCTGCTTTTTCTTTCATCTTTAACGTGGAAAATCTTTAATCACCTTATGAACGTTAAACAGCCAAATAACACATGTACTATATGTTGATAAATGGATAGCCCCATGTTTGTCTTCCATCTGTGCTCCGGTTGTCCAGCAATCAGCAATGGAGACTGCTGGGCATTTACCAGTGATACCATGCAAGTCATGGTATCATTGGTCAAACGATTATGTGCATTTGTGTCATTGATCACCTTTCATGTATGCTTTGGTTACAAGCAAAGCATATTGAGGCACAATTTGTGCAGTCCTAACGCATTCCGTGCAGCGAAGGCCCACTTCTTACAGATATAAATGGATGGAGGTGATATATTACAATAACATAACATCATGTTACGATTTATAAAACATTCATTCTAAATTATGATCCCTGACATATCAGTAAAACCAACCAGAAGGGCCCAACCACAAGAGCACCGCCGGAGCTCAACTCTATCCTTCTATCCTTACCCCAATTTCTATAGTTTAATCATGCTTTTTAATGGCCCCATACATTATGTAACATCCATTTGTCCTCAATGATAGATTATAAGGGCTGAACTCTTTTTTAACCACTCCACCCAGTGTCAGGGAAGCCATTATGGCCTCGCTAATCCACTCATGCGCATTAGCGACCGCCACGCAACGTTAAACGTACCTACGCAAAATGGGCTAATTACCAGTGTTTGCCTATATGAGGACTCCAGTGGCTCTCACAAATCGCTGGATTAGTGTCAGCTCTGTATCCTGTGTTCCTATACTCCTGTTTGATTACCTGTTAGTGACCCAGCTTACCCTGACCTGCTCTGGCTTCTCTCCTGGCTCTGAACCCGGCTTGTTTCACGGACCTGCTCTTGCTTGTTCCAGATTGACTTCCTTGTGTTTGACCCTGGATTGATCTCAACTACGCTTCCTGCCTCTGCTTCTGACTGTCTTCCTGTGTTTGAGCCTCAGCCTGGCTTCTGACGTTGTCTCTGCTTATCCATCTGCCAAGATCTGCCAGTACCCCCCAGAGTAACATTGGCTGTGACCATCTTCTCTGCTCCTGGGTGTCCTGCTTCTGGAACCATCAGACAGCTTCACTGGCAGGCAACCCATGCCTCTCTGGGCATAGCACCTGGGTGTCCCACTTTTTGAATCATTAGACAGCTTCACTGGCAGGCAACCCATGCCTCTCTGGGCATAGCACCCTCTGTCTCCGACTCCAGAGTTACTCTGCACTCAGTAGCAAGGGGATCCCTCATCACCTCAGCCTCTAGTCTGGTACGTGACAGTATAATCCAGCCAGTATGTTTGAGGCTGAAAGAGGTGCTTCCCCATTAGAGACTCTATGCCAGCAAGTTAAAGCCCTTAACCAAGCAGGGAAGAACCTGCAAGAAGGTAACTTTCAGCTGGAAGGTCAACTACAGAACCTTGCTGTGTCATCTGCACCTGTTAGCAGGAGTTGAGAATCTCGCTACCCTTGAAGGCCTCATCAAATTGGCCATTCAGCTTGACCGCCGTCTGCGGGAGCAACGGTCAGAAAGGACTAATTCCTACAGACCCACTTGGATGCTCCCCAGGATTCCATCCGCACCTACACCTATGCCTGTTTCCCTGCCTGCTTCTGCTACTGAAGGAGAACCAATGCAGATTGGACTGGTACGCATCGCTTTATCTCCAGATGAAAAGACGCAAAGGCATCAGGCTAACCTCTACTGCAGAGGTCCTGGACACTTCCACGTAATTGTCCAGTGAGACCCAGTATGTTCCTCTCTCTCCATGTCCTGTCTACTTCCAAGTTTCCAGATCTTCTCTAGCTCACCTTGTTTTACCCATCTTATTGCAGGTGGCGGAAGGAATAATCCAGTTCGAAGCAATTGTTGACTCCGGGGCATGCAGTTGCTTCCTGGACATTACCTTGGCAAGAAAACTACAAATTCCACTTAAAAACAAGAAACAGAGACTTGAAGTCCATCTGGCTGATGGGACATTCCCATATCAGGACCTGTGATACAAGAGACTATGTGTAAGGGATGTCAAAACCAGGTACCCTATAAAAAAGGATTATAGTTTTGTCATGGAAAAAAGTAAAACCCATGGCATTTCTATTAAACCACCAGTAGATGGCAGCATAGAGTGAAAAGCCTGAATGACATAAAGCACGTTCTAATGGGACCTTTGCTAATAACAAGGGGAACCAAAAGACTGACCTTTGTTTCTGGTGGGAACACAATAGCAGTTGCTACCCAGTCTGCCAGTCTGAAGGGCATGTGTTTGTGTCATTGCAGGTAAGAGGGAACATATTTAAGGCAATAAACAGGGTGGAAGTGATTTCATTTACATCCATGTGATCGGTAAAGGCTGCCGTGTGATTGATTAACATATCAACATGTAAAATTGGTTATTATTTTCTATGAGGACATTATTCTGGTATATGTGAATGTTATTATTATAGATATGTATTATTTTGTATGAAATACGTTGTGCAAATTTTGGGGCTCAGGTAAGTATAAGGGGGGCTCGGTGGCGCTGCTGCATTAAAAAATATTTTTCACCTTAATGCATTCAAAACGACGAGGACTTACAATCCCTTTAAATTAACTCTTCCTTTTATACAAACTACTCAGCATAGTCTCCATCACAAGCAATGCATTTGCACCATTGCTGAACCTAACACTTGAATCTTCTTTAGAAAAAATTTATATTTTTTACAGCCAATTTCACTTCATCCATATCTTCAAATCATTGTCCCGTTAGTATGAATAAGTGGAAGGGAGAAGGCACTAAGTTTGGGATGTACGGTGGATGGGGGAACCACAAACCAGCTGAATTTGCTGGTTGCCTATTAACCCCCCTGACGGTCTTCCCAAGTCTGGCTCGGGGTGGAATTTTTATACCAAAAGCGGTAACCCCGAGCCAGACTCGGGACCGCATCGCTGTATGCAGGAGGAGGTTTACTTACCTTCTCCCTCGGATCCAGCGTTGTCTCCCCGCTGCACGAGCGAGCCGTGTCTCGCTCGATCTATCACATCGCCGATCTCCGTTCCCTGCGAGCGTTGCGACGCACGGGGACGGAGATCGGCGCCAAATTCAAAAAGTGAAACACACACTATACATACAGTATAATGTAATCTTACAAATTACATTGCTGTATGTAAATATTTCACATCTCCTTTGTCCCTAGTGTTCTGCCCAGTGTCCTGCATGCAGTTTTACATTATAAAAACTGTTCTTTATGCCTGGAAACTGGAGATTGTCCATAGCAACCAAAACTGTCACTTGACATCAAAAATGATTTTAGACCAGCTAGAAAACAGCGATAAAAAACTGGAATCACTTGCAGAATTGAGCGACATCGATTTGTGGGGAGATCCGTCATCAAATATTGAAAAGTAATGACAGTGACAATTCTGCAACTGAGCAAATTTCAGTGTTTTTGATTTGATTACGTTATTGAATAATTTTTATTATTATTATAATATTATTTGGTACAATTATTTATAATTATTTATTATATTATAATTTATGATTTCATTTTTCAAACTTTATTATACCCGGGATGTCTGCTAGACTCTGGTTTGGACAGATTTAAGAGTTATTCTTAAGAATTGCAGGACTACAATATAAAACGCCAAATTTTCATGCAAAATAATGGTACCGCTTTTAGCACCTAAAATCCGAAATAATCGTACCGCCAGGGAGGTTAAAAGATGTGTGTGGCCGTGCATTATCATGAAACCGAATGGTTTCTCTAAGTTTCTTAAGTGTCTCAATGTACCACTCGTTGGTATATTCAGAAAGAAAAATATAGTAGAGTCCTACTACAGGTACAAACAACTTTGAACACATACATACTGAATGTGGTATCACCGTGAATGGAAGAAGTAGGACATTTTCAGGTTTTGAAATGGTGATTTGAATGGTTTTGATATGGTGATAGAATAACTTCCTGTTAAAGCAAAGCCATGTCATTTTTTTAAAGAAAATTTCACCAAGTTTTAAAGCAAGTAAAGGCAATATTAGAAATGTTTGCTTATCTCTATTTATCAAGAATAACATGCTTTAGTTACATCTTTTTTTTTTTACTGAGTGATCTGCTTTCTCTGCTCCAAATAATACATGTTAGGTAGCTGAATTTAATCTTAGGTCAACTTTAACCACTTGCCTATCAAGGTGTGTTTATAAACAGGATGGTAGACAAGTGGTTAAATCAAGCTTACTGCTGCTGCAGCTGTGAGTTTGGTACCGGCTTTAACAGCGAGCAAAGGGCCTTCTGATTAAAAGTGAACAGTGAATCGGTGAATTGGGCTCTTAAAGACCCACTCCCTGCCAGCAGTACCCACGGTGGTTTCCCAGGCTTTCTGCTTCTCCTTTGATGTCTTTATGACTACCTGTCCTTTGCCCATGCTATCACATATGGGGCTTATTAGCCCATTTGTGATAGCAATAAAGTAGCAGAAGAAAGTGTGTTAAAAAAAAAATATATCTATCTATCTATCTATCTCCTGTCCCCCCTTGTTAAAACCAGGTGTATATAAAAATCAATTGTGCCACACGTGAAGTATTACAAACATGTCATCAAGGTGAGAGTAATGCCGCGTACACACGGGCGGACTGTATGGCGTACTTAGTCCGTCGAAACACATTTCAGCGGACAGTCCGCTCGTGTGTGGGCTTCAGCGGACTTTTTCAGCGTGCAGTCCGGAGTACTAAGTATTTCGAATTTTTCGAAATTCTGTCCGTCATACTTTGGTTTCAGCGGACAATCCGCTCGTCAGTAGGCTAGTTCGACGGACTAAGAATGGCGCATGCCCAGAAAGGATTTACACGGCGAAAGGTTGCTTTGCTGTGTATTGGACTTCCTATTTCTAGTCCCGTCGTACGTGCTGTACACGTCATCGCGCAAGCTTTCGACGGACTGTTTGGGTATCCGTGTGTGGTCAAGTCCGATCAGTCGAAAGTATGACGGACTGTCCGTCGGATTGTATGACGGACTAAGTAGGCCATACAGTCCGCTCGTGTGTACGCGGCATAATAATTCTAGGGCTCTAATACATAGTTAACTCTAAACTGATAACCTGTAAAGGCTGTTAAAGTCTTGCCTATGGAAACTTTTGGGTACCCTATTTTTTTGTAATTACACAGGCTTGACATGTTTGGCATCTATTTACATGAAACAATCCAATCTTTTATATTTAGCCTTAAAAGAAAAATTGTATACTATTGTGTTTGTTTGCAATAAAAATACATTTAGTGTATATTTGTCTGATAAATAGCTGTGCAACATAAAATTATTGCAACTACAAGCATTTTATTCTCCGGGTTCTCTGTTTTTAGAAAATACATGTTTTCGGGAGTTTACAGCAATTTTTATCAACAAAATGCAGATTTTTAACATATGTGCAAAAAAAATAGAAAATTGTCCTGGTACACATGTGGTTACAGATTCATCATCGAAGCTAAAGCTGCAAGCAAAAGCCACAAACAAAAAGAGGCATCCATTGCAGATAATAAAGCCAGAATGCAGTTACAAGAATCTGCTGCTTCAGTGATGTCTGACAACTCACAAAGCTGGTGCCTATGCCATGGCAGGGCACTTCCTAACCAGGACTGTCATACGCTGTTTGTGTTTTAGACTAAAATATTATTGAAGGACTTTTTCACATTACTTTCTCAGCTTCTGATCTCTGAGATTAATCCCATTTGTATTATTGAGCAACTCTGCTAGATCAAAAAGAAAGTCGATTGTTCCAAGAAATGAATTGATGAAATATTGCATTATGTTTAAAGCGTAACAAGCAAAATATTTTTCTTTCCAAATGAGAACTTCAGGAAAATGAGAGCAATACTTTTCGAACAGATGTAAACTCTGACCGAATTCAATTTTGTTTTCGAAAGCTCTGTGTATTAAAACAATTTTCATTTAGGTGTCCATTTAAGAAACTGTGAATAGTGTTGATCCCGAGGTAATATATATATATATATATATATATATATATATATATATATATATATATATATATATATATATATATATATATGAATGCCCGCCCAAGCGTATGACCTTCTTTACTTCACTGCTATGGCCTCTAGACCCAGATCTTTAGTAGACCTAGCAATGCCCCTGATGGTGACAGTAGTGGACCATGCCTATGTGATGTGTGTGTGTGTCATTTGTAGTGTCCATCATAAGCCTGTGCGACAGGGTGACCACACCAGAGCACAACTTATAGTGAGGGATATTGCGTGGTCACTTTATACCAGAAGGCATCTGAACAAGGACCTGCATGTCAGGATCATCAGATGTAGATTTAAAAATACTGGAAATTACATTAAAGCGGATTTAAACTCATAATTTAAAAAAACTGCTGACGGGCAGGTTTTTTATAACAGAAGAGATCTAGAGCCGTTCTCGCTGCCCGTTAGCAGTAATATACAGTAAGCCGCACATGCGCACTTCAGAATACGTTTACGGCACCGCTCCCTGCCATGGTGATGTGATTATTGTGCACATGAGCTGGAGTGATGCCATTGTGGCCTAGCCAATCAAGCGGACAAACAGAATGAACCCAGGAGGAAGGGCAGGAGAAGATGGAAGTACCTGGGACCAGCTGGAGCTGGTCACCTTTTTTTTTTTTTCCAAAATACTTTATTGGTTTTCCAACATAAGAGGAAACAAAGTTTCATATCCAAACTTGGTCACCTTTATAGCATAAACCACCTGGGGCCCACAGAAATAAGCTAGCATTACTCAACCATGGTAACCCACAGTTTGTTTAGTGTGCCCCTCAGGCCAGGGGCAGACTGACAACTCATGGTGCCCCCAGGCAATAGGAGATTATGGGGCCCCCAGGCAATCAAAGATTATGGGGACACACAGTATACAATCACACAGTATACACATACATGTACACACAGTATACACAGACATGTTTTTATTGGCTGAGAAGGTACTGGAGAGGTGGGACAGCTATAATCTTGGGATTTTTAGACCAAAAGGATGTCGGTAAGGAACATTTCAGAAACAGATGTAAAAAAAAAAACACATATTTTTTACATACTGTCCCTGGTTTTACTGAGGCTGGCAACCCTGATGGGGCCCCCTAGTGGCCCAGGGCCCTCGGGCAGTGCCCAAGTGGGTGAATGGTCAGTCCGCCCCTGCCTCAGGCTCGAACACTGTGGGAAGTAGTGTGGAAGATGCTGCAACCACTGCAGGAGTGCCAGCAAGGGATGGAGCTCGTTCCAGCTCCTGTAGTCATTGGAAGGAAGAGAGGAAAGTTCCACACATCCACAGAGTCCTATGGTGATATGAGAGAGACAACCTCAGCCTGCGCTCCCCCAGGCCACGCCCCTAACTTGTTTTGCTCCGCCCCCAGAGCTTAGTCCTGGGGATTGCTCAACCATGACCGGCTTCAGTGTCTCCATCAGTGTATAACATCCAGGGGTAAGATTAAGGCGGCAAAAACAATATCATCTAAATATGAAGGACTTTTTTTGGCTATAAGGTCAGATACAGTGCAAATATGCTAACACATTTCAGCTGCCAGACATTAATCCTAGCTTTAAGATATTGCAACTTCAACCATAAACCACTTGTGCCCCCATTAAAAAAAAAAAAAAAATGTAGAGAACGGCGCCAAATTCAAAAAGTGAAACACACACTATACATACAGTATACTGTAATCTTACAGATTACATTACTGTATCAAATGATTTCACCTCCCTTTTGTCCCTAGTGGTCTGCCCAGTGTCCTGCATGCAGTTTTATATTATAAAAACTGTTCTTTCTGCCTGGAAACTGGAGATTGTCCATAGCCACCAAAATCGTCCCTTTACATCAAAAGTGGTTTTATATTAGCTAGAAAACAGCGATAATAAATTAGAATCACTCGCAGAATTGAGGGATAGCGATTTGTGGGGAGATCCGTCATCAAATACTGAAAAGTAATGACAGTGACAATTCTGCAACTGAGCAAATTTCAGTGTTTTTGATTTGATTACATTATTGAATCATTTTTTTATTATTATTTTGTATAATTATTTATAGTTATTTATTATATTGTAATTTTATGATTTCATTTTTTCAAACTTTATCATACCCGGGATGTCTGCTAGACTCTGGTTTGGACAGATTTAAGTGAGTTATTCTTAAGAATTACAGGACTACAATATAAAACGCCAAATTTCCATGCAAAATAATTGTACCGCTTTCAGCACCAAAAATCTGAAAAAATCATAACGCCAGGGAGGTTAAGGTAGGATGGGTGCTCTACACCTGTTTGGAGGGGTGGGGGTAAAAGGCTAGGGAAACATAGTGGGAAAGTTTCCTTACCCTCTCTGCTGAGTGTAACTGTACAGTGCCTTGAAAAAGTGTTCATACCACTTAAAATTTTCCACATTTTTTTAATGTTACAAATTAAATCGTAAATTTATTTTATTGGGATTTTATGTGACAGACCAACACAAAGTGGCACATAGTTATCAAGTGGAAGGAAAATGATGAATGGTTTTCAAAATGTTTTACAAATAAATATCCAAAAAGTGTGGCATGCATTTGTATTCAGCCCCCTTTGCTCTGATATTAAGTCACCTAATTAGTATATAGAGTCCACCTGTGTGTAATTTAATCTCAGTATAAATACAGCTGTTTTGTGAAGCCCTCAGAGGTTTGTTAGAAAACCTTAGTGAGCAAACCGCATCATGAAGGCCAATGGACACACCAGACAGGTCAGGGATAAAGTTGTGGAGAAGTTTAAAGCAGGGTTATGTTATAAAACAACATCACAAGCTTTGAACATCGCACAGAGCACTGTTCAATCCATGGTCCCAAAATGGAAAGAGTATGGCACAACTGCAAACCTACCAAGACATGGCCACCTAAACAGGCCAGGCAAGCAGAGCATTGATCAGAGAAGCAACTCTGGAGGAGCTGCAGAGATCCACAGCTCAGGTGGGAGAATCCGTCCACAAGACAACTATTAGTCGTGCTCTCCACAAATCCGGTCTGTATGGAAAAGTGTCAAGAAGAAAGCCATTGTTGAAAGAAAGCCATGCGATGGACATAGCAAACGTGGAGGAAGGTGCTCTGGTCAGATGAGACCAAAATTGAACTTTTTGGGCTAAAACAAAACGCTATGTTTGGCGAAAAACGAACACTGCACATCAACTTGAACACACCATCCCCACCGTGAAACACGGCGGTGGCATCATCATGTTGAGGGGATGCTTTTCTTCAGCAGGGACAGGGAAGCTGATCAGAGTTGATAAGGTAGCACATCCCTTGTCCTGTATGCTATCTGTAATTCTCACTTTTTTATTGTGTGTGTATATACATGGATACTGCACAGCAGCACTTCTATTGTCCTGTATAATATGTTTGTTTTGGCACTTCTCTTGTTCTGCATGCTGGGTGTAAATCTCGATATATACTACATTCATGTACAGTAGTTAAAGTGCCTTGAAACAGTATTCATACCCCTTGACATTTCTACATTTTGTCATGTTACAACCAAAAATGTAAATATATTTTATTGGGATTTTAGACCAACACAAAGTGGCACATAATTGTGAAGTGGAAGGAAAATGATAAATGGTTTTCAATTTTTTTTTTACAAATAAATATATGAAACGTGTGGTGTGCATTTGTATTCAGCCCCCCTGAGTCAATACTTTGTAGAACCACCTTTCTCTGCAATTACATCTGCAAGTCTTTTTGGGGATGTCTCTACCAGCTTTGCACATCTAGAGAGTGACATTTTTGCCCATTCTTCTTTGCAAAGTAGCTCAAGCTCTGCCAGATTGGATGGAGAGCGTCTGTGAACAGCAATTTTCAAGTCTTGCAACAGATTCACAATTGGATCTAGGTCTGGACTTTGACTGGGCCATTCTAACACATGAATATGCTTTGATCTAAACCATTCCATTGTAGTTCTGGCTGTATGTTTAGGGTCGTTGTCCTGCTGGAAGGTGAACCTTCACCCCAGTCTCAAGACTTTTGCATACTCTAATGTTGTGTACACCCGACCGGACTTTTTGACAGCAAAGGTCAGACGGAACAAATCCGTCTGACAATTTGATCATTTTTGGGCTCCATCAGACCTTTTGCTGTTCAAAAATCTGACGGACATTAGAAATAGAACCCAGACCCAGTTCCTATGGAGAAATTCGCTCGTCTGTATGCTAAACCGACGATAGGGCAGCTATTGGCTACTGGCTATGAACATCCTTATTCTAGTCTGGCCGTACGTCATCACATTCGAATCCGCTGGACTTTGGTGTGATTGTGTGTGGCTAAGTCCGTTTGTTCGGAAAGTCCGTCGGAACTCCACGGGAAGACCGTCGGACCTAGTCTGCCAGAAAGTCCAGTCGTGTGTACACGGCATAACAGGTCTTCTAAGATTTCCCTGTATTTGGCTCCATCCATCTTCCCATCAACTTTGACCAGCTTCCCTGTTCCTGCTGAAGAAAAGCATCCCCACAACATGACGATGCCACCACCATGTTTCATGGTTTGTTCAGGGTGATGTGCAGTGTTAGTTTTTTGCCGAACATAACGTTTTTTGTTTTTAGGCCAAAAAGTTCAATTTTGGTCTCATCTGACCAGAGCACATTCTTTCACATATTTGCTGTGTCCCCCACATGGCTTCTCGCAAACAGGGACTTCTTATGGCTTTCTTTAAACAATGGCTTTCTTGTTGCCACTCTTCCATACAGACCGGATTTGTGGAGTGCACGACTAATAGTTGCCCTATGGACAGATTCTCCCACCTGAGCTGTGGATCTCTGCAGCTCCTCCAGAGTTACCATGGGCCTCTTGACTGCTTCTCTGATTAATGTTCTCCGTGCCTGGCCTGTCAGTTTAGGTGGACGGCCATGTCATAGGTTTTCAGTTGTGCCATACTCTTTCTATTTTCAGAAGATGGATTGAACAGAGCTCTGTGAGATGTTCAAAGCTTGGGATATTTTTTTGTAACTTAATCCTGCTTTAAACTTCTCCACAACATTATCTCTGACCTGTCTGGTGTGTTCCTTGGCCTTCATGATGCTGTTTGTTCAGTAAGGTTCTCTAACAAACCTTTTGAGGGCTTCACAGAACAGCTGTATGTATACTGAGATTAAATTACACACAGGCGTACTCTATTTACTAATTAGGTGACTTCTGAAGGCAATTGGTCCCATTCGATTTTAGTTAGGGGTATCAGAGTAAAGGGGGCTGAATACAAATGCACGCCACACTTTTCACATATTTATTTGCAAAAAAAATTGAAAACCATTTATCATTTTCCTTCCACTTCACAATTATGTGCCACTTTGTGTTGGTCTATTACATAAAATCCCAATAAAATACATTTACATTTTTGGGTGTAACATGACAAAATGTAGAAAATGTCAAGGAGTATGAGTACTTTTTCATGACACTGTATATGTACATGGACATAACATGCTTTTGAACAAGTCAAGTGAGCAGTGACGCAGGAGTTAGGTGTCGCTGTCACTTCCGTCCGAGGCCGGAAGTATTTCATTTGGTTTGCTACTCATGGTTTTTATATGTAAGTTTTTATATATGTACTGGAATAAAAGTTTATTCAATTACTACACATTGGAGCCCCCATCCCTTCCTTTCTTATTTCATCATTTGTTTTGGGATAATAACGTTCGAGCTTGGAGATCAGAGGGCTGGATTGAACCCTGCTGAATGGTGTAACCCCATAGACATCGATCGTTTGAGGGAATTGATTGATGACTTAAAGCTACATCAGGCCTGTGGGGGCCGGTACTAGAGGTGAGAGGCTGGGGGAAACGGGCGGCGCACCGCAGATTGGACAGATCAGACTTTGCCTGTTGGTCTGCATCAGTGTTTCTCAACTCCAGTCCTCAAGGTGCCCCAACAGGTCATGTTTTCAGGATTTCCCTCAGATGAAATGGCTGTGGTAATTACTAAGGCAGTGAAACTGATCAAATCACCTGTGCAAAATAATCAAGAGCCTGAAAACATGACCCGTTGGTGCGCCTTGAGGGCTGGAGTTGGAAATACTGGTCTGCATACACCAATCGATTGCTGCACTTGGTTATTATTTCATGGATGAACTATTGCAAGGATCTTTGGATCATATACACAGAGACTATTTATTCCATATAAGTTTGGACTAATTATTTATCGCACCAGTTTTGCACTATTTGCACCTTTTGCATTTTTTTTTCTGCATCTCTTTCACATTTTGCAATTTCAGCGCATTTTGCATTTTTTGCACTTTGCGGGTTGCGATTTTTGCATTTGTGCAATTTTTGCATTTTTTGTGCAATCTATGCTTATATTGTTTTTGCACTTGAAAGGATTATGCACGTTTAAGAGGAATCTACACTGGGAGATAGGATATTGTTAATACAGTATCCATTGCAACTTAGCCCTTGTACACACGGTCGGACATTCCGACGGAAAATGTCCGTTCGGACCGTGTTGTCAGATAATCCGACTGTGTGTGGGCTCCATCGGACTGTTTCCGTCGGAATATCCGACGGACAAAGTTTTAGAGCTGGGCTATAAAACTTTCCGACAACATGATCCGATCAGACTTTGTCTGATTGTGTGTAGAGAATTCCGATCGGACAAAGTGCCACGCATGCTCAGATCAAATTCCTAGACCAAAGCTATTGGCTACTAGCCTGAATGCAGTCCCGTCATAATGAAATAACATCATCACGTTACGTACGATCGGATTTTCCGACAACTTTGTCCGACCGTGTGTATGCAACACCAGTTTCGGACAAAATCCGACGGATTTTGTTGTCAGAATATCCGACCGTGTGTACAAGGGCTAACACATGCACTTAGTAGTTTGTTCTGTATGAAGTATATTTTGAAGCATTTTTGAAGTTTATTTATGGCAGGGGTTGACAAATTTGCTTGGAATCTAGGAGCCAGCTAAAAAAGTTAGGAGCCAGGTCCGTGACGGCGATCCAGACCTTTCCCTGGCCTGACATGGAGACGAGTGAGGGGAAGATGGCGCCCCCAGCCCCCCACCTGTCTCCAAGTCATTGCCCATAGCTCTTAGAGGGACATTTTATTTTTTTCAAATGACAATTTTTTTTTAAATTGCATTTTAGTGTAAATATGAAATGTGAGGTCTCTCTGACCCCAGATCTCATATACAAGAGGACCTGTCATGCTTTTTTCTATTACAAGGGATTTTTACATTCCTTTTAATAGGAATAAAAGTGACACACATTTTTATTTTTTTTTTTTAAAAGAACAGTTAAAAAAATAAAAATAAAAGTTAAAATAAGAAAAAAAAACATTATTTTAAACACGCCCTGTCCCGCCAAGCTTGCGTGCAGAAGAGAATGCATATATGAAAGCGATGTTCAAACCACACATGTGAGTTAAACGTCGCCTATGGAGATTTTAAAGGGTAAAAGTTTGTCGCCATTCCATGAGCGCGCGCAATTTTGAAGCATGACATGTTGGGTATCGATTTACTTGACGTAACATTATCTTTCACAATATAAAAAAAAAATTGGGCTAACTTTACTGTTGTCTTATTTATTTATTTTTTTATTAAATTCATTTTCCCCAAAAAAGTGCGCTTGTAAGTCCGCTGTGCAAATACGGTGTGACAGACAGTATTGCAACGGCCACCATTTTATTCTCTAGGGTGTTAGAATAAAATATATATATAATGTTTAGGGGTTCTGAGTAAAGGGAAGGAGATAGGCTGGCAGGCAGGGGAAGCTCCATTAGCATTGCTGGCTGTAATTCCAACGGCCACCACAAGAGGGCGCCAGATTCCAGAAAGAACCATAGGATCGTAGAAGGCTCCAAAGCTGGGGGCTCAATTACCGGCTGTGGCGCGGCCCTACGCGATCACGCCGGGGGGGGGTCCGCGGAGCCAGGATACCCCAGCTGTGCTGCCCCAGGCGCCAGGACGCTAATTCTAGTCGCAAATGCGACCTGGCGCCCGGGTTTTGTCGAGCCCTGATTTATGGTATTTATTATTCAATTATATAGCAGTAGGATTAGCATTTCAGTTGGGTTGGGTAGCGCCACATATTATTTATTACCTATTAAATGTGTTAGTTATTATTGGTCTTGGAGTTATTGCTTTAACCCAAGTACAGTCCAGGAACAGGAGGAGGAGGATTTCTTGGACCAAAAATTGGTTGCCTTATTAATCGTGACAGATTATGTCATATGCCTTTGCTGCGGGAACTCCAGGAGAATAATCCAGAAGTTTTTCTGAATTATCTCCGTATGATGGACCCCTGCTTTCACCAACTCTTGGTGTTGCTGACCCCCTATATTAAGAAGCAGGACACATGCATGAGGCTTTTATTTTATTTTTTTTGGTTGAATAATAATGATTTGATTTGGTATATTTTCTATAGTTTTGGATGCATAGAATGCACTTTTTGGTTAAGTTCTATTGGCAAATAGCATGTCTAATTTTATTTGTTTCTTTTTTTAATGCACCATAAAAAAATTGTGGAGAATAATACTTGGCTGTGTATTTTACTTCAAATGACAGTTTGGGTGTAGGCAGTTACATTTAAAAAAATACAAAGTAAAATTTAACAAGGGACACCAACATTGTTGTAGCTTTGATCTTAAAAACTACGGGATAATGGTGCATCAAAAAATAAATAAATAACAGGCATAATTTATATTATTCTTGATATCACTAGAAAAAAAAAGCCTTTGAAAATTAATTTGCAATAACTCCATCAGTATCACCAGCAAAGCAGCTTCATTATTATCCTATTAAAGAAGAAGAGAATGTGCGCTGCATTTCGAGATTTCATAATTTGCCACATCACGAATCTTAATTCTCCATTACGAACGCTAGTTTACAAGACCGACCGCTTCTGGCTCGTCCTTGCCTCCGAGCATGCGTGTGTAGCAATACCCCCCTGGGGGCGGCCGAGTTTGTTCATTACCTTTTGCCTGACTGCTCCGCCTCCGATTCCCCATGCAATTACATGACACACAAACAGTCAAGATTCCGGATTTATAGTTCTTTATTTTGGGTATAAATCTGTGGGCTATTAATTAGGGTATATGGGAAGCCCCATCCGACCCCAATCTTAGGTTAAAGGGTATTATTAATCTGTATCCCTGGCTTTGTTAATAAAATCCCTTATAGTGATCCTTTCCTGGTTCCACTTCTCTCTCTGTCATAACACTCCCAATTTGGATAGATAAGCATTACTCTGAATAACGCTGTGGGTATTGAACTCAAAGTCACAGGCCATGTTGCCTATTTCCATGACTTGTATTGTTAAAACTCCCTAAGTCCTGGAAAGTGTTCGATACTGGGGTCCTTGGATACCCAGTATGAAGTTCTTGAATAGCACTACTGGGTTTGCGCTCCCGTTGCTCTCTCCCAATCAACAGTCCATGTTCTACTCACAAAGTCGATTACCCAGTCTTCTTTCTCCGCTTAGTTCCTACTGCCTCCTCCTCCTCCACGCTGCCCAACACATCCCTGCATGGGACGTCCGGTATTCCTCCAGGGCTACATGCTGACTTCATATTCAGGAGCCAGACTTTCGGCCTCCCTGGAAATCGCCTCCGACTATCCGGCTCCGGGAGCTCTGAACTTCCTGGCCTCAAGCCTCGCACCTCCATCCTTGAACTTCTCCCCCGTAGAGCATGTGACCCCCCCTTTTATGAGAGACCTCTCTATTGACCATATAAATTAACCATTGGTCAATTCTCTCACGTGGGGTTTCCTGACACTCAGGTCTCAGCCCATCCTCTCTTTCCAGCACAATCCACTGTCAAGCAGAGGAGGTATCCCTGAGCCCAGGTGTAGACGGCCACACCCCCTTCTATTCTGACACCCCCCAACCCTGAATAAACAGCCAGGCCTAGTAAAGAGTACATCCCTGGCTAAATGCACCTGTCTCTATATCCTACACTGTCAGAATATTAAGCACCTACTAAAGGTAGAGGACGCTACACATGTTTGTACTTTTTTCGACAACGCACATTTGTCCAGAAAATTTTAAAGCCTGCCATGCAACGTTTGTCCGCGGAATATCCAACAACAATTGTTCGATGGAGCGTACAAACGGTCGGATTTTCCGCCAACAGCCTGTCATCATACATTTCCCATCAGAAAATCCGATTGTGTGTACGAGGCTTAGGAATTAGGATCTGTGTTGACAAGTTTTTCTTCAATACAAAACGGTTTTGTATCTCCATACAACTTTTCATAGTAGTGGAAATGCAAAATCGTATTGAAGCAGGTCAAATGCAGATCAGAGGGAGGTCACTGCAGGTGAAATGCACTTGTCAATGATTGAATGATGTCAGAAGCATCTCAAGCTTATTTCAAACTGCTGCCATCGACATGGGCTCTTTTACAAGTTTTTTTAAGTAGCTTGGACGAAAAGAAGTAGAAGGGTTAAAAACAGTAATGTTACTGGTACACACAAGCTCTTGTCTTTTATTTGATGTCCATTTTCAGGATCTGATATTGTTTGTAGGAAGCTGCACTCGAGTTTGATCTCTTTATGAAATTTACTGCAGATGGAAGCACTTCTGTTCTTCTGTTCTGGTAATAATTATATTAAAGGAAAAATATGATCAAGAGACAAAAGTCTCCGTTTAATAAGGGTTTTGCTGTACTTCCCGAGGACTTTGATGTTAGCTGTCGTTTTTAGTTTTTCTATGACCAGAAAGCTGACTGATGGTTATTGCCATTGATGAACCTGGTGCTAGCCAGGTTTGTTCTTTTCAATTAGTCCATTTGTCGGCTTAGGATCAATACTGTCACTCTGTCTAGATTGTCTAACCACTTGAAGACCGGCATTTTCTGGTACTTTTTGTATACATGTTAAAAGCTGTTTATTGTTTTTTTTTTTTTTTTTTTTTTAAAGCCGAGACCCTAGTGAATAAATTGGTGAGTTTTGCTATTTTTTATGCCACACAGTATTTGCGCAGCTGTTTTTCAAACGCAAATTTTTGGAAAAAATACACTTTTTTTTTTTTTTTTTTGTAATTTCTTTACTTTTTTAAATTTGAATGCAAAAAAAAAATATATACATAATCCCTTTTTTTTTTTTTTTGTAAAATATAAAAGATGATGTCATGCCGAGTAAATAGATACCAAACATGTCAAGCTTTAAAATTGCGCAAGCCCGCAACAAATTATGTAAATTTTACTATCCATAGGCGACGCTTTAAAAGCCTTTATGCCCCATACACAAAATCCGTCTGATTTTTTTCAGACCGATTTTGGCTGAAACTTGTCTTGCATATACACGGTCGCACAAAGGTGTCGGAAAATCCGATCGTTCGGAACGAGGTGACGTTATACACGTACGATGGGACTACGTAGAGGCCAGTAGCCAATAGCTTTCGTCTCCAAATTTTTTCTGAGCATGCGTGGCACTTTGTGCGTCCGAATTCTCTACACACGATCGGAAAAAGTCTGATTGGATTTTGTTGTCGGAAAATTTTAGATCCAGCTCTCAAACTTTTTCCGTCTGAAATTCTGACAGAAAAAGTCCGGTAGGGCCCACACACGATCGGATTTTCCGACAACATAATACGATCGGACTTTTTCCATTGGAATTTCCGACTGTGTGTATGGGGCATTACAGGTTACCACTTTGTATCTACAGAGGAGGTCTAGTGCTAGAATTACTGGCCATGATCTGATGTTCACGATGATACTTCACATGTGTGGGACCATCGCTGTTTGCGTGCGTGCAGGACCAACGCACGCGTTTGCCTTTGCATGCTAGCACGGCAGGAAGGGGCACTTTTTTATTATTATTATTCATTTATTAAGGATGTAAACATCCTTGTGACAGCAATAGGCACATGACAAGTACTCTTTATAGAGGGAATTTTGCACTTGAAAGCGTTTAAAATGCCAAGAATGCCGTTTTTGAATACTTTTGATTTTCAAAAAATTGCGTGGTTGACAGCCAAGGAATTGGAAGTGATGTCATTATTTTTGGGGCTACCATAGAGAAGACCCGATCAAAGCCAGTTTTGTATGGGTCTCCGGCCAGCTGGTGACTGTGCTGGCTGGTAGCTTGTGCCTCCCAGTGGGACGGCAGAGCCAAGAGAGTTGCGGAAGGTGGTGGAAGTGGGGGGGGGGTGTCCCGCTGCTTGTAATAGCAATCAAGAAGCTAGTTAAATGCTCTGATTGCTATTACAAAAGAGCCGACTGTCTGCTCTAAAAAGCGGTTTTGGGTGGATGCCTTCAACTGCAGGCATCATCCCGGCATAACCACTTGAGGTCAAATGACATACCAGGTATGTGATTTGACAGCAAGTGGCTTAAGTTTGCAAGAAAAAGGAGACAGCTCTTAGCTTCAGTTCAGACAGATAGACAACACAATGTCAATGTTCCCCGATCTTGGTAGCTAGAAATAATCAGCTTCAACTGTACTTGTTCTGCTATGTTTAAGATGTTCTGAAATTCATCCAAGAACACTATATGGCCAAAAGTTTGTGGACACCTGACCATCGCTACCAAAATACTATGACCAAAAGTATGTCTGCACACCTCCAAATGATTGAGTTCAGGTATGTCACCAAGTCCTGGTGCCCCTGAGGACTAATGGTGACCTCCAGGGTTAGGGACAGCTGACATCCTTCTGTGTAGAGTGGGTTACAAAACATGGTGGGTGTAATGCAAAGTAGATTGATGGGCGCCAGACACTTCTTGAATGCAAATAGATTTATTGTCTCTTAAACAGAACTGTGGGAGAGAGGGTTGGGGCCAGGACACCCTTAAGTAGATTCAATGTTAACTGGCAGACTCCAAGACTTCTATAGGTAGACAGCCATGTAGGGAAAGGTATCTAACCACACTGAGCCCTCAGTCTTTCACTAGACTTACTGATCCACTGCCTTGTGGACACCCTAAGTTCTTCCAATTTAGCACTCAGTATCTTCCTCAAGTGTCACCCCCGCTTCACCACATGGTCCCCGGCTTGGCACTCACAGATACTCCTCAAGTTTCACCATTGCTGACAGGTTAGGTCCCTGACTTGGCACTCCACAAGTGTCACCTCTGATGTCCCGCTGGGTCCCTGACTTGGCACTTGCTGAAGTTTTCCCACTTCTTCACCGTCCCTGGCTTGCGAGAAGTCTGCTCTGGTACTGGCCTCAGCTTACTCACAGTGGTCACCAGTGGCAAGGTGGATGGCCCCTTAGTGGTGACAGCTTTCTCTCACTATACCTTCGACCACCACTTGTTCCCCAGCTGGCAGAACCGTTACTTCTGGTTGGACTGAAAGCCACAGTTCCAAAGCTAAGCCTCTCTCTTGCTTCTGGATAGGTCCTCAGACAGCCTAGCAGCCAGATGTCCTCGGCATAGGCCCAAGGCTTATGGCCTAGCAGCAGGGCCATCTTTAAGGCAGGGCAAAAGGGGCAGCTTCCCTGGGCCCTGTCGTTGTTGTGGGGCCCAAAGCAACTGCCTCATACTTGCCAACTATGCCAGTTTAAATGCCATTGTCCCTTGAAGTTTTAGTCCTGTGCTGTGTCCTGATATCTCAGTATGGATTGCTGTTACTAATGCTGCCCAGCTCTGCCCTATTGTGTACAGGTGACTCACTTGCAGACCCTGTGTTTACGTGTAAATAAGCAGCATTTATATGCAAATAGCTGCGGCCGGCGGCATTGATATGTAAATAAAGGTGGCATTCAAATGTATATCATGCTCCTCTGCAGTGAGGAGATGTGCTGTAACCTCTAGCAACCAATGAGTGAGCAATATTACTATATAGAAATCTCTCTAGCAACAAATTAACAAGCAGAAATCATTTGCTGTAGCCTCTAGGAACTAATCAGTGAGCCGTAATGTGTGCTGTAACTCATAGCAACCAGTCAGTAAGCAGTAATGATATGCTGTTTGGCAACCAATCACAATTGCTGCCTGATCTAATATAGTAACTGATTTTAATTCTAGCTGCTTATTATTGTATGTCTCAGAGCAGGTGGAGAGTGAAATTGCACAGGGGGGAGAGGGGAAATTTTTGCTCAGGGTCCAATCAATATTAAAGACAGCCCTGCCTAGCAGCCCAGGGCATTACAAGACACGTCCACCCAGACAGCCGTCCAGGTGGCACAGAACCCTGATCACATGACTTACCAAATAAATAAGCTCTCCCAGCAGGCCAAGGGACCCAAGAAAATCCCTGCCCATTGGCTGAGACACTCCATTCATTCCTAATCTGTCTTTGCCATGCCCTTGTCTCATCTAATGCCACCAGATACCCGGCCATCTAGTGACAGAAGAGAGAAGTGCAGCAATTCCAGAATTAGGGTGAAATCGATTCGCCCCCTATCAATTGGCCAAGGCAACTATCACTTGGCAGATACATTTAGTAGCCTCCCTGCCTAAACATCAGGGTGCTACATCTGTTTCTAGTGAAGGGTACTGTTAATGCTACAGTATACACAGCCTTTCTGGATAACTGTGCACTTCTAACCTTATGAGAACATTTTGGTGAAGACCCTTTTCTGTTTCAACATGAGCACAGGGCCAGCTCCACGAAGACATGTGTAACCTCAGCACATTTTGCTCACTGTTGCACGGATCAGCCTGTCATTTGGAATGCTGCACCCACCCAAACACAGCAGCTGCAGACTCTCTTCCTCTCTCTGCCATGATCAGGCAGAGTGGCTGAATAGAGAGAAGAGGAGGAGGAGAAAGAGTCATATCTGCACAGAGAGCACAACTGTCAGAGAGATCCAGTGTGGTGGAGGTTCTATGAAAGATCATCACTACTAGAAAGCGAGAATTATGGTCTGGCACCCTAAAGCAGCCACTTTAGGGTACCAGGATGGAGAGGGGGGGGCAGTAAAATCTGAATCCCCAGCCACTTGCTGGGGATTTGGATTTTTTGTGCTGCAGATGTGTTTTTTTATGAAGTGTACAGATAGCTGGCTTTTCTAAAGTACAACAATCACTTCCACCACCGCTGTGATATGCCATGTTCTCCGGGCTCTGCTGTCCCATCTGCAGGCCTGGTGTCTCCCTCCTGTACACAGACCAGGAAGTGACATTTATAATGTCACTTCCTGTACCAGAGCTGTCATTCTCCTGGATATATGCTCGGGGAAGCAGCTGATGGGACATTGGTCTGTGTTCCATCAGCTGCAGTGGCATAGAGAGGAGACATCCAGGGTCTAATAGACCCTGGGTGTCTTCATAAAGAGAACTTGTCACCTATATGCTATCACATGGGGGGGGGGGGGGGGGGTCTTAAAAATTAAACCAAAAATGTTTTAAGTACAGTTGTACTCATAAGTTTACATAGAATTTATGATTTCTTGGCCATTTTTCAGAGAATATGAATGATAACACATTTTTTTTTTTCACTCTTGGTTAGTGTTTGGCTAAGGCCATTTGTTATTGATCAACTGTGTTTTTACTCTTTTTAAATCATAATAACAACACAAAGTATCCAAATTACCCTGATCAAATTTTTATATACCCCAGTTCTTAATACTGGGTGTCTTTTGTGGTATTTGTGGATGAGGCTCTTTATCTTTTCAGATGGTAAAGCTACCCATTCCTCTTGGCAAAAAGCCTCCAGTTCCTGTAAATTCTTGGGCTGTCTTGCATGAACTGCAGGTTTTAGATCTCCCCAGAGCGTCTCAATGATATTGAGGTCAGGAGACTGAACCACTCCAAAGCCTTCACTTTATTCTGCTGTAGCCAATGACAGGTCAACTTGGCCTTGTGTTTTCGATCATTGTCATGTTAGAATGTCCACATACTTCCTATGCACAGCTTCCTGCCTGATGAATGCAAATGTTCCTCAAGTATTTTTTGATAACCTACTGCATTCATCTTGCCATAAATTTTGACCAAATTTCCTGTGCCTTTGTAGCTCACCTATCCCCAAAACATCAGCAATCCACCTCCATGTTTCACAGTAGGAATGGTGTACCTTTCATCATGAGCCTTGTTGACTCCTCTCCAAATGAAGCATTTATGGTTGTGGCCAAAAAGCTAAATTTTGGTTTCATCACTCCAAATGACTTTGTGCCAGAAGGTTTGAGGCTTGCCACTGCTGTTTGCCTTATTGTAAACGGGATACTGTGTGGCATTTGCGTAGTAAAGGCTTTCTTCTGGTGACTCGACCATGCAGCCCATCTTTCTTCAAGAGCCTCCTTATTGTGCATCTTGAAACAATGAAAAAATGCGTGCGTTGGGGCACTTACATATGAAAACAGTGATTGTCCTGAAGGGGAATTCAAACTGTTGACCTGTAGGGGCTTTTAAAACATTGCAGGCATACACAATTTTAAGCTCTGCACAATCCGATCTTTTATATTTTACCAAAAAAAATGTGGTACTAATTTGCATATAAGTGCCCAGAAATTAACTTTTTTTTTTTTTTTAATTGAAATGTTGCCCTTCAATAGTTGTGCTAATGTCATGTAACATAAAAAAATTACAACCACCAACATTTTATTCTCTAGGGCAGTGATGGCAAACCTTGGCACCCCAGATGTTTTGGAACTACATTTCCCATGATACTCAGGCACTCTGCAGTGTAGTTGAGCATCATGGGAAATGTAGTTCCAAAACATCTGGGGTGCCAAGGTTCGCCATCACTGCTCTAGGGTGTCTGCTTTCAAAAAAATAAAAATAATATTTTGGGGTTTTAAATAATCTTCAGGCCTTCAATGATTTTTAAAACATGTAAACAAAAAATGTAAAAAATAGAAAAATGGCTCCAGGCCTAATTAGACAAAAATCCTTGCACTTACATTCTCTTTATATAGCCTTGGTTTGTCAGAGTGTGTGGCATTGTCTAAAAGGCTATTGTCACCTGGATTCAGGTACAGAAGCATCAGTGGCTCCTTTTGGGGGTAAGCACTACACATGGTTTGATGAGTTTGGTATGGAGGAACTCCAGTGGCCTGGTCAGAGCCCTGACCTCAACCCTATTGAACCCATTTGGGATGACCTTTAAATGGTAAACGCGATCCAAGTCTTCACGTCCAACATCAGTACCCATTCTCACAAATGTTTTTTTGGCTTGATGGGCACACGTTTCCAAAGACATATGCCAAAATCTTGTGTAAAGCCTTCCCATGTGAGTTAAGGCTGTTAAAGCCACAAAGAGGGACCAACAGCATATTAGTGCCCATGGTTTTTAAATGGGATGTCCAGCAAGTTCATATGGATGTGATAGTCTGATGTCCACAAATTTTCATCCGAATTCTGTAGCTTTCTCAGTTCTATAAAGTGTCAAGGAGATATGTCAGTATTTACAAACACAAATAACTTACTCAAATTATCATGAAATATATCAAGGCAAATGTTCATTGCCCAAGAACAGGATGCAAGGCATAAAAGTTTGTGAAACCACCTGTGCTATTTCCATAATCCAAACCCATGGTGTCATGAGGCAGGTGTAATGCCCCATACACACGGTCGGAAATTCCGACGGAAAAAGTCAGATTGGATTATGTTGTCGGAAACTCCGATGGGCTCTATCAGATGCGCGTGGGCTCTATCGGACTTTTTCCGTCAGAATTTGCGATGGAAAAACTTTGAGAGCTGGATCTAAAATTTTCCTACAACAAAATCCGATCTGACTTTTTGCAATCGTGTGTAGAGAATTCCGACGCACAAAGTGCCATGCATGCTTAGAAAAAATTTGGAGACGAAAGCTATTGGCTACTGGCCACTATGTAGACCCGTCGTACATTATGAACATCACCTTGCTTCGAATGATTGGATTTTCCGGCGACTTTGTGTGACCGTGTGTATGCAACACAAGTTTCGGCCAAAATCTGTCAGAAAAAATCAGACGGATTTTGTGGTCGGAATGTCCGACCGTGTGTATGGGGCATTAGTTGTTGGAGTCACATGGCTGAAGCTGAAAATTGTTGTTGTAAACTGGTAGTTCACAAGAGGCATGAAAGAGGCTATTAGCATCATACTGAAACAACTATCCCTAAATAGGGGGTTCAACACCATCTGCCCCCACATATAATGCCGTTTTACCTACCCCAAGCATTTGTCAACAATTTATACTTACGGCCATCTAACATCAGACTTCACAGCACCATGGTGATTGGATCCTGTTCTAGGATAATGAACATCTGCCTTCACACATGTGACTCTAAATGTTAAGGTATAGCTCTGATTCTCATTAGAACTGAGGAAGCTACTAGGATAAGTCGCAAAATGTCTTCATGTGCATTACAAAACAAAAACATCTGATTATATACTACTACTATTAATCTATCCTAATTAAAAAGGATCGTGGAAAAAACTGAATGTTTTTTTTTTTTTTTTCCAGTTTCTAAAAATTTGAACGTGAAAGCTGTGATTGAAAGTGAAATGAAAAAATGTTAAAGTACTGTAAGCACGAAAAAAAAGAAAAACAAATACACCACCTAAAAGCTGAACTCTGGGGATATTTACAAAAACATGATGGGGTTGATTTACTAAAGCTGTAGAATCCACAATCTGGTGCAGCTCTGCATAAAAACCAATCAGCTCCTGTGTTTTTTGTCAAATTGTAATTGAACAAGCTGAAGTTTGAAGCTGATTGGCTACCTGCACCAGATGTTGCACTTTCTGGTTTTAGTAAATCAACCCCAATACAGTCATTTATTCGAGAAATGTGTGTATTTCTACTCATATTAGTAACAGAATCTGTGCTGATGCTAGCCTATCACCCCATTCTCAGCAACTCTAAAGACAGCTTGCACAGTGCTGACAGTAAAAAGTCTGACCATAGCTTCAGAAGAAAAGAGCAGGGTGATCATCGGTGTGCTGCTTCTACTTTATTGTCCAATTATAGGCTGGGAACTACAGGAAAGTGGGGTCACAAATCCTTTCAATCCCCAGTTGCTCTATTCAGCTGCAGCAATGCAAAAAAACCTGGTGCTTCCAGATACGGGGAACATGTGACTTGTAACAAAACGTCCCACACTCCGCTTGGGTGCTTTCATCATACACCGCTTCCTTCCAGTCTGAATATAGATATCAGATCTTCCAACCACTTGCAACCACAAACTAGACAGTACTCATTTTGGCTGCTGACCATGAACTGTTTATTGAAACACAGGTAACACTCGGGACAATCCATACCCCTCTTTGAATTCAGGGCGGGGTAGAATGTCTAATCAGCAGGGAGAGCTGTTGGAGGAATTCCTCTCTCCTTCCTCACAGCAAATACACATACATATCCCATAATACCCAAGGCAGACAGACACAATAGAACAATGGAATACAGCCACACCCCAACGACCCAGCAAAGAGTCCTCAACAGTAGAAGACAATATACTATATATATATATATATATATATATATATATATATATATATATATATATATATATATATATATATATATATATATATATATATATATATATATATATATATATATATATATATATATATATATAATGTGTGTGTGTGTGTGTATACACACAACATTCCAGTGTGGTTGTACAGTGAGTCCACAAGCCCCCCCACCCAAAGTGACTCCCATCACATGACTTACTTGACCCCGCCCCTTGTCCCTATATAAGAAAGCCGGGCTCCTCCGCTAGTAAAAGAGCTAGCAGAAGATAGCGGTGAGTCCGGCGAGACAAGACGGAAGACCACCGGAGCTGTCCAATAAATTATTTCAAAAACATGCGTTGTGTTTTTTTCTTTACACTTTTTTCACCAGGTGAATAGGTAGGGGTACATGGTACCCCAATACTCATTCACATAGGGTGGGGGGCCGGTATCTTGGGTCCCCCTTATTAAAGGGGGCTCCCGGATTCTGATAAGCCCCCCCGCCCGCAGACCCTGACAACCAACGACCAGGGTTGTCAGAAAGAGGCCCTTGTCCTCATCAACATGGGGACAAGGTGCTTTGGGGTGGGGAGGCCGCAGGGCCCCCCTTGCTCAAAGCACCCCCCCATGTTGAGGGCACGCAGCCTGGTACAGCTCAGGAGGGGGGGCGCTCGCTTGTCTCCACCCCCTTTCCTGACCGGCTGGGCTGCGTGCTCGGATAAGGGTCTGATATTGATTTTGGTGGGGACCCCCACATCGTTTTTTTGGCGTAGGGCTTCCCCTTTAAGTCCATACCAGGTGACGGGGCTAGCGAGGTGTCAATCTCGCCGATGGAGGCAGTGACATTGACCTCCTTTGCTAGTCCCGTCTACCTGGAGCCGTGTTCAAAATGAACTGACTTTTTTTCCGTGTGTGGGCAAGTCCATTCATTTCAAAAGTCTGGCAGACTAGCATGCAGATGGGCGGATTTGTCCGCCGAACTGCTGAGTCCGGCGGACAATTTTGAGTCAAAACTTCTTTCTAAGTCCGCCGGACTTTTGGAAAGAAAAAGTCCGCCGGAGCCCACACACGGCCGGATTGTCCGGCAGACTCTGGTCTGCAGGATTGTCTGATCGTGTGTACGCGGCATGAGGGAAAGCAAAGGAAATTCTGCTGGCTACAGTGATAACAGGCTGCAT
Source organism: Lithobates pipiens (assembly GCF_037356315.1). Classification (NCBI taxonomy): domain Eukaryota; kingdom Metazoa; phylum Chordata; class Amphibia; order Anura; family Ranidae; genus Lithobates; species Lithobates pipiens. The sequence continues at coordinate 490,892,024 of NW_027507718.1, read as the reverse complement.
GTGTTTTTTAGAGGGCATATTTGCTAATTGCTGCTGGCTGCAATTGTTTTTTTACAGGTTTTTTCCCCAAATATAATGCTAGGGCCCCAGTGCATGCCATAATCACATAGATGGGCTAGATGGTTGTAGAGGAAGAGGTAAAGGATGAAAGAAAGGAGCGGAGGGAGGTAGAGGGCATAGAGGAGGAAGAAGTAAAGCCAGAAAGGAAGTAGTAGAGGGAGGAGGTAGAGGATGTGGGCTGTTTTTGTATACCCAGTTCCCTAGAGCTACTTCTCATTCCATAATCACACAAGAGAAAGAGGTGCAGGAGAAAGATGTCAAAGAGCAAGTGGAGGAGAAGTATAGGAAGGAGGGGGAAAAGGTGAAAGCAGATGGGGAGGCAGAGTAGAGATAGAAGAAAGTAGAGGAGGGAAATGTGGGGGAGGAGTAGGTCACATTAAATTGTCCTTAGTCTGCTAGTTTTCAGCAAACTATTTGCGGGCTTTCTTGTGCATCATCTTTAGAAGAGGCTTCCTTCTGGGACAACAGCCATACAGACCAATTTGATGCAGCGTGCAGCGCATGGTCTGAGTACTGACAGGCTGACCCCCCACCGCTTCAACCTCTGCAGCAATGTTGGCAGCACTCATACATCTATTTCCCAAAGATAACCTCTGGATATGATGCTGAGCATGTGTACTGAACTTCTTTGGTTGACCATGGTGAGGCCTGTTTCGAGTGGAACCTGTCCTGTTAAACCACTATGGTCTTGGCCACCATGCTGCAGCTCAGTTTCAGGGTCTTGGCAATCTTCTTATAGCCTAGGCCAGTGATGGCGAACCTTGGCACCCCAGATGTTTTGGAACTACGTTTCCCATAATGCTCTGGCACGCTGCAGTGTAGTGGAGCATCATGGGAAATGTAGTTCCAAAACATCTGGGGTGCCAAGGTTCTCCATCACTGGCCTAGGCCATCTTTATTTAGAGCAACAATTCTTTTTTTCAGATCCTCAGAGAGTTCTTTGCCATGAGGGGCCGTGTTGAGTTTCCAGTGACCAGTATGAGGGAGTGAGAGAGATAACACCAAATTTAACATACCTGCTCCCCATTCACACCTGAGACCTTGTAACACTAACGAGTCACATGACAAAAACTGTTTATATATGATATGAACCCTAATTGGTATTAGGGCTCACATCATATATAAACAGTTTATTGTATATATGATTTTTATCTATGTTTCTTTCATGTCTGTTTTTATTTATATATATATATATATATATATATATATATATATATATATATATATATATATATATATATATATATATATATATATATATATATATATATATATATATATATTTCAATAAATGCTAATATTTTTGTATATTTCTGCTGTCTGTTGTGCCTTTAAAGTCCGACCACGGGTTTTCCTTCTTTGGAATTCTTTTTCTTTATTTCTTCACTAGGGTAGTGGAACAGATGAATGGCAAGAAAGAACACTAAGCAGGTGCCCCATTGTAAAAAACCCAGGAAACTAGTAACTAGAAAGGGACAGACCACGAAACATGTCGTCCTGGTAACCGGCTTAGTTTATTTTTCCTTGGTGTTCCTTAAATTTGTTCTGGGTCAGCAGCTGAGGACTTCCGGGTTCTAATGACATCACTTCCTGGGTCCCTTGGAACTTCCTTGTCATGGCTGGCAGCAATTTATCTTCCTGTCCTTGCTGGATGTTTAATTGGAGATCAGCATACTACATCTGCTCTCAGCCTCCTGTCTTTCCATATCTGTCTGGGATTACTGCTTGCCACCATGTAAGATTTACTTGATAAATTCAATAAACTTGGCATCTTTCTTGGACATTACCATAATACACAATAGGTGGACATTATTGGGCACAGTACATACATGCCTGTAGGCTGCAGAGACAAATAGATGGAATTTTTCTATATATAAAGTTGTTTACACATTACAATATTCTAAGTCCGATAAGTACCAGCAAAACAAATAAATTGTGTTCTGTAAAATAGGTAATCATAGCAAAGCCTGCAGACCCCAGTGAAAATGTGGTCCATAATTATGTATTTGTAGCATTACTTTATCCTCTCTCCAGCTAAATGGTGACTTAAAATGACTTTATTTTCCTGTTAGTGTGGGAAGTAAACAAAGTGGGTCATTTTTACCCCAGAGACTACGCTGTAAACTTGCAACTCTGCTCCAAGCCTCATTCTTAATTTTATTAGCTGCTAATAGATTTTTGCTTTGATATAAATAGCTGGTTTAAATCATCAGTAACCGCTGGCATAATCTCTGTTTATCTAGTAATCCAAAGCACAGCTATTAGGACTCACACACATGTACACAGGATTAAAATGTTTAATTTTCAGCTATAGAGTTGCATATGGCTTTACCAAGCCTCCGATGTCTACCACACAGGCCAAGTCAATGTATGAGCATGGGGTCTTTAGTATATTTTCTATGCAAACATTTTCTTAGAATTCTACAAACACCCCATGAAAACATGAAAGATGTTTGCTTGAAATCTTTGCAAATTTATTAAGAATTAAAAAAAGTGCATAACTCTTCAGAGGCTTTGTCATGAAACTCAAAATTTAGATCAGGTGAAGCTGTTTCCACTGATCATCCTTTGAGATGTTTCTACAACTTGATTGGAGTCCACCTCTGACAAATTCAGTTGATTGGACATGATTTGGAAAGGCACACACCTGTCTAAATAAGGTTCCACAGTTAACAGTGCATGGGAGTGCACAAACCAAGCCATGAAGTCCAAGGAATTGTCTGTAGACTTCTGAGACAGGATTGTATCAAGGCACAGATCCGTAAATGGATGAAGTTTGGAACCACCAGATCTCTTCCTAGAGCAGGTCGCCCGGCCAAACTGAGCGTTTGAGGGAGAAAGGCCTTAGTCAGGGAGGTGACCAAGAACCTAATCATCACTCTGACAGAGTGCTAGCGTTTCTCTAAGGAGAGAGGAGAACCTTCCAGAAGAACAACCAACTCTGCAGCACTCTACCAATTAGGCCTGTATGGTAGAGTGGCCAGACAGAAGTCACACCTCAGTAAAAAGCACATGATAGCCTCTGGAGTTTGTCAAGAGGCACCTGAAGAACTCTCAGACAATGAGAAACAACATTCTCTGGTCTGAAGAAACAAAGATTGAACTCTTTGACCTGAATGGCAAGCGTCATGGCTGAAGGAAATCCGGCACCGCTCATCACCTGGCCAATGCCATCCCTACAGTGAAGCATGGTGGTGGCAGCATCATGCTGTGGGTATGTTTATCAGTGGCAGGAACTGGGAGACAAGTCAGGATCATGGGAAAGATGAATGCAGAGACATCTTTGATGAAAACCTGCTCCAGAGCACTCTAGTCCTCAGACTGGAGCGAAGGTTCATCTTCCAACAGGACAATGACCCTAAGCACACAGCCAAGATAACAAAGGAGTGGCTACGGGATAACTCTGTGAATTTCCTTGAGTGGCCCAGCCAGATCCCAGACCTAAACCCGATTGAACATCTCTGGAGAGATCTGAAAATGGCTGTGCACCGACGCTTCCTATCAAACCCGATGGAGCTTGAGAGGTCATGCAAAGAAGAATGGGAGAAACTGCCCAAAAATAAAAATAAGTGTGCCAAGCTTATACTTAAAACTATACTTACATACTCAAAAAGACTTAAGGCTGTAATTGGTACCAAAGGTGCTTCAAAGTATTGTACATTAGATTTTTTTCATATATTTTTTTTATTTTATTTTTTTATAAATTTGCAAACCTTTTACACAAACTTCTTTCACGTTGTTATTATGGGGTATTGTTTGTAGAATCTTAAGGAAAATAATGGATTTACTCCATTTTAGAATAAGGCTGTAACAACAAAATGTCGAAAAAAGTGAAGAGCTATGAATACTTTCCGGATGCACTGTATGTGAAGGCTTTCACTGTCAAATGTTTGGTCATTCTATTAAACCTCTTTTTTTTTTATTTAAGTATCTTGGAAGTCTGCAGCCTCCTTGATTCTGGTGGACCTTGAACTCTTAGCTCCTCCCATGAAGGTCCACTTTAAGCTATGCCTTTGCACTTTCTGTTTGCCAGAATATAGTGCTCTCTCCAGGCAATATTTCACTCTTGTTACGTATCTTCGCTACCACACGTTACCAACCTTTGGCTTGTTCCTTGACTACGCTTCTGCTTGATCCCAACCTGCAACCACTCGTTATCAACCTTTTGATTTGTTTACTGACAACACTTCTGCTTGATACCTACCTGCTATATCTTCTACTGGACCCTGGCTTGAGCACCTCCTAGTATGGCGATTCTGAAGTCCGTGACCTGGTACTACCATGCAGAAAAAAACCTTAGTGCTTAGACCCCACACCTCAAGTAAGCCCGCATCATCTGCCAAGGTGACCTGCTTTGTGTACTTTTACAGCTGGTCAGTGGGAGCCTCTCTACGGCTATAGCTACTGGTCTCCTAGTCTTTCTTTACTTTGTTCACAAGTAAAAAAAAAGAAAAAAAAAAAATTTGGATTAAAGCATAACTAAATTCTCTCAATCAGCATGAATTATTTTTAATCCTTATGCTGCTAGCATTAGTAAATAGATATGAAGGTACAGTGGTGTGAAAAAGTGTTTGCCCCCTTCCTCATTTCCTGTTCCTTTGCATGTTTGTCACACTTAAAGTGGAGTTGCCCCCCAAAAAATAAAACTACTTAAAAATCTTAAAAAAAATCAAAAAAAAATAATTGGCAAAAAAAAAAATTTTTACTCACCTCTAAATACCGGTTGCTAGGGGGTCCCTCGTAGTCTGCCTTCTTCATTGCCCGGGCTGGTGACATCACTTCCCCTCGCGCCGCACATTCACCTGGGACCTGTCACGTGTCCCAGGTGACTGTACGGCGTATCACGGCGCCCTGCGCCGCTCGCGCATGCGCAGTGGGTGCCCGGCTGTGAAGCCACAGCCGGGTGCCCACAGTATGCATGACGGCGCCGCGAGCGGAGCGGGGAGCGAGGGGGGGGCTTCGTTCCCCCGCATCGCTGGAACCCGGGACAGGTAAGTGTCCGATTATTAAAAGCCAGCAGCTGCAGTATTTGTAGCTGCTGACTTTTAATTTTTTTTTTTTAGGGGGTAACCCACTTTAAGTGTTTCGGAACATCAAACCAATTTAAACAATAGTCAAGGACAACACAAGTAAACACAAAATGCAATTTGTAAATGAAGGTGTTTATTATTAAAGGTGAAAAAAAATCCAAACCATCATGGCCCTGTGTGAAAAAGTGATTGCCCCCCTTGTTAAAACATACTATAACTGTGGTTGTCCACACCTGAGTTCAATTTCTCTAGCCACACCCAGGCCTGATTATTGCCACACCTGTTCACAATCAAGGCATCACTTAAATAGGAGCTGCTTGACACAGTAAGGTCCACCAGAAGATCCTTAAAAGCTACACATCATGCCGAGACCCAAAGAAATTCAGGAACAATTGAGAAAGAGAAAGTAATTGAGATCTATCAGTCTGGAAAGGGTTATAAAGCCATTTCCAAAGCTTTGGGAATCCAGCGAACCACAGTGAGAGCCATTATCCACAAATGGCGAAGACATGGAACAGTGGTGAACCTTCCCAGGAGTGGCCGGCCGCCCAAAATTACCCCAAGAGCGCAGCGACGACTCATCCAAGAGGTCACAAAAGACCCCACAACAACGTCCAAGGAACTGCAGGCCTCACTTGCCTCAGTTAAGGTCAGCATTCATGCCTCCACCATCAGGAAAAGACTGGGCAAAAATGGCCTGCATGGCAGAGTTCCAAGGAGAAAACCACTGCTGAGCAAAAAGAACATCAAAGCTCGTCTCAATTTCTCCACAACACATCTTGATTATCCCCAAGACTTTTGGGACAACATTCTGTGGACCGATGAGACAAAAGTGGAACTCTTTGGAAGATGTGTGTCCAAGTATATCTGGCGTAGAAGGAACACTGCATTTCATAAAAAGAACATTATACCAACAGTAAAATATGGTGGTGGTAGTGTGATGGTCTGGGGCTGTTTTGCTGCTTCAGGACCTGGAAGACTTGCCGTGATAAAAGGAACTATGAATTCTGCTGTCTACCAAGAGATCCTGAAGGAGAATGTCCGACCATCTGTTTGTGTACTCAAGCTGAAACGAACTTGGGTTCTGCAGCAGGACAATGATCCTAAACACACCAGCAAGTCCACCACCGAGTGGCTGAAGAAAAACAAAATGAAGACTTTGGAGTGGCCTAGCCAAAGTCCTGACCTGAATCCTATTGAGATGTTGTGGTATGACCTTAAAAAGGCCGTTCATGCTCGAAAACCCTCTAATGTAACTGAATTAGGACAATTCTGCAAAGATGAGTGGGCCAAAATTCCTCCACGACGCTGTAAAAGCCTCATTGCACGTTATCGCAAACGCTTGGTTGCAGTTGTTGCTGCTAAGGGTGGCCCAACCAGTTATTAGGTTTAGGGGGCAATCACTTTTTCACACAGGGCCATGATGGTTTGGATTTTTTTTCACCTTTAATAATAAACACCTTCATTTACAAATTGCATTTTGTGCTTACTTGTGTTGTCCTTGACTATTGTTTAAATTGGTTTGATGTTCCGAAACACTTAAGTGTGACAAACATGCAAAGGAACAGGAAATGAGGAATGGGGCAAACACTTTTTCACACCACTGTATATTATATTTACTTCTTTAAATGTTTTTAATGTTGTTTTTAAATATTTCTGCTGTTGCTTCCTGGTTTTTGGCTATGGGCAAAATTAGGTCATACATCCCAGGAGTCTCCACGAGCATTTTTTCTTTCATCTGGAAGAGGGGAGAATGGGCTTTCTCAGCTAAGCACATCCTCCCGCCTGAGCTAAGAGCATATGTATTCCAGGAAGTAAATACTACATGAATCATTTGCTCCTACTCAAGATGGCCACGGCTAGAAATATTAGGGCAGGGGTCCTCAAACTACGACCCGCCAGAGTCATTTACCTGGCCCACGGACTGCCTCTTCCATAAGATTGTAGCACTCCCCCTCCCCTATTTACCCAAAATGGGACGTTGAGGGGTGATCCTGGGCTTGAATCTGAAATGCTGCTGTAACAAAGTTCTGCCTCCTAAACAGGCTCCTGTGATAGAAGGCACACTGATCCAATGCCGGAAAATTGAATCGGTGCGGCATGTATCATAGAAGCCGGTCTACGAGGCAGGACTTTGCAACAGTGGCAATTTAAATCCAAGCTTCGTGACACAGCCAGATTTTGCCACTGCATTTGATGGGCACAGTGAGGCTGCATTTGATGGGCACAGTGAGGCTGCATTTGATGGGCACAGTGAGGTTGCATTTGATGGGAACTGGTAAGGCTGCATTTGATGAGCACAGAGGGGCTACTTTTGATGTGCACATTGAGGCCGCATTTGATGGGCACTGGTAAGGCTGCATTTGTTGGGCACTGGTAAGGCTGCATTTGATGGGCACTGGTGAGGCTGCATTTGATGGGCACTGGTGAGGCTGCATTTGATGGGCACTGGTGAGGCTGCATTTGATGGGCACTGGTGAGGCTGCATGTGATGGGCACTGGTGAGGCTGCATGTGATGGGCACTGGTGAGGCTGCATGTGATGGGCACTGGTGAGGCTGCATTTGATGGGCACTGATGAGGCTGCACTTGAAGAGGGAGAACTGTGATGAGGTGAGTCTGTGAAATACTAATACGTTTATGTTGATTACAATTGTTCTTCATTTCAAATATTGTATTGTTTTTTCCTATTTTTTTTCCTGTATGTCTGTACTATAAATAAGATATGTGCAGTGTGCATAGGAATTAGTTCATATTTTTTTCAAACTATAGTCTGGCCCCCTAACAGTCTGAGTGACAGTGAACTGCCCCCTGTTTAAAAGTTTGAGGACCCCTGTGTTAGGGGAAGCTCCTCAAAATTATTTCTCAAAAAAATAAAGCATGGAGACTCGGCTAAATGGGTGAGTTTGCTTTGAATATTAAAAGCGAATAAAATAGCGCTTTCAGTTTGTGGTGCTCAGATACAGTTGAGTTCCGCTTTAAGATACATTTTCATGAATACACAATTGCAGAGGCACAGATGGTCCATGCAGCATGCGTGCAGCTAGCCTATTCAGACCAATGATGTGTTCAGAACTGTGTATGGCTCCCACATGGATGTGCATGAAGACCTGTGTAGCCATCCGCCTGTCATTGATTTGAACAGGCGGCTGCTCACAGCTGTATAAACCACGGCCCTCTGCATAGGTGTACTGATCAGTGCACCCATGTGAATGAGCCCTAAATGGTGATATTATATACACAAAAAATCTGCTTAGACTTCAGCTTTAAGTGTTTCTATTGTATTATAATTCTATTTTCTTGGCGCCCCTTCTTTACCCACTTAAGGACTGGAAGAATTTGCCCCCTTAATGACCAGGCCATTTTTTTGCGATACAGCACTGCATCGCTATAACTGACAATTGCGTGGTCGTGCGATGATCTACCCAAACAAAATTGATGTTCTTTTTTTTTCCCACAAATAGAGCTTTCTTTTGGTGGTATTTGAATCTCTCTGCAGTTTTTATTTTTTGCACTATAAAACAACCAACAGCGACAATTTAACATTTTTTTTTTACTTTTTGCTATAATACATATCTGAAAAAAATATAAAAAAACGAACTTATCTGACCCCAAATTACACTTTTTGGGGACCAGTCACATTATTACATTGATCAGTGCTATAAAATAAAAATGCTCTGATCACTGGCAGGGAAGGGGTTAACACTAGGGGGTGATCAAGGGGTTAACTATGTTCCCTCAACGTGTTCTAACTGTAGGGAAGATGGGCTGCCAGGGACATGGAGATCACTGTTCCCGATCACTGGGAACAAATCTGAAATGTCCCCTGTCAGAATGGGGATCCTCCTTGTTTACAAAGGCAGATCCCCATTCTGCCTTTGTACTAGGTGATCGTGGGTCACCGGTGGACATTGAGGGACGAGTCCACCCGACCAGCAGGCACATTCCCACCCGCAACTACGCCTGCATGAGCCGCCATACAGTTACAGCAATTCACGCAGGAGAGCCAACCTGTTGCCGTATAACGATGGTGGATGGTCAGAGACTAGTTAAATTAAAGTGATTGTCACCCCAACAAAAAAAAATCATGCTCCTGACCCTTTAAGACATATATAGCATAGTGCCTTTGCCTAGTCCATTGCCCCTTTGTTTCTCCTACAGTACCTGGTTAATTCTGCCTGGTCCTGACTTCCCCTCTGTGAGCTGACCATGTTTATCATGGCTGCTGAGCTATGAGATCATGGTCGGGATACGTGTCTCCATCATCTAGTTTCTCTCCTGTGCATCTATGTGTCTCTGCAGCTCCCTCTCTGCCCCCTCCTCTCTCCCTGTCAGCTCATTAGTGTTCAGGGAGAACACAATCTCACTTCCCCTCCCCTAGCCTCTCCTCACTGCCTCTCCCCATCCTCTCCTTCCTTTACCGCCCCTCCCCTATCCTCTCCTCACCACCCCTCCCCCCACTCCTCTCATCATTGCCTCTCCCCTATCTTCTCCTCACCACCCATCCCCTATCCTCTCCTCCTCTTACCGCCCCTCCCCTATCCTCTCCTCTCCTCACTGCCCATTCCCTATTCTCTCTTCTCTGTCCATCCCCTATCTCCTCCTCTCCTCTTCTCACTACGCATCCCCTATCCTCTCCTCCTTACTGGCCCTTCCCTATCCTCTCCTCTCCTCACTACCCCTCCCCTATCCTCTCCTCACCTTACCGCCCCTCCCCTATCCTCTCCTCACCGCCCCTCCCCTATCCTCTCCTCTCCTCACCGCCCCTCCCCTATCCTCTCCTCACCTTACTGCCCTTCCCCTATCCTCTCCTCACCACCCCTCCCCTATCCTCTCCTCCCCTTACCGCCCCTCCCCTATCCTCTCCTCCCCTTACCGCCCCTCCCCTATCCTCTTCTCCCCTTACCACCCCTCCCAATCCTCTCCTTTCCTCACTGCCCATCCCTTATCCCCTCCTCTCCTCTCCTCACCACCCATCCCCTATCCTCTCTTCACTGCCCATCCCCTATCCTCTCCTGTCCTCACTGCTCCTCCCCCATCCTCTCCTCCCCTTACCGCCCTCCCCTATCCTCTCCTCCTTTCCTCACCGGCCCTCCCCTCTCCTCTCCTCACTGCCCCTCCCCTATCCTCTCCTCACCGCCCCTCCCCTATCCTATCCTCACTGCCCCTCCCCTCTCTTCTCCTTTCCTCTCTGCCCCTCCCCCTATCCTCTCCTCACTGCCCCTCCCCTATCCTCTCCTGTCCTCACTGCTCCTCCCCCATCCTCTCCTCCCCTTACCGCCCTCCCCTATCCTCTCCTTTCCTCACTGGCCCTCCCCTCTCCTCTCCTCACCGCCCTTCCCCTATCCTCTCCTCACTGCCCCTCCCCTATCCTCTCCTCACTGCCCCTCCCCTATCCTATCCTCACTGCCCCTCCCCTATCCTATCCTCACTGCCCCTCTCTTCTCCTCTCCTCTCTGCCCCTCCCTGCCCCTCCCCTATCCTCTCCTCTCCTCTCCTCACTGCCCCTCTCTGCCCCTCCCCTATCCTCTCCTCACTGCCCCTCCCCTATCCTCTCCTCTCCTCACTGCCCCTCCCCCACCCTCTCCTCTCCTCACCGCCCCTCCCCTATCCTATCCTCACTGCCCCTCCCCTCTCTTCTCCTTTCCTCTCTGCCCCTCCCCTATCCTCTCCTGTCCTCACTGCTCCTCCCCATCCTCTCCTCCCCTTACCGCCCTCCCCTATCCTCTCCTTTCCTCACCGCCCCTCCCCTATCCTCTCCTCACCGCCCCTCCCCTATCCTCTCCTCACCGCCCCTCCCCTATCCTATCCTCACTGCCCCTCCCCTCTCTTCTCCTCTCCGCCCCTCCCTGCCCCTCCCCTATCCTATCCTCACTGCCCCTCCCCTCTCTTCTCCTCTCCGCCCCTCCCTGCCCCTCCCCTATCCTCTCCTCACCGCCCCTCCCCTATCCTCTTCTCTCCTCACCGCCCCTCCCCTATCCTCTTCTCTCATCACCGCCCCTCCCCTATCCTCTTCTCTCCTCACCACCCCTCCCCTATCCTCTTCTCTCCTCACCGCCCCTCCCCTATCCTCTCCTCACTGCCCCTCCCCTATCCTCTCCTCACCGCCCCTCCCCTATCCTCTTCTCTCCTCACCGCCACTCCCCTATCCTCTTCTCTCCTCACCGCCACTCCCCTATCCTCTTCTCTCCTCACCGCCCCTCCCCTATCCTCTTCTCTCCTCACCGCCCCTCCCCTATCCTCTCCTCTCCTCACTGCCCCTCCCCTCTCTTCTCCTCTCCGTCCCTCCCCTATCCTCTCCTCACCGCCCATCCCCTTCATTCACTGACTATACTGTTTACCTAAAACAGAAGGCAATCTTGGCCCCTCCCACTTGGCTCTCTTAGAACGGGATATAAAGCAGAGAGAGGAGGTGACTACAAATGAGCACAGAGATAAAAAGGTATTTAGAATTTTTTTTTTAAAACAAAATGAACCACACTGCACTGCTTAAAGGGGAAGTAAACTTCATCTGCAGACTTTTACCTATAGGTAAGCCTATAACAAGGCTTGCCAATCGGTAGTGAAAATATCTCCTAAACCTGTACAGTTTAGGCGATATTTCCAGTGCATGCAGCCAGTGACATCACTGGCGCATGTGCTCTGAAGGAACGTCCACCTGCTGAGGTGCCGTTCCTTCTGAGCTTTTGTGCGCATGTGCAGGAGTGACGTCATCGTTCTCTGGCCAATCACAGCGTTGGAGCACGCGAACCTCGAAGAAGCACCGGGAAAGATGTCGACCATGACATCGGTGTACAGGTACTGCTGCAACAGCTTTGTTCTAAGTTAAGTATTTCATAATGAGCTAGTATGCCATGCAAACTAGCTCATTATGCCTTTGTCCTGCAGGGTTTTTTTTTCCGAAGGTTTACAACTTCTTCAATGAACAAACACATGAAGGCTAGATCAATTTTAGCCATTTGAGTTTACCACTTTAAGCTTCTCAGATTCACCTGCCCTGTTTCAAAGACTTCTTTGGGCAGAGATTTATTGACTGTAGCACAGCACGGTGGAACCCAAGTTCAATGAATTGTGTTTTTTCTACAAGGACAAACTGTACATACAGATTATACAGAGAAAGCTGAAAAGCAGAACACACATAAACCAATTAGTAGTTTGTGCTATCCAGTGGACTTTAATGGGACATTTAACAACTCTACCCTGGTGATTTAATAACATTTTTCACCTTTTGCCATGTGACTCACACAATGAACACATGTCACAGACATCATGGCAGCATGGGACTGGGATATAGAAATGGAACAGGAGGCTTTCATAAACTTTCACACCATGCAGATATTTACTGTAACATCTACTTTGACACATTCCATGGCGATGAGGTTAAGGTGACTGAGCTACCTGTATGGCTATAATTGTTGGGTATGTTTCTCACTCAGTGGAGCTGAGGAAGCTACTTGCATGAGCAGGGAACTTAGCACAATACAGTTGAATGTAACTTGCTACAGGCTATTCCATGATCTGGATAAATGAGAACTTTCAAAGACACAATACTTAAGAACATCCATCAGCCCAGGGCCAGATTTAAAAGTGGGGAAAAAGGGGCAACTGCCCCTGGCTCCCCCCCTGGCAAAAGGGCACCACTAGACAAAAATTATATAAAACAATGTAAAAAAAATTATATAATATATTAAAAAATACATAATAATAAAATAATATAAACTGTATAATAAAATAAATTACTTTATTTTAATTAATGTATTTTGTGAAGTAATATTTTGCCGGCCACCATCTGTACAATTTTTATATATGTGAAAATGGTGCGCTTGCTCAATTAGCTATATAAATATAATTATGAGTGAAAAACAAAACATGAATTTCAAAAATGTATAATAAGTGCAGAAAAAAAATGAAATATATAAGTCCAAGTGCAAGTTCAAACGATGATTCTACTCCCACTGTGGCCAGTGGGAGTAGAAAATGCCCCGGCGTCAGTGGGAGTAAATAGTGCCTCATCATTTATACTAGAGAGAAGAATAGTGCCCCATTATTGATATCAGTGGGAGGAATGGTGCTGCATTATTGATATCAGTGGGAGGAAAAGCCCCATCCATAGTGTCAGTGGGGGTAATAGTGCCCCATCCATAGTGTCAGTGGGAGGAATAGTGTCCCATCCATAGTGTCAGTGGGAGGAATAGTACCCCATTAATGGTGTCAGTGGGGGGAATAGTGCCCCGTCCATAGTGTCAGTGGGGGGAATAGTGCCCCGTCCATAGTGTCAGTGGGGGGAATAGTGCCCCGTCCATAGTGTCAGTGGGGGAATAGTGCCCCATCCATATTGTCAGTGGGGGGAATAGTGCCCCATCCATAGTGTCAGTGGGGGGAATAGTGCCCCATCCATAGTGTCAGTGGGGGGAATAGTGCACCATCCATAGTGTCAGTGGGAGGAATATTTGCCTCATCCATAGTGTCAGTGGGAGGAATAAAAGTGCAGCAGCTAGCCCCTCGACCACAGTTTGAAGATCACTGGATTACCTATAAATCTTGTCTACAATAATGCCCTGTACACACGGTTGGATATTTATTTTTTATTTAGTTTTTTTTTTTTTTTTTTTTTTTAGTTGAATTTATAGTCCTACTGTTACATAATTAGTACAAATGTAATGCCCTGTGCACACGGTCAGACATTCCAACAACAAAATCCGTCTGATTTTTTCAGACGGATTTTGGCCCAAACTTGTCTAGCATACACATGGTTGCACAAAGTTGTCGGAAAATCCAAACTTTCTAAACGCGGTGACGTAGAACACATACAACGGGACTATAAATGGGCCAGTAGCCAATAGCTTTCGTCTCGTAATTTATTCTGAGCATGCGCTGCACTTTGTCCGTCGGAATTGTCTACACATGATTGGAATTTAATCGGATTGTGTTGTCGGAAAATTTTAGATCCAGCTCTGAAACTTTGTGTGTCAGAAATTCTGATGGAAAAAGTCCAATGGAGCCCACACATGATCGGATTTTCCGACAACATGATGCAATCGCAAATTTTCCGTCGGAAAGTCCGACCGTGTGTACGGGGCATAACTCTTTATCTGTACAAAAAAATAAAATAAAATAGATTTATTTATTAAAAAAAAAAAATTCTACACTACATTTCCATCATTCCTGCATAGCAGCTGTTATATGATAGTGGAAGTGCCTATGCTGACTGTTAAAACTATACGGCGGTCAGGGAACAGGAGGGACACCATGTCATGTCCCAGTCACAGGAACTTAATAGGCGAAGACAGTATTTTCATGGGTGGCCAGTTTTACTTTCTGTAATAACAGAAGTCGTTGGGTGCAGTGACTTTATTATTGTGTTGTAATGAGCGTGTGACCCAGCAAGCTATTACATCGTATTAAAGAACAGTGTAGGTAAGAGACTTAAGAAGGTCACAAAAGGGATTACATTTCCGAATTGACGTTTGCGCAGGTGGGACAGAACGCACTGTGTAATTCAATGTGTATTGTTCACTTTCATAGAGCGCCAAACTCCGCAAGTCAGTACAGGCCACCGCGGCCCTTTATATCGTAAGTACATGACAACATTGGCGCACGTAGATGATATTTATTTCAAGTGTGTTATTATTGTTATCACTGGAGCTCAAACCTACCCAGGCCTGTTTTACGTGTTTCTAAAACGTTATGTTACATCAGTTTATGAATGATGTAATATACAAGGTACTGTGTTTTTTTTATTTTATTTTTTTTTTGTTTTTTTTTTCCTCTTTGATTTGTAAATAATTCTCTTTTATTTAAATTAGAAAGGTTGATAGTGGTAATATATATATTTTTTTTATTTAGTTTTTTTTATTATTATTATTTAGTTGAATTTATAGTCATACTGTTAAATAATTAGTACAAATGTAATGCCCCGTACACACGGTCGGACATTCCGACAACAAAATCCATCGGATTTTTTCTGACAGATTTTGGCCCAAACTTGTCTTGCATACACGCGGTCGCACAAAGTTGTCGGAAAATCCAATCGTTCAGAACGAGGTGACGTAAACCACGTACAATGGGACTATAAAGAGGCCTGTAGCCAATAGCTTTTGTTTCGTAATTTATTCCTGGCACTTTGTTTGTCGGAATTGTCTATGATCGGATTTTATTGTTGGAAAGTTTAGGGTTAGGGTTAACCTTAACCCCTAACCCAAACCCCTACCCTAAGCCTAACCCTAACACGATCAGATTTTCCGACAACACGATCGGAACGCACATTCTCCGTCGGAAAGTCCGACCGTGTGTATGGGGCATTAGTCTGATTGATTATAATTTTATTAAAAGGACAGATCACCCATGAATTATACTTTGGTTATCGGTGGAGGTTGGAGGCATAGTACTCGCCAAACATGACCTGTTCAACTGAATGGGGCCACCCTGCAAGCGCCCTGCAACTGTGTGCATTGCAGCTGCCATGGTTGCCACCGACTACCGTGGGGATCAAGGGGATTAAAGCATGCGATGAGGAGGCAATGCGACACCACCTCCCTGCCTGTTAAATGATTACTAAGGCTCAATTCATATATATGTGAATCAGATGCGTTTTTAAAGATTTTGAGTTTTTTTTAATTAAACCAGTTCACACATGTCCGGGGAAGCCACAATCCTGGGTCCAGTTTAGGTGTGATTCAGGTGCAACTTTTTACTGGAAACTGCACCTGAATCGCTCCTAAACCAGTAAACAAAACCACACCGGACTTCGGACTGCAAACCGCAGCCGGACATGTGTGAACCTAGCCTTAAGAGTGATTAGAACGCGGATTGCTCTTCAGAGAGCACTGCTAGAGTGAATGAGCCCTAAATGTTTTATGGACTGTAATTTACTGCCACATAGTGCCCTTTGTAAGAAACTGCTTCTAGGCAGCTCCAGTTATTGTAATAGAAGCACTACCTGTTATTGTTTGTTCTGTGATTACTGCATACCCCATGAAACCATCCTGTTTGCATTGTCAATTCATCCTGCATTCATTCAGCAAAGCTCGAGTACCACATTGCTGATCATTTGGCTGATACCTCTAAGTTATCACGGGGTTAATATTGTAGAACTGGAGAGTGCAAAATCTGCTGCAGTTCTGCACAGAAATCAATCGGCTTCCAGGATTTTTTTGTCAAAGCTTAACCACTTGCCGACCGCTGCACACCTCTATACATCAACAAAATGGCACACGAATTTGGCGTGAACGGCCCATAACGTTCGGAATTCGCCAAACGGGCGAACAGCCGATGTTTGAGTCGAACGTATGTTCGACTCGAACACAAAGCTCATCCCTAGCATCTACTAGTGATGGCGGCGATCTGCGATTTTTATCGGAACTGCGACATTATGGCGGACGCGTCAGACAATTTTGACACGTTTTTGGGACCATTGTCCTTTTTACAGCGATCAGTGCTATAAAATTGCATTGATTACTATAAAAATGTCACTGGCAGTGAAGGGGTTAACCACTAGGGGCAGTGAAGGGGTTAATGTGTTCCCTATTGTGTGTTCTAACTGAAGGGGGGAGGGGACTGTGCAGAGGAGATGACCGATCGCTGTTCATACTCTGTATGAACAGACGATTTGTCTGTTCTCTCCTCAGAGAACCGGAAACCCGGTTCTCCGTGTGCCCGAGCGATCGCGGAAGCCTGGCGGTGATCGCGACCACCAGGCACTCGCATCGGCTCCGTGGGTGAGCGTGTCTATGGTACCGATGTACTATGACAGTGATTCGCGTAGCCGAGCCATGTTGCCGCAGGATAACTGCGGCGGCCAGTCGGCACGCGGTTAAACAAAGTCCAAAAAAGTGTTAGCCCTTGTACACACGGTCGGACATTCCGATGGACAATGTCCGATAGGACCGTGTTGTCGGATAATCCGACAGTGTGTGGGCTCCATCGGACTGTTTCCGTCGGAGTATCCGACGGACCAAGTTTTCCAGCTGGGCTATAAAATTTTCCCACAACATGATCCGATCGGACTTTGGCCGATCATGTCTATAGAATTCCGATCGGACAAAGTGCCACGCATCCTCAGATCAAATTCCTAGACCAAAGCTATTGGCTACTAGCCTTAACATAGTCCCGTCCTAACGAAATAACGTCATCACGTTAAGTACGATCGGATTTTCTGACAACTTTTCGGAATGTCTGACCGTGTGCACAAGGGCTTAAAGTGAAAAAAACGCTAAAAGTGAATAAAATATAGATTTAAATGCAGAGTCCCATGAAAGGATCAGCAATATAAACTTATTGGTGTAAACACAATAGTTCAGTGCAAAGATGTGCACAAAAAAATTGGTGGTGACTTTAAAGTGAAGAGCTGATCCAGTGGAATGCTCCAGAATCCTCCACCGAACCCGTGTGAAATGGACATACACCGGAAAAGCTGACTGCCGTTATAGCAGCAAGCACGCACTCAGTGTAGATCCACCATCTGTTGTGGGGAGGCTGTTCCACAGCTCGCACCATCCAGATGTAGCCGTAGTAAATAAAGCTCACCGTGATCCAGCTGAAGTCTCCACAGTGTAATATTTATTGGATATGTATGTTAAAAGCCAAAATAAAATGAATCATATACACATATGACAATTTGTGCCACTGCTGACCTGGTATAGGGCAGTGGCCTGATGTCAGCACTAATGTTTCCTTTACTAACGCGTTTTGTCCAATTGGACAATCCCTTTTTTCCACTTTAGCATTTTTTTTTTCACTTTAACACTTTTTTGGACCTTATTTGAATGTGCTGTCCATTTATAACACAGTATTCACAATAAAGTAGAATTGAACCATTAGGGCCCTTTCCGATCAGGTCTACCTATCCATTTTTCAGGAGAACGCTCCATTTACCTCCTATGGAGCAACGGATGTCATCGGCGACATGTCCTCTGACATCCGCTTCTATCCAATCCAATCCTGTCTGCCAAATCCAGACGGATGGTGCTCGTATTTTCCATCTGTCTGGCATATCAAATGGAATCGGACAGGCGGTCCGTTTTTTATCTGATCTTTCCATAGAGGAGAGCGGAGGGTGTGCCCCATGTGAAAGGGGCCTTATTCTAAAATAAGAAGGACTGGTTTGATAACATTGTAGCATATTTTTCTATAACTTTTTTTATAACTATAATTTTTCTATAACCACATAATAAACTATGATGAGACTTTTCTCAGGGGACACGATACATACCAAGATATCCCCGATTGAAGTTTGTTTTTATGTGGCCGCTGCGGACTATTGGTCATATAAACGAGGATTAAAATATATTTGTCTCAAGTTTCATCGGTCATAATAATATTCTTGTAACTATAACAAGTACACAAAGTTCAATCCAGATTTATTTACAGATTTGGTATCATAACTTATAAAATTAGATTTACTATCGCTACTGCCCAAAAAAAATGTTTAATTCTTGTTTTCTGTAAATTAGAGAGGTCTAGGGTATATAGTGGTACTAGTAAATAGAACCTTTCATACAAAAATTAGCTGAAGCATCAATTATAAACAGCACATCCGGAAAGCATCCACAGCGCTTCACTTTTTCCACATTTTGTTATGTTACAGCCTTATTCAAAATGGATTGAATTCATTATTATCGTCATAATTCTACAAACAATACCCCATAATGAAATCTTTGCAAATTTAATTAAAAATAAAAAATGAAAAAATCACATTACATAGGTATTTACAGCCTTTGCCATGACACTCAAAACTGACCCCAAAGCACCCTCCCTGTGTTGAGGGCATGTGGCTTGTATGGTTCGGGGGGGGGGGGGTGGCACCTCGCTTGTCCCCTCCCTTTCCTGCTTGCTCGGATAAGGGTCTGGTATGGATTTTGGGGGGACCCCTACACCATTATTATTTATTTTTTAATTTTGCCGTGGAGTTCTCCTTAATATCCATACCAGACTTGAAGGACCTGGTATGGACTGGTGCGGGGGAACCTACGCCTTTCATTTTTTCTTAGATTTTTACCCTATATTGCTTCATTACAGCCGCAAGCAATTTTAAATGACATTTGTCAATTGTCAAAAACTGTCTGTTTTTTGTCACATTTCACTGCTCTTTTTTGGTGAATGGGTAGGGGTACCCCCTTCTTTTCCTGTGGCCTGCAGCAAGGTTGCGTTCTCAGATAAGGGTTTGGTATGGATTTTGGGGGGTCCCCTATTATGCCAATTTTTTTTTTTTTTTTTACTTTTGGCATGGGGGGGTCCCCTCTGGCTCCATACTATACCTGAAGGGCCTTGTATAGACCTGGGGGGGACCCGACGCCATTTTTGTTAGATTTTGGTGTGGGAGAGGTCCCCTCTGAATCCATACTAGACCCGAAGGCCTGGTATAGATGGGGGTGGGGGGGGCATGCAGTTTGTTTTTGTTTTTACTTTTTTCATGCTGGCTTTTTTTTTTTTTACTTTTATTGGGGAAGCTGCTGACAGCTGATGGCTCATTGGTTGTTAACCACTTACGGACTGCCCGCCATCGTTTTATGTCAATACTTTGAAGAGGAATACCGTTGTTATGGCAGCAGCTAGCTGCCATAACCTCGGTATCCTCTTCTTCAGCATGTGGCTTCAAGATAAAAGTGGTCTCTGTGGTGGATTCGCCGTGAGATCCCTTTCATCGGTGGCGGGAGAGGGGCCCCTCCCACCGCCCTCCGGTGCCCTCCGCTGCTGACCGGAGCCGTCAGCAGTGGCGGAGGCAATCGTGTCCTATCCCTGGCTTAGCATGGATATGAGTGAGGGGAAGATGGCCCCCACCCGTCCCCACACCACTGCAGGGCGGAAGCGACGTCAAAACATCACTTCCACCCATAGCTCTTAAAGGGCCATTTTTTTTCAAATGACATAAAAAAAAAAAAAATGTATTGCATAGTGTAAATATGAGATCTAAGGTCTTTTTTGACCCCAGATCTCATATTTAAGAGGTCCTGTCATGCTTTTTTTCTATTACAAGGGATGTTTACATCCCTTGTAATAGGAATAAAAGTGACACTTTTTTTTTATATACAGAACAGTGTAAAAAAAAATGTTTAAACGTGCCCCTGTTCCACCGAGCTCGCGTGCAGAAGCGAACGCATACGTGAGAATCGTCTGCATATGAAAACGGCGTTCAAACCACACATGTGAGGTATCGCCACGATCGATAGAGTGAGAGCAATAATTCTAGCCCTAGACCTCCTCTGTATGTCTAAACATGCAACCTGTAGAATTTTTTCAACATCGCTTATGGAGATTTTTAACGGTAAAAATGTTTCACCATTCCAGGAGCGGGCGCAGTTTTGAAGTGTGACATGTTGGGTATCAATTTACTTGGCGTAAAATTATCTTTCACAATCTAAAAAAAAATTGGGCCAACTTTACTGTTGTCTTATTTTTTTAACTGAAATTTTTTTATTTTTTCCCAAAAAGTGCGCTTGTAAGACCACTGCGCAAATACAGTGTGACAGAAAGTATTGTAACGACCGCCATTTTATTCTCTAGGGTGTTAGAAAAAAAATATATAATGTTTGGGGGTTCAAAGTAATTGTCTAGCAAAAAACAATGTTTTTTAACTTGTAAACACTAAGCCCACGTTCACACCTATGTGAATTAGATGTGCGTTTCCCCTCATCTAATTCGCATAGTAGGAGAATGTGACTGGCTCCCTATGGAGCCGGTTCACATATCGCTGGGGCGGCTGCGGAGCGCAGTGCAGAAAAAATGCGTGCGTCTTTGGCTCCAAATTCAGTCATAGAATCGGCCCTAATTCGTCCCTGAAACGGGGATCAGGGACGCACAGCGCTTCTGTGCGTTTCGCAGCGGGTTATAGTGTGAACCCCGGGCTAAATCTCAGAAAGATGTTCGGTTCATAAGTGATTAAGGATGCAGCAGCTGGCTTCCCGGCCCCCCGGTTCGCAACCAGCTATATACAGTGTGAAAATAATAACCGCAAAACACATCAAAAAATCGCATCACAAATGCAACAGTTGCATTTCTGGTGCGGTTCTATTGAAATCTATCACCCTCAAAATGCGTTAAAAAAATCCCAGACGATTTCCAAAAATACACTGGTCGCAAAACTCATATATGTGAACTAGTACCATAGGAAACAATGTTAAATGGACTGTAGAGTGTTTCTGCAAACTGCAAAACGCACTAAAAAATGCATAGGTGCGAACCTAGGGTCAGGGCCAGTTCACGCTAGAGCGATGCAGGAACCCTGCAAATCCAGTATGGTTACCCGCATCGCATACAACTCGCAGGCAGTTCACACTGCCATATGCAAATTGCTGGGAGTGTCAGTAGAAAGCTAATGACTCCCTCAATTCAGTTCGCATATTGCAGAGTGAACTGCAAATTCAGACAACACCCATGCGATCCGATTCTGCTGCGGACCAAAAAAAGGGTCCTGTGCGAGTTTGGTTGAATGCGATGCAAATTCAACCATAAAATCTGTATGAGTTTGCATCACACAGACATCGAATGTGATTTGCAGTGCGGGGCAAATCACATCCAATGTCGGACAGCACAGCAGTGTGAACTGGTCCTAAGGCCCCTTTCACACTTGTGCGACTTGTCCTGTGACTCCTGCATCCATAGACCTCAAGATTACACTGGCATTGCTTCAAATCACATTGTGGCAAAAAGCAATGTAATACTTTCAGGTCGCACAAGTGTGAAAGGGGCCTTATGGACCTCAAGTTGTATGAAAAGTCAGCCAAGTGTGAAAGGAACCTAATGAGATTCATTGATAACACCTTTGAATTATGCCCCATTTGCATCGGTGCAACCAATGCCTGTGTAATCTTGCGATATATGGACTTCAAGTCGCATCAAAGTCAAACCAAAGTAGTGCAGGGATGAATTTGACCCACTTGCAGGATGTGCAAGTGAGAATAGGGCCTAATTCAGAGGTATTATCCATGAATCTCCTTCACAATGCTGCGACCTGAAAGTCACACTATTTTGCTGCCACTTTACTGGTGCAGCTTGGCCCCAACGCCTGTGTAATATTGCACCCTATGTACCCCAAGTCACATGAAAGTCACACCAAAGTAGTACAGGGACTACTTTGAAGCTGTTGCAACTTGAAGTAGCACAGATATGAATGGTTATCATTGAGAATCTTGGGGTACAACTTGTCATGCAACCCGGAGGTCCAAATTTGCTGGAAAAGTCGCCCAACTGTGAAACAAGTCATATATATTTTAATAGAAAGGCGCTCTCATTTATATTTGCATAGTCCTTACTGATTAACATTAGCAGAACAAATGCAGGAAGTGATGAGTGCACATGGGCCAGAAGCAAATGTGTGTGGTGCCAAACAAATCAATTAATCCCACCCACACCAAATCTAACTACCACATCCACCCCCACATTGAGTAAGCACAAGTACTTATCCTACACTTACCCGGCAAATGAACAGCACCTCCTCTTTGCTAAAGAGGGACCTCGCCGTGTCCACCTAGATGGAGATCCTGACCAGCACAGGAACTTCCGAGTGATTGCAATGATTCATTTTCGGGTCAGAAGGTGAAACCACGCTCTTTTGATCGCAACCACGCTTCCAATTTTTTTATTTTTTTTTTATTTTCAGATATGCAAATATGTATTTCTACATATAATGATATTTGAAAGTAAACTTAAGGGAGTTCGATAAGAAATGGTGTCCCTGAGATAACAGAAGCTAAATTACAAAGGCCCAGTTTGAGCCCTGGTTCACACCGACAGCAGCAGGAGTAAATCCTGCGAGTTCAGCTGAACGCAAACTATTTCATTCCCGCATGTCAGTCCCGACTGCGGGGGAGAATTTCAGAGACATCTGTGCAGGTTTCTGCACGGATGTCAATAAAAATCACACCCCGAAGTTGCCAAAAAGTAGTACAGAAACTATTTTTTGAAATTGTGGCACCGCACCAACTTGAACAGTGGAATTGCCACCGATTTGGCATGTCAAATCGCACCAATGTGAACCAGGGCTGACACATACATACACTGCCTATACACCAGCTGAATTCATTACCCGCAACTCTCCACAGCTGTTATATTTAAAGATTCCACCTTTATCATTTACTTGCAGGTGTGCTGAAGAGATTTTTTATTTTTTTTTTGTACACAAATACATACAGAAATTATAATATATAAAAGAAAGAAAACCACCACCCCCAAAACGAATTAAAAAGAAGACATAAAAGAGGGGAAAATATAACCAACAAGCTCAATAATGTACTTTTATTTTGCCAGTAGAAAGAAAATTATGTACATTCATTTACTAGCTGAAATTCCGACGGAAAAGGTCCGATCGGATTATATTGTCGGAAAATCCGATCGTGTGTGGGCTCTATCGGACTTTTTCCATTGGAAATTCAGACAGAAAAAATTTGAGAGCTGGATATAAAATTTTCCGACAAAAAAATCTGATCGGACTTTTTCCGATCGTTTGTAGAGAAATCTGATCGGACAAAGTGCCACACATGCTCAAATCAAATTATGAGATCAAAGCTATTGGCTACTAGCCTCTACATAGTCCCGTCGTACGCAACAAATGTCACCACGTTCCGAACAATCGGATTTTCCGACAACTTTGTCCGACCGTATGTATGCAACACAAGTTTCGGACAAAATCCGTCTGAAAAAATCCGATGGATTTTGTGGTCGGAATGTCCGACTGTGTGTACAAGGCATTATTCTCCACAATTTTTTTTATTGTACATTAAAAAAAGAAAACAAATAAAATTAGACATGCTATCTGCCAATAGAACATAGAACCAAAAAGTGCATTCTATGCATCCACAAATATAGAAAATATACCAAATCAAATTATTATTCAACTAAAAAATAATGTCAAAGCAATAACTCCAATGCCAATAATAAATAACACGTTATCTCCTCTGATTCCGCAACATGGCTTGTTGACGAACGGCCGTTCAGAAGCGAACTGATGGTCTGATGGAGCATACACACGGTTAGATTTTCTGTCAACAGCCTGTCATCATACATTTCCCCTCAGAAAATCCAATCATGTGTACAAGGCTTAAGACCGGTTTGCCATTGCAGGCCATGTGTGTGTAAAGGCAGGCATCCCAATACTTTTGGCTAGATGGTGTACCTGGCAATATTTCCAATGGTGGTGGAACCCTTCTACACATAAATACTACATTTGGACATAGTTTTAGGACCTAGGAGATAAGACCACTTCTCTACAACTTCTCAAGTTCTCTAGGTCCTAAAACTATGTCCAAATACATGTTTGGGGTTCGAACCCAGGCGCACAGGGATGCTGAGCAGAAGTTGTAACCTCTAAGCCAGAAAGCTGCCACATGTAAAAATCTCCTACATATAAATACACGTAAATACTGCATTTCTTTGAAGATATAGGTGATGGAATTACATTACTCAAGAGATATTCTTGATATTTTCTGGTTCTTTGTGGGTGATTAAAGAATAGTGCTATTACCTTCAAATTTTTTGGAATTACATTTTGAGTTCTGATGTTGGTACAGACATTACATTTTTGGGCTCAAATTATGATTATTTGGAAATAATAAAAAGCACAAAAAATTGTGACTCATTTTAAATTTGCATCAGCAATGGTATTGTTTGTGGATTGTAAAGACACCTGTGTGAGTTTGGGCAAAGATTGTTGTGAGATGGAGAGTAACAAGAGAAAGTGACAGAGAAAAATGTATTTGATCAAAACCTCAAAACATTCCACATTCTTAAAAACAAAATAGATTAAGTAGAAACAACAATGTTGCAAAGGAAAATTAATTTCAGAGAAAGATACATTTAATCTCAACATTAAAGGGATTGAAAAGTGAATTTATTTATTTTTTTAAATAACAAACATGTTATACTTACCTCCACTGTGCAATTAGTTTTGCACAGAGTGGCCCCGAACCTGCTCTTCTGGGATCCCTCGGCGGCTGTCTATGCTTCCTCCCTTAGATGCTTCTCACGTTCATGCGAGCTCCCTCGCATGGTGAGAAGCATCTGCGGGCGCGCTTCCGTGATACAGCCGGCGGCTATAGCCGCTCGCTGTATCACACGGCCGCGCCCCCTGGCGCTCCGCATCAGTGGATGTGATTGACAGCAGCGCGAGCCAATGGCTGCGCTGCTTTCCATCCATCCACTCCAGCCAATCAGCGGCCAGGCTGAACGGTGGAAAGGACGTCGGGGACGAGTGCGGGACATTCGAGGGGTGAGGTAAGTAAAACGGGGGGGCTGGGGTCGTCGACACTGTCAGATGTTTTTTCACCTTAATGCATAGAATGCATTAAGGTGAAAAAACATTTACCTTTATAACCCCTTTAAAAGGATTTATTTGTGGGAGTTACAATTGTAGCATTAGAATCGATGGCTAAAACATGCATTTGACTATAATAGCACAGATTTTCACTCCTAAAAATGCTCTTTAAAGTGGAGTTCCACCCAAAAGTGGAACTTCCGCTCATTTGTCTCCTCTCCCCCTCCAGTGCCACAATTGGCACCTTTCGGGGGGGAGGGGGGGACAGCATACCTGTCTTTGACAGGTATCCCGTTACCACTTCCAGGAGTCTGGGCCACGCCCTGTGACATCACCATGGGGCCCCCTCCTCCTCTCCCTGTCGCTGGGCCAGTAGGAGAGAGGAGCAGGGCCTTACGCATGTGCAGTAGAGTTCCCAGTGTGAAACCGTAAGGCTACACTGCAGCACCCGACAGCTGATGGAACATCGCTGGACTCCAGGACAGGTACGTGTCCTATTGTTAAAAGCCAGCAGCTGCAGTATGTGTAGCTGCAGGCTTTTTATTTTTATTTTTTGGGCGGAACACCGCTTTAACAAAGCGCTCATTCTGGTGTTTACTATAGAGCCCTGTAAAAAAGACACTGCAGCTAAAATTAGAGCTATTTTCAGGTCTGAGCATGCTCAATTGTGTTGGCACCTAGTTGTACAAAAATGGGGAATTTATCTTTTCTCAGACTTTTAAAGATATTTCAGTGTAGAAATCACTGTTTAAAAGCAGATTATCTTTAAATAATATACCGCATATTTCAATACTATTTAGGCAATTATATCATGCTCTAAACATTATTTCCATGTGCACTACTAGGGTTTGGGTGCTATTTGGTTTCAGTGAACTATAGTAAATTCGATTTTGGAAGTATTTTTTTACCAGTACTCAGTGGCAGCTGGTGAAGTTTTTGGATGGGGGGGCGCCAGACCCCGCCCATCATGACCCCGCCCGACATTTTTGGCCCCTCCCACTTCTCATAAACCACGCCCCTTATGTAATCCACCTAATCCGTCCCCTGTATTCCACTTCCTTCCACCCATAGTGTCATAGTGAGTTATCTGTACACAACAATAGGGCTGGGCAGCTTTAGTAACAGAACTTCACACTGAGATATTGGGACATAGCACAGGACTAAAACCTCAAGGGACAAGGGAATTTAAACTGGGATAGTTTTCAAGTATGAGGCAGCTGCTTGGGGACACACAGCAATGCCAGGGCCCAGGGCAGCTGCCCCTTTTGCCCGGCCTTAAAGATGTCCCTGCCCTGGGTTTATGTATCTGACCGAGCAGTGATATTATTAGTCTTAAACGTTATATACAGCAAATGCCTTCTGAACCACTTAAGGACCAGCCTCGTTTTATAATTTAGGTGTTTACATCTTTAAAACTGTTTTTTTTGCTATAAAATTACATAGAAACCCCCAAACATTATATATTGTTTTTTTTTTCTAACACCCTAGAGAATAAAATTGCGGTCATTGCAATACTTATTTTCATACTGTATTTGCACAATGGTCTTACAAGCGCACTTTATTTGGGGAAAAAAAATCATTTTTTTAAATAAAAAAATAAGATAACAGTAAAGTTACCCCAATTTTTAGATATATTCCGAAAGATAATGTTACGCCGAGTAAATTGATACCCAACATGTCACGCTTCTAAATTGCGCCCGCTCATGGAATGGCGTCAAACTTTTACCCTCAAAAATCTCCATAGGCAACGTTTAAAAAATTTTACAGGTTGCATATTTTAAGTTATAGAGGAGGTCTAGGGCTAGAATTATTGAGCTCAGTCTAACGATCGCGGCGATACCTCACATGTTTTCATATGCGGGCGGGCGGGCGCAGTACTCACGTATGCGTTCGCTTATGCGCGCGAGATCGTCGGGACTAGGTGCTTTAAAAAACATTTTTTTTCACAGTTTTAAAAAAAAAATGGTGTCACTTTTATTCCTATTACAAGGAATGTAAACATGACAGGTCCTCTTAAATATGAGATCTGGGTCTAAAAGTCCTCAGATCTCATATTTACACTAAAATACAAAAAAGGTTTATAAAATGTCTTTGCCAGCAAATTAAAAATAACTGTGAGTAACAAGCAACAGAGCAGACCATTACTTTGCACTTGCTGAATAAGAATACCGCATGGCATGATGTGATCCTCCTGCAAGAAGCATGAAATAATTTGTTTCTTTTACAAATTGCTTATTGCTCTCTAATATAATAGTTCCTGCACAAGTGCACAGCACACAGAGAGTGGTCTAGTAAGTAAAGGCTTAGGTCAGGTGCATTTGGTAATTAATTATTATTTAATTACTTCATTATTTCATTTTTTTGTCAGTCAGAGAGAATTATGGCACTCACCGTCTTGCAGCTCTGCTCGGGCTGAGGAACGGAGCTGCCGACGTCACTTCCGGGTTTCGTGAAGCAGCCGAAAGCCGGAAGTGACCTGCCTGTCTCTGAATGACAATGCTCTCGCCCGTAGAATCACAGTGATTTTACGGGCGGAAGCTAGTCGGCGTTCTACAGTGCGCCGCAAGGCGGGTTTTTAACCCGCAAATGAAGCGATTGCATCGACGTGGCGCTTCTCATAGTGCACTGCGACTGGCGCCACAGTACACTATGTTAAATTGTTAAATGACATTTTTTTTTTATGTCTTAAACGGCCCGTTTCTTTTTTTTTTTTTACTTTTTTTTTTATTATTTTTTGTTAGACTGAGGGGGGGGGGGGGGGGCGGCGCCCGGGCGCCCCCTATGGACGGGCCGCCACTGCCAGTGCTATAGAGAATACCTAATTAGCCGGATTAGCTAATTTGTGGTAATTATCGCTATAGTAAATGACCCCCCCCCCCCCCCAGTTTTCCTAGCAAATGGGAAAAGCGTCACATCAGAAGGTAAAGGCCAGGGCTTCCTGAACTGCATTACACCACAGGGAGGCAAGCAAGGTATCCTTGTGAAGAAAGTGCTGTATGTTCCAGAAATAGAAGGCAGCCTTCTATCAGAGAAGCCCCGGATTGGAAGCCTGGAAGGGGGTAGAGGAGGGGCTGGCATGACAGGGTGACAAAAAGAGCATAGAAGGGGTTAAGGTGAGAGAGTGAGGAGAGAGGGGTGTGTCAGCAAGTGGAGAACGGAGTGGAGGGGGCGGGGCCATATAAATAGGGGGTGGGGCCAAAAACGGGGACAGTGAGAGAGAGAAGCAATGGAGGAGGCAGTTTTTCTCACTGCTCCTCCATTTTCAAGATGGCGGATGAACGGGACCTCGTGGCGCAATTGCGGAGGGCGGCGGCGGAGAGGGGCACAGCGTGGCTACAACAGCAGGTGGGGGAGATACTAGGGGCGGGAGGCCTGCGGTGCGGGCGGAAGAGCTTTCTCACCTGGGCCTGCCACTCGGCCACCTCGTGCAGATAGGAGCCCTGGGGAGGACAGCACATTGCCCCCAGCTAAGAGGCCACAGACTGAGACCCTGGCGACCGGGCGGTCCACACGCCGCCGGCCGGTGGTGGGGGGCGGGGCCACAGGCCTGCATGGCGCCGGTTCCCCAGCACAGAGGAGTTCTCCGGCCGGGAGGGGGGAGTCCGTGGCAGGGCCTAGCAGAGTTGTCGGAGGATCCAGGAGGACGGATGGATCGGGCGGAGGGATGGCTGGAGCCAGCACCGGGGATCTGAGGCCGAGGCAAGATGAAGAGGGACGGGGCCCACCGGCGGGACGCTCGGCTGGGAAGAAAAGCTGCAAGAGTGGTTCGGAGAGTCGCACGGAGCGGGGCAGGTCCGGTTCACATCGCCGGTTTGCCATGGCGGAGAAGAGTCCGGCCGTATCGCGGCCCAGGCCCAGGCCTCAGGGGTTCCTTCACCTGGGGGGCTATCAGCTTCCCCCGTCTGGGGAGGGGACGACCGGTCCGAAGGAGAATTGTCAGAGGAGGAGGAGGAGCCGGTGCCACCGAGGGAGAGCATCGGGTCGGCTGTGGGAGGTGTTCCTGGTCAGCCTGGTAAGTCCAACCATACAGTGTCTTTGTCTACTGCTTTGCATGACTTGTTGGGGGGGGTGCAGATGGGTGCGGGGGTGCCGGCGGCGCCGATGGTGCAGGAGCAGGTGGTAGTCCCGCCGCAGGTGGCAGTTCTTGCCGGGGTGGGTGCAGCGGCACAGATGGGCCACCTCCTTGGAGGGTCTGCGGGCGTTGGTGGGGAAGTTTGCGGGGGGTCCGCTACAGCCGAGTGCAGCGGCCCCGTGGACAACGCTGGGGCCGGGGGGGGCCAGAAGCAGTGCGGGGGCCGCTGGGGGGGGCCGCGCCTGCTGTGGCATCTCCCACGCCGCAAGCAGGGGTGGCCGCGGACGCGGTGGCGGACAAGGGGAACAAGGAGGCGGTGGCGAGGAGCCACGTGGTGCGGATTGCGGACACGGCCAGATGTGAGGTGTACGTCTGCTTCGAGGGCCCGTTGGGAGCGCACCTAAAACAGGAGGTTCGCGAGAAGATTTGGAAGGGTGAGTATGTGGAAATCTTCTCCCTGCTTCCATTGGAGAAGTTCAACTTGGATAGGGTGAAGCCCGATGATTCCAAAAAGGAGGACGAGGAGAAGAGGCGGTACAGGTTGATACCGCGCACTTTTTCCAACTGGATAGAGGCATTCACCATTTTGGCGAGCGTCATAGGCGAGAAGAGCCCCGAGCATTGCTCGGCGCTGTTCTGTTATATGGATGCTATAGGGGAAGCTCACAGGGTATATGGGGGGCTGGCCTGGCTCCACTACGATGAGCAGTTCAGGCAGCGGAAGTCGGTGCGTCCAGAACTGCTTTGGGATCACAAAGACATCAGTCTTTGAATGAGGCTTATGTCCTCGGCGCAGGCCCCGTCTCAGTTTCTTCAGGGGGGGGCCGGGAGTGCGCCAACCTCTGGACTGCCGGCCGGAAAGAAGTGGGGGGTGTGCTGGCAATTCAATGAAGGTGCCTGCAAGTACGGGGGAGCGTGCAGGTTTAAGCACGAATGTTCGGGCTGTGGGGGGGCCCACACGCTCGCCAGGTGTTTCAAGAAGGGAAAGAGACCTGGAGACGCTGCTCACAAAAGGGAGGACTCCGGTGATGCTGGAAAGGATGTTGCCTTTCCTAAGTAAGTATCCGGATGGGGCGGCGGCTCGCTTGTTGACGTCGGGGTTTCGGGACGGTTTCAGGATTCCGTGTGCTCTGACGGCGCCGCCGATGACCGGAAACTTGAAATCAGCCTTGCAACACCCGGGGGTGGTAGATGAGAAGTTGGGGAAGTTGGGGAAGGAGGTGGCTTTGGGAAGCATGGGGGGACCATTCGCGGACAAACCCTGGGGGGACTTGGTGGTGTCTCCTTTGGGGGTCGTCCCCAAGAAAGAGGTGGGCAAGTTCCGCCTGATACATCATCTTTCCTTTCCAAAAGGGGGCTCGGTGAATGACTTCATCGACCCTGAGGCATGTGCGGTATCGTACACATCGTTCGGTGCGGTGGGTTAGGCGCTATGGGCAGGGGGCACTTATGGCTAAGGCTGATATTGAGTCAGCTTTCAGGCTGCTCCCAGTGCACCCGGATAGCTTCCGGCTGCTGGGGTGTCACTGGCGGGAACAGTTTTACGTGGATAAGTGCCTGCCCATGGGTTGCTCGATTTCCTGTGCCTTCTTTGAGGCGTTCAGCTCCTTTCTGGAATGGGTGGTGAGGGATGTTTCGGGCCTGGAGTCGGTTATCCACTATTTGACTTTCTGTGCGTGGGCCCACCTGCCTCCGCTGTGTGTGCGATTCTACTGTCCACGTTGCAGCACATCGCGGGCAGGTATGGGGTCCCATTGGCTGCGGATAAAACAGAGGGTCCGACGTCGGAAAGTGAGTTTCTTGGGGAATTGTGATTGATGCGATGGCTATGGAGTGCAGGTTGCCTGGCGACAAGTTGGAGGCATTGCAGCGGGACATTAGGGAGATTCAGGGGCGGCAGAAGGTTCAGTTGAGAACCTTACAGTCGCTGCTGGGCAAGCTAAATTTTGCCTGCAGGATCATTCCCATGGGGAGGGTTTTCTGCCGACGGCTGTCGGCGGCCACTGCGGGTGTGCAGGTTCCCACTCATTTCATTCGGCTGCGCCGGGAGCATAGGGAGGACTTGCGGGTGTGGCACGACTTTCTGGCCACCTACAACGGTAGGGCTATGTGGATGTCCGGCCCGGTGAGCAACTTCGATGTGGAGTTGGTCACTGACGCTGCGGGGTCCACGGGGCGTTCTTTCGGGGCCGGTGGAGTGCAGAGCCTTGGCCACAGTCCTGGAGGACGGCCGGGTTCCTGGGAAATTTGGTACTGCTCGAGCTCTTCCGAGTGGTACTGGCTTTGGAGCTCTGGGGGGAAGATTGCAAAAATTTGAAGCTGCGGATAAACTGCGACAATATGGGTGTGGTGCAGGTGGTCAACCGGATGTCGGCCTCCTCCCCGCCGGTCGTACGGCTAATGCGGCAGTTAGTGTTTAGGTGCTTGCAGTTGAATGTTTTTGTTTATGCCGTCCATATCCCCGGGGTGGAGAACTCATTGGCAGGCTCTCTATCTCATTTCCAGTGGGACAAGTTCAGGGAGTTGGCGCCGGATGCGGAGGCGGTCGGGGTGTCTTGCCCGGACTGGATGTGGGAGCTGCCGTTGGCGTCATCGCGGGATGGGTCTGGCGGTCACTGAGTGAGTCCACCTGGTTGGCCTATTCGAAGGTATGGTTAGAATGGTCAAATATGGTGCGGGAGACGGGGGTAAGTGGTCGATAGTAGGTTGCTGATGCTGTACTTCGTGACCAGGAATATGGAAGGAGGAGTGTCCGTATCTTCGCTGGATCGGAAGTTGGCGGGTTTGGCATTTGTGTAAGTTGATGGGGAGGAAGACTGGACGAAGGACTTTTGGGTTCGGCAGGCGTTGAAAGGGTATCGGAGGCAGTTTAAGCGGCAGGATACTAGGCGACCGGTTACATTTGTGAACCTGCAGGCGATTTGTGCACGGCTGGGCTCGGTGTGTACTGCGGGATACGAAGCGTTGCTTTTTACTGCTGCTTTCTCCCTGGCATTTTATGGGGCATTTCGTATTGGAACTGGTGAGCCCCTCAAAGCGGACGGCAGGTGGGCTGTTGGAGGAGGACGTGACATTGATGGAAGACCGGGTGTGTTTGCGTTTGAGGAGATCGAAAATGGACCAACAGGGCAAGCGGGCTTTTATTTCTTTGTTTGCGCTCCCGGAATCGGGGGTTTGCCCAGTGGCGGCAGTGCAGAATTTCCGGGCGGTACATGGGAGGGGGGAAGGCCCTTTCCTGCGCCATGAGGATGGGTTTTTCCTGTCGAAATTTCAATTTATAGCAGTGTTTCGGAGTTGTTTGACGGAGGTGGGGTTAAACTGCACAGAATACGCCTCGCACTCCTTCCGTATTGGGGCGGCCATGGAGGCCGCCAAGTGCGGGTTGGACGAGGCGGTGGTTCGGAGAATTGGGAGATGGAAATCTCGTCGATTCCGGACATACGTGCGACCACAGTTGGCAAGGGAGTGATGTTTTACAAAAAAAAAAAAAAAGAATTTTTTTTAACATAATAACAGGAAAGAAAAAACGTCTTTGGGACAGGGTGTATACGGGGTTTTGTGGTGGGGTTGCTATTGGTCATTGGGTGGGGGACACTACCGGTCTCTGTACGGGTGATGTGGGAGTTGGGTTGATGGTGCACATGTTCAGTTGTGGTTTGTTTTGTTTTTTCCTTTTCAGATGGAGGTTCACATCGCCTCGTCTGGATTGTTGGGCACTCGTATGTGTGCTGGGGGGCCAGGAGGGGAGACGAGCGACCAGACGGCAGGCAATTGGGGATTTCCAGGAGGGATGCTTGCATAAGATGGTTGGGAATCCCCGGGATGAAGTGGGCGAGAGTGGTGGAAGAGGTGGACAGGTATGCATGGCTGGACAGGCCCCTGGACGTTTTGGTCATTCATGCCGGGGGGAATGACTTGGGGGTCCGCAAGGTCAGAGACCTGTTGGCGGATATAAAGGCTGACTTCATGCGTTTGAGGTTTCAGTTCCCCGACACGATACTGCTCTGGTCGGATATTGTGGCCAGTACGGTTTGGAGGTGGGCGAGGTCTACAGTCAGCATCAATAAAACGAGGATTAGAATCAACAAGGTGATAGGAAGGTTTGTGGTGCAGAACGGGGGAATAGTGATTCGGCATAGAGAGTTGGAGGTTAATGTGGGTCTGTACCTGAGGCGGGATGGGGTCCACTTGACCTACGTTGGAATCAACCTTTGGTCAATGGGACTGCAGGATGGTATTCAGAAGGCCCTGAGGGTGTGGGGTCGCCCTCAAGGTTGAGGTATCTCCCTTTCAGGCTGTGGCGGTTCGTCTGGTGGTCTTTGACGGTTGGCGGTAAAATCAGTGGTGATCTAAAAGGGGTGGGGGGCTCAGTGGTGGTATGGGCCCCTCCGGTGTATTCCTGAACGGTGGAGGGAATACTGGTGTGTTTTTCACTGACGGAAGTTGTCTCACGAGTGGTCACAGCTGGAGGCCTGGTTATGTTAAAATGGGTACCGCAGTGAATTGGTTATTCTGGGGATTATGTTGGGTCACCGTCAGAGATCACCAGACTGGGGTCATGTTGTTATATGTTAATGTTTAATTTGTTGTATATAGATATTTATATATTTATATATATATTTTGGTTGGAGTAATTTATTGGTTATTGTGTAATAAAAGGCTGTTATGGCCATTATACTCCAAAGAAGGTGTGGTGTCGTCATTCAGGTAAAGATTGTAAGGGGTGGTTGAGGGGTATAGTGGGTAACAGCAGAATGGAAAGGATCATTTTAGTCTACACTGGTCAAGAGAAGCCCCGGATTGGAAGCCTGGAAGGGGGTAGAGGAGGGGCTGGCATGACAGGGTGACAAAAAGAGCATAGAAGGGGTTAAGGTGAGAGAGTGAGGAGAGAGGGGTGTGTCAGCAAGTGGAGAACGGAGCTGAGGGGGCGGGGCCATATAAATAGGGGGCGGGGCCAAAAACGGGGACAGTGAGAGAGAGAAGCAACGGAGGAGGCAGTTTTTCCCACCCGCCCTCCCTATTGTTTGGTTTGCTGGTTGTTGGTCATGTTCTGTTTGTTTGTTATTCTTTTTCAGGTTCGGTGGTCGTCATAACAGCGGAATGGATCTGAAGGAAGGAAGGCGGTTCGTCTGGTGGTCTTTGACGGTTGGCGGTAAAATCAGTGGTGATCTAAAAGGGGTGGGGGGCTCAGTGGTGGCATGGGCCCCTCCGTTGTATTCCTGAACGGTGGAGGGAATACTGGTGTATTTTTCACTGACGGAAGTTGTCTCACGAGCGGTCACAGCTGGAGGCCTGGTTATGTTAAAATGGGTACCGCAGTGAATTGGTTATTCTGGGGATTATGTTGGGTCACCGTCAGAGATCACCAGACTGGGGTCATGTTGTTATATGTTAATGTTTAATTTGTTGTATATAGATATTTATATATATATATTTTGGTTGGAGTAATTTATTGGTTATTGTGTAATAAAAGGCTGTTATGGCCATTATACTCCAAAGAAGGTGTGGTGTCGTCATTCAGGTAAAGATTGTAAGGGGTGGTTGAGGGGTATAGTGGGTAACAGCAGAATGGAAAGGATCATTTTAGTCTACACTGGTCAAGTGAAAAGTCTTGCAAACAACGATCTCACAGTTAGGTTCCAGTGTGATGAATGCACAATTCACAATAAATAACAAGTGATTCCTTGCAAAAGGAAAACAGGATGATCACCTATACAGGCTTATCACCACAGACAAGCAGGTCAGTATAGTCTCTAATGACCTACACAGCAAATGTTTTCATGTATGGCTCAGGCGGCTGGGGCACATAAGTCCAGAAGCTTACAGGACATTATAAAGAGAGGCTTATCAGAAGATTTGACAATAAAGCCTTGCAAGGTGCACATGAAATGCAAATGCTATATAGAAGCAAAAGCCACATATGATCCCCTTCCACAGGCTTCTAAAATAAAAACTACCCACCACCTGCAGCTAATGTACAGTGACGTATGCGGTCCAATAAAAACTCCCACGTCAGGCAGGAACAGATATCTACTGACTTTCATTGATGACTATTCAAGGTACACAACTACTTATCTGATGAAACCCAAAAATGAAACATCAGAGAAACTTCAAGAGTTCGTTGCCATGTCTAGCAAAAAATTCCAATGCAAACCGGGACTAATAGGCACCAACAATGGGAGAGAATACGTAAGCAGAGAAGGGGTCTCTGAAGTCAGAAGATCCACTCGGACTACAAAGGGGATACCACCCCGCAAGCTGTCATACACTATCAAAACACACAGAATACTTGAACCAACATCTTAGGAAGACATAGAACAACGTCCAAAACGTAAAGCCAATATACGGAGAAAGGCAGCAAAAGAAGAATTAAAGTCAATTAAATAAAGAATTAAAGAAAATAAAACCTGGACACTCACAATGCTCCCTCCTAACCACAAAACTATAGGAAGCAAGTGGACTTTCAAAGTAAAGTCAGACGCAGAAGGGAATATCCTCAAATACAAAGCCAGACTAGTTGCCAGTAAAATACTGCTTTCCTATATGGAGACATTAAGGAAGAGCTCTACACCAGGGTTTGAGCAAGGAGACAACCTTGTGTGTAAACGTCAGAAGCAGGGGCGGATCCAGAGCCTAGTCTCGGGTGGGGCACTGCCATAAAATTTTGCGGCAATTTGTTGGGGCAATGGCTGGTGTTAGCGCTTCAATCATCACAGCGCCATGATTAATATAGTGTCAAGATGATTGAAGCACATTATTTCTATTATTACATTGTAATATAAAATTAAATAGTTCAGCTCACCATAATGTAGAATCAGTGGGAGCCCTGAGCGTGTCACTTTTCACGTCGCCTGCCACCAGATGCAGCGTGTCACTTGCTACGTTGCCTGCCACCAGATGCAGCGTGTCTCTTGCCACGTCGCCTGCCACCAGATGCAGCGTGTCTCTTGCCACATTGCCTGCCACCAGATGCAGCGTGTCTCTTGCCACGTCGCCTGCCACCAGATGCAGCGTGTCTCTTGCCACGTCGCCTGCCACCAGATGCAGCGTGTCTCTTGCCACGTCGCCTGCCACCAGATGCAGCGTGTCTCTTGCCACATTGCCTGCCACCAGATGCAGCGTGTCTTTTGCCACGTTGCCTGCCACCAGATGCAGCGTGTCTTTTGCCACGTTGCCTGCCACCAGATGCAGCGTGTCTTATGCCACGTTGCCTGCCACCAGATGCAGCGTGTCTCTTGCCACGTTGCCTGCCACCAGATGCAGCGTGTCTCTTGCCACGTTGCCTGCCACCAGATGCAGCGTGTCTTATGCCACGTTGCCTGCCACCAGATGCAGCATGTCACTTGCTACGTTGCCTACCACCAGATGCAGCATGTCACTTGCCACCATTGGCTGCCACCAAATGCAGATTGTCACTTGCCATGTCACTTGCCACATCCCCTGCCACCAGATGTGAACTGTCACTTGCCAACGTCACCTGCCAGGCTGCCACAATATGCAGATTGTCACAAAGTGATGTTGCATTGTGGCCATCTTGGTACACCCCCACTTGTCTGCAGTAAGCCTAGAGTTAGAAGTCGGCAAGCTGACATCTTTATACACCCACTAAACTCAGTTTATTTCGTGAAATATAAGTTGAGTTTACTTTTAAAAATACCTGGGAAAAGCAATACTCCGGTGGGTGTATAAAGATGTCCGTTTGCCGACTTACAACACTAGGCTTACTGTCGACGAGTGTGGGAGTACCAAGATGGCAACGCAACGTCCCTTCAGTCACATATTCAGATGAGCAGCGGCTTCCTGACAACACCTGTCTGCTTGCTCAGTCACACGCCAGCCCCTCGGCATGATTGCCCATCCGCTCGCTCACCCGCTGGCCTGTTCAGTCACCCACCGGCTCACCCGCTCACTATTTTCTCGGGGGGTGCAATTTCCCCGTTGCCCTCCCCTGGATCCACCCCTGGTCAGAAGAGCAGCTACGGTCTTAAGCAGTCTGTAAGGATGTGGAATGAGAAAGTGAACAAAGTACTTACCATAGAGGGATTCTCAAGAAGTAAAGCAGACCCCCGCCTCTACTCCAAGAATCAAGATGACAGATGGATATATATCCTTATCTATGTTGATGACATTATAACCTGTTTTGAGCAAGAAGGGGATTACAATCAGATAGTTCACAAGCTGAAAGAACATTTTTGAAATCAAAGAGCTTGGGAATATTAGGTACTATCTGGGAATCCAAATAGAGAGAGAAGATGGAAGTTATCTTCTTAACCAATCTCAGAAAATCTGTGAAATCTTGGAACAATTCCTCATGCAAGATGCAAAGGAAGTGAAAACTCTTATGGAACAAGGCTATTAAAAGAGCAATGAAGCAGAAAACTTGCTACCCAACAATGACATGTATCGCAGAGCAATCAGCAAACTGCTTTATGTTGCCACCGTGACCAGACCAGACATAGCCGCAGTAGTGGGCATACTATGCAGGAAAGTCTCAGCTCCCTGTCAGCATGACTGGAACGCAATAAAAAGAGTGATGTAATACCTCAAAGGAACAATTCAGATGAAGTTACGGTTACCAGCAACATCCAATCCAATCTAATATATGGATGCTGATTGGGCTGGAGACTGAACAGACCGCAAATCCACAGGTGGATTCATCTTCCAGTATGGGGAAGAAACCATAAGTTGGTCTAGTTGAAAGCAAGCAATTGTCGCTTTATCTTCAATTGAAGTACACGCATGTCAAGAAGCAATATGGATTTGTCAACTTTTTGTGGATATTGAAATAGACATGTCAAAACCAATTCCCATTTTTGAAGACAACCATGGATTTATAAAGCTTACACAGTCAAAGCGTCAATCCTAGAACCAAACACATTGACGTCAAGTATCACCTACTGAGGGATAATCAAGAGCAGGGTATTATTGACATTCAATATTGTCTGTCGGAGCAGATGACTGCCGATGCACTCCCCAAGTCTTTGTTGAAGGAACGTCTTAGTTATTTCCAGAAGAAGCTGAATATAATTTGACAAAGCACATGCTGTTGGGAAGGGGTGTAGGAAGAAAAACAACATATAATGTAATGTACCATGAACTATATATAGTGTATGCATTGTACCTATCTATCCAGCAGGTGGCACTATAGTGTGTATCTATGGTAATGTATTTAGAGGAATTATTATTTCTCTAAGTGTATGTAGTTGTATGCTCTTTGTTCATTTTTCTGTCTCTATGATGTAAAGACATGTTCTGATATTTTTCCATGGAAGTAAATCCATCCAAGAAGCTTCCAGTGCTTATATCAATACTCTGCACAATACTGCCAAGCTTGTAGCATCATACTCAAAAAGACTTCAGGCTGTAATTGGTGCCAAAGGTGCTTCAACAAAGTATTGAGCAAAGGCTGTGAATACTTATGTACATGGGATTTTTTTCATTTTTTATTTTATAAATTTGCAAAGATTTCAAACAAACTTCTTTCACATTGTCATTATGGGGTATTGTTTGTAGAATTTTTAGGAAAATAATGAATTTAATGCAGTTAGGAATAAGCCTGTACCATAACGAAATGTGTAAGCCCTTGTACACACGGTCGGGCATTCCGATTCGCGCAGCCGAGCCATGTTGCCGCAGGATAACTGCGGCAGCTGGTCGGCACGTGGTTAAACAAAGTCCAAAAAAGTGTTAGCCCTTGTACACACGGTCGGACATTCCGAGGGACAATGTCTGATAGGACCTTGTTGTTGGATAATCTGACAGTGTGTGGGCTCCATCGGACTGTTTCCGTCGGAGTATCCATCGGACCAAGTTTTCCAGCTGGGCTATAAAATTTTCCGACAACATGATCCGATCGGACTTTGTCCGATCATGTGTAGAGAATTCCGATCGGACAAAGTGCCACGCATGCTCAGATCACATTCCTAGACCAAAGCTATTGGCTACTAGCCTGAACGTAGTCCCGTCCTAACTAAATAACGTCATCACATTAAGTACGATCGGATTTTCTGACAACTTTAGGCCCGTACACACGGTCGGACTTTTTGACAACAAACATGCAAATTAGCTGTTTTGGAGCAACATCCGACTGTGTGTACGCTCCATCGGACAAACTTTTTCTGTTTTCATCGGACTTTTGTTGGCTCTGCGAACGGACAAACTTTTTGACAACAGAAGTCCGATGGAGCAAAGTCCGACCGTGTGTATGCAAAAGCATCGGACTTTTGTACAAGGTACAAACACGCATGCTCAGAACCATTGCAAACGATCAGACTACAATACAGAAGTTGACCAAAGGTGGCGCTGGAGTCATTGAACGTCCTCTTTTGAAGCGGCGTCAGTACGTTGTGACGTCATTACGTTCGTGTTTGTTGTCAAAAAGTCCGACCGTGTGTATGCAATACAAACTTGTGGACAACACACTTTGTACAAAAGTCCACGGAAAAGTTTGTACAAGTCCGACCGTGTGTATGGGGCTTTTGTCCGACTGTGTGTATGCAACAGTTTCGGACAAAATCCGTCGGACAAAATCCGTCGGACAAAATCCGACGGATTTGGTTGTTGGAATGTCCGACCGCGTGTACAAGGGCTAAAAAGTAAAGCGATGTGAATACTTTCCAGATTCACTGTATAGAAAGAGGGCTGGGTTATAGTTTACTTCAAATTATTGAATTTTGTGATTTTGTATTTCCAGGGGCAAAGGCTATGCACTGCATTCCCTTGGGGGAACCCTAAGGTTCCATTGAAACTCTTGTTGAGAATGGCTGCTCTAGGCATTTACTTTAAGCCAATGGCATTTTAAAAATCCCTAAAAAAGTTTGTCAACCATAGTTTACAACTCAAGCTAACTACAAACATTTTGTATAATTAATTTCAGATGATATTTTTTAGACAGCTTCACGCTACAAACAGAACATTCTTGTTAACAAAGGCCATTGTGCAGTTAAATACTTGTTGTTGAATACCCATGTGTATTGAGTTCCAGGATCTTTATATAGTTTAATGATTTTATTGTGTTTAGTGTTGACAGTTAGACAAATAATGTATCATATAGCAATAAACAATAACGACATATAAAGTTTATTCTTTAATTGGGAATAAAATTATGCATATTTCGGGTAAAAATATATTAATTGCTATTCAGTGTTAAGTTCCACTTTAATTAAACATTTTGGAACATTTTATATGAGCTTGACTGTCATTCTTCTCTTGTTTACTTGAATAAAATATTGCTGGACTAAAAAAAATATGAGGCCTAAAAACTCCCCTAATCTACATTTCTGCAGGTTGTGCCTGCACCTTGTTGACTTTTATAAGCCCACATTGAACCCATATAGGCCCACTAGAGCTTCTTCTAGTGCAACCCCATACAAGTCTATGGGGGCTGGATTCATGGAAGCTGCCAATGCAGAGAAGGACTTCAGATAAAGAAAGGTATATAATGCAACAGGACAGGAATCTGTCACCGGAGACAACAAGTAGGCACACAGACTTGGTGGTATAACAGCAGGGATGTTTACTAGTTTAGTTAATTGGTCTCCCTTCCTTGGTGCTGTCGGCTTAATTTTTTCCAACATTAGTGCTGCATTGGTAATCCCATTTTGTGTGTTTTTGATCTGCATTTGTTATCTTAACATTGTCTATGGCTAGAAGCATTATGATTGTTTTGTGGAATATTAGAGGTCTTAATGATAAGTTTAAGAGGGCTGCTGTGTTTCAACTCCTTAAATTGCTTAAGCCACATATCATACCTGGCGGTGGTCCTCAACATTTCTTAATCATAAACTGATAATTGTTAATGTATATTTGCCACCCCATTTCAAACCCAGTTACTCTATGAATTGTTAGCTTAGCTACACTATCCCCTTTTGCACATCTTCCTCTGGTGCTTGCAGAGGACTACAACACTATTTTGGACGCGGCCTTGGATACGTCCAATCCCAATATGGCCAGCTCTACTGAGCTCATCCTCTGCACATCTGCAGTGGACATACAGGAGGTGTGGCGATGGAAACACCCCTTGGTCAAGAGTTATTCACATCTTATTTTCTTTCTTTTATTCTTACTCGCTTATCCCCATCAAGTGACACTTTAGTGGGCCACTAA
Organism: Lithobates pipiens; assembly: GCF_037356315.1. Classification (NCBI taxonomy): domain Eukaryota; kingdom Metazoa; phylum Chordata; class Amphibia; order Anura; family Ranidae; genus Lithobates; species Lithobates pipiens. The sequence continues at coordinate 490,850,513 of NW_027507718.1, read as the reverse complement.
CCCTGTATAGGCACTAAGTACAGTCAAATAATTAAAATGTATTTGTAGATATTTCCTTGTTGGAATGTATATTATTGTGTAATATTAGGTTCTAGGGAAATATACAATATTGATATATAGCAATATGCATTATCATTATATATTATACGTGGTGCCTATACAGGGTTAGTGACCCACTAAAGTGTCAATTGATAGGGATAAACGAGTAAGAATAAAAAGAAAATAGGTCTAGATGGAACGTCCATACACTCTTGATGATTGTATATACTTACTCGTTTAGTCACTTTAGGCAGTAAGTACTATATGTGTATCATATGTATCAAATTTTTCATTTATTTGTAGATATTTCCTTGTTGGAATTTATACTATTGTGCAATATTAGGTTCTAGTGAAATATACAATATTGATATATAGTAATATGCATTATCATTATATATGTATGTGAAGCTCTTTTATCCAATTTACTCATGTGCCTCATGCAAAGTCCAGCTTCTTGCTCTTTTTTTACATTTCATATATTAACCGGGATGGAGGAGGGTACTTGAACGGCCCCTGTTACCTCATTTAAAGTCCCAAAAATTCTTCTTTTTCTTTGTTAAATAATTAGGGATGGAGGCATACGGTCGCAATAACAATAATATTTCTTTCATTAACTCATAATACACATGGCTAGGGCTGAAACAACTAATCGATTATGAAATGAATCGATTATTATTTTCATAATCGATTAATCGGCCAGTAACATAATGGGGTTAAAAAAAACTAAAATTAGCCCTTTATAGTACAAAAAGAGTTCTACAGTAAAAAAAGGAACCCCTTACAGTAGTGATTATCTGTTAGTAAATGTCTTAGGCCTGGTTCACATCTATGTGTTGGTGCGTTTTGCAGAAATGCACTACAGTTCATTTGCATGGTTTCCTATGGAACACGTTCACATCTGAAAGGGTCAGGGACTTTTAACGCAAAATGGTGCTTTATTGGTTCAATATACTTCAATGGAGAAGCTGCAGAAAAGAATGTAATGCATTTTTCCAGCAAATTGTGTCTTTTAATCTGCCCAAAAAAGGCAAAAATGCAAATTGCAGTAAAATCACGTGCGCAAAAATCAAAACGTACAGCAAAAAGCACTGCAGAATCGGATCAAAAGCAAACTGCATAGGTGTGTACCGAGCCTTATGCTGGCCACACAGATCAATTTACAGATGAGAATATTCCAATGAAAAATCTTTGTATATTCGCTGAATGAAAGAATTTTGTTTGAAATTTTCACTTGTTTTTAACATTCTGTTTTTAAAATAAATGTTATTTCTGAACGAAAACCAGAAGTTTTCTATTATTTCCTAATTTGCCTGTCACTGTGGTTGAAAATGAACATCAATTTGACCCACTTTTTTTTTCAAAGGTTATTAACCGGCAAATCGAAACAATAATCGGCCAACTAATCAATTATGAAAATAATCGTTAGTCGCAGCCCTACACATGGCTGTTCCTTAGCTGTTCCTATTTTTAGTTTTTTTAATTTCTTGTTTTCCAATCGCTCCTATATACATAATATTGGTTGGATGTTTGTATTCCCATATTCCCAATAATTTGAGTAATTGTTCAACATGTGCGCATTGCTGGTTTCGGGCGGTGTTTGTCATGTGGCCAGGCTTCTTTCTGTTATGCTCAGGCCCTGCAACATGCACTGGGGGGCAGGGGAGGGCTGCGCCAGGGGGCAGGGATGCAATTGCCCCCTGGGCTGCTCTGATATGCGGTGGCAAAGGCTGCTGTGTCGTCAGCTCAAAACCGCAACATGCACAGTTCTTGATCTGGCTGAGTCCAGTACTGTGAGCCAGCGATGTCTTCATGTCAGGGCTGACAGTCTGTGTTACACAGCACAGCCCCGCCCAGCCCCTCCCTACTCCACACCATTGGCTGGCAGAGGCTGGACCTGCTCTCCGCTCAATCTGAGCAGTTGGCTGGAATCCAGTGAGGCTCCTGGGAGGCTGGGACCATCCAAGTAAGTGAACTCCTCCTCTCTAGAGGTCGACCGATATGGGTTTTTCTCTGGCCGATGCCGATATTTAGAAATCATGGCGGCCGATAGCTGATATATGATGCCAATTTTTTTTGGGCCGATATATTAGGCCGATTTTATTTATTTTTTTCCTTTTTTATTTATTATTTTTTTTTTTTTTAATCCCCCTTGATCTAACACACCTTTCCCACTGGGGCGTTTTTCAGGCGCTTTTGGGCTAAAAATAGTGCCTGTAAAGTGCCTGCAAAATGGCTACCCTGCAGTCTGTGTGAAAGACAGAGTGCTTTCACACTGAGGCGATGCGCTGGCAGGATCTTAAAAAAAAAAGTCCTGCAAGCAGCACGTTTGGAATGATGTATACCGCTCCTCCACCACTCCTGCCCATTGATATGAATGGGCACCACTGCCGAAGCGCATTCAATGCAATTTGGCAGCAGTGCTTCATGGGCGCATTTAACCTCTTCCTTGGCCGCTAGCTGGGTTATATGTGCCCCACTAGCAGCCAAATAGCGCCGCTAAAATGATGGTAAAGAGCCGCTAAAACTTGCGTTTTACCATCAACGCCTGCACGCTCCAGTGTGAAAGCAGTCTTCATAAGTGATACAGAAAATTTCTTACATTTAAACATTTATTAAACAAAACAAACCTCCAATCAGTTTACTTGTATGTATGATTTAGATAAAAAAAAAAAAAATAACTATATATTAAATAAAAACAGGTAGTCAAAACTTTTGGACGAAAAAAAACAAAATGGGCTAACTTTACTGTTTTTATTTTAATTTTAATTTTTTAAATAGTGTATTTTTTTCCCAAAAAAATGCATTTGAAAGACCTCTGTGCAAATGCCGTGTAACATAAAATATTGCAACAACCGCTATTTTATTCCCTCGGATCTCTGCTAAAAAAATATATATAATTTTTGGGGGGTCTAAGTGATTTTCTGGCAGAAAATACAGGATTTTTACTTGTAAGCAACAAGTGTCAGAAAAGATTTAGTCTTTAAATGGTTAAACTGAGAACTCTACACAGAGAGATGACTTCATTCATTCAAGTGTAAACATTGTATCTTTCTGTTCTTTTCCTGGCAGCCTGCCCAGAGAGGAGGAAAGACGTTTCTATGACGACTCAGGCAACTTACACTGACTTCTATTACAGAAGTCATTTCAAAGTCCCGCTGTAGTTCTAAATCGGCTTTTTATCAGCACAATCGGCCGATGCCGATTATTTAAAAAACGGCAAATATCGGCCGATATATCGGTCAACCTCTACTCCTCTCTGCAGCCAAAGAGTTTTTTTCTAGTAGCCTGTGCCAGTACCTTGCCCTCCTAGGGCTAGGTGGTATGATGAGGGCTCTCACTGACATGCTGCAGTTTGGCTGCAGTGCTGGTGTACTGGCAGTCATCCTGCATGTTGCCCCTGGGACATAGAGGATGCACATTTTTACTGCATGTTCTGAAAGTGCACAAAACGTCATGCATGCTGCATGTTTGGTGCACTTTCAGAACATGCAGCAACAATGAGTAACCTAAAAGAAGTCTGAGGGGGTGTGACACCCGCCAGTACACCCGCACTGCAGCCAAACCGCAGCACACCAGTGTGAGCCTAAATGCTTGTATTCACTCCTCTGAAAAGTGATCCATGCTCAGGTCACTTTACAGAGGCATTTGACAGGCAGTGAATAGTTGATATCACATTTCATCCCTGCCTGCTTTAACCCTCCTAAATGCCAATCCCTGCAGGTAATGACACAGTTCACTTTGAACTCCACCTTATTTACATTACTCTCTGTAGGTATTAGATGTGGTCTCACCTTTTTGTTTGCACATCTAATACCAAAGGGTACTTTCACACTGGGGCGATGTGGGCGGTAGTGGTACAGCGCTGCTCGTTTTAGTGGGGCGCTAGCGGGGCACTTTTAACCCCCACTAGTGGCCAAAGAAAGTGTTAAAAACGGCCGTGTTGCATTCATTTCAATGGGCTGGGCACCTCTCCCAAACTGCCCCAATAATGCTGCTTGCTGGACTTTTCAGAATGTCCTTCAAGCGCACCGCGCCAGTGGGAAACCTGGGGTGGCATAAGAAGCGCTTTACAGGTGCTATTTTTTAGCACTAAAACACCTGTACAGCGCCTTCAGTGTTAAAGGACCCTAAAGAGAGTTCTGGAAATAAGGTGGAGTTCAAAGTGAATTTCTACACCTAAGTGGAGCCCCCCTTTCAGAAGATTTGAGGATATTATTAAACCCAGAGACTGATGGACTTAGGCCACAATAGACAGATTGAAATTCTGCCGGTTCAGCAGACATTTCAATCTATCTCTGTGCAGACTGGTAGTACAGAATTTGACTCCATCAACTGACAGTACAACCAGCGTGTCTTTGTTTTTTAGCGATCAGTGCTGGCTGCTATAGCTGCCAGCAGTGATCACTGTATTCTGATGGCATGGAAACTTTCACCTCAGAGCACACACCGACACACGGCTCTTACGGAAGCTTGGTAATTCAAGTTCTGGGCTTCCCTAACATTACAGCCCTGTGGGACTGTGACCAAGTCTGGGCAAGAGCTGGGATATGACATTACTTACCTCATATCCCTGCCACTCCTAAACCTGCTCCACTGCAGCACCAGGCCCACAATGCCCTTAATCTGGCCGGTGCTCTGGCATGCGCCTGCATGTGCATTTCTTACTATCCACAATTGAGACAGGAGGAACCTGCACCCTGGTGAATCTGGTGTTCATGCCAGGGAGACAGCAGGACTTGCGTGTTTAGCCTGCTGCGCTCACTGTGACTCTCAGCTACTCTGCTTGCTTGGCTTGCCCAGTGGTGTGGTGCCCACTCACCAGAGAAGCTCCGGACTCCACAGGTAGTGCTTAGTGTGGTGGCAGTGACAGCACAGTCTTTAGTCTTCATCTTCCTGCAGGCTCATTGGTCTGTGTACTGGGTGTGGGGAAGGGGCAAGCTCTTTTTCTCAGTGTCTCTGGGGGCAATCATGCAGTCTCTTTCTGAGAGACTGCTCCATTCTCTGAGAGACTGCTCCACTTCACACTGCCTGTACAGAGACTGACTGCTTCACAGTGCCTGCACAGAAAGTGACTGCTCTCTCTGTGCAGGCAGTGTGAAGTGGGGTCTGTGCAGGCAGTGTGAAGCGGGGTCTCTCTCTCTGGAGGCAGTGTGAAGCGGGGTCTCTCTCTCTGGAGGCAGTGTGAAGCGGGGTCTCTCTCTCTGGAGGCAGTGTGAAGCGGGGTCTCTCTCTCTGGAGGCAGTGTGAAGCAGGGTCTCTCTCTCTGGAGGCAGTGTGAAGCGGGGTCTCTCTCTCTGGAGGCAGTGTGAAGCGGGGTCTCTCTCTCTGGAGGCAGCGTGAAGCGGGGTCTCTCTCTCTGGAGGCAGTGTGAAGCGGGGTCTCTCTCTCTGGAGGCAGTGTGAAGCGGGGTCTCTCTCTGGAGGCAGTGTGAAGCGGGGTCTCTCTCTCTGGAGGCAGTGTGAAGCGGGGTCTCTCTCTCTGGAGGCAGTGTGAAGCGGGGTATCTCTGTGCAGGCAGTGTGAAGCGGTCTCTCTCTGTGGAGGCAGTGTGAAGCAGGGTCTCTCTCTCTCTGGAGGCAGTGTGAAGTGGGGTCTCTCTCTCTGGAGGCAGTGTGAAGCGGGGTCTCTCTCTCTGTGCAGGCAGTGTGAAGCGGTCTCTCTCTCTGTGGAGGCAGTGTCAAGCAGTCTCTCTCTCTGTGCAGGCAGTGTCAAGCAGTCTCCATCTCATTGGGGCAATGTGGAGCAGTCTCCCTCTCTCTCTGTACGGGGAATGTGGTGTAGATGGGTGGTGAGCTGATTCAGTGGTTCAATGGGCCACTTGACTGGACTTGCCCCCCAGGCCTAAGGCTGCCAGCCCTCCCCTGCTGGGGGGCCTCCACTCCGCCAGGCCCTGATGTAGGGTGGGCGGGGGCTCCACCACTGCGCATTGACGTCACACTTCCCATGGCGGATGTGTGGCGTCCTCATGGTGCACCATTCGCCGGCTCGGTGATACATCTCCAGTGGATTGTGGGTTTGTTTTAGTGCTCCTTGCTGGGTGATTTGACCACCAGCTTGCTGGCACCTCCCGTGCACCCCATTAGCTGCTGGGACGTGACGTTGGGGGATGAGCCGTGGCGGCGCCCCCTACATGAGCCTCTCCTGCTGTTCGGTCTCGCACATAGATTTGCACACATCACTCAACACCGTGGAACTACATGCTCCCTGGCTTTTTTTCCCCTACTCACCCTGTTATTCTCAATGGATGATTCTTACATTTCTCTGTTGGAGGCCAAGCAACTTATTTCAGGTGCTCTTCTCTGATCTCGCACATGATGAATGTAAACATAGGGTTTGAGGGACTGAGTCACTGTTTACCCAAGGTGAAAAAAATGGTAAGCTCCTGGACATGTTAGTGGCCGTGTCAGTTATGTTAATTCTCGATTACGAACGCTAGTTTACAAGACCAATCGCTTCCAGTCAGTTCCTTGGTTCCGATCATGTGTGTTTGTACTTTCGACTTTTGTGTGACGGATTTGTGTACTGACAATCTGGAAATCAGACGTAGAGCCATTGTTCGCCAAAAATTTACTAGCCTTTCATCCAACAGTTGTCCAAAAATTGGAAAACAATTGTCGAAAGGAGCATACTAACGGTAAGAACTATGGATAACAGCCTGTCAAACGACAATCCCTTTCTAAATTTCGCATTTTTTGTATGAGGCTTTAGGCCTCGTACACATGGTAAAAAAAAAATTTTGTCTGATGTAAACTCAACATTTGATTTTCGGATGGTTAGTACAGAAATCCGTCACACAATTCGAAAGTACAAACACACATGCTCAGAAACAAGGAACGACCGGGAAGAGTTTGTTCTTGTAAACTACTGTTCGAAATCTAGAATTAACATTCGTGATGTGGGAATTGATGAAATGTCAAAATTCTCATCTTCTTTAATTGGATAATAATGAAGCTGCTTTGCATGTAGTTATGCCAAACATATTTTTAAAGGCATTTGTTTTGTACGATCTGAAAATCGCGATCAACGCTCACCAAACTTCTACTAGCATGAAATTAGTAGAAGGGGCCCAAAGAGTGGCGCTTGAGAACTAAACTTTCTCTTTAAACTCTAAAAGTCTGTTCCTGATCAACAGATTTGTCTGTTCATACTCTGGATTCAGGTCTGACTGTTCATGACCCAAATCACTCTTGCAAATTGTTTGGACTGTGTTTGCAGTCAGTTTGTCTGTGCTTAGTCTTATCATTAGCTTGCTATCTCTTTCATTGTCAGTCATTGCTCTGTCTGCTTGTTTGGAACCTGCACTTAGAATCAACTTGTCTACAACTGATTTGCCAGTTAGCCAGCTGACTCTTCTTTTTTCTGTTTTTTCTTTGTTCTGACTCTCTGTCTGATGAACTACACCCTCTACAATTTGGCTGGCCATAGACGGTGTGAATTTCTTTCTTGCAGCCACAGGTTCCAGGAAAGAAATTCAGACAGTGCTGACAGGAGAATCCCTCCTGCCAAGCTATTTTCTGCTCCCAGAAAGGGGGCGAGAGCCGGCGGATGAAGCTGTCCCCTCCGGGAGAAGACAGTGTTTATTGCTAGGGACTATAGCAGCCGCTTGCGATAACCCGTAAGCAAATGTGGCAGGCTGGTTGTACTTAACCACTTTCAGACCGGACCAATTTGCTGGTCAAAGACCAGACCACTTTTTGCGATTCGGCACTGCGTCGCTTTAACTGACAATTGCGCGGTCGTGCGACGTGGCTCCCAAACAAAATTAACGTCCTTTTTTTCCCACAAATAGAGCTTTCTTTTGGTGGTATTTGATCACCCCTGCGGTTTTTATTTTTTGCGCTATAAACAAAAATAGAGCGATAATTTTGAAAAAAACGCATTATTTTTTACTTTTTGTAATAATAAATATCCCCCAAAAATATATAAAAAAACATTTTTTTCCCTCAGTTTAGGCCGATACGTATTCTTCTACATATTTTTGGTAAAAAAAATCGCAATAAGCGATTATTGATTGGTTTGCGCAAAAGTTATAGCGTTTACAAAATAGGGATAGTTTTATAGCATTTTTATTAATAATTTTTTTTTTTTTTTTTATTAGTAATGGCGGCGATCTGCGATTTTTATTGTGACTGCGACATTGAGGGGGACCCATCGGACATTTTTGACACATTTTTGGGACCATTGTCATTTATACAGTAATCACTGCTATATAAATGCAGTGATTCCTGTGTAAATGACACTGGCAGTGAAAGGGTTAACCAGTGGGTGGCAGTGTAGGGGTTAAGTGTTCCTAGGGGTGTGTTACTAACTGTGGGGGGGTTGGGCTTTCATTTAGTGTACACTGATCTCTGTTCCAATCACATGGAGCAGAGATCAGCGTCACTAGTTGCTAGGCAGAATGGAAAAATGTTGTTTATACAGCATTTCCTCCATTCGGCCGCTCCGTGAGACGATCGCGGGGATGCCCGCGGCGATCGAGTCCGCGGGTCCCGCGACCGGACTCACGGGGGTCCCGACCAGCGCGGGAGCGTGCCGCCGGCGGCGCGCTCCCGATGGCACGGCGGCAACGAATATTGGACGTACATGTACGCCAATATGCCTGCCCGTGCCATTCTGTCGACGTACATCGTCGTGCGCTGGTCGGGAAGTGGTTAAATTGATCGATTGATCAGCTTGGTACATTCAGCCTGCCCATTAATGGTTTGAATCTCAGCCAGATTCAAACCGTGTATGGCTGGCCTTTGTCTTGCCAGCCTGTTTGAAGGTTCTCATACCTGTTGACACAGTAGGATTAATTTACCAGAGAGAAAATGTGGTGCATGGTAGCCAATCAGCTTCTAACTTCAGCTTCAATTAAGCTTTGACAAAAAAAAAAAAGGAAGCTGATTGGTTTCTGTGTAGAGCTGCTCCAGATTTTGCACTGTTTAATTTTAGTAAATCAACCCCATTGGGTCCATCAAACTCAATATTGTTTCATGATCATGCTTCTTCGGTTTAATTTATTGATTTTGTAGCGCTCTGGGGTTTAGTTAGGGAGGTCCTCACTGAATTCCTTGTCAGGAGTAGTTACTGTAGTTAATTACTAAGGATCCATTGACTTCTCCCTAAGTTTGGACTGGTTGTACTTTCCTCTTCTACCACCAGGTGGCCGGGCACTTGGAGGTATTAGGTTGAAAAGGACAACTCAAGGTCAGGTTATGGGTATATGGGGTGTCCCAGCCAATGGACTGGAATTTTGTTGTATCACTTGGCCTGCTGGGAGAGCCTATATATTCGGGTGAGGTCAGGTAATCCGTGTTCTTGTGTGTCACCCAGACACTGGGTGGATGTGTGTCGTAAGCCCCGGGCTGCTCAGCCGAAGATTGGGCCTATCCCGGGAATATCAGGCTGCCAGGCTGTGTGAGGGCCTATCCAGAAGTAAGAGGGCAGCGCAGGGTTGTGACTTTGGCTTGCAGTCCAACTAAAAGTGATGGTTCTGTCAGCCGGAGAACCTGTCAGTGGTCGGAGGTAGAAGGAAAACTGTCGCCACAAAGGGGCCAATCGCCCCTTACCAGGGACCACAGTGAATAACTGAAGCAAGTACTGGAGCAGTGTTCTCACAGAACGGGCATGGTGGAGAATCAGGACTTCAGGCGGTAATCAAGTCAGAGACCCAAGCAGCAGAGGTGACGCTTGCAGAACAGCCTTATGTGTCAAGCCAGGGACCGAGCCGGTCAGCAGGGGTGAAGCTTGAAGGTACCCAAAGTGCCAAGCTAGGGACCCAGCAGGGAAGCGTGGGTGACGCTTGAGGGAGATACCACCACAAAAGCCTTAAGGAGCTCATAGGGTTCAGAGTTAGTGAATCAGAGGGTCCAGTGAGAGACCAGGAGCTCAAAGAGCTGAAGAACTACAAAGAGAAGTTAAAGTACAACTGAGAGAACTGTTAGTTTGAGTTGAGAACTAATTAAGTACTGTTACCATAGGAGACAGCAATCCTGCACGTGCAGAAGTGGCGCCTTGCTGGGGCGTTTCCCTTTACGGCTGTTCTCCTATTGAAGTCTCAGAGTCTGCCATTAGAAATTGCAACAACTTGAGGGTGTACTGGCCCTAACACGCTTTCCCCTACAAAATATAAAAAAGAACTGTCAAAGAAATAAACCTCTTTTACATCCAATAAGTATTTGGCGCCCAGTGACTTTTACCACCTATGCACCCACTATGCCTCACAACCTACCACTTATTGAAGGATGTCAGTTACCTTTGGCCTTGAAGGTTCCCATTAGACTGGAAGAGGTCAGAGATTCTGCTACAATTCCATGTTGCTCACATTTAATAATTCACACGATCAACCAGGTCTACCTGCCCTGATATGCATGTTGGATTACTCCTCTATTTCAGTTTTTATGCCTATTCATTAGACCTTCTAGTATTGACCTTTGGATTTACCAACAATTATTCTTCTTATCTAGTAATTGCACTGTCTCCAGCTGGTTGGCTTAACTCCTGGTTTACATTAACCTGACACATTGTCTATTCAGGATTTCTTGATTGCCTACCCCTTCTCAGACTTTTATGATACTTACCTTTTCTGTGCTTAGGTGTTGCCTTGTGCACCTGCTAAAGCTGTGAGGTGAAGTCTTCGCACTGCAGCAGGGTCTTCATATCCATAAAAGCAGCTGACTTTTAGAGGGGAACTGATAAATTTGGTAGTATATAGAAATTATACCAAGACAGGGTATGGTGGCGTGAGCTACAAAAAAGCCCCAACTGAACCAGTGCAAAGCAAAGAGATTCCTTGAAACCAAAGATATTTACTTGTCTCAGATCCATCACAATTCCCAAAAATAGGCATCTGGAACTGCTGGTTTAGAGCTCAGATAGAACTAACACTATCCTAAAATTAGGAATAAACACTGTATTTTGGGATTGATGATAGAAGTGGGACATTTGTCTGATAGAAAAAGTACATTTTTTTTTTTTTAAATAATAAAACTTAAAAAAAATTTTGTTTCAGGGTTAACAGTAGAGATCTACAATAATCAATTTAGTTAATAAAATGGGTGGAGTCCATGTCTATGGCATCACCACACACGCCAGAGTCACAGGGAATTTGGATCGATTCCCAGGAACAATTACCCTTGTTCATATGCTGGATGTAATCTGCTATACTGTGAGTTACTAGCACTATTTTATCTCAATACATGTATATACAGTTTTACACTATGTGGGCATTTTCCATTAATCCCCCATGTTCATCATTAGGGATGAGCCGAACACCCCCCGGTTCGGTTCGCACCAGAACCTTTGAACGGACCAAAAATTCCTACGAACTTTAGAACTCTATTAAAGCCTATGAGACTCGAACATTCGAAATCAAAAGTGCTAATTTTAAAGGCTAATATGCAAGATATGCAACAGACAACACCAGCAATAAGGGGTATCTTCAGGTGTATACTGTGCTGGAAGCACACACAACAACTCCTGCAGATGCCTGTATTAGAGAACACCAGCAATAAATGGTATATACAGGTGTATACTGTGCTGTGCTGGAGGCACACAACACCCACTAACTCCTGCAGATGCCTGTATTAGAGAACACCAGCAAAAAAGGGTATCTTCAGGTGTATACTGTGCTGGAGGCACACAACACCCACTTTAACTCCTGCAGATGCCTGAGAAAAGAACACTGGCCCTGCCTATCTTTCTCTTTCTCTGCACGCCGGAACACACTACACAAGGCCGCTGTGCTGGCGGCCTTATATAGTGTGGGGTGTGTACTAAACCCCCTGAGCTATAATTGGCCACAGGCATCCTGCCTGTGGCCAATTATGGCTCTCCTCGCTGCCGGCGCTGTGATTGGCCAAGCATGTGGGGTCACAGTGCATGCTTGGCCAATCATGAGCCAGCAATGCACTGCGATGGCGTAGTGCATTGTGGGCTGTTCGTACCACACAAATTTGGTGCGAACGGTCCACAAAGTTCTGAATTCGCCGAACAGACGAACGGCCCATGTTCGAGTCGAACACCGAGCTCATCCCTATTCATCATGATGGAGTGATCCTCACTACTAGCACTGATATTACCCTTATTATCATAAAAGGGGAGAAGGATTGGATTTCATGTCTTGGGCTTACACATAGCGCTGCTGACTCTTATCATTTAGAGTCCAATGTTTCTAGTAAGGAGGCAATTTATTTTCTGGTGGAGGCACAACTGGGTGATCGATATACTGATTTGTCACGTTCACTCACATTGGATGCATACCATGGAAGTTTCTGATCAATATAATCTGCGGTATTGTTTTGTCACCATGGATAACAATATGAACTGTTTCATCATAGACTTTAAACTTTGTCATATTCTATTCATTTTTATGATTGTTCAGCGTGGCCATTTTTTGTTGCTAATACAATTTGCCTGACTTTGTTCTTCTAAGCAGAAAAACTATTTATTTTTTAAACTACAAGGAATTTGGGTTCCTCTCTAACTGCATGTATTCACTATAATATTTCTCAATATTGCAGTAAAATGGTATAGGGAATATGTGCAGTTAGAAAAAAATGGCAACACAAAACTGACATCACAGTGGTCATATTGGAAAGTAACCTATGAATTATTGGTTCCAGGGGCCGATCCTCTTTTTCCTTCTTTATATCATTCCCATCAGGGAGCATTAAATACATGTATTCTTTCTGATAACATCTAAACAATGTTTAATTTCATTATATGTCAAGGATATTTTTTCTTTGTGATCAATGTAGTTACATATTGTTCCTGAATTGTCACGTACGATTCTGGATGATGTACTGAGCAACATTGCTCATCCACCAAATAAACATTCCCACTCACTTTACACCCTTTTATAAATAAACAGATATTGCAACTCTAAACTTGGCTAAACCAATTAAATGTTTTACTGGTGCACTGTAAGTACGTAGCTGTATGCATGATAATGAAGACGGGAAGAATCATTAACATTGGAAAATAGTACAATATACCAGTGACCTACCTGCCACATTTGACATTTGGGGCAGATACAATTTTAACATCTTCCACTTGTATAAAGCAAATATGTTTTCAATAATCAGGAAATTAAACTAATATGAATGATGATAAGAAAATAAACGCTGGCAGTGAAAATTGTAATTCCCCCATAAATTTGTGGTCTGTAGGAAACTGGAGGAAAAGTAAAAGAAAGCTTTACATCAGTGATCAGTAATGCCGCATACACACGATCAGACTATCCGTCGGACTTTTCAAATGAACGGATTTGCCCACACAAGTAAAGTCTGTTCATTTTGAACGTGACTCCAGGTATACGGGACTAGCGAAGGCAGTCAATGTTGCCACCTCCATAGGCGAGATTGACACCTTGCTAGCCCCGTCGCCTGGTATTGATTTAAAGGGGAACCTCTAAGCTGAAAAAACGGCGTGGGAGTCCCCTCAAGGGCCATACCAGACCCTTATCCGAGCACGCAGCTCGGCTGGTCAGGAAAGAGAGTGGGGACGAGGGAGCGTCCCCCCCCTCCTGAGCCGTACCAGGCTGCGTGCCCTCAATATTGGGGGGGGTGGGTGCTTAGGGGAAGGGAGGTGCCCTGCGGGCCCCCCACCCCAAAGCAACTTGTCCCCATCTTGATGAGGACAAGGGCCTCTTCCCGACAACCCTGGCCATTGGTTGTCGGGGTCTGCGGGCAGGGGGCTTATCAGAATCTGGGAGCCCCCTTTAATAAGGGGGCCCCCAGATTCCATCTCCCCACCCTATGTGAATGAGTACGGGGTATGATGTACCCCTACCTATTCACCTGGGGGGGGAAAGTGTAAATAAAAAACACACAACACAGGTTTTTAAAGTAGTTTATTAGTCAGCTCTGGGGGTCTTCTTCCGACTTCGGGGGTCTTCTCACCGGGCTCATCCGCTATCTTCTGCTCTTTTGCTGCTCTTTTGCTAGAGGAGGAGCCCAGCTTTCTCCTTCGTCGTCGCCACCGTCCGGGGGTCTTCTTCCGTACTTCGGGGGTCTTTTTCTGCCAGACTCCTCTGCTATCTTCTTCCAGCTCTTTTACGAGCGTTGGCCCGGTCTTCTCATTTGCCGTCGTCGCCGCCACCGCCTTCTTCTTCTTCTTCCTTCTTCTCTTCTTCCTTCCGATGTTGATACAACGCTCTCTCCGGCTGTAATGCCAGGGGTGCATTGCGCAGCGACTTATATAGGCATAATGGGCGGGGTCATGTCACATGGTGACCCCGCCCCTTATGATGTCACAGTCCTGGGGGATGCTGGGTCTGGAATTGGGGGACCCCCACGCCATTTTTCAGCAGGAGCCCACACACGGTCGAATTGAGTCCGCCGGATAGTCTGATCGTGTGTATGCGGCATAAGAGTTGGTCAGTGGGAGGAAACTTACCACTTATGTTGGTGGTCAGTTGGTGGAAAAATGCCACTTATATTAGCAGACAGTGGGAGGAAAAATATCTCCTTCTATTGTTGGTCGGTGGGATAATGAACTGCTCTGCACGTTAGTGGACAGTGAGAGGAAGAATGCCTCTTAAATTGATGGTGAGTGAAACCCAGAAAATCACGTACATTAGTTGATCAGTGGAAGGAAAAACATCTTCTTATCTTATTTATCAAGGGGAGGAAGAATATCCCCTTACATTTATGGTCAGTAAGAGAAAGGATGCACTCAAATTGGTGGTCAATAGGAGGAAAAATGCCCCTTACATTAGTGGTCAGTGTGAGGAAGAATGTTCTTACATTGGTAAACCGGGAGAGCAGGAATATCTCTTTCCTATATAGTTAATGGGAGAAATGCCCCTTACATTGGTAGTCAGTGGGGAAATGACTGCACCTTGCATTGGTGGTCAGTGGAAGCAAGAATATCCCTTACATTTGTGGTTAGTGAGAGGAATGCCCCTTATGCCGCGTACACACAACCGGACTTTGATGGACTTTGCGGCTGATGTTCGCTGGACTTTCAAACTAACGGACTTGGCGACACACGATCACTCCAAAAGTCAGACGGATTCGAACGCGATGACGTAGAATAAGGAAGTTCGTAGCCAGTAGCCAATACTCCGAGTAGTGACATCTCCTTGCGTCCCGCTTGTCACAGCGATCCAAGCCTCGTTTTTGTTTAACACACACTGCATCCACTGTAGCCGGCATTTCCAATCTAACAGTGAAGACACAGTAAAGAGAGGCTAGGAATTGCGGACCAGAAGGATAGAATGACTGACCGAGTTATTGTCGATGAATTACAATGCTCTAACTACTCATGGAAAATGTGAGTTTATTTTTAACAGCATAACAATAAATTTATACTTTTAAAGAAATCTGCACCCAGAGGCGCCCCTCTCCCTTGTGTTTGCATTATAGTGTCTGGAAATCTGGTTTCCGTTTCTCATTGGTGGCAGCCCTGCGTGTGGAAGCCCTTGAAAAGAAACCAACTAATGTCTATGGGATTAGATGCCATAAACATATAATTGGACGTTTTAACCTGTACATGGATTGTCTTGAAGGAGGATTTTTTTCCCATTTCATGGGTATTGTTCTAGGTCAGTGATGGCGAACCTTGGCACCCCATATGTTTTGGAACTACATTTCCCATGATGCTCCACTACACTGCAGAGTGCATGAGTATCATGGGAAATGTAGTTTCAAAACATCTGGGGTGCCAAGGTTCGCCATCACTGTTCTAGGTGTTTTGCGCCTCTACTTCTTATGTCTAGTAGCCAATAGCTGCCCTAGCGTTGGTTTTAGTCCATTGGACTAGGACACAGACGACTGGATTTTTTGACCAGACTTGAGTCCGTCGGAAAGATTTGAAGCAAGTTTTATTTCTAGGTCCACCGGACTTTTGAGAAGAACTGTCCGACGGATTCCAGTCCGCCGGACTAAGTCCGTTGAAAAGTCTGGTCATGTGTACGCGGCATGACATTGGTGGCCAGTGAGAAGAATGCCTCTGTCATTGGTGGTCAGCAGGAGGAAGAATTTTTCCTTGCATTGGTGGTCAGTGGGAGGAAGAATATCCCATATATTGGTGGTCAGTGGGAGGAATGCTCCTTACATTGGTGGTCAGTGAGTACAAGAAAATACCCTACGTTGGTGATCAATGGGAGGAAAACATTCTTCTATTGCTGGTCATTCCCATATCCCCCATACAGTGTCATAAAGATTGCACTTAGTGATCGGTGGGATCAAGACTATCCCTTCCATTTGTGATCAGTGGGAGGAATTCCCCTTACACTGGTGGTCAGTGGGAGGAAGAATACTCATTGTATTGGTGGTCAGTGAGAAGAATACCTGTACATTGGTGGTCAAAAGGAGGAAAAATGCCCCGTACAGTGTGATAAAAAATGCATATACATTAGTGATCAGTGGGATCAAGAATATCCCTTACATTAGTGGTGAGTGGAAAGAATGTCAGTGGGAGTTGGGGGGGGGGGGGGTGGGTTGGTGTTGACTTGCTAACAACAAACCTTTCCTGGCCACTCAGGCTGCATTTTTCCTCCCTCACCGGTCAGTGAATATCCCCTTACATAGGAAAGATGGAGGAAGAATGCCGATTTAGATTGGTGGGTACTGAGAAGATAAATGCCCCTTACTTTGGTGGTCACTGGGAGAAAAAATGTCCCTTACCAATGTAGTCAGTGGGTGGGAAAATGTGCCCCTTATATTTGTGGTCGGTGGGAGGAAGAATGTTCCTTATATTTGTGGTCGGTGGGAGGAAGAATGTTCCTTATATTTGTGGTCGGTGGGAGGAAGAATGTTCCTTATATTTGTGGTCAGTGGGAGGAAGAATGTTCCTTATATTTGTGGTCGGTGGGAGGAAGAATGTTCCTTATATTTGTGGTCGGTGGGAGGAAGAATGTCCCCTATAATGATAGATAGTGCGTGGAAGAATGCTTCCATATATTGTTTTATTTCTTATATTGACTGTTATGGCGCTTACAGTGGTATCCCAAAAAATGTCCAATTTTTTTTAAATGAAACATTTTTTCTCTCAAAGATTTGTTGCATCATAACATTCCAGGAAACGCTGACAGATCCAGCAGTCAAACGGTTAGCGTTAGGACTGAGAAAAAAATCCGTAAAAATCCTCTGTAACTCAGAGTTATCTAGGAATAAATGACCATATTAAATCTGCAGTGACATTAGCTTTTTCGGTACGATTATCAGTAGGCGTGTGTTTAAGTTAATCAACCTGACCTTCATCCTGTGTGACATCATCTCACTTGAGGAAACAATTCATTCAGCAAGTGACACATTAAATGGCTATCCCTGCAGAGCGGAGAGAAGGGGACAATAGTGCAGGATGCTGGATCACGACTTCAATGGCGCATTTATTTGTTTTGGCACCTTCTGAGACATAAATCTTTATAAAATGCTTTTTGCCACTAATAGCAAACAGCCTTATCAAGAAAAAGACTGCTATTGAAGGACTTTCTATTTTACCTGAATCCCATCTTAAACCACAAATAGGAAATTAAGCCTTTTTTTAATGCATTTTCTTTATCAGAGCGTATATCCAGACATTATCCCAAATTTATACCCAAATCACCTGTTACCCATCAAGAGAATTTCCCAAGAGAATGTATGAGCAGACTTTTAGGCATCAAGGCAGAAATATTGTTTTCCTTAGAAAGAAATCTATGTACTGTGTAACAACCCTAACACCTGAGAGGTGGTTTAGAACCCCCGGGTGGCTTAGTGGGCTAGAATCTCAAACCTCAGGGTAGAATCCTGGATTTATTGTGTGGTGGAAGAAATTGGGCATCAGTCTCTTTAGGATGTTTAAAGAGTTTATTAAAGCACAATAAATTCAAGGAGAGAGGGTTAAGGCACAGGATGTCCAAAAATAACCAAAAATGCCTCTAGGCGTTTCTGCTAGCAAAAGTCTATACCTGCTATGAACCTTCAAGCTGAGCCCAGCAATCTGTTCTCATCAGAATGTTCAGCAGCTCCAGGCATAACAAATACCTGCACAGGTGAGCCACCAGACTTCCTGCAATGTCCTCTGGCAGTAGCTTGTACCCAGCTGGGGCACTCTTCAGTAGTGAAGCTCAGTGACGTCACCATCCCGAATCTCCACCTCGTCCAATCAGAGAACACTTTACATTCATTCAGAAATTGCAAAACATTCTCTAAATGGCTCCCATGCCAAGCTTCTGTGTTTAGAATGCATCAGGACAGCATCTTGGTAAGGGGCCCAGAAGCAACTGGAGATCACTGAAGTGGCCGTGTCTACTTCAGTGATTTACAGCTTCTATAGGCATTGGCTAGGTATAGTATATACTGTACATACCAATGGAACTATCATAAGTACTAACAATAATTTACAAAGCCATCCATAACTCTGCCCCCAGCTACATTGGTAACCTAGTCCCAAAATACCAACCAAGCTGCTCTCTTCATCATCCCAAGACCTCATGCCTCTCTAGCTCCCTTGTCACCTCCTCCCATGCTCGCCTCCAGGATTTCTACAGAGATCTCCCCCCTGCCTCTCTAGCTCCCTTGTCACCTCCTCCCATGCTCTCCTCCAGGATTTCTCCAGAGATCTCCTATCCTTTGGAACTCTCTACCCCAATCTGTCCGTCTGTCCCCTAATCTATCCATCTTT